>NC_092743.1:126736203-127373981 GCF_047496795.1 Chiloscyllium punctatum
CCCAGATTGGTGGCATTAATGTGTTTTCTCTCTGCCAGCTGCGAAATTCTAACATGAAATGTGGCCTCAGCATGAATTATTTAGCATGACAATGATAACTTATTCGAGCTGTCAATGCAGTTGTATGAATGCGATGCTGAGATTTTTCTGATGTGCTGTTGGCAAAGGAGACAGTACAAAATTTCCAGTTCAGGTTATTTACTGATGCAGCTAACCTTATCTTCAGAGGAAGACTTGCAATTATGTTGGCAAGAATATTCACACTGGCTGGGAAAAACTCACATTAAAATAACTTTTACTTTAATTTTGCAATTAGTCCAACTCTTGGACTGCTTTTCACAAAACAGCTAACTGTTTTTTTTAATACCTTCTCAGCAGTCAGGATTATTGATTAATTTAGCTCCATGGTTGCGTTTAAGTGTGCATTCCTTTTAATTTATACACCTTTTAATTTATACACAGTAACTACAGTATGCATTGTAACCACGGGTGTTAGTTACATTTTGCACCCTGCCAGTATCATAACAGCAGGAGTAAGTTAAAAGACAGAATTCGAGCAATTATAAGGATGTCTAACACAGGAAATGGAAAATGCACAATGTTGCCATTGAAGATTTGATTCGAAGGTCAAGGTTAAAGTATATAGTTGGATCAGGCTAAAGTGAGATTCATTCTTCATCTGTCAATGTTCTAACTTGACCCAAGAATTCTAAAGGCTGACATGGGCATCCAAAATGGAAGCATGTTCATTCATCAAAACCAACATCCCTGCTAATATAAGTACAAAAAGACACTAAAAATAGCACAATTATACTAGCTAGCTTTGGAGTAGGTTAGGTAAGTAGCCTGGAAATCAGACTGATACCTATATTACCAAATTCCCACATATGTTTGCACAACAGCCATTACCTTAGAGTGCTTTTCTACTAAATGTAGTAAATAATGCAAGTCAAAGAGTAAGGCAGATGAGACGTTATTTCTTAAAAGTGAGGACTAGCTTGATTTTATTAGATGATTTAAATTCAGCAGTGACTCTCTAAGAGTAACATTTCAAAATGGTGTTCTTGTGGAAGAATTTGTGTTTTGCACTTTCACCAGATTTTTGCATGAAATATTTTCTGATAAAAAATTCAATACAGGAATTCTTTTGGAAACTTCCCTCCATTTATGTTACATGCCAGAAGGATGGCATCATGAACACAAGGAATTTCTGATTGAAGCAGTGGTGGACATGACTCACATCACCATGTCTTTAGACATATTTAGAGAAAGACTACTCTTTGCGGATAGTCCGCTTCACTCAAACAGTGGTAAAGGAGCTTGGCTGTCTGATGGAAATTGATCTATGATTTCTATGAGTGGCATTTGCATTTTCCAGATCTATAGACCTTTATGCTTCTCTCTATCCTAGCTCTGACAGTAGGCTACAGTCAATCCATAATGCAACAGCTGAATAAAGTAGAATGTAATATTTAACCAGGGAATATCTTCTTGGAGATCTAGCTATTGAAGGATAGGGTCATGCAATTTTAAAGCAATGCAGAATCACCAGAAATGCTATGGATAGTAATGTACAATGGATAGTAATGTAATCAATGTACTGGTAGGCAGTAACCCATAGGTGTTGGGTATCACCAAGCAGCATACTTCAAAGATGAACATGGACAGAGAATGTATTATTAGATCATTAATTGAAATGTAGCTGAGATTGATCCAGTCCTTATCTGATATTGATATAATTGCACTTTCACTGCTGCTTTGCAATTTAGGATGGAACTTTCCAACTTTAAGTTGTAGAGTCATGAGATGCACAGAATGGAAACAGACCCTTCCATCCAACTCATCCATGCCAACCAGATATCCTAACTTAATTCAGTCCCATTTGCCAGCATTTGGCCCATATCTCTTTAAACCTCATTGGATAAGCATATGGATGAAAATGGAATTGTGTAGGATAGATAGGCTTCAGATTGGTTCCACAGGTTGGTGCAACATCAAGGGCAGAAGGGCATGTACTGCGCTGTAATTGTTCTATGTTAGAAGGGCCTGTACTGCACTGTAATGCTTTATGTTCTATGTTCTAAACCCTTCCTATTCATGTATCCATTCAGGTGCCTTTTAAATGTTGTAATTGTACCAGCGTTCACTACTTCCTCTGGCAGCTCATTCCATTTTTGCGCCATCCTCTGCATGAAATAGTTTTCCTTTAGATCTTCTTTAAATCTTTCCCTTTCACCCTAAATCTATAAACTCTAGTTCTGGACTCCCCCACCCCAGTGTAAAGTCCTTGTCTATTTATCCTATCCGTGACGCTCATGATTTTATAAACCTCTATAAGGTCACCCCTCAGCCTCAGATGCTCCAGGGAAAACAGCCCCAGCCTATTCACCCTCTCCCTTTAGTTCATACTCTCCAACCCTGGCAACATTCCTGTAAATTTTGTAAAGTATTTCGTTGAATGAGATTCATGGTGTCTGGTCTGCAATGACTTTTCTTGTGCAATCTGCAACTCTGAACTTCATTAATTTGGCCCAACGTGACCACACACGTCATCAAGCACCCATCTGCTGTTATCCCACTTTCCAGCAAATGGCTTGTAGCCTTGTACCTTATGGTGTTTCAAGTGTTCATCTAAATACTTCTTACATATCGTGGTGGTACCACTGTTTTCAAGCAATGAGGTCCAGATGTTCATTACCCTTCGGGTGCTGAAATTCTTCCATAAATCCCCTCTGAGTATCCTGCCCTTACCTTAAATCTATGCCCCTTGGTTATTAACCCCTCTACGAAAGGGAACCATTTCTTCCCATTGACTCATAATTTTGACATCAATAAAGTCCCTCCTCACCTTTCTCTGCACCAAGGAAATCAATCCCATTTTATCCAAATCCTTGTCATAACTGAAATGATCCAGCCCAGGCAACAAACCTGGTGAACCTCCTTTGCATGTTCTCAAATGCAATCACTACCTTCCTATAGTGTGTCAAGCAGAATTGCAAACGGTACTCAAGCTGTAGCAAATTAGCATTATTTACAGCTCCACCATATCCTCCAAACAATTCTGAAGAAGGGTCACTGGACCCAATACAATAACTCTGATTTCTCATCGCAGATACTGCCAGATCTGCTGAGATTTTCCAGCAATTTCTGCTTTTTGTCTCTCATCCAGTGTTCTTTCGATTTTTATCCATCATATCTCCGTTGCCTCTTGTATTAATTGGTTCAACTAATAAAGGCAAGTATCCCATTTGCTTTCTTAACCATCTTGTCCACCTGTCCAGTTGCCTTCAATGGTCTGTAGACATGCACACCAAAGACATTCTGATGAAGGCAAAATACTGTGGATGCTTGAAATTTGAATGCTGGAGAACCTCAGCTGGTCTGGCAGAATCTGGCAGACTGGAGAGAGAAGAAAAATTAACATTTCAGAACATGAAGAAAGGTCAAACCAGATTCAAAACGTTAACCCTGTTTCTTTCTCCACAAATGCTGCCAGACCTGTTGAGTTTCTCCAGTATTCTCTGTGTTTGTTCAAGGTCCCATGAATCCTCTGTACATCCTAGAATCGTATCATTTAATCGATATTCCTTTGTATTGTTAATCCTCCCAAAATGCATTGCCTCATACGTTTGGGTTAAATTCCATTTGCTGCTGTTCTGTCCTTCAGACCAGCCAAGGAAAGAAGGGGATATCACTTTTGGGAGCAATGTCCTCTCTATGTATGGTCACATGGCCATCCACAGATACTAGGAGATCCAGCATACATCGATCATTATGCTGCTGCGGGAATTCCACTTCTGGAAAACATTGCTGCACACAGACCTCAGAGTTCTGCAAATGAAGAGGGGAAAACTTGAGGGAATATTGTTTGGGAGGTGTCCTATCCCCACAAGTTAGGCCACAACACCCAGTCCCTATCTCATAGAAGTGCTCACCATCTCACTTCCAATGCTTCCATTCTTCCCTGTTAACCTGCTGCTTAAGTCCTCCAAGATTGAATACCTTCATACAAAGGTAAGTTAATATAGATGACTACGCATAAACAGAAAGCATTGGAAATATTCAGCAGTTCAGATAGTGTCTGTTGAGACAGAAAACTAGGGTTACCTGGTCTGACCAACAGTGATGTGGTTGACTCTTAACTAACCTCCAAGGTGGTCTAGAAAGCCACGCTGATTAAAGGCAATTTAACTTGAGCAACAAAACCCTTGCCAGTAATGCCATCAGAAGGGTGGCCAGTGACAAAGTGGTTAGCACTTCTGTCTCACAGCACCTGGGACCCTGGTTCAATTCCACTCTCAGGTGATTGTCTGTGTGGAGTTTGCAAATTCTTTCTGTGTCTATATGGTTTCTTCCCATAGTCCAAAGATCTATAGTTTAGCTGGATTAACTATATTAAATTGCTAATAGTGTGCAGGCTAGGTGAAGTAGCTATGGGAAATGCAGGGTGATAGAGTAAGGGGGTGGTTCTGGATGGGATGCTCTTCCGAGGGTTGGTATGGGTTTGATGAGCCAAGTGGCCTGCGTCCACACAGTAGTGGTTCTATGATTCTTTTTAAAATGCCAAAATAAGACAGCCCTAACCTACTTTTGAAAATAAAATCTTAACTGCGCCTTTTAAAATTCGAAACCCTCTTCCTCCCTTGGTTAAAGTGGACCTGTCATCACAACACAAGTAATTATCAAAGCTATATGATGACACAAGCTGCACTAAGCCCATCATCACCATGTGCATACAAAATTATATCGTGTGGCCTTCTCCCAAACAGAAATTGGTTTGCTGAACATTTTCAAGAAGGCACTTATGCTGTTTCCAAAGCTATCTTTTGCTGCTCCTATATTTTTTATTTATATAATTTTTTAGTTTTGTTTCAAAATGCTGTGAATCCCCAACCAAATGACTTTTATAAAATTTTTCAATCAGTCCCATTCTTTTAGACATATGAGAAACATGATTGCCCTCTCCACAATCTCCTCCAGCTGCTGATAATAGGGGAGACAAAACTCTTTGCCCAAGCTGGTACAATTGCAACATTTAAGAGGCATTTGGATAGGTGTATAAACAGGAAGGGTTTGGAAGGATATGGGCTGGGTGCTGGCAGATGGGACTAGATTGGGTTGGGATATCTGGTCGGCATGGACGGGTTGGACCAAAGGGTCTGTTTCCATGTTGTACATCTCTATGACTCTATTTTCACTGGGAAATTTCTCTCCACCTTCATTAGGCAATGCAAAACACTCAAAGCAAACTCTAACTCTATCTTACTGAATTGTAGATAAGTTGCTTTTGTATGAGAATTTACTGAGATAGTAAAGTGATGGCTCATTTTACATTATCTCTAATCTCTGCCAGGATCACACTTCAAAATATTTCTCGAATAAGTCAGCAATCAAATTATAGAAATAATATCAGATAATTGGAGGACTTATTTGGACTCATTGGTTGGGATGCCTTTAGCTGAGAAGGGGCTAAATTTAATAGCAATCAGAAACAGGTTCAGGGTCTGTGTTCCACAATTAAACCTTGCTCTTTTACTCAAATGGAGGCATCATACAAGCACTGGGTTGCTTGCTCCTCCCCCTGAAAGCTATGTGCAACCCAGCTTCACATGTGTTGTTGAAAAGCTGTGGGTCTCAGCAGTGGCCTAGGATTGATTAGGACTTTTGCTGCACTTAATAGCAGGCAGCACTATTTAGTTCCAGCCTGCACCTCTTAAAGACAAACATATTCCATTTCTTGCTGGAATATGTGTACGATAATGACTGGAGAAGTCACTCTGAGCAGGAAGAAGAATGATGAATGGTGGAATGGGGGTGAGTGTGTACTCCAAGAGTTCCAGGCACAAAATTCGAGGTCTTGCTGCAGCAGGTGGTTTTATAGCTACTGGAGGATTGGAGATGCCGCAGACAAAGATTGCAAAGTCATTGGGACCAGATAAACATCACAGTTGATGTCAGCATATAAACCTAAGGGCCTGAACACAATACTGCATGAAGGTTAGTCAGCTCATTGGAATGATCAAGGTCAGTGAATGCATCTTCAATTACCACATGGTAATTGGTACCACATGGTATTGCATGGAGGGAAATGGGCCAAGCACACTCAGGTGGGACTAGTTTCGTTTGGGAACACGGTCAACATGAACTGATTGGACTGAAAGGTCTGTTTCCATGCTGTATGACTCTATAACTGAACCACTAGTCTCACAAACTGCTCAGTACATCAATTCCCCATCATTCACTGAGTGACAAGCTTTATTTATCACATCTGGCACCTCACATTATAGCTTCACTTCATCCTCCCACAGTTAGCACATGCAAGCTTCACAATTGTATTTCACCACTGGATCACACAGCCAGCTATTCTACCATGACACACAAGCCACATGCAACAGTATGGACCATACTCATTGACAAGACAGACTAAGGTGATACAAAATTGGAAGTAGCAGCCAATTGATGAGTGACAGGAATGGTTGCAGGTCAGGGGATCCCATTGAGGTTACCTCTTTTACAGCAGTGATGACAGACTGTGACTAGCCAGTAGTATGACTGAGAACACTGAAGGTGATGGTACGCTTATAATTAGTCCACCTTTGACATCTTACTTCCCCCACCTCATCTCACAAGCTCTTCTAATGTAAAAGTTGGTATGATGCATACATGCAGACTGGGCTAGTGCTAGGGTATCTGCCAGTGTAAGTGAACCTTCTGTCTGCAGCTCAGCATCTCCCAAACACCTTGGGAAAGGAAAGAAGAGCCCTAACCAGTCCCTCAAAAGATATATATAGAACAGAATCCTTTAGGAGCCTAAACAATGGGGACGATGATGGGAAATGGCAGGATCACATGAGAAGTCCAGTGAGGCCTGTCTTGGGGTTACAAGGGATCCATTTTCTATCAGATAAAATCAAGTGAGAAGTTGGAAAAGAAATGTTACAATTTCTACTTTTAAACATGCAACATCTGCAAATTATTCTGGACATTTAAATAACATTGAAATTACACCAAGTATTATATAAATGCTAGAGTCAATTGTTAGCAGAAAACCACCCACCAAAACAGACCGCTTGCAATGAGCATCAACAGCATACCATTTATATTAGTACCTGACAGCAATAGGCAGTGTCTATGAATGTTTATGCACGATATTGAAGCCATGATAGACCTGGTTCTCAACTTTGCAATAAGTGATATAAATGTACATATGAAATGTTTAATTCTCTTTATTGATCATACACTAAATATCCAAACCTTTTATTGAGATGAGTTTGTACACATATATCTGTCCACGAGAAAGTAGACACTGAGCTAAATTTTACCAAAAGAGAAAATGCTTCAAAGTCTCAGTAGGTCTGTCAGCATCTGTAAGGAGAGAAAAGAGCTGACGCTTCGAGTCTAACTGACCCTTTGTCAGCTCTTTTCTCTCCTTACAGATGCTGCCAGACCTGCTGAGATTTTCCAGCATTTTCTCTTTTGGTTTCAGATTCCAGCATCCACAGTAATTTGCTTTTATCCAGAGCTAAATTTTACATTTGCTCAACAAAGTGCCAGTTGATTTGAGTTTTCTTGGCAGTTTTTGCCATGAGGTCCTTGCAAGATCTCTTAGCATATCTCACCAAGCCGCTCTCATTATTAACTGACCCTGTCCCGTGTGTCCGTCTCATCTGCTTCTAGCCCCATTGTACCAAGCATTGTCCCCAGAACAACTCACCACTCAGCAGGCACCTGCAATGTCTTTAAAAGCCCATCATTCACAAAGACAAGCATGGCAGTCTGGTGTGGCCCTAAATTGGCAGCATGATGGCACAGCAGCCACAAAGCCACATTGCTCATAGCAAACCATGGTGACAAAAACACACCTCTCACCCTAGTCACTATAACTACCAGGCTACACAGTTTACCTGACCTCAACTATATCCCATCTGAACACACTCTATCCCCAATGCCGACTGGAGACCCGGACTTTTTCATTATCCTTTAGGCAGCGTCACATACAGACCAGTAACTGGACAATCTCAACATGAGCTTTGACTTACAGCCAGCAAAAGTGAACAGAAGCAAAACCAATACAGACTGCAGTTTGGCCCCACAATCCAATGTTGGCGTCATGAAGAATGAACAGTCGACATTCCATGATAATCTGCTGCACCCAGCTCTCATCTACTGGAACATGGTATCAACCATGTTTTGATTGATTTGTAATACCTGATGCAGCTGAGCTCTGTCACGCACAAGGAGAACTTCCTCCTCCTGGGAAGGCTGCTCCTGTTCTCCCAGTTCCTCAGCATCTACCATATCATCTCCTCGTCCTTTCCAATTGTGCAGGATGACAAAGCACTCTCTTTCTGGACTACTGTTGAGGAACACCCCTACCCCTCCCTCCACAGACCAGTCAAGCAGTGAAACCAGACCTTCTCCCTGGAAGGACACATAAGCCACAATGACAGAGCTCTGTCTCCTTTCCCACCTCAAATCCATGTCAATCATTCAACTTTTCGTTGTATTCAGTCCAATACATCATCATATTTACATGACATATGATGGAACGATGTTCCTTTCTCCCACAATGCCCTTGGAAGTTTCTTTGGGCTTTATAAACAGAAGGGAATAATACAAAACCTGAGAAGCTTTGCTAAACTGATATGAAATCAGTCAACTCCACACCGCCTCTGCTTCAAGACACGACGAAGAATACGAGTGGGGTTGGGTGTGTGGAAGGCAGAGTGTTGCATTAAAGAGCATGAAAGCAGGAGAAGGAAATGGGTCCACATTTTTTCTCTCATTGACTGAGCTTTTTTTCTCAAATATTGTCAAATCAGCATTATATACTGACTACCATGCAGTATGTTTGCTCATCATGATTCTGTACACTCCTGTACTGTGTTAATAATGTTCAGCTTTGTGTATTGTATAGCACACATCTGAGCTCAAAGAATCTTAGAATCAAACAGTACGGACTAGACCCTCAGCCCATTGCATCTATATTACCTAAATTATACAACTACTTACACTTTCCCATACTAGACCATTGCCTTGAATGTTATGACACTTCAAGTGCTCGTCCAAGTACTTTTTAAAGATATTGTGAAGTTTCCCATCTCAATTGCCCTCACAAGTAGTGTGTTCCCGTCCCCACTACCTTTTGGGTGACAAAGTCTTTCTTCAAATGCCCTCTTACCTCCTGCCTTCCACTTTAAAATTATGGCCCCTTTGTAATTGACTCTTCCGCGATGCGGAGCAGCAGCTTTCTATTCATCCTGTCCATGCCTCTCATAAACTTAAACACCTCATTAGGACACCCCTCAACCCTCTCTGCTCCAAAGGAAACAATACAAGCTTGTCCAGTCTCTCTTCATTGCTGAAATTCTCCATCCCAGGCAACATCCTGTTGAATCTCCTTTACACCCCCTCCTGTGCAATCACATCATTCCTATGGTGTGGACTGCAGCTCCATCTGTACAACTTGAGCAACCAAATTACTTAGACTTCCTTGAAATTTTGCACATTATTTTTTCATCAGTCTCTCTAGACCAATGCTGTTGAAGTAAGTGCCAAATTAATTATTTTAGCTTTATTTGTGCTGGCATGCTTACTGACAGTGCCAGAATTCACAAAAACTATCCATTCCACTGTGAGATATAAAATCAAAATATTTCTGAAGTGCTTTAACATCCTGTGAAAACATCCAGCTTTCCTTTTGTACTTATTTGGTTTGAAATCCAGTAATACCAATTTAAACATAAAACTTCATAAATAATGTCTGCCAACAATTTCCATCATTTTTCCAGGATTTGTTTTTGGAAGAGACATGGTGTATGATATGATGATATGAGCCTTCCCTCCATCATAAGATCAGAATTGGAGATGTTTACTGATGATTGCACAATGATAAGTAGCAGTCGGTCTCACATGCAGCAGGACCTGGACAATCTTCAGGCTCGGGCTGATGGAACAAGTAACACTCAGACCACACATGCGGCAGGCAATGACCACCTCCAACAAGAGAGAATCCAATCATTGCTCCTTGACATCCAATGGTATTGACATCACTGTATCCTCCATTATCAACATCTTAGATATTGCTATTAACCTGAAACTGAACTGGACCATCCAGACAAATACTGTGGCTACAAAAGAAAGATAGAGGCAAGGTACTCTGAGGTGAGTCTCCTAACTTCTCAAAACCCACCCACCATCTGCAAGGCACAATCCAGAAGTGTGATAGAACACTCCCCATTTTCCTGGATAAGTGCAGATTCAACAACACTCAAGAAGCTTGAAACCATCCAGGACAAAGCAGCCTGTGTGATTGGCTCTCCATTTAATCCCCTCAACATTCACTCCCTTCACCACTGATGCACTATTGCAGTGTACATACTATCTACAAGATGCTCTGCAGCAACTCACTGAGGTTCCTTGGGCAACATCTTCAAAATCCACAACTTATGCCACCTGGAAGGACAAGACAGTAGATACATGAGAACATTATCACTTGCACATTCCCCATCAAGTCATGTACTCTTCTGACTTGGAACTAATGTCTTTCTGTCACTGTCGCTAAGTCAAAATCCTGGAACTCTCCTTTATAGCAGCACTTACATCACAAAGACTGCAGCTACTCAAGAGGGCAACTCATTGTCACCTTCTCTAGGGTAATTAGGGATAGCAATGCCATCCTAACCAGTGACAAACATCCTTTAAATGTTTTGTTTTTAAATTCCTTTTGTGGCACTCATGCTGTTCAATGATATGTTCAACAGCAGAACAAATAAATCATATTTAATCAATCCCCACCACTCACATTTTGCTTTTCCATTGACAAAAAGCTAAAACTGAAACACCCAGTATATTTCACATTATTCACTCAATAGTAAGGCTGGGAGTTGAGGTTTGTACTTCAGAATAACTGGCAGCTCTGACAATCAAACATGCTCTCCTGGTTGGGAGACATTAATGCTTTAATTATCTATCCATACCAGGCTATCAAACAATATACATTTCTGATATCTGATGTTATAATCAAGCAGAGTCAGCATGGCTTCATGAAGGGAAATCATGGCTGACAATTTTACTAGAATTCTTTGAGGAGGTAACAATCAGGGTAGATAAAGGGGAAGCAGTGGGTGCAGTATGTTTAGATTTTTAGAAAGCATTTTAAAAGGTACCACACATTAGGCTACTAAATAAAATTAGAGTTCATGGTGTCAGAGGTAGTATATTTGCATGAATAGAGAATTAACTAAAGAATAGAAGAAAGAAAATTAAGATAAGGGGATAATTTTCAGGATGGCAACCCGCAACATTGGAATACCTCCGTGAGTAGCATTGGAGCGCCAATTATTTAGAATGTACATTTAGAATATACATTAGAACATACATTGTGTATACACACATATATTAGTAAAATGAATATACAATATGTCAAGTTTGCAGAAGGCACAGAAATAGCTGTGTGAGATGATGCCAATTCTGCAGAGGAAGTTAGATAGGTGAAGTGAGTGGGCAAAAATTTGGCAGATAGACTATAATGTGGGAAAATGTATGGTTATGTACTTTGACAGGAAGAATAGAGGAGCTGAATATTATTAAAATGGAGAAAGACTAGAACACTGCAGCACAGAGGGATTTGGGAGTCTTCGTGCATGAATTACAACAAGCTATCGTCCAAGTTTAACAGGTAATAAGGAGTGAAGATGGAATGTTGGCCTTCATTTCAAGGGTAAACAGTTCGACGTAATATATTTATAAAAGTAGGAGGATTTACTAAAATGTTACGAGGCATTAGGCAATTTTTTGCCCACTCACTTCACCTGTCTATATTCCCCTGCAGACGCTTGTGTCATCCTCATCTATTTTTGTGTCTTCTGCAAACTTGACTATTATACGTTCACTTCCTAATCCAAGTCATTAAATGTATATTCTAAATAATTATGGCTCCAAAGCTGGAATGGTGAACAGTCTTAGGGCCCTGATCTAAAGAACGATGTATTAGCATTAGAGGCAGTATTATGAGGAGAGGTTGAGCAGATTGGACTTGCACTCATTGGAGTTCAGAAGGACAGGTGACCTTACTGAAATAGACAAAATTCTTAAAAGACATGATAGGGTAGATACAGAGAGACTTTCTTCCCTTTGTGGGAAATTCTAGGATCAGACAACATAATCTCAGAGTAAGGGGATATCCATGAATAAAATGGTTGATGGGAAAGAATGGTGGATGTAAGAGCTGCCCTTCATTTTGAGGCTTTTTTTTTCAGTGGATTGCCTCAGTTTCTTGGAGCAGTAATTACTGTTTATATTAAAGTTTTTGCTTTGTTTTTGGAACTTTGAAAAAGATATCAAAAGGGAGGAAAGGACAGAGCAGGAGTTCCAGGAGACACCAGGCGGGAGGTCTGAGGAGGGCTCTCGAGTTCAACAAAAACTGAGCAGCGAACTTTCCCAGCTGACTGACTGCGAAATTGCAAGCATCTCTGGAGATCGGAGTTCGGGCAGAGGATGCTGCGTGTATGGAATGAGCTGTCTGAGGAATTGGTGGAGGGTGGTGCAGTTATATAATTTAAAAGGCATCTGGATGGGTGTATGAATAGGAAGGGTTTAGAGGAATGTGGGTCAAATGCTAGTAAGTGGGATCAGATTAATTTAGGATATCTATTTGGCATGTAGGGTCTGAAGGGTCTGTTTCTATGCTGTGCAATTCCATGCTGTGATTCTATAACTCTATGATTCTATTTAAGACATAGATGAAAAGGAATTCCTTCTCTCGGGGATTAGTGAATCTGTGAAATTCTTTACTGAAAAGGTCTGTCAAGGCAGCATTATTAAGTATATTCAGGACAGAGATAGACAAATGTTTACTCAATAAAAAAAATCAAGCATTACGGGGAAAAGGCAGGAAAGTGAAGTTGAGAACAGGACATGGTGAGGCCACTTTTAGAATATGCATACAATTCAGGTCCCCCCTGTATAGGAAAGATGTTGTTAAACTTGACAGTTGCAGAAAAGATATACAAGGATGTTGCCAGGACTGGAGGGTTTGAGCTATATGGAGAGGCTGAATGGGCTGGGGCTATTGTCTCTAGAACGTAGGAGGTTGAGGGGTGACCTTACAGAAGTTTATAAAATCATGAGAAGAACACAGAGGCTGAATCGCCAAGGTCTTTTTGCCAGGGTGGGGGAGTCCAAACAAGACAGCATAGGTTTGAGGTAAGATTGGAAAGATTTAAAAAGAATCTAGGGATAACATTTTTGTGCAGAGGGTAATGCGTGTCTGGAACGAGCTGCCAGAGGAAGAGGTGGAGGCTGGTACAATTACGACATTTAAAAGGCATCTAGATGGGTATATAAATAAAAAGGATTTAGATGGATATGGGCCAAATGCTAGCAATGAGACTAGATCAGATTGAGAGGTCTGGTCAGTGCAGAAGAGATAGACTAACGGTCTGTTTCCATTCTATGACTTTATGACTCCCATTATAAAGCCAGCCATGAGCTCATTGAATGGTAGAACACATACAATGGGCTGAATGGCCTATTTCTGCTTCTACATCTTATGGCCTTAATGGCATTAAAATTGAGTAACGATAACTACTGAGACATGCGGGAGGAACAGGACAGGGTTGATTAGAAGGTAGACCCTAGCAGGGTAGATGGTGGAGCAGCAATGATAGGAGTTTCTGAGGGTAATTTGGGAGGTACAGCTGAAGTTCATCCCAAGGAAGAAAAAGCTTACTAAGGGAAGGACGAGCAACAATGGCTAACAATAGAGGTCAGAGACAGCATAAAAGCATACAATATAGCAAAGATCAGTGGGACTCCAAAGGATTGGGAAGACAGGCAAGGATAATTAACAAGGGTGAAAAAAGTGAAATATGAGAGTAATCTACCAAGTAATATCAAAGAAGATTGCAAAAATTTTGTTTACATCTATAAAAGGCAGGTAAAGAGGGGAGAGTGGACATGGAATCACTGGAAAAATGAAACAGAAGAAGTAATAATGGGGAACAAAGAAATAGCAGGGGGACTGAATGGGTACTGTACATCAGTTTTCACGGTCAAAGACACCAGCAACATAGCAGAACTTCAAGTGCTTCCATGGGCAGATTCCATGAGTGTGGTGGCCATCACTAAGGAGAAGTATTGGAGAAGCTTAGAAATTTGAAGTTGGATAAATCACACAGACCAGATGAACTACAGCCCAGAGTTCTGAAGGAGATTGTAGAGGAATCACTGGAGTCAGAGAGGATCCCAGAGGACTGGAACATGGCTAATGTAACACCCCTGTTTAAGAAGGGAGGGAGGCAGAAGAAAGGAAACTATAAGCCAGTTAGCCACACCTTGGGTCATTGTTAAAATTTTAAAGTCCATTATTAATGATAAGATTGTGGAGTACTTGGGAGTACATCACAAAATACGCTGAGTCAGCGCGGCTTTGTCAAGTGGCAGTCATGTCTGACAAATCTGTTCAAATTGTCTGAGGAGGAAATGAACAAGTTAGACAAAGCAGAGCCTGTGGACATGATGTCTTTGGATTTCCAGAAAGCCTTTGACATGGTGCAGCACAGGAGACTGATAAATAAGGTAGGAGACCATCATGTTAAGGACTAGATACTGGCATGGATAGAAGATTGGTTAACTGGCAGAAGGCAGAGAGTTGGTGTAAAAAGGTCTTTTTCAGGAAGCAACCCTGGTGGCTAATGGAGTTTTGCAGGGGTCCATGTTAGGACTACAACATTATACATTAACAATCTGGATTAAGGATCCAAAGGCGTTGATGCTAAGTTTACAGAAGACACAAAGATAGGTGGAGAAACAAGTAGTGTTAAGGAAGAGGGAAGACTGCAGAAAGACTTGGACAGGTTAAAGAAATGGACAAAGAAGTGACAGATTGAATACTATGTGGGAAAGTGTGAGGTTATGTACATTGGTAGGAAGAATGGCCTATATGCTCCTATATCTTATGATCATTATAGTCTTAAGGTCTTTAGACCTTAAAATGTAAATTTTAATTTGCAAAGAATTTCCCAACAAACAACCAACGTGAGGACCAAAGGCCTGCTCAAGAATGTCAGTGTTTCAGTATTTTTTTTATTTATTTATCATAAAATACCTTTGTTCAGGTTACATACTAATCTCATTCCACATAAAATGTGAGCATTAATCCCACAATTCGGGATAAATAATGCCACCTTTATTTAATCCTTGTGTATCAGATACCATCAGGAAACTGAAGCAAGGTATAAATCTCTCCTTCAAAAAGTGAAACAAAAATTGAGATGTTGTATCTTTGTTTCAAAATATAGCCTAAACCTATTATTCTCCTTTAAATTGCTCAAGAATAGGAATGTTTTACATTGAGGACTATAGGTCCTGCTGGTTATAATTGTAAAGCATTTGGTATAGAATAGTAAAACAGAGTAAAGCATCCTCTGCAGAGTAATAAACAATAAAGTAATAATTCCATGAAAGTGTGCTCCAGGCTTGTACTATTTTGTTGCTGCATTAAATTCTGTATTTGGTATAATTCAGTTAAATATTTCACTAATACAGCGGAAATGTTTCATTTTTTGCCAAACAAAAATTACACTGAGTTTCAATTTCATTTTATTTGAATAATGATTGTCTCCTCAGAACTCAAACATGTATGATTGTAGCAGCAAGCATTTGGTTCAAGTACAAGTCTGCTTCAGCAATTACTGCCTTCAGTGCTTCAGCACTGTTGTTTTTCTTATGGCTTAGCAACTTGGCAGCAGAAGAACAGTCAATTTCCACTTATCCCTGCAGGCAGGAAGAGTCTAGCAGCCTGTGAAGGAGCCAGACTGACTGAACTCCACAGCCAGCTGTGCTCCAGATAAGTAAATGTACACAGCTCCGACATAAATTACTATGGCCTTCTACAGCAGGACACTGACCAGGGCCAGCTGATAAAAGGACAAATGATGAAAAGCTATGCCTCCCCGACTTTTACATAGAAATTATTTGGCTCTGACACACAAGTAAAGACCTGTTGGAGCCAGCATTTCCTTAAAAACAGTTACTGACCCTCGAAGCATATGAACTTCTCAAAGTAACATAATTGTTAAATAACATTTTATTTTGATTAGAGAATTAAAAGGGTAAACGTAAGTCAAGATCATTGTCACAAAAATGGAATTCACAGTGGAGATTTTCATATTTACTTTCATTATAAAACAAGAAAATCCTGTTGTAATCCATATGTAAGGCACCAGAGAAGAAGAGATGCAATTCATCAATTAAAGATGGCTTGTGTAAGGTGACTGTCTCTACAGTGTTTGTGCTTGGTTATAGGAACAAGAAGATTTATTCCTTTTTTTTTCTCAAGTATGTCTATATCCACTATCACTTACAAGGAATAATGCTAAAAAAAAGCTTATTTAATACCTTCACCAACACCATTACCCTCTACAAGTAGATTGCCAAGTTTATTCAAATAGTTTGATCCCTCTTTGATTATCGTCTGATAAAAAAAGAATAAAAGAGAATATCTATTTACTTCATCATAATATACTTTTCAACCAATATTTTACTTTTCAATCATAGTCATTGTTTGTTTTGTAAAATGTACTGAAAAATGTTCAGATTCCAAATTGACTATGTAATATTTTAAATTAGCTTTTCTGACTTTATTAGCCTAATTGATTGATTATATATCTGACAGTGGTATGTGATATACCAAGCACAGGGAGCTGGGGCCAGCTTAATTTGGGATTATGTTTTACATGGGCAGGTTGGACCAAAGGATCTGTTTCCGTGCTGTATGACTCAAGGACTATGACTCGATAAGTTCAATTCAATTGAGAACAGAAATTGTCCAAAATACAAATGACTGGGCACATTTTCTTAGGCAGCCTCCCCCATCTACCTGTAAGATGGGAAATCAGGATGGTCGATAATGATTTTTGTTCCGTCATAACTGATAGGTGGAATATTGTGGGGAGGTTCCATGTATATATATGCCACTGTAGAACTAAGTAAAACAGACAGAAAGCTAACTGCTACCATGCCAAAAAAAGATAGGTGTCATGCTCAAGGGGGCAATTCCAAATTCAAGGCCTCCAGAGACATTTTCGTAAAGACAGCAAGGCTTTCCGAAAATTAACAACTTGATTTACATATCAATTCGGATGGAATTATTAGTCCATAACCACCAAAGCCTCACCATATCTCACCAGCCCTCTCTCCTCGTTAATTTAACACCTGATGTTTCTAAGATTTTCTTTTTCCAAGTTGATAAATTTATAAAAATTACCCTTGGGGTAGCACGGTGGCTCAATGGTTCGCACTACTACCCCATAACACCAGGGATCCAGGCTTGATTCCAGTCTCAGGTGACTGTCTGTGTGGAGTTTGCACATTCCCCATGCCTTCCCTCTGGGTGGGTCCCCTCTGGGTACTCCAGTTTCTTCCCACAGTCCAAAGATATGCAGATTAGTTAGATTGGCCATGCTAAATTGCCCATAGTGTCCAGGGGTACGCAGGCTAGGTGGATGAGCCTATGGGAAATGCAGGATAGGGTCGGGGGTGTGTCTGGGTGGGATTCTCTTCAGAGAATCATTGTGGAGTTGATGGGCAAATGACCTATCTCCACACGTCAGGATTCTAATATGTAAAATATCCACCGCGGGTAAATTACAAAAAAAGTAAATAAATGCATTATTAACAAGTCAACTGTACTGAGTATGGAATGTGTTTTGAAGATTTACATGAGCATATAATTCTGCCATTATTTCATGAAATACCTACATTTAATGGAAGTTTGGTTCTCCCACATGCCTCCAATCTTTTGTTGTCAATTTCCCTTGTACCCTATCCAAAGTAAGTTATTACTGTAATGATCTTGGTTGAGACCAGTAGCTTATTTCCAAAAAAAAAGAAATCTGAAATCCCAATCATTTACTGAAAGGATTAAGCCTCAAACTTCCAGTTTGCTACACGGAAAGTAAAACGAGCACTAAATGCTATCTCAGCTAACCCTAGATAGTCTAAAACTCAGAATCAACATCAATTAGGCAAGAAAGAACAGGCAAATTGTGATTGATTACAGACTCAGAACTACATATTAAATGGCAGGCACAACTAAAATACATCTTACAAATTTGATCAGCATATATGTCATTAATATATGTCATCAATCTCCTTGTGAAGAATTTTAGCTCCTCTTCATCCAGAATTTATCCTGAGTATCAGCTGTTAGCAATACACATCTAACAAACACTGGCTTTGTTAAAAATGGCACATGTTTGGAAAGCATCCTCAACTCTGCTTATGATACTGTTGTTAGCGAAGGTTTATGCCATCCCCAAGTAAGAGAAATAGTTGCACTTCCTATATATTTGCCCACTCTCAGCTTCTGGATCCACCTTCCACCACCTTCAGTCTACTACACAATAGGATCATCATCTAAGCCCTTTGATATGATTTGGTTTCCAATCTCAGATTCAGTCTTAGTTTCTTTTTTCAGTTTCCCTTTTCAATTTACCTTTCCAATTAGGAATTTTTGAATAAAATACAAAATTTGAAGCAACTGATTCAATCACATCACAAGAATCCTAATTATCCCTTTTATAAAAATTTATGAACGGTAAATAGAACAACAGCTGATTGGAATAAAAACCAAAAAGATGCTGGAGATCCTCATTTCCATCATCTGTGGGGAGAGTAACAAAGTTAATAAATGGGGGAAATTAATGTAAGAGAG
The DNA here is from genome assembly GCF_047496795.1 of Chiloscyllium punctatum. Taxonomy (NCBI): domain Eukaryota; kingdom Metazoa; phylum Chordata; class Chondrichthyes; order Orectolobiformes; family Hemiscylliidae; genus Chiloscyllium; species Chiloscyllium punctatum. The sequence goes on from NC_092743.1 coordinate 126,754,922, forward strand.
TAAAATTGCAGCAAACATAGAAACTGATGAGAAAAGCTTCTATAAATGTGTGAAGAGAAAAAGGTGAGTAAAGTCAAGTCTCAGAAACTGAAGAAGTTATAATGTAAAACAAAAAAATGACAAGAATTGATCAAAACTTTGGTTCTATGTTTTGCAAAGAACCTCCCAGAAGTATTAGGAACTGAGAGGGCAAAATTAAAGGAAATAATTATTAGTAAGAAAATGGGGCTGGGGAAATTAATGGGGCCAATGATTAACGAAGGGAGTGAATGCTGACAAATTACCAGAGTCTAGTAATCTGCTTGCCAGAGTACTGAAGGAAATGACCCTGGAAGTGTTGGCTGCATTGATAGTCATCTTCCAAAACTAGTGACTCTGGACCGTGGCAAATGCAACTCCATCATTTACAAAGGGAAGAAAAGAAAAAAAAAGAGAATTATAGACTAATTAGCCTAACATCAGAAAATGCAGATTCTGGCACAAAATAATAATAACAGAACATTTGGAAAATATTGGATAAAGTCAGCATTGGTTTATGAAAGGAAAATCATGCTTACAAATCTACTGGAGATTTTTTTTGTGGACGTAACTAATGGAAGAGATAACAGAACACCAGTGGATGTCGTGTATTTGGTTTTACAAAAGACTTTTAATAGGGTCCATCATCAGAGGTTAGCAGGGAAAGTTCAAAGCACATGAGATAGGGTAATATGTTGAAATGGATCGATAACTGGTTGATAAGCAGGAAACAGAGAGTGAGAGTGAAAGTCCTTTTCCAGTTGAGAGATAGTGACTCGTGGGGTACCACAAGGATCCGTGCTTGGGCTTCAGACATTCATGATGTATATAAATGACCAGAATAAAGAAACCAAAATCAACATTTCTAGGTCTGCTGATGATGTAAAATTGTGTGGGATTGTGAATTGTGAGGTGGTGGCAAAGAGGTTATAAGGTAATTTAGACAAGTTGAGTGAACGGGCAAACATGCAGCAGATGTAACTAAATGTGATATTATACTCCTTAGTGTTAAAAACAGAAAGAAAGAGTATTAATTAAATGATGATTTGTTGGGAAGGCTGGATGTCCATAGGGAGCAGTGTGTCCTTGTACACCAGTCAATGAAAGGAGACAGGTAGGTGTGGCAATCATTTAAGAAAGCAAATAGTATATTGATCTACATTACAGGAGGATTTGAGTTCAGAATTCAAGATGTCTTACTGCAGTTATGCAGACCTTTAGTGAGACCACAACTGGAGTGTTGCATGCTGTTTTGGTTTAAAAAGATAAAAACAATGACTGCAGATGCTGGAAACCAGATTCTGGATTAGTGGTGCTCGAAGAGCACAGCAGTTCGGGCAGCATCCAAGAAGCTGCGAAATTGACGTTTTGGGCAAAAGCCCTTCATCAGGAGTAAAGACAGTGAGCCTGAAGCATGGAGAGATAAGCTAGAGGAGGGTGGGGGTGGGGAGAAAGTGGCATAGAGTACAATAGGTGAGTGGGGGAGGGGGGGATGAAGGTGATAGGTCAGGGAGGAGAGGGTAGAGTGGATAGGAGGAAAAGGAGATAGGCAGGTAGGACAAGTCCGGACAAGTCATAGGGACAGTGCTGTGCTGGAAGTTTGGAACTAGGGTGAGGTGAGGGAAGGGGAAATGAGGAAACTGTTGAAGTCCACATTGATGCCCTGGGGTTGAAGTGTTCCAAGGTGGAAGATAGGCGTTATCCAATCCCTCTACACCTCCATCCGCCATTCGTTTGGCTGAACTGGTCCTCACCCTTAACAATTTCTCCTTTGAATCCTCCCACTTCCTCCAGACCAAAGGGGTAGCCATGGGCACACGTATGGGCCCCAGCTATGCCTGTCTCTTTGTTGGCTATGTAGAGCAGTTGATCTTCCGTAATTACACCGGCACCATTCCCCACCTCTTCCTCTGCTACATTGATGACTGCATTGGCGCCACCTCGTGCTCCCGTGATGAGGTTGAGCAATTCATCAACTTCACCAACACAGTCCACCCTGACCTTAAATTTACCTGGACCATCTCTGACACCTCCCTCCCCTTCCTGGACCTCTCCATCTCCGTTAATGACGACCGACTTGACACTGACATTTTTTTACAAACCCACCAACTCCCACAGCTACCTGGATTACACCTCTTCTCACCCTACCTCTTGCAAAAATGCCATTCCATATTCCCAATTCCTCCGCCTCCGCCGTATCTGCTCCCAGGAGTTCCACCACAGAACACACCAGGTGGCCTCCTTCTTTAGACACCACAATTTCCCTTCCCACGTGGTTAAAGATGCCCTCCAACGCATCTCGTCCACATCCCGCACCTCCACCCTCAGACACCACCCCTCCAGCCGTAACAAGGACAGAACGCCCCTGGTGCTCACCTTCCACCCTACCAACCTTCGCATAAACCAAATCATCCCCCGACATTTCCGCCACCTCCAAAAAGACCCCACCACCAGGGATATATTTCCCTCCCCACCCCTTTCCGCCTTCCGCAAAGACCGTTCCCTTCGTGACTACCTGGTCAGGTCCACACCCCCCTACAACCCACCCTCCAATCCTGGCACTTTCCCCTGCCATCGCAGGAACTGTAAAACCTGCGCCCACACCTCCTCCCTCACCTCTATCCAAGGCCCTAAAGGAGCCTTCCACATCCATCAAAGTTTTACTTGCACATCCACTAATATCATTTACTGTATCCCTTGCTCCCGATGCGGTCTCCTCTACATTGGGGAGACTGGGCGCCTCCTAGCAGAGTGCTTTAGGGAACATCTCCGGGACACCCGCACCAATCAACTGACCCGTGGCCCAACATTTCAACTCCCCCTCCCACTCTGCCGAGGACATGGAGGTCCTGGGCCTCCTTCACTGCCGCTCCCTCACCACCAGACGCCTGGAGGAAGAACGCCTCATCTTCCGCCTCGGAACACTTCAACCCCAGGGCATCAATGTGGACTTCAACAGTTTCCTCATTTCCACTTCCACCACCTCACCCTAGTTCTAAACTTCCAGCTCAGTAACTGTCCCCATGACTTGTCCAGACTTGTCCTACCTGCCTATCTCCTTTTCCACCTATCCATTCCACCCTCTCCTCCCAGACCTATCACCTTCATCCCCTCCCCCACTCACCCATTGTACTCTATGCTACTTTCTCCCCACCCCCACCCTCCTCTAGCTTATCTCTCCACACTTCAGGCTCACTGCCTTTATTTCTGATGAAGGGCTTTTGCCCAAAATGTCGATTTTGCTGCTCCTTGGATGCTCCCTGAACTGCTGTGCTCTTCCAGCACCACTAATCCAGATGCTGTTTTGGTTTCCCTACCTAAGAAAGGATATATTGCTGTAGACAGAGTGCAGTGGAGATTCACTTGCCTGATACCAAGGATGTCAATACTCTCCAACAAGGAGAGACTGATTTGACTGGGCCTGTATTTGCTACAGTCTAGAATGATGATGGGGGATCTGACTGGAATGTATAAAACTTTAGAGTAGCTGGTGTTATGAAGGTGTAGATCTGTAGAACAAAGAACATAGAAACATAGAAAAATACAGCGCAGTACAGGCCCTTTGGCCCTCGATGTTGCGCCGATCCAAGCCCACCTAACCTACACTAGCCCACTATCCTCCATATAGCTATCCAATGCCCGTTTAAGTGCCCATAAAGAGGGAGAGTCCACCACTGCTACTGGCAGGGCATTCCATGAACTCACGACTTGCTGAGTAAAGAATCTAACCCTAACATCTGTCCTAGACCTACCACCCCTTAATTTAAAGCTATGCCCCCTCGTGATAGCTGACTCCATACGTGGAAAAAGGTTCTCATGGTCAACCCTATCTAAACCCCTAATCATATTGTACACCTCTATCAAGTCACCCCTAAATCTTCTTTTCTCCAATGAAAACAGCCCCAAGTGCCTCAGCCTTTCCTCATACGATCTTCCTACCATATCAGGCAACATCCTGGTAAACCTCCTCTGCACCCGTTCCAATGCCTCCACACCCTTCCTATAGTATGGCGATCAAAACTGCACACAATACTCCAGATGCAGCCGCACCAGAGTCTTATACAACTGCAACATGACCTCAGGACTCCGGAACTCAATCCCTCTACCAATAAAAGCCAGTACGCCATATGCCTTCTTCACAGCACTATTTACCTGGGTGACAACTTTCAGAGATCTGTGTACATGGACACCAAGATCCCTCTGCTTATCCACACTACCAAGTATCCGACCATTAGCCCAGTACCCCATCTTCTTGTTACTCTTACCAAGTGAATCACTTCACACTTACCTACATTGAACTCCATTTGCCACCTTTCTGCCCAGCTCTGCAGCTTATCTATATCCTGCTGTAACCTGCCACATCCTTCCTCACTGTCAACAACTCCACCGACTTTCGTATCATCCGCAAACTTGCTCACCCAACCTTCTAGCCCCTCCTCCAGGTCATTTATAAAAATGACAAACAGCAATGGTCCCAAAACAGATCCTTGCGGAACACCGCTAGTAACTGCACTCCAAGATGAACCTTTACCATCAACTACTACCCTCTGTCTTCTTCAAGCCAGCCAATTCCTAATCCAAACCTCCAAATCACCCTCAATGCCATACCTCCGTATTTTTTGCAGTAGCCTACCATGGGGAACCTTATCAAATGCCTTACTAAAATCCATATACACCACATCTACCGCTTTACCCTCATCCACCTCCTTAGTCACCTTCTCAAAGAAAAGGTGTACTGTACCTTTAAGAGAGTGAAGGACTTAGCAAACACACAGAGTTCTGGAGAATTTACAATGGTCCAGCAACTAGCACTGGCTGAGTTGCTATGAGACAAAAACAAATTTGAATTCAGCCAGTCAGTTTAAACTATACCCCAAAATACCTACCTCCAATCAAGTATATTGACAATATTGAAAACCAATGGAATACTCCGATGCTTTGGGGTATAAAACTGGAAAAATTGAACAGTTGAGGAGAGAACTGCCAAAAGACCAACAGATGTAGGCTGCTAGTGAGAACTCTCTGTGGGGTACCTGTCTAGAGAAGGAGTTTACACAGAGAAAAAAATACATTGACACCAACCTGGAAAGCAATCTACAGAGGAGAAACGAAACAGAAGATTCAACGGCTGGCTGGTTTTAAAATTTGAATTTTCAATAAAACTTAATCGGGGGTTTTATTGGACTAGTATTATAGAAGGAAAAGTAAAAGATGGGTTAGAGGAAGGAGTTGGAAATAATTGTTAGTTAACTATTCTCTGTTATACTTCAAGAAATAAAGCTGTTAATTTTTAGCTTTAAATCGTTCTTTGCCTCTTGAATTTTCACAGATTACTACGCGGAATAAATCTTTTCTGTGTTGCTGGTTTAAATTAAGCGGGGGCGAGGGGGGGGGGGTGGTTTACCCATGTCGTAACACTGGACAGACAATGCTGGGAGGATGATTTCCCTAGTTTGAGAGTCAAGAACAAGGGGACACAAGCTCAGGATCCCGAGTAGACCATTTAGAATTGAAGTTTTCTTCACTCAAAGGATAGTGAACTAATGGAATTCTCCACCATAGAAGGCTGTGGATAAGAACTCACCGAATATATCCAAGAAAGAGAAAGTCAAATTTCTGAATTTTAAACGCATCAAAGGTGATGGGGAGGAAGCAGGAGTATTCCATGACAATGGAAGATAAACCATGATCCTATTGAATAGTGGGGCAGGCTGTAAAGGCCAAATAGGCTACTCCTACTTCTATTTTTCAGATTTCTATATTCACATTTCAGGTTCATGACACTTATCAACAAAACAAATAATTTTTTCTCACTCCTGTAACCTAATACTTCTAGTTTTCAACTCCATTTTATAATTACTTAACCACATTTAACTTACTACCTTACCTGGTAGAATATTCTAACCATTTAGTGTGTAGTGAGTAATGATAATTTTGCTAAAGTTTGGACACATCAGGAAAGAGGTTTCATCTCGGTCATTTTAGCCCCGCCAATATCAACCTCTCCATCACATCCCAAACTGCACTAATTCCTGTTTCATGGAAATTCATGCTGGGAGCAGTAAAACCTAACCAAAGGTTTCACTTTACTTAACCTCAAGTATCTTAACACAAGGTGTATATGAATAAACTGCAACTGTATTACCTGCTATTTCTTCTCTGATTTCCTTCACCAGCATAGTGTGCCTAGCACCAGACATAAATCCTCTTACATTGGGATTGGAACTAATTTCTGTAATACAGTCAACTCAAAGATTCATTCCTTATTTTTTCTCAAGTATGTCCATATATCCACTATCATTTGCAAGGAATAATGCTAAAAAAAGCTTGTTTAAAAACTTCACCAACACCATTACCCTCTTCAAGTAGATTTCCCAGCTTATTCAAATAGTTTGATCCTTCTTTGATTATCTTCTTATAAAAAAGGAATAAAAGAGAATATCTATTTACGTAATCATAATATGCTTTTCATCCAATATTTTACTTTTCAATCATAGTTATTGTTTGTCTCGTAAAATGTACTGAAAAACTTTCAGATTCCAAACTGACTATGTATTATTTTAAATTATCCTTTCTGACTTTATTAGCCTAATTGATTGATTATATACCTGACAGTGATATGTCGAGTTTTATTTTAACTGGTAAACCTAGATTACCCATATAAAATGTATATGAGGAAAACATTAGATGGAATGTCCTGATCTTTACATTTCCATTGTTTTCTCAGGTTGCATTATGCGAGAGAGTTTAACCAATATCCCTTGACATTCAATGATAGTGCCATCACTGAGTCCCCCCACTATTCTAGGGGTTATCATTGACTTGAAACTGAACTGGGCTAGCCATACAGAGAGAGTCACTACAAGGGTAGGTCAGAGGAACCGTGAAGCAGGTGACTGACCACTTTACTCCACAAAGCCTTCCTACCATCAACAAAGCACAAGTCAGGAACATAATGGAATGCTACCTGGAGGAGTGCAGCTCCAAAAACGCTCAAAATCTCAAAGGAGTTTTTGGGAATGATAATGCTTAACTAAAGTTTTGGATTACTCACCCTCTAATTCCCTGCAACAATGGCATATTAATAAATTGTAATCATATTCTTTGTGCTTCTGGCTTTCTTCACCAAGCTACATGCTGACAGTGACAAATCCAACTTCAGTTCTGCTCATCGTACTGAGGCTAATTCAGAACAGTATTTGCATTTGGCTCCAGGACATCCACATTCTCACCTCAACCATCCTTTGCAAAAACTAATACAAAAGAAAACTTGCCTTGTATCTTTATTGTAGCTTTCACCCTCCATAAATACTCCCCAATTTGTCCTTCAGTGATCCTACTGTTTGACTGAAATAAGGGGAGAGCATTTAGTTACTATTTTTCACGGCTTGTTGTTTCAAATACTTCAGAACCAATACAGGCACTTCCTGTATGACACAATGATTGTATTCTTGTGCAACTCCACATTATAAAAAAATCACGCTTTAGAAACAGTGTCCCCAATTTGTCAATTGTGTTACAGCAAATTCATGTTAACGAAATGTGCATTATAGCAGAACGACCCATACATCACTTTTTAAGCCTAATTGCTGTTGTTTTTATTAAAAACAGAAAGGCTGTAAATAATGCAAAAACAATGTTCAAAGCTCATTCACTTTAAAATTTCAGTGGCCATCAATTTTTCTATAGTCAAATCAAGTAAGTTTGAAATTCCAGCACAAAAGCTGGGGCAGACAACACTAACGCAATAGTGTTGTCTGCTTCTCTCGACAGTAACATTCACACGTTCTTGTGACTTCATTGAAATAGGGTGAAACCTTTTGCGAGCATTCTTGGTGAATAAATACAGCCAGGTAGAAAAATTATGTGGAAGAAGAATTCAGCAAAGTACAGACTTAAGGCCTACACATCATTTTCTGTGTATTCTGCATTTCCTCTACCATGTATCCAACTGATTTGATTGAGCAGAAAAATGATGTTGAAATTGAAATTTTGATCCAAATGTTAAAATATGAGACACATATTTCCAATATTAATGTAACCATTTGTTTTTATTTTCCAAATGGAATGCATAATAGTTAAAAAGAAATTTGGAGTTCATTACTGTGAAATATGGCTTATCTTAATATTAGTTATTCTTGACCACTTTTAGCTTGCATTCTTATGATTAATGCAGAGTTCAACATTCAGTAAATATCAACCAGACTATAAAAAGTACAGAAGAGAATCAGAAATGAATCATCATAGCTATTCTGTCGAATACACCGTGCAAATTAACCTCGGTTTCATTGCATACCATTGGCAGTAGGTTTCATTGCATACCATTGGCAGTATGCCTCCATTTGTTAGGGTACTCTCTGAAATTCCCTCTCCAGGCCTTTCCATATATCTGCTTCTGGCTCCTTCTTAAAATGTTAAAATTTTTAAACAATCTTTTGGTCAATTCTCCCAATATCTGATTTTGGTGTCATGTTTTGTTCGATGATGCTCTTGTGAAGTGCATAAGGATGTTTCATCATGTTAAAGCCACTTTATAAAGATAAGTAGCTGTTGTTTTGTCCTTACTATTGAAAAGACTTGAAAGGTTTCCATATTGCAGGAGGAAATCAATTAATTGAAAAAGGATTTCTCATGTAGTAAAGACTAAAAACATTTGCTTATCGAAGTGAGTATAGATTGTTTGCTTTATATTGGTGATCAGGGTCTTATCTCTGGTTTGCCTTTATAGGCATGGGCAGCCTATCTGCGTATCTCAGTGAGCTATCCTAAAATTTTGGATAACATCTGTGTTCTTTACTGTGAATGGGAATGGGGCTTGTGTCAGGGAAGCTGGACTACTTTTAATTTCAGTATACTACCTCTGCGTGGCTACGTTGGGAGCACATTTGCATCGGAATTTATTGAACAAACTAAATAAGAGAGGATAGGGTTTTTGTGATACACTTGTAGTGTCTCTAAATCCTTGAGCCACAAGATCTAGATTCAAGTCCAACCTGCTCTAGAACGCTCCAGAACAAGTTGGTTAGAAACATCTATAAAAAAGGGCATTTTCTGGAACTCTGCAGACTCTGTCTCTATTTCCGCCTGATAGATATCATTATACCATCGCTCCTTTTGTACACATTTATGAACCAAACTCAGAATAAAGGTATAATTAGCCCTTTATTCCACATTTTCCCTCATGTCTTTATTCCCAAGGCAATACAGATTCTAATTACACATCTTCCAACCTTTCACCCCAATCGCCACTCCAACACAGGCCACCTGAGTGTTGGTGCATTGCAGAAGGGTAGCTCCATTGATCTTCCTGAACATGTACAGGGTTCATTTGGAGGTTATTTAGAATGGGCGCATGCCATACTGTTTCTCCGAATCTCCACCATCTTTGTCTTGGCCATTAGCAGCTGTTTTATCAGTTTTTTTTCCTGAGGATCTGAGTTTGCAGACCATCCAGTGACTGCCTTCTTTTGTTTTTAGCAAGGCACTCATGTTTCCTCAAACAATACCACTGGGTGTTTGGATAAAGTATGATCTCAATTGTTGAAACCTCGCCAAATGACGATTGTTCCTCAGCCGTGCCTTGGTCCCCTTCTAGAATAAAAGCAGGTCGTTCACCCTTTGCCTTTAGTTGATTTGCCCTACAATGTTCCTCTTACTGTTTTCTCTGTTCATGATCCTGCACCATAATGAAATCACTGCTGCAGGACAAGGGTGACTGGGGCCAAACCTCCAGGCAGGATATGTATACATTCTTCATCATGTAACTGAACCGTGTGAAATTCGCTGTGACTGTAAAATAGTGAGTTGTTAAAGCTGTGAATACGTTGGCTTCTAGAAAAATTATTTTGTCCTCTTGCTTGGGCATTAATGAGGATTCTTTAGAGACCACCAGCAGTAGCCTGGCCTTTGCTCTGCATATGTCTCAGGACCATGCCCTACAACATCAGCCACAATCAAAATCTCTTGGATTGCAGATCATGTTTTTGTGTGCCAAGCTGTGTGGTCAGTTGTGGTCAGTTTCAATTTTAATCAAGTCATACAGTCATACAGCACAGAAACAGATCATTCGGTCCAACTCATCCATGCCGACCAAGTTTTCCAAACTAAATTAATCCCACTTGTTTGCGTTTGATCCAAATCCCTCTAATATTTCCTATTCAAGTTACTGTCCAACTGTTGTAATTGTACCTGCATCTACCACTTCTTGAAGCAGTTCATTGTGTGAAGCCTTGTGTGAAAACCTGGTGCCTTTTGAATCTCTCACCTTAAAAATATGCCCTCTTGTTTTGAAACTTCCTACCTCAGGGAAAAAAACGTCTGCTATCCACCTTTTCTATGTCCCTCGTGATTTTATAAACCTCTATTAGATCACCCCTCAACTTCCCTATGCACCAGTGAAAAGGTCCCAGCCTATCCAGCCTCTTCACATAATTCAAACCTTCCAGTCCCAGCAAGATCCTTCTAAATCTTTTCTGCATTCTCTCCAATTTGATAATATCCTTCCGACTGAAGACTAGCACTGTACACATACTCCAAAAGTGACCTTGAGCAATGAAGGCAAGCATGCCAAACTCCTCTTTATCACTCTGACTATCTGTGTTGCAGTTTTCAAAGAACTATGTACCTGTGCCCCTAGGATTCTCTGTTCGACAACACTACCCAGGGCCCTACTGTTAACTGTGTAAGTTCTTTCCCAGACTTACCAAAATGCAATACCACACATTTATCCAAATTAAATTCCATCTGTCACTCCTCTGCCTATTGGCCCAATCAATCAAGATCCTTTTGTAATCTTAAATAACCTTCTTCACTGTTCACTACACCACCAATTTTAATGTCATCTCCAAACTTACTAACCATGCTTCTGAAATTCTCATTAAAATCATTTATATAAATGGAAAACAACAGTGGAGCTAGCACCGATCCCTGTGGAACACCACTGGTCACATGCCTCCAGTCCAATAAACAATCTCCAATACCACCCTCTATCTCCTACTGTCAAGTCAATTATATATCAAGCCAGTTGGCAAACTCTTCCTGAATCCAATATGATCTAATTTTCTAACCAGTCTTCCATGCAGAACCTTGTCAAAGGCTTTGCTGAAGTCCATGTAGGCAACATCTACCACATCTATCTTTTTGGTCACATCCTCAAAACTCAATCAAATTTTCCCATGTACAAAACCATGTTGACTATCCCTAATCAGTCCTTGCCTCTCCAACACATGTAAGTCTTATTTCTCAGCATCCCTTCCAACAACTTATCCAGCGCTGATGTCAGACTCACAGGTCTAAAATTCCCAGGCTTCTCCTTACAGCCTTCCTTAATTTACACACCTGAAATGTAGTCAGAGAATTTCTCAAAAGGCCAAGTCACTGTGAGAACCTCGTTCTCAATAACATTGTCTCTTTGTTCCATGTCATTTAGACTCTGGGCGAATTATAGTTTGGCCATCTGATTCCATAATATTGGGTCTAAACTAAACCTAGACTTGTCGATGATTTATCCATTGCTATTATAGTTAGAATGTCAGGATCATAATGTGCAAAGATCTCTAGCATAATCAGCATGTCTTTGATTCAGTCAAAGGAATGCTGATGATGTTCAGAGAAACACAACATCTGACCTTGCTTTGGAAGTAGACAGAGAGCCTCATTAACCTGGGCTAGGTGGGTTAAGAATTTTCCCACTCAATTCAGGTGAACTGTTGGAGTTTTGTGAAATTCCTGGGAGATGGAAAGGTCCTGACAGTTTTATCCGTTTTGCTAGTCTGTCCTGCTTACTGCTCTAACAAAGTCTCTCACATACTTTGTCATTGTATTTGAGAATTCATCTTGGCATTAAGTGTAAACCCAGCATCATGTAACTTTCTCAAGATTTTCTTTATCCTGTTGGCTTGTTGGGCTTTAGTGGAACTAAATGAAATGGGAATTTCATCCATTTGCCATATTATACATTCCATATCTTCTAATGAGCTGTCATCAGCTAGAATATATTGTGTGAAGATGTGATGCTAAAGGGCTGGAGCTTAAACAATAATGTTTTGGAAATATTATGAACATAATGAGCAGTTTGAAATTCAGTCCTAAGCCACTTGATGAAACTTCTGAGCCTCCAAGGTTAGGTACATGCTTGTCCATAGATGTCATTGGATGTATCTCTGCTTGTATTGTTTTGTTCAAATATATGTTGAGTCACCAAAAATATGTGTATATCTATTGAGTTTAAGAACTGGGTGCAAGAAGAAAGTGCCACAGAGTCAGTTGTGTGCGTTTGAAAATAACACCTTGTTGGAGCACAGCCTCTATCTCCTCTTTTTCCTTGTTTTTCAGTGGATTTGGGTCCTTTCCTGATGTGAACCAGCAGAAAGGTTCAGCAGATACTTTGTATGATATGATGGCCAGTGTTCACATTCTTAAGGCCTTTAAAAGCCTTTTGGAATTGCTCATTAAACTCATTTGCTGATTCTTGACTGACAATTGTATTTAAGAATAAATTTGAAGGCAATGCAGGCTGAGCAGTGAACATGGCTAGTTATGAACAACAAATATTTCAATCAATCAATTTCAATCATTTCCTTGTCATTAGTAAGGCCTCATCTGGAGTACTGTATATAACATTATTGCGTTTATATAATGACCCACATAAAGCCACTCAGAGAAGCTTTACTAGAATAATCTGTGGAATGGGCAAGTTTTCTTATGGGAAAGTTTGGACAGGCTAGGCTTGATTCCATAGAGTTTAACAACATATGATTTAATAGAAACATATAAGATCCTGAGGGGTCAAGGCAGATTGGGTTTTGAAAGGATGTTTCTTCTTGTAGGGGATTGTAGAACTGTGGGGCAGTGTCTAAAAGAGTCACCTGTTTAAGACTGAAGTCAGGAGTAATGTTTTCTCACAGAGGGCGATAAATCTTCAGAATGCTCTCAATCAATATTAGTGGGAGCCTTGAATCCTTTTAAGGCAAAGGTTGATAAACTCATAATAAGCAAGGGGGTGAAAAGTTATCCAGGGTGGGTGGGAATCTGTGATCTTATTGAGTGGTTGAACAGGCTCAAAGAGCTGGACGGTTTACACTTGGCCCCAATTTGTATGTTGTGGATATGCTTCCATTCTCCATTGTTGAAGTGCAAATTCAAATCAAGGCAGGGATCAGTAGCCCTTTGGAGGTGTGAGTCTGCTAAGCATTTATTATACTACTATCACTATCCTACTAGTTGTAATTACGAACATGGACATGCCAGGTGAGGGAAAAAAAAGCAAACACTGCAGATACTGGAAATGTTATGTAAGACCCGTTTAAGTTTTCAAAAGTCGCTGAAGTTAGAAAGCTCACTCATGAGACATTAAAATGTATTCCAGGTTCTTGCTGGGAAATTGTATCAGGAAAATGCAGTCAGCCATTTTCTGCCCATAACATTTTAAAAAACTGAAGAGTTACCCTGAAATGTTTTAAGGCAGGAATGTATTGCTTTATCTTTATTCAGTGCAGGTTATAAAAGCATTCTTCGTTTGACATTTACAGAGTGATGATGTGTTCATTGTAGTTAGTGAAATAAACATTAAGATAGATTTACAAGATCCTATATTATCAGGTCATCCAGGGTATGAAATACTTATTGATTTCCATTGATTTCCTTTTTAGCTTGTGTCTCCTTTATAGAATTACATTTTTTTAAATCAAGTATGAGTGTTTATGTGCCGGATGAACCCCAAAAAACAATAAGTGGGTGTCCAACATTGGGAATGTTCAATTGTGACCACAAAATATCTTATATAATTCAACAATATTTCCCTCCATCACGAGGCATGTGAATATAGAACCAAGGATCATTTTCACTTTATATGGCAGTTTCTACTTGCATAAATCACCTTTAATGCCCTTAGGGTCTGCTCACCAATTTCCATCCTTTCTTCCGCACTTTATATTTTGGTATTTAAGGTATCCTTCAAAGTTTCTTATTATTTTTCCAAGTTATATTTCTTCACTTTTTTTTGCATTGACTTTTATCTGTGAACTATTTGCCAACTCAACCAGCTTATCCATGCTATCCCTCCAATACATTTTTGTAGAATCCTTACAGCGTGGAAACAAGCCCCTTGACCCAACAAGTCCCCACACCGACCCTCCAAAGTGTAAACCACCCAGACACATTCCCCTACCCCATTATCCTGTATTTATCCCTGACTAATGCACCTAATCTACACATCCCTGAACACTATGGGCGATTTAGCATGGCTAATTCACCAAACCTGTAGATCTTTGGATTGTGGGAGGAAACCCACACAGACACGGGGAGAATGTGCAAACTCCACACGGACAGTCACCCGAGGTTGGAATCAAATCCAGCTCCCTTGTGCTGTGAGGCAGCAGTGCTAACCACTGAGCCACTGTACCGCCTGCCATCACCACATTTTAATCTAATTCTGTAACTCTTTGTAGTTTTGGATTGAATTGAATGATTTATTGTCACATATTGTCAATATAAAATACAGTGAGAAGTTTATGCCATCACCATGAATCGGCACCATTATCATTAACTTAAAACAAAATGAAAAATAAAGAACGATAACTTAGAGAGAGTCCAGCTTTTCCTTCTCCATCGTTATAGTCCCATTCCGGACTCCACAAACCAGCCAGCTCTGCAGCTACACTGCCTCTGAAGAGACCAGCGCACCAGACCCCATCAAAGTCACTTTTCTACGAAGAGCTTTCTTAAGAATGTCGTTTAAGTGACAACTAAAATAAAACTAAGAAAAGGAGAAGGAGAAAAGAAGGAAAGGAAAAGACAAAGCAGGTGAAAAGGACAAGCCTGTGCACAGGAGTCTGCATGCTATGTACTCTGCCACCACCATCTTACGTTTTATTGCAAGCCTGGGAATCCATGGGCCAGGGTTAATAATCCAAACAACATGAGTTTAACTCTCACCATGACAGTAAGTTAATTTGGTTTTAAAAATTTGTAAATTAAACTGACTGCGGTGGTAGGAATCACCATGAGCTTGTCAAGTTATTAACAAGAGCACAACAGAGGCCCCTTTCTATCTTTGCCTGATATTGTCTATACGTGATTCCAGTCCCAGATCAGTGTGATTAACAGCCCTCTGAAGTGACCTAATGAAACATTGTCCAGTTTCACACAGAGGCCATTATACATTTCAAGTAGAAAGTCTGATATCATCTTCACAGCACAACTTAGGATGGGTAATGGATATCAGCCTTACTAATGTCATCCGCGATCTTTGAAGTAGTGAGAAAACAAATACTACATCCAGATTATTTATGTATAATGAATAGGAACAGGCACAGCAGAAACCATTTGGTCTGTCCTATCACTGTGCAATGAGTCATGGGGGAGCTTGACAGGAGATGGAACCTCCGACGAACTTCTCCTTTGAGAAGGAGAGAATTTCCATTGGTGCACCATCACACCATTCCCCTGCAGCAGCCTGCAGCACAGAAATCCTCACACCAGTTGTTATCTGTTCAAGTTTTGGCTCAGGGACTCAATTGACCCCCGCAAGTGGCAGACAGAAACTGTTAGCAGCCAAGACCACAGAGTGTCAGAGGACTGTAGGAGCCCACCAGTCCTCTGGAGTCAACAAGAATGCAACAAACACTGACAATATATTGACAATATGTGACATTAAACATTCAATTCAATCCAAAACGGGTGCAAGGGGACATTTGGTGGAACTGTCAGTGTAACCATACACAGTAGATGGAAGAGTCTTTCCAGGTCACGAGAACTGCCATGTTTTTGCTATCTCCAAGCATGGCCTCCTTTACTGAAAAATTGACAACTGTCATGAAGAGTCAACTCGAGAAGAGCAACCTATGACTGTTGGAGCTGCACAACATCAGCTTGTTCATGAGTACAACATCAGAACAGCAAGGTGAGTGAGGTATGAGGCATCTCAATTCTCCACAGATTCTCATACTTCCCAAGTGTACCTTGCAAAGGAGGACAAATACTTCTGTGTATTACTGTATCTCAAGGCTCATGTATAGCATTTTGCCTTGACTCTAAACCTTGGAATCCTTTATCTTGCATCACCTGGTCAGTCGTAGCATCTTCTGCATCTGAAGGTTGTTCTCAGGGAGCTCTGTCTGTCAAAAGAAGCTCCTCAGTCATTGACGAGGGTCTCCAGTGCCTCAGCTAACCTTGACAAGGAAGGACAGTGCAAGAGCCACTCATTATGGTGGTGCCCTCAATGCTTCACATAGCCAGAAGAGAAGCAGCAAGATCATCCCAGGCAATGGAGTCACAAGGTCAGCAACTTTGCCTCCAGCTTGGTTGCAAGAGGAAAATAAACCATTTGTAGGACCACACAGAAGAAATATATGAAGATTATTCATCTGCATTTGGGAGGTGCAAGTCACAAATTATAAAGTCTAGTGTTCTTGCTGCTTTAATTAGTGTAATGATCCGACATCTCCTGCCACTCTTGCTGCTCTTTGGGGGTCTCTTTTCTTCCCTGTAACCCCCACAGGATTGTGTAAGGGTTTACATCATGTGCCATCATGATTTCCCTTTAGGCTGTGCTGTGTGCAACCCACCTTAGGGCGATGGAATGGTAAACAAAGGAAGCTACAGAAGGGTAAGGTTTATTGGCATAACTCCAACAGGCAAGAAGAGTAAATTGATATTCCTGTGTCTTAGCTCATTGTGGGTTTCCTTATTCCGCATTCCTTGTAACCTCCCCATGTTGCAGTGCCAGGTTGTGCAGTGGGAAGTGGTTCACCACAGAACGCAAAACCCTTGCTCGGTCATGCACAACCTCGATGCATTGATGCACCACAGACTGCAAGAGCCCACATATATTTCCAGGCCTTAGCTGAGAAGATAATGAAGTGGATAAATTCAATATAGCACTACTAGCACTGGGTCTCCCCATGTCTCAGAAGCCTAAACTTGACGTGCTGAGACAGTCACCCTGAAGAGGTGCAATCTTTCTGGAGATTGCTGCTCAGACATTTGAAGTTAACATTTTTTTTAATGTATTTATGGGAGTGGATGTTGCTGACCCTAGGTTTGCATATGTTGCCTCTCGCTAGTTGCCCAGAGGGTAGTTCGGGGCCTACAACTACGTCACAGTGGATCCAGAGTGACATATAGGTAAGAGCAGATAAGGATGACAAGAGATTGCAGGAGCCCTCCTCAGACAGTCAGAAGAGAATCAACAATGTTGTCAAGCTCACTGAGTTTCTCTAGCACTTTCTGATTTTATTTCTGATCTCCAGCACCTCTGGTATTTTCCTTTTCTCAGAAGCAACTTTCAGGTGTTGCATTTCTATCCTGTTGCCTACCATCCTGATGTCCCTTCCCCTTTCACTATTGCCTTTTGAGCCTTGAAGCTGCCCCCATTGAGCCTAGAAAATGTAGCATCTAATAAGGAAGTTAAATCCATCTCTGCCAAACCAAAACAAGGCATCTGTTAACATGGGAACCTTCTCTTTATCCTGGTTGTCTCATTTTACATCTTCAAAATCACAGCAGTCAGCAGAAACTTCCTCTCATTCACTGTAGTTCATTGTTAAGGAGGACAAGACCGTCCTTATGCAGAGGAAAAGGTGAGGACTGCAGATGCTGGAGAGTCAGAGTTGGATAGCATGGTGTTGGAAAACTGCAGCAGGTCAGTCAGCATGCCAGGAGCAGGAGAATCGATGTTTCGAGCATCAGTTCTTAATCAGGATTGTGGCCGGGTAGAAGGGAAGGGGGCCAAGAGGTAAATAAGAGGGGTGGGGTGGGGCTTGGGGAAACAGCTACAAAGGCGATAGGTAGATGCAAGAGGGATGTGATTGTGATAGGTCGGAGGGGAGGGTGGAGCAGATAGGTGGGAAGGAAGATGGACAGGTAGGACACTTCAAGAGGGCGGTTCCAAGTTGGAGGGTTGGATCAGGGATGAGGTTGATGGGGGGTGGTGGGGGGGGGGGGGGGGGGGGGGGAGATGTAGAAACTACTGAAGTCAATGTTGATGCTGTGTGGTTGAAAGCCCCAAGGCGGAAGATGAGGCATTCTTCCTCCAGGCGTCGGGTGACTTGGATTTGGCAGTGGAGGAGACACAGGATTTGCAGGTCCTTGTTGCAGTGGGAGGAGGAGTTGAAGTGGTTGGCCACAGGGCAGTGGGGTTGTTTGCTGCGTGTGTCCCAGTGATGTTCCCTGAAATGCTCCGTGAGTTGGCATTCCTGTCTCCCTAATGTAGAGGAGACCACATCAAGAGCAACGGATACAGTACATGAAGTCTTTAGATGTGCAGGAAAATCTCTGCCAGATATGAAAAGATTCTTTAGGGCATTAGATGGAGGTGAGGGGGGAGGTGTGAACGCAGGTTTTACACACCTCTTGTGGTGGCAAGGGAAGGTGCTGGAAGTGGATGTTGGGTTGGTGGTGGGGGGGTGGGGGCGCATGGACTAAACGAGGAATTCACTGAGAGAATGGTTTCTGTGGAATGCCAATAGGAGTGAGGAGGGAAATATATATATCAGGTGGTGGGGTCTGACTGTAGATGGTGGAAATGGCAGAGGATAATGAGCTGTATTCAGAGATTAGTGGGGCGGAAGGTGGGGACCGGGATGGGATTCTATACTTGTTACGGTTAGAGGGGTAGGCTTCAAGGGCAGAGTGCAGGAAGTGGAGGAGATCAACAATGTCCTCCAGCTCATCTCCTCCATTTCCAACACCTCCACCCTTGGTCTCTACATCAGCAAGACAGGACACCAATGCGTGGAACGGTTCACAGAACATCTCTTGGACATGCGCATCAAACAACCCCACCACCCTATGGCCAACCACTTCAACTCCCCCTCCCACATCACCAAGGACATGCAAGTCCTGGGTCTCCTCCAATGCCAAATCCAAGCAACCCGATGCCTGGAAGAAGAACATCTCATCATCCATCTTGGGACCCACTAACCACATGGCATCAAAATCGACTTCACTAGTGTCCTCATCTCCCCTCCCCCCTACCTAATGGTAGATCCAACCCTCCAACGTGGTACCGCCCTCTTGACCAGTCCATCTTCCTTCCCACCTATCTACTCCACCCTCTGCTCTGACCTATCACCATCAACCCCCCCCCCCCCCCCCCCCACCATGGCATCTACCTATTTCCTTCCCAGCTATCTTCCCCCCAGTCCCACACCACCCTCCTATTTATCTCTCAGCCCCCATTACCTCCCCCACCATTCCTGATGAAGGGCTGTTGCCTGAAATGTCAACTCTCCTGCTCCTCGAATACTGCCTGACCTGCTGTGCTTTTCCAGTGCCACACTTTTTGACTCTATCATTAAGAAGAGAGCTGGCAGGCCACAGTGTACTGACACCACACAAGGCTTTAACCTCAGCTCAGTGCTCAGGAAGCCTACAGCACATCAATGTTCAGGACAGCTTTCCATTCGGGTGAATAAGGAGGTAGTACCAAATCTGTTTGTGGCCTAAATATGTATGAGTAGAACCTGAACATCAGCCCCAATGGGCTGAAAACAAGAACAAGTTCATCGCTCTAGATGTTTTAAAATAGGTTTTTATCCATTGGTGGCACTGAGGATGACTTGATGTTGCAGCCTGACCTGCATTATCTGGCTGCTGTCCAACCCAAAGCTTTCCAGTTGTTCCTTCCCAAGTTCTGCTCAGAATCCACTCGATGCAAAGTACTTCATCCGACACGCAAGGAGTACTATAGAAGCTTAAACAATTGTCGTCTTGGACTGCTGTTATCCCACAGAGTACTTCATCTAAAGAGTATGGCTAACTGACAAAACTCAGTGCAAATAAAAGGAGAGGCCAAGTCTGGCTGTCTGAACTAAGACTGTGATTTGAACTCAAGCTCTTTGATCAGGAATCTGGCATTTCAGCTGCTCCAGATTCTCTTTAAAGTAGACTCTTAATGATTATATTTTTCATATGGTTTTATGACTTGCAACTTTTTTGAATAAGACCATAATTCACATTATTGGAAATTTGAATTATATCAACAAAGAGCAAATATCTGCCAAACCCAAAATGAACATTCAGCCTCACTCATTCATCTTTCTTTTTTAGGATTGTCACACTACAAAGTTGTTGTCTACAGTCAAATATCAGAGACAGCAATTAAAGAATGAATGGAAAACTAGTTTTAGCTTTAGTGACAATGAAACTAACAATACTCATCTGGTTCAGTTATGTCCTTTAGGGAAGGAAATTTGCTATCTTCTGCTGGTCAGGTCTACCTCTGTCTCCAGACACAAAAGCAGTGACTCCTAACATCCCTCTGAATTGGCCTCACAAGTCACTTTGTTTAAAGGCAATTGGAGATGGGTAACAAATAATGGCCTTATTAATAATGCTCACATCCCGTGAAAGTAAAACCTTTCCTGTTTTTTAGTGTGGAAAAAAATTTGGTAATTCAAACATCCCCACCTCCCTACAATCTGTTTTCAATTAACTGGAGAAACAATCACAAAAATGAACTTGGTAAATGTACCTGGATATGAAAAGTGCTATGTGGAAAACACAACAGTAGCATGCCCTCCTGCCCTGTTCAAAACTAAATCTTGAATGTATTCACAGTTACACTACCAACTAATTTATAATAATCAAGTTCATAATGTTGCTCATTCCACTTTCTAAAGGTAACCAAGATTCATATGCAGGTACATACTTAACTGCAATAAGGAATATTTTTGTGCCATTTTGAATTTCTTGAGAGTTATTGTTCCCTGGTGCTTTCATATGGCAACGTTTTGGCTAATTGGAGCCTACTTAAATAGGAATATAGGAAACAGGAGTGCTCCATTCAGCTCCTCAAGCCTGTTCCACCACTCAGTGAGATCACAGCTGGTTTGTGGCCTAACACTATATATTTGCCGGATTAGTAGTGCTGGAAGAGCACAGCAGTTCAGGCAGCATTCACGGATCCTGCCTGAACTGCTGTGCTCTTCCAGCACTACTAATCCAGTATTTGGTTTTCAGCATCTGCAGTCATTGTTTTTACCCTACTATATATTTGCCAGCCACTTAAGCACCCTTTCCTCCTCTGGTATTTTTTTTTGCAAATGTTTGAACTTTGGCCTTCTTGCATTTGTCTTGAGTCTAATATGAAAAACTTTGAGAACATTTCTTTCTTTTAAACAATCTTTTAAAAAATCATAATGCATTGAAGCCATGCTTTCTTAGGAAAAAAAGCTTTTTAAACATTGACAACCTTCTACCAAGGTTAAAAAGAATGGAGAAGGAGTAGCAAGTGATAATAAAGTAAAGCCATCCCAATGTGAAGACAGGAGATCAAGTCACAACTCAGAGAAGTGTTTGTTTGATGGTTGGCATTAAAAAGGCATGAGGTGGCTATAAGAAAAGTTCCTGTTTTCTATGTAACAGCAGGTTTTGAACTTTGAACAATGCCAGCACACCTAGTGTAGTTGACTCACAAGTCTGTCTTCACATATTTTACCGCACCTTTGATTACTCCCAATTGTGAAACCCATTGCAGGTGTAATAAAACCTTACGCACTGAGTTCATTAATGATTTAGGATCATCGAGAGGTTAACATTGCATTCTGGGATTTTATGTGCTAATGTACCAATAGATTTGTACGTTACACTAGGAAAGTTATTAACATGTAGTTTTTAAATAGATAATTGAAATTAACAAAATAGTGAACAGAAGTATTTCTGCTCTTCAAAATTCTGCATACAGATGTCTTAATAAGTTTACTACTAATGTCACAAAATGATTTTTAAGTGACATTTCTATATTTCGGTACAACTATTATGAAAAGTAAATTAATAAAACCAAAGTCTCAAAGTGAACTTGGAAGCTAGTTCGTGTCTATAGCAGGAGGGAGACCAGGGCAGAGCAAACAAGGAATATTAAAAATGATAATCTTCTGTGTGTACTGGAAGGGGTTTACAACATTGCAATCTAATTTAGTTTGAACCTGTGACCTTTTGAACCTGCAGTTCCCATTTTGTTTTCTGTTTCCGGGTATTTTTATCAAGACTGACGAAACTCCTGGGATTATATAGGTTCGAAGAAATGTGTTTCCAGAGTCAGTAAGGATGTGTTATTGTAATTGTCACACAGTCAAAATCTTCTGCTAAACTGATGTGAGCTTACTCCTTAGAAAATTAAATTTCCAGTCAAAATAGCAAGCAAAATATTTTAATTTTCTATGACATGCACTCTTAACATGTTACGCGAGATACAGAACGCTGACTAGTGATCACCTGTTTCATTTCATGCACTCTAGGAAACATTTGTGACTTCAGCACTACAATGGTGAAAATCGGTAATGGAATATTAACTGAGCTGACTCTATAAAGGCTGTGAGACCTGAACCATAAGGTCATGACTCCAGCAGCAAAGATGAAAATCTACCCTGTATCGTCATCCAGTACTCTCAGGGCATTCAGAGATAAAATCAAAGAAAATGTTCCTGTGCTGTGTTGCAATAATGAGCTTCTACATGAATATGGGAAGAGCAACCTCAATACAGCAATTTAAATTTTCAGAATTTCCCATTGCAGCCATCCCTGTGGATGAAACACCAAATTTTGCTGAGTTGTGGGGTAATTTATGCTATGGTTTCATTGGGTTAAAACTACATAAAACCATATTGCTGGCAATCAGCAGAGAGAGAGAGAGAAAGAGAGATTTACATTTCATTAGCCAGTATAGATTGAGACTAAACCCTGGAGGTGAAAACTCCATCTGCTAATAAACTGCAGTAACCTTTTGATTAACTGAATATACTGGCCCAAGGTAATTTTGATGAACAGTCAGTTAGCAGTTCAGAGCTTGAGCTTTGCTGAAGCATTCACCATTTTGTGGAAGCTTATTCAGCTTTAGGCTGTTCCTGGTCACAGGTTACACATGCACCTACATACACGGGTCATGCAAAGACAATGCTCATATCTAATAGCAGAGCCAGGCCTCCGATCATTTTGACATTAGACCAAACTTTCACACTGTCAAACGATGTGGTTGTCAGCTTGGTACAGCTGCTCCATGTTTTCAAAATCAGATCAGGCACAGACATCTTCCCCTTGCTGAAAGGAAGTGACTTGTCATGGCATAACCCAGATGGAAACAATCCCTGAGCACCGCACTGCCACCATCAGTCAGGACTTGAGGCACATTGCATTGACATTGCTGTTCTAAGTGTGATTCTTTGAGCACCATCATCCCTTCATGTGGCACAGTTTACATCACACACCTTCGACTGAACAGAATCCCTTGAACGAGACTTGGGGGGGGGGGGGGGGGGGGCAATCAATCTCAATCCCAAGCAACTGCCTCAGAAAGTTGCCACAAGGTATGTGTCTTAGCCTTTCTTCAATGTGCATGGATCATATTGTCAGTACACACAGGTTCTTTCATTAAAATTCAATAACAGTTAATATTATGGAATTTAAATTTCACATGCTGAACTGAGTCTTTATGGATTAATGAACATTAACTCAATGTAAGCCTAGCAGATAAAATACTAAGCTTATATTAAAACTATTGACTAAGATTGATCCTACTATATTAAATTTTGAAAGTTGATGTTATTGGACTCATAGAGTCATTTGGCAACAAAACAGACCCTTCGGACCAACCAGTCCAAGCTGAACATAATTTCAAACTAAACTGGTCCCACCTGCCTGCTCCTGGTCCATATCCCTCCAAATTTCCTATTCGTGTACTTGTCTAAGTGTCTGTTAAACATTGTAATTTACCCACATCCACGACTTCCTCAGGAAGTTCATTCCACACGTGAGTGACCTTTGAGTAAAAATTTGCCCCTCATGTCTTTTTTTAAATCTCAGTCCTGGCACCTTAAAAATGTGCGGCCTAGTTTTGAATTTCCCCATCCTAGGGAAAAGACAATTACTTTTAACCCTATCTATACCCCTCATTATTTTGTAAACTTTTGTAAGGCCACTTTTCACATTCTTACATCCAGTGAAAATAGTCCCATATTGTTGAACATTATGTGCGTTTACTGCTGGACATAGAATCCTACAGCAAGCTGGTATATAAGTGACGGTCCTATCGTGCAGGATAATATTTACAAGTGCAGCAGTCAAGTCTGTCTGGAGAGTCTGGGATGCTTTAGTTAGGGAGGAACCTGATCAGAGGGAGAGAGTCTTCTGCTCTCCATGGAACAAAGAGGTTGCTCTGGTGATTACAGAATGACATTTTAAACAGCCAGCTGTAAAAAGAATGTGATGTGATCAATGTTACAAAAACTTTCACACAAGTCATATTTGAGCCATTAGCATATAATTCCTTGTTAAAAGGTTATTTCGATACTCTTTGGCCAGTAACTCAACAGCAATTATATTCCCTGCCAGACATTGTAATTAGGTCTCTGAAATACACTTTGTCTATCAGAACCCAATAATCTTGATTTTCAATACTGACGTGGAGTGTTTTGAAGGTGAGATGCTGAAATTTGTGAGGGGTGGGGGCGGAGGTGGGATGGGTGGGAGAGCTTGTGGGGTGGCTGGGGTGTAGCCAGGGTGGTGGTAGTGGGGTGGGTGGGAGTGTGTGTGGGGGTGAAGGTTGTGCGGCTGGGAAGGGGACAGGGACTGTGGTCGGGTGGGGTGGCAGGAGGTGATGGGTGGGTGGGAATGAAGGCAGGGGGTGGTAGGGGGTGGTGGTGTGGAGGTGGGGTGGGTGTAGAGGTGGGGTGGCTGGGAAAGGGTGTGGGTGGAAGGGGTGGGTGGTGGAGGCAGGGGATGGAGGTGGTGGGAGTGTGGGTGGGAGGGAGCGGAGGCAGAGTTGGGGTGGGTGGGAGGGGGGTAGAAGCAGGGGTGGTGGGGCTGGTCCATGGCGGAGGTGTGTTGAGTAGGAGGGGGTCTGGGAGTTGGAGGTTGTGGTGGTGGTAAGCAGCTACTGACTTCCCAAAGGAAAGTGGTCTGGACGCTAACCTTGCACCTTACAAGCCCACAACACAACTCCGACCTGCAGTTGGTGGGCTACATTATCTAATTTCAGGATTTCCACCTCTTACTCAGGAGAAAGGGAGTTGCTGCATTGAATCACACAATCCCTACAGTGTGGAAACAGGCCCTTCAGCCCAACAAGTTCATACTGACCTTCTGAAGAGTATCCCACCCTGACCCATTCCCCCAACCTATTATCCTATATTTACCCCTGACCAAATGCACCTAACCTACACATCCCTAAACGCTATGGACAGATTAACATGGCCAATTCATCTAACCTGCACATCTTTGGATTGTGGGAGGAAACCGGAGCACCCGGAGGAAACCCACGCAGACACGGGAGAATGTGCAAACTCCACACAGACCTGAGTCTGGAATCGAACTCAGGTCCCTGGAGCTGTGAGGCAAGAGTGCTAACCACTGAGTTACCATGCTGCCCATCATCCCCAACATCAGAGATAAACAATGGGCATTGCTCGGACCTCAGCAAGGGGCCTGGAGAGGAACATGGATGCCCCCAGGAAAGTTTAATAGTGAGAGAGATTCTGAAGCTGAGGAGTGCAGGAGAGTGGTTGGGGGCCAGTTCTGTCAGGCAAACAGGCATGGATAAAGTGGTTGGCATCTTAAGGAATTGCCCTCAATTCACACAGCACCTGTGTGAGATCCTTCCCATTTCCTCCCTTGACTGTTTTCAAAGTGGTTGCCCACTCCTGCTCAACCTCCCATACCAGCCAATTTTATCATGGGCAGCGTGTTATCCGGCTTTATAAAATGACATTAACTTAGGTTCTTCCTTTGCATGCAGAGAATGGGTGTGGACATTGGCAGCCCGCCTACCCTCCATACAATGAGTTGAGTTAAGGGGTAAAGGGAGAGATAATGTTCTGGACACCCATCCTATTTTACATGCCCTATGTCCCACACACCTGGAGAGAGCATGTGATATCCAGCCTCAACATCAGATAACAGAGTGCACCAACATTGACTTATCATTCATTGTAAATTCCTGTTCATCTCACTGTTTGGTCTATCAAATCTTCCTCAGTTAATAAGAACATATTACAGAAATATCTGTGCCTTGTTAAAAAGGCTTGGTCTAGTAACCGATTAATGTTGTCACTGCTATACACATTGAGTTGCTGCATACAGGACATGCTGAAGAGGGTATCAGTGAAAAGTCTTTTGTGTTCCTGGATAATCAAATCAAAATTAAGTGATGAAAATATGTAAAAGGCAAGATGAACTAAAGGTTCGTCCACATGTAAAAATGGTGGAAATAAATGGAATGGCAGTGTTATAGGTTTTCCTCTGTTTACAGTAGAATCATTAAGGATTGTGAGGGTGGAAGTATAATGTATACAAGACAATGGATTGATGTTGGATGAGACAGCCCTGCAGCAGTTCAGGCCTCAGTTTCCTACTGGAGGATGTTGCAAGAGATTGAGAGGAAGTCGGGGGGATTCATCTTAGACGTCAATTATACCTCCCTGACGAGATCAGCCCTGGAAGTATGGCTAGGCAGGACTTCCAACCACCCAGATGAACCCACGTTGACTCTGGTGTCTTGCCTAGGGTCAGCTGCATTTTAAAAAACCAAGTCTCTGACTGAATGTTCACAAGTATGTATGAGGTAATGAGGATATGTGGAGGAGGGGTAAGGATGGCATGTTCCCATAGGATTTAGCTGGCTGCAGTAGCTTAAAGGGCTGAGCTCCATAAGGAACCTATTTTTAGCATTCAGGACAAAGAATAGTTGTTCAATGTTTGACGGTGTAGAGCAGGGTACAGTGATTCCCTGTCTTTATAGGGATTAGCAAAATTAGGATAAGACAGGAAGCTCTGTATGAGACAAGAAGCAAAAGGGAAGTGAGCAGTGTAATGACCTTTGAAAGTAAGACAATCCATTCATACTTTCCAAGATTGCATTAAGCACATTTGCTGCTTGCAATCATGCTCCTCTCCCTCAGCTGAAGGGCTTCAGGAACTTATCATTCAAGATTAGATTAGGAAGTTACTTGGAGCCATACATCACCAGCCTTCAAGTGTGAGTGTTACTTCATTCACAGCCTTAAATTCACAAAGCGCTCAAGAAATGTCATATGCTGACACCTGGGTTTGACGATATCTTCCACCAATCAAAAGACACTCTCAGGTTTGTGCATTCCTCCTAAATGAAAAGGATACTGATAACAACAGAGAATGCTTGGTCACAGATGGTGGTCCTTCAGCATCCAGTCTCACAGTTCGCACCAGGAGGAAATATTAATGTTCCTGGAGAGGGAGTCAGACAGACAGAGATAGGAAGGTTGGAGCAGCGTTGCCAACTACAGAGTGATCATGGAATTCTGCTTCTCTTCCTTCTCATTCTCTTGGATGTAATCTGTAAGCAAACAATGCTATGAAACACCTGCAATCTGTTTTTACCGAAACAAACCCACTGTTGTTTAAGGGCTTTAGGAACAACCTTGAAATGATTTCATGGAGTTGTTCTTCACTGGGCATAAAAAAACACAGCCTGAGGAATGTATCGTCAGCCTGCACCCTTTTCCAGTGGACCATGGGGAGCATTTTACAAGGGCTACCCCAGGTGGCCATTTATCTGGATGGAGTGCTTATTACAGGGAAGACAAATAAAGAGCACTTGGAGAACTTGGACATAGTCCTCAAATAGTCCAGGCAGGATACATCTTAGAAGGGAAAAATGTGTGTCCCAAGTGCCCATAGTGATCTACCTGGTTTACAGAATCAACAAAATCAGGTTGTACCCATTGGAAGATAAAATGAAGGCAATTAAAGGAGCCCCAGCTCCCAGGTATGTACTGGAGCTTAGGTCTTTCCTTGGGTTAGTGAACTATTCCGGGAAATTCATACATAACCTGGCCTCCATCTTGACACCCTTCCACCTGCTATCGAGAAGGAGTCCGCCTTCTAAATGGTCACACAGCTAAGAAGTAGCCTTTAGGGAACTTCTTGTGGGCGGCACGGTGGCACAGTGGTTAGCACTGCTGCCTCACAGCGCCAGAGACCCGGGTTCAATTCCTGCCTCAGGCGACTGACTGTGTGGAGTTTGCACGTTCTCCCCGTGTCTGCGTGGGTTTCCTCCGGGTGCTCCGGTTTCCTCCCACAGTCCAAAGATGTGCAGGTCAAGTGAATTGGCCATGCTAAATTGCCCGTAGTGTTAGGTAAGGGGTAGATGTAGATGTAGATGTAGATGTAGGGGTATGGGTGGGTTACGCTTCGGCGGGGCGGTGTGGACTTGTTGGGCCGAAGGGCCTGTTTCCATACTGTAAGTAATCTAATCTAATCTAATCTAATCTAAACTGAAAAAGCAGCTATCATCATCTAAGGTATTGGTTCACTATGATCCAAAGCGAGAAATGGTGCTGACATGTGATGCTGCCCTGTACGGTGTCAAGGTAGTGTTGGCCTACCAGTGGCCCAATGGAGAGGAACGCCCAATAGTGTATACTTCCTGGACTTTGGCTGACACTGAATGCAAATATACCCAGATACAGAGGGAAGTTTTGGCGGTCAGCATTGGTATGAGAAGTTCCACTAGTACCTTTACAGCTAGAATTTGTCATAGATACAGATTTCAAACCCCTGCTAGGGCTACTGAAGGAAGACAAGGTGATGCAGGCCACAGCTTCCGGTAGAATTCAGTGTTGAACACTTATTCTCAGCACATACAAGTTAGAAATCCATTCTGGAAGCCAAGTGGCTAATGCAGATGTCTTGAGCCACCACGCACTGACAGATACTTCACTAGGGATGGTACGTCCCCTGGAAGAGTCCAATCTGGCTTTAAACTTCCTGGGCATCCTTCCGATCACTGCTGACAATATCCGACTGTGGACATGAAAAGGTCGGCCCGAGCGAAACTAAAATAGTTGGTAGTAATGGAGGGAGCAGAAGGGCCATTGCAACCAGGTTTGAAATCTTTCTGGACCCAGTAAGACCAGGTCACCATAGAGGACAGCATTTTACTATGGGAAGCAAGTGCGCATGTCCCAAGTAAAGGTCACCACCAAATACTGGCTTAACTCTACCAGGGTTGCCCAGGGGTTTTCAAGATGAAGATGCTAGCAAGAAGCTATGGCTGGTGGCCAGGGTTGGATGTTGACAAAGCTGCGTTGATGGAGCAGTAACCAGAGTGCTAACAAGTACAACTTTTGCCTGCAGCAACACCTCACATTGATGGGAATGGCCAGGAAAGGACTATGCTGGTCCATTCAGACACTCAATGTTCCTGGTTATTGTGGCTGCCCATTCAAAGTGGTCAGATGTGCATAAGGTTTGTTCAGAAATCACAGAGATGATGATTGAGAAGCTGCCAGTATTGTTCACGATTCACAGACTCCCGGAAGTATTGGTCACAGATACTGGGATGTCATTTACTAGCAGGGAATTTGAGTATGTTCTGAAGTCAAATGGCATTTGGCACATAAGGACAGCTCCATGCCATCCATCATTCAATGGTCTAGTGAAAAGAGCCATCCAAACATTGAAGGTAGGCTTGACAAAGCAGCCGACAGCATCACTTGATAGCAAAGTGTCCTGGTTCCAGTTCGATTATAGGACCACCCTCGCATAACAACAGGGATAGTTCCAGCGGAGTTGCCATTGGGGAGAAGACTCTGCACCAGTTTAAACCTGATATTCACAGACCTGGGTAGGGAGGGAGTAGGAGAGTGTGAAATGCTAGCAGGAATACCAATGCCAGCCCCATGCCTCCTCTAAGCGAGAGAGACAATTCAATTCAGGGGACAAAGGTTGGTGCGGACACCATGGAAATGGTCGTGTATGGGGTCAGGTCCCCTGACTAACAAAATTCCGGTAGGTGATATAGTCCTGAACAAACACATGGATCGCCTGAAAGCTGCCACCACACAAAAGGGGCAGGAGCAAAATGTACCTGGTCCCTCAAGACAGCTAGAAGCCCTGTCAGAAACTAGAGCTTCTCCCTCTCCATCTAGTATTGAGTAAACCTTGGAGTCCGAGATGGATGCAGCCTTGATATCATTACAGCCTGAAGAAAAGGAGGAAACCCTCCCGAGATAACCCCATACAAGAGACAGGCGACAGCCTGGTACACACCACACGTGTTGGAGTCCAAATCCGAGGAACTTGGTCTGGGGCAAAAACTTTGCAGGAAAAGCTACAAAAGAAAGACCCGGCCTACATCCCCAGACCTGGGCAGGGAGGGATGTGCTGATTGGAACCAGCTGGATCTTGTTGACTGAGATTCTTGATAGGGGTTAATCAGAAACCCTAGCTGACCAATATAAAGAGAGGATTCACACGACATGGGTGCTGGAGGAAAATAAGCATTACCGCTGTTAGGCTTTCCCTTTCCCTGGGGGATCTGGGGTGGAGGATGTTGCACGCAGCGGTCCCCAGCAACTATAGATTGCGGTGATTCACGGACTCCCAGCCCAACTGCTTGTTCTGCGGTGCTGTGGATTCTGTGGACCACATATATGATGGAGTGTGGGCGTTTACATTCCCTTCTGCTTGCACTTCAGTCTCACGCTCCTGATCTTTGGGCACCAGGTGCGGAGGGGGGAGGTAGGTCAGAGGACCTCCTTGTAGGTCTGCTCCTGGCCCTGGCCAAACTGGCCATAAACAGATCCAGGCAGCGGGCCGGGAGGGGGTTGTTATGGCTGACTGCCTGCCCTTCTTCCGCGGTTATATCAGAGCCTGGGTGTCCCTGGAGAAGGAGCTCTGCATGTCCACCAATACCCTCAGGATTTTCAGGGAAATGTGGGCAGCGTGGGGGAGTGGAGTGCATTATTTCCCCCTCCAATTCTATTTTGATTTAATCCCTGACCTCCCCCTCACAGTTTGATCACACAGCATTGCCCTCTGAGAAGGGCACTGCTTGTCACTGGCCACCCTGTTGTTTTCCTTTCTTCTTAGTGGAGGAATACAAATAAACATTTATACACTTGTTGTTTTTCACTGTGTCTGACATCTGCACACACACAACATGGGTACTGGGGAAAAAAAGAACAGGAGTATTGGACATGCTGTACATTCCAAAAAAAAGAAAAAAATGAGAAAAAAGAAAAAAGGAGAAAAAAAGAAAAAATAAACAGAGAACTCCCCAGTGGAGGGCTCTGTATGCTGGTGTCATTCCCCTCTCCCTGGGGGATCTGGGGTGGAGGATGTTGCATGCAGAGGTCCCCTGCAACTACAGATTGCAGTGATTCATGGACTCCAAGCCCAACTGCTTGTTCTGTGGTGCTGCAGAGTCTGTGGACCGTGTTATATATTGGGTGTGGCCATTTGCACTCCCCCTTTAGTTTTCTGACATAACTTCTCTGTTTTTGATGGCACGTCAGTCCCATGTTCCTGATCTTTGGGCACCCGGTGCGGAGGGGGGAGGGTAGGTCAGAGGATCCCTCATGGGTCTGCTCTTGGGCCTGGCCAAACTGGCCATAAACAGGTCCAGGCATCGGGCAATGGTGGGATCATTAGGGCTGATTACCTGTCCCTCTTCTGTGGTTATGTAGAGCCTGGGTGTGCCTGGAGAAGAAGCACACAGTATCCACCAACACCCTTAAGACTTTCAGGGAGAGGTGGATACCACAGGGAGTGGAGTGCTTTATTTCCCCCTCCAACTCTATTTTGATTTAATCCCTGCCCCTTTGATGTGAAGGGCACTGCTTGTCACTGGCCACTCAGGTGTTTCCTTTCTTCCTGGTGGTGGAAAATGAATAAAGATTTAATCACATGTTGTCTTTCACTGTGTCTCACACCTGCACCCACAACATAGGTGCTGAGGAAACTATAAGCCTTACCACTGTTAGGCAGTAGTGCGGGAAATAAAATAAAATGAAATTTTAAAAAGAGATAAAAGAAAAAAATAAACAGAGGATTCCCCAGTGGAAGGCGCTCTATGCGGGAGTCCTCCTCCTTTCTCTCGGGGATCTGGGATGGAGGGTGCTGCATGCAGCGGTCCCCTGCAACCGCAGATTGCAGTGATTCATGGACTCCAGGCCCAACTGCTTTTTCTGTGGTGCTGTGGAGTCTGTGGACCATGTATATATTGGGTGTGGACATTTGCACTCCCTGCACTCCCCTTTTAGTTTTCAGAAAGACCTTTTCCTCTGTTTTTGGTTGCACTTCAGTCCCACGCTCCTGATCTTTGGGCACCAGGTGCGGAGGAGGGAGGATAGGTCAGAGGATCTCCTCGTGGGTCTAGCCCTGGGCCTGGCCAACCTGACCATAAAAGGTCCAGGCAGCGGACCATGGAGGGAGTCGTTAGGGCTGACTGTCTGCCCCACCTCCACAGTTATGTCAGAGCCCGGGTTTCCCGGAGAAGAAGCTCGGGGTGTCCACCAACACCCTCAAGGTTTTCAGAGAGAGATGGGCACCACAGGCAGTGAAATGTTCTATTTCCCCTTCCAACTCTATTTTGATGTAATCCCTGCCCCTGCCTTCATGTTTTTGATCACTCAGCATTACCCTTTGAGAACATTGCTTATCACAGGCCACTTGGGTGTTTCCTTTCTTCCTGGTGGTGGAATACAAATAAAGTTTTACGCACTCATTGCTCATTCACTGTGTCCGACACCTGCACATACAGAACATGGGAAAATTAAGCACTACCGCTATAAGGCAGTAGTGTGAGGAAAAACAAAATAAAAGCAAGAAAAATGTTCAAACAAAGAAAACCGATAGGAGTGTCAGAGGTTCTGTTCACTTTGAGAGGTGCCTTAGAAAAAAATATAAACAGAGGATTCCCCAGCTGAGGGCTCTCTATGCAGGAGACCTCCCCCTTTCCCTGGGGGATCTGGGGATGGAGGGTATTGCACGTAGCAGTCCCCTGCAACCACAGATTGCGATGGTTCACAGACTCCCAGCCCAACTGCTTGCTCTGTGGTGCCGTGGAGTCTGTGGACCATGTATGTATTGGATGTGGGCATCTGCACTCCCCTTTTAGTTTTCTGAAATAACTTCTCTGTTTTTGGTTGCACTTCAGCCCCACATTCCTGATCTTTGGGCATCCGGTGCGCAGTGGGCAGGGTAGGTCAGCGGATCTCCTCTTGCGGTCAGCTCCTGGGCCTGGGCAGGTTGGCCATGAGCAAGTTCAGGCAGCGGGCCGTGGAGGGGATCGTTAGGGCCGACTGTCTGCCCCACTTCCACAGTTATGTCAGAGCCTGGGTGTCCTTGGAGAAGGAGCTTGGGGAACCTACCTACTCCCTTGAGGTTTTCAGGGAGAGGTGAGCACTGTGTGGTGTGGAGAATTTTATTTCCCCCTCCAACTCGATTTTGATTTAATCCCTGCACCCCTTTTCACTGTTTGATCACTCAGCATTACCCTTTGATGGGAATAGCATTGCTTGTCACTGGCCACTCAGGTGTTTCCTTTCTTCCTGGTGGTGGAGTACAAATCAAGTTTTATGCACTCATTGCTCATCCACTGTGTCCGACACCTGCACAGACGCGACATGGATGCTGGGGAAAAATTTGCACTACCGCTGTTTGGCGATAGTGTGGGGAAGAAAAAAAATATAACCAGGGATGTGGAATTTCCTTAGTTCAGGAATAGACTCTGAGCTGACTGACTATACCCAGTGTACTGTGCACAAGGAAATAAAGCCTAATTTAGTGATGTGATACTAGTTTCTGTGCAGTTATTCGAAAGAACAACCATAATTTTTTTTTCCAGTTAATTCAAAAGGTGTACCTAGTATGAATTTGCCTCAATTTCTTTATAGATCTCTTGACAATCGTCTTAAACTCATGTCATTTGGTGACTAGAACTCTTGCCATGAAAACAACGCTCTCTGATTCCAGATTCCTGAACTCCTAAAAACATTCAGTCTTTTTGTGAAGAGTTAATCCCAAATGTGATGAACAACTTATGTAAAAGAAATTTAGCTAGCAGAGCAGAAGGAAGTGCACCATAGTTAAAATATGAAGAATTCAATGGTGGAGACCTCTAACTAAGTACAAGTAACAATTAACTTGAATAATGTCTTACACATTAAGGTACCTGCCCTAAAGAAGCCATGTTCTGATAGCTGTGTTCATATTCACCTTGCTGAACTAGGTGACCTTTATAGCACCCCCTGAATTACACAATTTTTCTGTAAATTTGCAAACACCTGGGCATGTGCACTTGTACAATTAACCTTGGCTGTTTCAACCTTGGTGTTTACCCTACACATAAAGGTATTATGACCTGCCGCATTGCACCTAAAATATTTATTAAAAATGTCCATTCTGCATTTATTTTCTACTGTGTTGTGAAGTAGCATCATCAACTCAAAAGCAATAGAAAAGAAGATAAGTGAAGCCATAAATTTTGAAAGAGCTTCCATTCTATCACCATATGTAAGTCCCAAGTTTACAAGACCTTAGAATAGAGACAGTTTCAAACAATTACAGAGACAGTTCTGCAATACATTATTACATTGTCAATGAAGCTCCATAATGCAAGTAACATAAACAAAGGTGAGTCCAAGTTCAACATCATCAAAAGATTAGTGCCAAAACTGGTTGAGCTGACCCATAAGTTAAGTGAGTGACAGCATGATAGATGCACAGAATCAACCCATCAGCAAATGTCCCAAGTTCCTTCATCACATTCCTGCATGTGTTCTGTCCCTTCATCGTGATATCTTCCTTTTGGGAAATACATTGGGATCACGACTGACCTGATTCCTACTCCAATCTGAAGGGTAATGCAATGACTCATAAGTCCAATGTGTGACCTGCAGACTCTATAGGACACACTGTGCTTGATGGGTCAGAAAAATGACATGTTTGGAGGATTTTGGGTTTCCTCCAAATCTTTGATTTCACCATTGCAAGTTCCTGATAAAGTTTCTCGATATATCCAGTACCTTCCTGAATGCATCTCCTCATTTTTTGTCCACCACAAGTCAGGGTCTTTCATGAGTCAGTGGTTATGTCTGACCTCTTCAGGGATGACGGCATTCCTGTAGTATTGGCGTTGTCTTTCTGAGAGTCTCCTGCCCTGACTGAGTTCTGAGCAGAGCAGTTGCTTCAGGAGTCTGTTGTCAAGCATACAAACATGTTCCACAAGACAGATCTGGCTTTGAATTAATTAGTGTCTTGAAGCTTTGCAGTTGGTACATTGGGAGTGGGCTTGGAAACTTTAACATTAATCCATTAAATTTCACAGCTTCAAGAAATATCCTGTTGATGCATTTGATATGATCTCACAGTACAGATTTGTGAGTGAAGTTATAGGTCATAGAATAAAAGGGACAGTAGCAAATTGGATACAAAATTGGCTGAGGATTAGGAAACATTGATTGTTAGTGGACATTTTTTTAACTCGAAAGGGATTGTACTGGAGTGTCCAGGGTTTGGAATTGTAACCCTTACTTTTCCTGAAATATTTAAATGACTTAGATTTTTTTATGCAGGGAACGATTTCAAAGTTTGCAAATGACAAAAAAAATCTAAAAACATTGTAAACTGTGAGAAGGACAGTCTATAAATTCAAAAGGGCATTGATACATTGTTACAGTAACATATTGTTGGATAATTGGCAGATGAAGTTCAACGTTGAAAATATAAAGGGTGTGCACAAGCAAAGAGCCAATATGTACCTAAGTCTTTAATGGCAAGGATCTTTAATGTGAATAGAGCATAGAGTATTCTGGGCTTCATTAACAGGGGCATGGGGTAGTGAGGCTAAGATGAACTTAGAGAGGGTATTAGTAAACCTCAGATGAAGAGTTGCACCCTGAGTTCCACACTATTGCAATTACATAAATGCTTGGGAGAGAGAGAATACAGAAAAGGCTTACAGAGAATGATTCTGGGGATGTGAATTGGAGCAGTTGAGACTATTTTCCTTGGAGAGAGGCCAAGAGAAGATTTGATAGAAGTTTTAAAAATCATAAGAGGCCTAGAGGATAGGGAGACATTGTTTCTACTTATGACTGGATTCAGAATAGGAGAGCACAGTTTTAAAGTATTTTACCAAAGATTCACATGTGAGATGAAAGGAAAACAAAACAATTTCACAACTTACATTTGGTTGTATTTTGCTAAGATAAACCAGGGCTTATACAATAAATGGTAGGGCTCTGGATGGTGTTGCCAAACAAGGAAACCTAGGGGTGCAGGTGCATAGTTCCTTGAAAGTGGAGTCACAGGTAGATAGGTTGGTGAAGAAGGTGTTTGGCACACTAGCTTTCATTGGCCAGAACATTGAGTGTAGGAATTGGGACATCATATTGCCGCTGTACAGGACATTGGTGAGGCCACTTTTGTAATGCTGCATACAATTCTGGTCACCCTTCTGTGGGAAGGATGGTATTAAACTTGAGATGGTGCAGGAAAGACTTGCAAGTATGTTGCCGGGAATGGAGACTTTGAGTAATAGGCACAGGCTGAACAGGCAGGGGCTATTTTCCTTGGAGTGTCAGAGGCAGAAGGGTGATCTTATCGATGTTTATAAAATCATGAGGGGTATGGATAGAGTTAATAGTCAAGGTCTTTTTTCTAGAGACAGTGCAAAGCTAGAGGGTATAGGTTTAAGGTGAGAGGAGAAAGATTTAAAAGTGATCTGAGGGGTAAGTTTTTTCACACAGAGGGTGGTGAGTGCATGGAACAAACTCCTAGAGGTGGTGGCGGAGGCTGGTAAAATTACAACATTTAAAAGGCATCTGGGTGGTATATGAATGGGAAAGGTTTAGGGGGATATGGGCCAAATGCTGGCAAATGGGATAGGTTAGATGGGAATGTCTGGTCGGCATGGACAAGTTGGACTGAAGGATCTGTTTCCATACTATATGACTTTATGATTCTACAACTAGCTGGGTCAGGACCACACTGACTGGAAGTATGGTGAAGGTAGGTTTAATTAAGGCATTCAGGAGACCAAAGGTTGATTACTTAAATAAAAACAGTACTAAACATAAGAAACATTACTTAAATAGAGCACAGTATTATGGAGAAAAGACAAGAGATTGGCATTAAGTTGTGCTCAGAATAGCCGCGCAGATGTATTGGGCCAAATTGTCTTCTTTTACATTCTGTAATTCTGTGACTATTTCTCAATGATGAATCAATATTCCCCCCTGCTAAACATCACAGGAAAAGCAATGTAGGAAAGTGTTAGGAATGGAATAATCCCAGAAATGTGTGGGATTTACAGATGAGGAAAGGGTCAACACTTTGATTAGGGGAATTTCAATCTCTATCAATAAGAATGACTCAGGTGTATCATCACTGACTGAGTTGGCAGAAATCTGATGGAGGTAACTATTAAATTGGGTCTGTGATGGATGTTCAGAGAATCAACATGAGGAAATAATTGACTTGATCTTATTCTTACCAAATCCACTTGTCACAGGGGTATCTTCCACAATGGGAATAGTAAATTTGACCAGCATAAAGTCTGTGCGAAGGTTAAATCACACCTGTATACTGAGTACATGCTCCATTGTGCCATGTGACTGCCACTTTGCTTCATTGATGCTCCCTTTATCAGCTCCAGCAACCAATCCTTCCATAACTGATGTTTGGTTACAGCCATGCAATGAGTGATTATAACTTCTTCACTTTTATCTGACAAACCTATTGTACCCATCTTCTAGAAGGTCAGTAGCAGCAAGCATACAAAAACACCATCATCTTCAATTTCATTTCCAGGCCACACTCTAGTCTAATCGCGATGTTTAGAATCAAACACACATGTAACCAAGAAGCAAGATTAGCCCTTTCACCAGATCGAGACTACTCCATCATTCAATAAGATTATTGCTAATCTGACTGTAACCCTAACTCCAAGATCAACCTACCCTAAATAAACCCTTTAATCCCTTGCTTAGGGCGCAACTTTTCCTATTTTCTCCCAGTTCCCAATGATCACAAATCCTCCTGCATTGAAAAATCTCTGACAAAGGTTTGAGTTAGAGTTAGAATTTTTACAGTGTGGAAACAGGCCCTTCGGCCCAACAAGTCCACACCGACCCTCCGAAGAGTATCCCATCCAGATCCTTTCCCCTACTACTCTACATTTACCCCTGACTAATGCACCTAACCTACACATCCCTGAACACTATGGGCAATTTAGCATGGCCAATTTACCTAACCTGCACATCTTTGGACTATGGAAGGAAACCAGAGCACCCAGAGGAAACCCACACAGATACGGGGAGAATGTGCAAACTCCACACGGACAGTCACCCGATGCTGGGATCGAACTCGGGTCCCTGGCCTTGTGAGGCAGCAGCACTAACCACTGAGCCACCAACCTGCCCAATGTTTGCATGGAAGGCTCACTGTTCCTGTTATCACCCAAAACTGGGAATCTTTGCATATACTTTTCCATTTTCAAATTTTGAAAGAAGTTTTATTCACTCTCAAGATGTGGCTTGTCTAATTTCCAATGCATCAAATCTTGCATCTGGTCTGGTCAGTGTGTCGAACCAGTCGAGCTGTCTAATGAGACTCCTCAGCTGCTCCATCTCATCCTTGAAAGCTGCCTCATCTTTCTATTCAGATCTGGTACAGCTAATTTCAATAAGATTGACGTTTTCCAAGTAATATTCTTGGCCCAGAATTACATTTGGCTCACACTCACTTCCAATCCCAAACATTTGAAAAGTTTGCCTGCTCATTCTTAATTTGATTGATAATCTTTTCTTAAAAGTCATTGGTGCCACCTCACAAATAATTTTCTATGTGCATCTCAAAGGTGCCTGAAAGTATTCCTTTATAATGCCAATAGAAATTGTCAGGTCCAACTTCTTCATGTTAACAGAACTGGTTTTACTGAAAATACCACACCCAAGAAGCTTTCTTTAACCCACTAACACATTTATGCAATTCGAAGAGCTTGCTCCCTCTATTCCTCGTGCTTCCATTGCAGGCTGTACGAATCCATCTGTCTCGAGTAGGTTATCCTGAAGGAATGCCACTTTGATATCTATTGAGTAAACACTTCAAAGAAATCGCTGTTAAAATAATGAGTCCAGGGTTTCCAAGTAACAGTTCAGCCAATCACTTCCACGTACTGTTGAGGTACAGTCACTATCGAGTGTGGCATAATTGAATGAATCAGCAACTAAAATACACATGGACCAACTTCCGTACTTGAACACTAACATAAGTTTTTCTGGGTGTGCCTAGAAAGATTTATTCACAATTTCCTGTGTTTTTTGGGACTTACTTATTGTTGGCTGCCACTCCAATCCTGCATTTTATCTTGATTTTGAAATCTATCAAAGGTTTGAAATCCCCTGAGACTCAAACAGTCTCTCAGCAATTTCATACATATATGGGCTCTGCAATTTTAGAATCATAGAATTCCTACAATGCTGATACAAGTCATTTGGCCCATCCAAACAGCACAGCAGGTCAGGCTGTGGATCGAACTCGGGTCCCTGGCCTTGTGAGGCAGCAGCACTAACCACTGAGCCACCAACCTGCCCAATGTTTGCATGGAAGGCTCACTGTTCCTGTTATCACCCAAAACTGGGAATCTTTGCATATACTTTTCCATTTGATATCTATTGAGTAAACACTTCAAAGAAATCGCTGTTAAAATAATGAGTCCAGGGTTTCCAAGTAACAGTTCAGCCAATCACTTCCACATACTGTTGAGGTACAGTCACTATCGAGTGTGGCATCTGAGGAGCAGGAGAATCGATGTTTTGGGCATTCCTGATGAAGGGTTTATGTCTGAAAAATCGATTCTCCTGCTCCTTGGATACTCCCTGACCAGCTGTGCTTTTCCAGCACCACACTTTTCAGCTCTGATTCTCCAGCATCTGCAGTCCTCGTTTTCTCCATTCAATGAGCATCCCACCGAGCTTGATTTCCTAATCCTATTCCCGTAATCCCCCATTTCCTATGGCTAAACCACCTAATCTACACATGCCTGGACACTACGGGTCAATTTAGCACAGTTAATCCAGCTAACCTACACAACTTTGGACTGTGGGAGGAAAAGTGGAGGATCCAGCAGAAACTCACGCAGACACAGAGAGAACATGCAAACTCCATGCAGGCCGTCATGCAAGGGGGTGGAATCAGATCCCTGGCGCTGTGAGGCAGCATTGCTAACCACTGAGCCCCTGTGCTGCCACCATGGCTCCACAAATGGCGATTGGCATCAGAATGCCAAATGCAGCATTGACTTTCAGTTTTGTAATCGTGATCGTGTTGTGTAACTTCATAAGACCATAAGACATAGGGACAGGAGTAAGCCATTCAGCCCATTAACGTTGCTCCACCGTTCAATGAGGTAATGACCGATTTGATCATCGTCAACTGCACTTTCATGCCCATTCCCCAAAACCCTTACTGATTCAAAATCTATCTCAGCCTTGAGTATACCTAATGACCCAGTCTTGACAGCCCTCTACAGTAAAGATTTCTACAGGTTCACTACACTCTAAGAGAAGAAATGGGTGACCCCTTCTTCTGAAATTA
Source organism: Chiloscyllium punctatum (assembly GCF_047496795.1). NCBI lineage: Eukaryota > Metazoa > Chordata > Chondrichthyes > Orectolobiformes > Hemiscylliidae > Chiloscyllium > Chiloscyllium punctatum. The sequence goes on from NC_092743.1 coordinate 126,795,296, forward strand.
TGGTTTCTGGTCCTAGACTCACCCACAAGGTGAAACAACCTCTCTGCATCATCTACTCTTCCCGAAGAATCTGGCATGTTTCAGTCAGGTCGCCTCTCATTCTTTTAAACTCTGATGAGCACAGACCCAACCTAGCAACCTACAATTCTGAGGAATGGTCACCGGACCTAAAACGTTAACTCTGATTTTTCTTCATAGATGCTGCCAGACCTGCTGAGCCTTTCCAGCAATTTCTGTGCCTGTTCCCAATCTGCTCAGCCTCTGTTTAAAAGACTGTCTCTCGACATGCAGCATCAACCGAGTGAACCTTCCCTGGACAACCTTCGATGCCACTTAACTTACCTGAGATAACGGGCTGAAAGGTATTACATCTTGTAGCTGTTTTCTAACTAATATCTCGCAAGGCAAGACCTCCCTATTTTTATATTCCATTCTATTTGAAATAAAGGGTACTTTTCAATCTACTTTCCCTACAATCTGCTGATCCTGGATACTCAAGCAAACACAGAGAATGCCAGAGACACTCGACAGGTTTAGCACCACCAGTGGAGAGAGAAACAGAGTTAACATTTTGATTCTGATATGTCTCTTTTTCAGAACTGAAGTTCTGGCTGACTGTCTATCAGAAATCCACCCTTAGCAATTCAAAGCAGATTAAGGTCCTGCAGAATGTTACTGAACAAAGAGACCTTGGAGTGCAGGTTCATAGTTCCTTGAAAGTAGAGTCACAGGTACATAGGATAATGAAGAAGGTGTTTGGTCTGCTTTCCTTTGTTGGTCAGAGTATTGAGTATAAGAGTTGGGAGGTCATATTGTGGCTGTACAGTACATTTGTTCGTCCACTTTTGGAATATTGCATGCATCTCTGGTCTCCTTCCTATCGGAACGATGTTGTGAAACTTGAAAGGGTTCAGAAAAGATTTACAAGGATGTTGCCAGGGTTGGAGGATTTGACCTATAGCGAGAGGCTGAATAGTCTGGGGTCATTTTGCCTGGAGCTTCGGAGGCTAAGGGGTGACTTTATAGAGGTTTATAAAATCATGAGGGATATGGATAGAGTAAATAGACAAGGTCTTTTCCTGGGGTGGGAGAGTCCCTAACTAGAGGACATGGGTTTAGGGTGAGAGGGAAAGATATAAAAGGGACTGAAGGGGCAACTTTTTCACACAGAGGATGTGTGTGTATGGATTGGGCTGTCGGAGGAAGTGGTGGAGGTTGGTAAAGTTACAGCATTTAAAAGGCATCTGGATGGGTATGTGAATAGGAAAAGTTTAGAGGGAAATGGGCCAAGCGCTGGTAAATGGGACTAGATTCAGTTAGGATATCTGGTCACCATGGATGGGTTGGATCGAAGGGTCTGTTTCTGTGTTGTACGTTTCTATGATTCTATGACTCTATTAATACATCATTCATCGGGAGCTCTCATTAAACAGAGTCTTATGGCCTGCATTATGCTGGAGTTCTCCCAAATACCACAAAGAAAAAGCAACTTTTATTACTATGATATGTTAATGCAGCAGATTTTGCTATGCAAGAAAGCCTTTGCATAAACCCTTTGATCTTGCAGGGTGAGGTCCAAATAACATACATTATGAAATACACAAGTGATACACCAAAATCATAGACACATGTAGATCAAGAACCACAAACAATTTTCAATATACAATGGCAATTTATAATATAGCAGGCTGATGTTACACCAGGCGGCACGGTGGCTCAGTGGTTAGCACTGCTGCCTCACACCATCAGGGTCCCAGGTTCGCTTCCAGCCTTTGGTGACTGTCTGTGTGGAGGTTGCACATTCTCCCCATGTCTGCGTGGGTTTCCTCCGGGTGCTCCGGTTTCCTCTCACAGTCCAAAGATGTGCAGGTCAGGTGAATTGGCCATGCTAAATTGCCCATAGTGTTAGGTGCGTTAGTCAGAGGGAGATGGGTCTTGGGTGGGTTACTCTTCGGAGGGTCGGTGTGGACTTGTTGGACTGAAGGGCCTGTTTCCACACTGTAGGGAATCTAATCTAATTTTTAAAATATTGGAAGTCTGTATTGCATCTAGGTCTGGAAGTTATAATCACTGATGATTGTTGTTGGATTCTTTTTGTCCCTGGGAATTTGAGATTGGGGAAACACCCCTGTTCCTGTTTCCTAAATCAAACGTGACCCCCACATGATATGACGCATAGGAACCAATCCCACTGTACAGGTATAAATATATTAGTATTGCTGTATCTGCTTTCAAATATAAATTCTTAACAGTGTTTCAACAGATTGGAGCTGATCAGCATCGCAATTGGATCTTTCAGGTTATAGGGGAACTTATCGCAATCCATGCCTTTTAGAAAATCCAGACATCTGCAAAAGAAGAGCAGCTCATTCCTGCAATGTTTGTCATTTTCAAATCTTACTGTAAATGTAACGCATAATGTAAATTAAAGATCAGCAGTGATGGGTTGACCAGGGACTGCCAGGTAGTAAGGGACATGGAGGGTCAGTGGTGGGGGTGGGACTTGATGACTGGGCTGAACCTGTTACTCAAAGTGCCACGCAAGACTTACTTTGACTTCCTTGGTCCCTTGATTCCTAAATGCAACCTATTCATGATAAATGGCTGTGATCACATCAGAGTGAATGCAGCCAGAGTTTATTTTCCATTCCAACACATCAGCTCTACATTTAAAAATTTTTTTTAAAAAGCAATCTGTTTCTATTCCATAATGCAAATGCAACTCTTGTTTGTTTGATTTCTGTTTGCTTTTGGGGTTGTTAAATAAAGGTAACTGCTTTGAAATCTTCCCTGTATGTAGTGGTTGAACAATGATCTGATACTGGGCTACAATACTCTTAATTCCTGAAGAAGGGCTTATGCCCGAAACGTCGATTCTCCTGCTCCTCGGATACTGCCTGGCCTGCTGTGTTTTTCCAGCACCACATTTTTCAACTACAATACCTTTTGGAGAACATGTAATAGTGACTTGGAGTGGGTTGTAAAATGGGATATGGCTAAGGACTAGGTGATCTGGTGCTTAAATAGCCATATAAGTAAAAGTGAGCATTGTATGTGCAAGGAAGTGTCAGCTGTGATTCCTATGTGTCATAGGAGGTGTTGGGTTTTGGATGCTATCTCTCAATGTGCATAACAAAGGGTAACTCTGGACTGCCAATGCTTGACTTGGTGCATAACTGAGTTCGAAGATGGCACTGGTGCTAGAGTTCCCAGGATATCCCGGCAGGAGCAGGAGAATTAACCCAACATCAGATGTCATCAGGATGTGGTACCTAATTCATGAGATGGGGTTTTGGATAATTACATGAGAAAGCTTGTTTGGTCTCATGAGACAAACCCTCCATGAAACTCATGCAAATTACTTTTAACAAATTTCTGGTAAAATTCAGCCCGGTATGTCCAATGCAAGTATCAGGTATTGGCAGGTGCTCTTGCCAGAGCGACAATCAATATACTCACATCAAGCAACAATGTATATGGGACTGAAGCAGACTCCTGTGTCCAGATGACAGCATTATCTTGGCCATCACCAAATACGATTAAATCCATCAGTAAGAAGCGAAAGAAAGATCCTGAGTACATCAATATGGGCGCGAGTATTACAAACAAGGGTGGTCTGCAGCCCATGTTACAGACTGTGCCTTGAAGACTTACATTGAACTAAGGCAGTTCTTCCCTATAAATCAAGGATTATCTTGTTTTTGGTCATTCCCTGTTCAGTGCAGAATGACATTCTTCAGAGAATTCAACAAAGGCATTTAGGCAGAACCCAATGGCTGAGCAAGAACTCACAGAGTTGTTTGGGCCTGGGGATCTCAAAACACTTACAGTCCATGTTGTCAATTATGATATACTTGTTGCACACAGTAATGAATGACAGGAACCTCTCCTTCCCCCTGAATTTCCTGATTGATCCTGGGTCATTTGGCCATGGTCAAAAGGTGTGGTGCTAGAAAAGCAGGATTCTCCTCGGATGCTGCCTGACCGGCTGTGCTCTTCCAGTGCCACACTTTTTGACTCTGATCTCCAGCATCTACAGCCCTCACTTACTCCTTTTTGGCTATGAACCTATTCTTGAATGAAGGTCATTCTCACTTTATCACTTTATGTTTTATTACTCAAGATTGTTTGCAGGTTAAAAAACTAACATCAATGACCACTGAAGTAATTGGGCAAGCCCTTCAGGAGATACTTGCCTCTCATGGTATTCTGGATGTCACTGATGCTGAAAATGACCCACAGTTTGCTAATGAGATGCTCAAAGCATTAGCAATGACACTGGGCTTTCAGCATGTCAACTAGATTCCTCAGTCCAATGGAGAGACAAGACAGTGGTTCAGACAGTGAAAAACCTGCTGACAAAACGTTTTCTTACTGTTCTACCCATTGACCACTCCTACCCAGTTTCCTGATGGCTGAGCCCCATCAGCAGTTAAACACAAATTAAAAACTCAATTCCTTACATTACCAAGCAACTTGGTCCCAAGAGACAATAGAAGGGCAATTCAGATCCTTTCCCAGAAAAATTGCCAATCCCAGAGTTGACAGGTGCAGAACAATAATAAACATTGCTGCACCATAACATCGTCTACCTTAAGTCATTGATGAAAGATCTGGATACTGGACATTCAAAGGTAGGTACTGTTCGAAAGCATCTGCTTTGCAGCATTGATCATATCTTTTACATGGAACCCAAGGCCAATCATTGCAATTGCCATCATTTCACTGTATTGTTCTAACCAAATGCATTGCCATCCATACCATAGGCACCAACTGCTCACTTGGAACAAAATTCAGCACCACCAGCAACGTTCCACAAAGCACCAATACCTTCACCTGGTCTCTTGACTCATACAACCCCTTTCTGATTAAATTGAAGCAGACAGTATGAAACATCACCAAATATTTCCACATCTGGTCCTCATTTACCTTCTAGTAAAGATGAATCAAGTCAAAGATGTGAAAGGACAGAGATTGCAGTAATAAGGAAAAATTTACTACAATATACTACAAAAAGAAGAAATGTAAGTAACTCATTTGAGAATGTATAAATGTTAATCATGCTTATGATGCAGAAAAAAGCTTCAGGAGGATGCTGGAGTAACATTGTGGATATCACAGGGCTGCATATCCCTAGGTACAAATACCATAGTGTGGGTGGAGTTATGACAGTCTGGAAGGAAGAGTCAGATTCTCTGAGAGATACATAGAGAGCCATATGGACTTGAATAATCAAAAGATAGATTAGTCATTACCAAATTGAACGATAAATCAGAACCTTGTATAAGATTTCCTTGTGTTATAGTAGTTAGTAATAAAGGATAGTAAATTGTGTCACTTTGTAGATAAACCTGAAGATAATCACTTAGACCAGTTTGTCTTGAATCCAAAACTCATCATGAGCATACAAACACACTTTGAAAGATTGAACACAAACCTTGGTAAAACTCTGAATCCCTATTTGTGAAAGGCATGATTGCTGCCAAAGGTGGAAGTTGACATCAGCCATGGAATAAACTTGGAGATCTCTTGGGGCTTTCAGTGCCTCAGTAGTGCACTTCACCCAGAACACAACCTTTACATCATTCCATTGCCTTTAAAGTTATTTGTTCTGTGATTTTTATGGTTGTATCAGGTTTATTTAATCTCTCACTTTCTCACTGCCAATTTTGTGGGAAGCAGTGTCATTTTACAAAGATCACACTCACAGTCCTTCAGTTCTCATATCTAATTAAAGCAAATGAATCATTGTGGTAACCAATGCCAAAAATGACCGAGGAATTTGTGAATTCATTTTAAAAGATGATTTATACTCAATATATGCATACTGTTGGCAAGGCTGACATTCCCTATGCTTAGTTAAGGGGTGAGGGGGAGGGAGCAGGCTTTTGCATTTTGAGACTGGATCCAAAATTGGGGTCAAATGGAGATTGTGGCACTACATCGAATCCACCCTAGCAGGGATTTCCCCTAAACTAGCCAATTAGAGGCTAACAGGTATCTCCCAGGACTATTGACAGGAGAGCCTGGAGTGAGGCAGGAGCTGCAGCCTGATGTTTCTGATAAGAGAGGGAGGTCTCACTTCCTTTGGGACCTTTTTGGCAACTTTGAAAAGTTTTTTGAAATGACTTCACAAAGGCCAGTATTCCATCACCAAGTCACCCTTTATTTACATATGCATAGTATGTGACGCTTTCAGGGTGAACAGAACCTCTGATGCTCCTGTTTATATCTGTCAGCTAGGGCTACCTGATTGGACTGGGTTAAAACCCCAAATCGGGAAACTCATATTCTATGAGAAACAAAAACAGAAGTTGCTGGAAGAGCTCAGCAAATCTGGTAGTATCTGTAAAGAGAAATCAGAGTTAATGTTTCAGGTCCAGTGATCTTTTTTAAGTCCTGAGGAAGGGCCGCCGGACCTACAACGTTAACTCTGATTTCTCTTCACAGATGCTGCCAGACCTGCTGAGCTTTTCCAGCAACTTCTGTTTTTGTTTCGGACTTACGACATCCGTAGTTCTTTTGGTTTTCAACATTCTGAGGTTCACTTGGTTAATCTCATTACAGTCACTACAGTTTTACATTAAGATATGACCATGGCAGCAGAAGGCCAGTCTGTTCTGGAGTTACACCAGGCCAATAGGAGGACCTTTAACATTGCCTGGTCTGCTGGTACCTCAATCTGTCATTTCCATGCAGCCAGGCTTGTGCCTGCCTCCTTGGCTAACTTAGAAGCCAACTGGGAATTTCTACTTTATGTCTGTTCATTGACCTTATGTGGCCATTTATAATTAATTAGTGACCTGCCACTGACAGACTGATCCCACCTTTGAGAAAATGGCCTGCTGGCAAGGTTGGTGCCAGGGATCTGGCATTTTTTTTTAAATGCATTCACAGGATGAGAACATCACTGGCTGGGACATCCCTAATTGCGCAGAAGGCAATTAAGAGTCGACCACATTGCTGTGGATTACAAGACCAGGTAAGGATGGTAGCTTCCTTCCTTGAAGGACATTTGTGAACCAGATGGGTTTTTCAAATAATCGACAATGTATTAGACTATTAGACTCTTAATTCCAGATTTTTAAAAAAAATTCAAGTTCAAACATTTGCCATGACAGTATTTGATCCTGAATCCCCAGGACATTACATGGGTTGCTAGATTAGCAGTCAGTGATAATATCACTAGGCATTGCATCCCCCTTGACAAGTAGCTTGAGATTTTCTATCTCTAATTCATTCCTGGGCTTTATTAACGGACAGATAAAGTCCAAAGCAAAAATTAAATCAAAGAACTGTGGATACTGGAGATCTGAAACAAACAAAAACAGAAATTGCTGGAAAAACTCAGCATTTGTGGAGAGAAAGAGATTTAGGATTTTGAGTCCAGTGACCCTTCATTAGAACATTGAACAACAAATTCAGAACAACTTCTTTAGGCATCACACTTTAGGAAGCATACGGATAGGGGACAGAAAACGATCAAAAGAGTAGTCAGGGATTGAAGAACTTCAGTTCGACAAATAAATCAGAGAAACCAGGGCTGTTCTCCTCAGAGAAGTGAAGGTTGAGAGACCATTAGATAAATGTGATTAAATCCTGAGAGTCTGGGCTGAGTAGCTGGGGAGTAACTGTTCCTATTGTGGGAAAAGTCAAGATCCACAAGGCAACAATTTAAAGCAATTGGCAAAAAAACAAAGGCAACATGAGTACAAGCATTTTTAAATTATGCGAGTAGCTAAGATCTGGAATGCACTGCCTCACTGTAATTCCCACTGCATTCTCTTAGTCTCTAAAAAAACAGAGTTAGATCAGAATTGGGTACTTCTTTAAATTGTGAAACTTTATTTGCTTTCAGCAGTTTAAGTAGCATATTCCCTACTCTCTACTCTCCAAATATGTTAAACCTTTCTCAAGGCTCGCTTAGTTCTGTTTTTTCAACACTGCCTCTTGGTATCCATTTGTTATGGCAGCAATGCACAATCAGAGCTGCAACTTGATATTTTGGAATAACTGCCCCTGTAGCCTGAAATTCTGCAGTATAAGGTTTTCACTTCAACACAAGAGATTTTTTTGCTGTAATGCATGTAGTTCTCAATATCTGGTTAGTTCACTGGTCCACCTTGGACTTGGGACCACTTCCACAGACCAGCGCCTCACAACGCCATCTGTACCTCTGCCTTGGAGCTGCAGATTTCTTCAGTTCCTACCTGTCCTCTGTCAGGTTTGAAATTGTTTCCATGATATCCTCTGAATTATTTTTCTGTGGTGAGAATCAACATAAAGTATGTGGGGTTCACCGTCATCATCAATCAGCAGAGTCTTTTTCATTTGCAGTCTCTGGATCACTGACATGATTTTTTTACTGTTTTCTTTTGATGACCTAAGTCTAACTTCTCTTAGTATGTGCGTGACAGAAACAGCGTTGGGCAATGCTGCCCACTGAGTTGGAGCAGCAGCCCACTGTTGTCACATTACTGTGCATTGTATCACTGCACTTCACACCATGGCTCACGATTGCACTATTCACCACACAACTTCTCACCACATCATTGTTCATCACACTGCTCACATCATCTGTTTTAACATACTGCTCACTGCACCACTGTTCACCACACTGCGCACTGCACCACTGTACACCACAGTGCTCACTGCACCACTGTACACCACAGTGCTCACTGCACCACTGTACACCACAGTGCTCACTGCACCACTGTACACCACAGTGCTCACTGCACCACTGTTCACCACACTGCTCACTATGCAACTGTCCACCACACTGCTCACTATGCAACTGTTCACCACATTACTCGCTGCACTACTGTTCACCACGCTGCTCACTGCACCATTCTCCACCACACTGCGCACTGCACCACTGTTCACCAGACTGCTTACAACACCACTGTTCACCACACTACTCACGGCACCACTGTACACGACACTGCTCACTATGCAACTTTTCACCACACTGCTCACAGCACCACTGCTCAGCAGACCACCGTATACCACACTGCTCACTGCACCACTGCTCACTGCACCATTGTTCACCAAGCTGCGCACTGCACCACTGCTCATCATATTGCTCACAACACCACTGTTCACCGCAGTGCTCACAGCACCACTGTTCACTATGATGCTCACTGCCTACTGTTCACCACACTGCTCACTGCACCACTGTTCACCACACTGCTCACTACACCACTGTTCACAACACCACTGTTCACCATACACCTCACAACACCACTGTACACCACACTGATCACTACACCACTGTTCACCACACTGCTCACTACACCATTGTTCGCCACTGCTCACCACACTGCTCACTTCACCACTGTTCACCACACTGCTCACAACACCACTGATCACCACACTGCTCACTGCTTAGCAGACCACCGCACACCACACTGCTCACCACAACACTGTTCACAACACTGCTCACTACACCACTGTTCACCACATGGCTCACTGCACCACTGTTCACCACAGTGCTCACTGCACCATGCTCACTACACCACTATTCACCACACTGCTCACTACACCTCTGTTCACCAGACTGCTCAATACACCACTGTTTACCAACCTGCTCACTCCACCAACATTCACAACACTGCTCCCTACACCACCATTCACAACACTGCTCCCTACACCACCATTCACAACACTGCTCACTACACCACTGTTCACCACATTGCTCACCGCACCAATGTTTACCATGCTGCTCACTACACCACTGTTCACAACACTGCTCACCACACCACTGTACACCAGACTGCTCACTGCACCACTGCTCACCAGACTGCTCACTGCACCACCATTCACCACGCTGTTCACTGCCCCACTGTTCACATCAAAGCTCACCACACCACTGTTCACCACTATGCTCACAACACCACTGTACACCACACTGCTCACTGCACCACTGTTCACCACACAGCTCACCACACCACTGTTCACCTCACTGCTCACTACACCACTGCTTATCACACTGCTCCCTGCACAAATGTTCACCATGCTGCTCACCAGACCACAGTTTACCACATGGCTCATGACACCACAGTTCACCACACTGCGCACCACAACACTGTTCACCACACTGCTCACTGCACCACTGTTCACCTCACTGCACCACTGTACACCACACTGCTCACAACATGACTGTTCACTACACTGCTCACTGCACCACTGTTCACCTCACTGATCACTATGCCACTGTTCGCCACACTGTTCACAACACCACTGTTCACCACACTTCTACACTTCTCACTGTGCCACTGTTCACCTCACTGCTCAGTGCACCATTGTTCACCACATTGCTCACTACACCACTGTTAATCACACTGCTCACTACACCACTGTTCACCACACTGCTCACCACAACACTGTTCACCACACTGCTTACTACAACACTGTTCACCACACTTCACCACTGTGCACCACAATGCTCACTGCACCACTGTTCGTAACACTGCTCACTGCACTACTATTCACCACACTGTTCTAACCACACCAGTGTTAACCACATGTCTCACTACACCACTATTTACCACACTGTTCACGACACCACTGTTCACCACACTGCTCACCACACCACTGTTCACCACACTGCTCCCTGCACTAATGCTCACCATGCTGCTCACCAGACCACTGTTTACCACGTGGCTTACTATACCACAGTTCACCACACTGCGCACTGCACCACTGTTCACTACATGGCTCACTACACCACTGTTCACCACAGTGCTCACTCCACCATTGTTCACCTCATTGCTCACTAAACCATTGTACACCACACTGCTGACGACATCACTGTTCACAACACTGCTCACGACACCGCTGTTCACAACACTGCGCACTGCACCACTGTTTACCTCACTGCTCACTGCAACACTGCTCACCATACTGCTCAAAACACCAATCTTCACCATACTGCTCACTGCACCACCGTTCACCACACTGTTCACTGCACCATTGTTCACCACACTGCTCAAAACACCACTGTTCACCTCACTATTCCATGCACTACTGTTCACCACACTGCATACGATGCCACTGTCCACCACACTGCTCACCATGTCACTGTTCACCACACTGCACACTACACCACTGTTCATCACACTGCACACTACACCACTGTTCAGCACATTGCTCACTATATCACGGTTCACCACACTGCTCAGCAGACCAATTTTCACCACAGTCCTCAGCAGACCAATGTTCACCACACTACCCACCATGTCACTGTTCACCTCACTGCTCACTACCACGCTGTACACCACACTGCTCACTGCACCACTGCTCACCACACTGCTCACTGCACCACTGCTCACCACACTGCTGACTGCACCACTGCTCACCACACTGCCCACTTCATCACTGTTCACTGCACCACCGTTCACCACACTGTTCATTGCACCACTGTTCACCTCACTACTCACTGCACCACTGTTCAGACTGCTCACTATACCACTGTTCACCAAACTGCTCACTGTACCTATGTTCACTGCACCATGCTCACTACACTGCTCACTACACCACTATTCACCACAGTGTTCACTACACCACTGTTCACCACACTGCTCAATACACCACTGTTTACCAACCTGCTCACTCCACCACCATTCACCACACTGCTCACTATACCACTGTTCCCCACACTGCTCACTATACCACTGTTCACTGCATGGCTCACTATACCACTGTTCAGCACACTGCTTACTGCACAACTGTTCACCACATTGCTCACTATATCACAGTTCACCACACTGCTCAGCAGACCAATTTTCACCACAGTACTCAGCAGACCAATGTTCACCACACTGCTCACCACACCACTGTTAACCACTTTTCTCACTACACCACTATTTGCCACACTGCTCACCACACCACTGTTCTCCACACTGTTCACCACTCTGTTCACCACAACACAGTTCACCACATGGCTCACATCACCACTGTTCACCACACTGCTCCCTGCAGCACTGTTCACCACACTGCACACTATGCCACTGTCCACCATACTGCTCACCATGCCACAGTTCACCACACTGCTCACTACACCACTGTTCACCACACTGCTCAATACACCACTGTTTACCAACCTGCTCACTCCACCACCATTCACCACACTGCTCACTATACCACTGTTCACCACACTGCTCTCCACACCAATGTTTACCATGCTGCTCACTACACCACTGTTCACAACACTGCTCACCACACCACCGTTCACCACACTGTTCACTGCCCCACTGTTCACCTCAAAGCTCACCACACCACTATTCACCACTATGCTCACAACACCACTGTACACCACACTGCTCACTGCACCACTGTTCACCACACAGCTCACCACACCACTGTTCACCTCACTGCTCACTACACCACTGCTTATCACACTGCACCCTGCACAAATGTTCACCATGCTGCTCACCAGACCACAGTTTACCACATGGCTCATGACACCACCGTTCACCACACTGCGCACCACAACACTGTTCACCACACTGCTGACTGCACCACTGTTCACCTCACTGCACCACTGTACACCACACTGCTCACAACACCATTGTACACTATACTGCTCACAACACCACTGTTCACAACACTACTCACGACACCACTGTTCACAACACTGCTCACTGCACCAATATACACCTCACTGCTCACTGCACCACTGTACACCACACTGCTCACAACATGACTGTTCACCACACTGCTCAGTACACCACTGGTCACCACACTGATCACTGCACCATTGTTCACCACACTGATCACAACACCACTGTTCACCACACTTCTCACTGCACCACTGTACACCACACAGCTCAATACATCACTGTTTACCAACCTGCTCACCACACCACTGTACACCAGACTGCTCAGCAGCCCACTGTTCACCACACTGTTCACTGCAACACTGTTCACCACACTGCTCCTTACACCACCATTCATCGCACTGCACCAGTGTTCACCACACTGCTCAGCAGACCACTGTCCACTGCACTGCTCACCACACCAATGTTCACCATATGGCACATTATACCACTGTTCACTAAACTGCTCGCCACACCACTGTTTACCATGCTGCTTACTACACCACTGTTCACCACACTGCTCACCAGACCACTGTACCCCAGACTGCTCACTGCACCAATGTACACCTCACTGCTCACTGCACCACTGTACACCACACTGCTCACTACACCACTGTACACCACACTGCTCACTATGCCACTGTTCGCCACACTGCACACAGCACTGCTCACAACACTTCTCACTGTACCACTGTTCACCTCACTGCTCAGTACACTATTGTTCACCACACTGATCTCTTTACCACTGTAACACCACATTGCTCCCTGCACTACTTTTTACCATGCTGCTCACTACACCACTGTTCACCACACTACTCACTACACCACTGTTCACCACACTACTTACTACACCACTGTTCACCACACTACTCACTTCACCACTGTGCACCACAATGCTCCCTGCACCACTGCTCACCACACTGCTCAAAACACCACTGTTCACCACACTGCTCCCTGCAGCACTGTTCACCACACTGCACACTACACCACTGTTCCCCACACTGCTCACTATACCACTGTTCCCCACACTGCTCACTATACCACTGTTCACTGCATGGCTCACTATACCACTGTTCAGCACACTGCTTACTGCACAACTGTTCACCACATTGCTCACTATATCACAGTTCACCACACTGCTCAGCAGACCAATTTTCACCACAGTACTCAGCAGACCAATGTTCACCACACTGCTCACCACGTCACTGTTCACCTCACTGCTCACTACCACACTGTTCACCACACTGCTCACAACTACACTGTTCACCACACTGCTCACAACTACACTGTTCACCACACTGCTCACTACACCACTGTGCACCACATGGCTCACTACACCACTGTGCACCACACTGCTCTACAACACCACTGTTAATCATTTCTCACAACACCACTATTTGCCACAATGCTCACCACACCACTGTTCACCACACTGTTCACCAAAACACAGTTCACCACACAGCTCACCACACCACTCACTGCACCACTGTTCACCACACTGCTCACTGCACCACCGTTCACCACACTGTTCATTACACCACTGTTCACCTCACTGCTTACCGCACCACTGTTCACCACAATGCTCACAACACTACTGTACACCACACTGTTCACTGCACCATTGTTCACCACACTGCTCACCATGCCACTGTTCACCACACTGCTCACTACACCACTGTTTGCGATACTGCTCAGTGCACCACTGCTCACAACACTGCTCACAACACCACTGTTCACCTCACTGCTCTCTGCCCCACTGTTCACAATACTGCTCACTATGGCACTGTCCACCACACTGCTCACCACACCACTGTACACCATACTGCTCACCACACCACTGTTCATCACACTGCTCACTACACCACTGTTCACCACATGGCTCACTATACCAGTGTTCAGCACACTGCTTACTGCACCACTGTTCACCACATGGCACACTAATCCACTGTTCACCACAGTGCTCACTGCACCACTGTTCACCTCACTGCTCACAGCACCACTGTACACCACTCTGCTCACAACACCATTGTTCACCACATTGCTCACAGCACAACTGTTCACAACACTGCTCACTATACCAATGTACATCACACTGCTCACTACACCAATGTACATCACACTGCTCACTACACTACCGTTCACCACATGGCTCACCACACCACAGTTCACCACACTGTTCACCACACCACAGTTCACCACACTACTCACTTCACCACTGTTCACCTCACTGCTCACCACACTACTATTCACCTCACTGCTCACCACACCACTATTCACCTCACTGCTCACTGCACCACTGTCCACCACAAGGCTCACCACATCACTGTTCACAACGCTGCGCACTGCACCACTGTTCACCACACTGCTCAAAACACCAATCTTCACCATACTGCTCACTACACCACCATTCACCACACTGTTTACTGCACCATTGTTCACCACACTGCTCACCATGCCAATGTTAGCCACACTGCTCACTCCACCACTGCTCGCCACTCTGCTCACAACACCACTGTTCACCTCACTGCTCCCTGCACCACTGTTCACCACAATGTTCACCACACTATACCACTGTCCACCACACTGCTCACCATGCCACTGTTCACCACACTGCTCACTACACCACTGTTCACCACACCACAGTGGTGGTGACCATGCTTGGAGGTGACTAAGCATGTGGATGAGGGTAGAGCAGTGGATGTAATGTATGTGGATTTTAGTAAGGCAGTTGATAAGGTTCCCCATGGTAGGCTTATGCGGAAAGTCAGGAGGCATGGGATAGAGGGAAATTTGGCCAGTTGGATAGAGAACTGGCTAACTGGTCGAAGTCAGAGAGTGGTCTTAGATGCTAAATATTCAGCCTCGAGCCCAGTTACAAGTGGAGTTCCGCAGGGATCAGTTCTGGGTCCTCTGCTGTTTGTAATTTTTATTAATGACTTGGAAGAGGGAGTTGAAGAGTGGGTCAGTAAATTTGCAGACGATACGAAGATTGGTGGAGTTGTGGATAGTGAGGAGGGCTGTTGTCGGCTGCAAAGAGACTTAGATATGATGCAGAGCTGGGCTGAGGAGTGGCAGATGGAGTTCAACCCTGTCATGTGTAAGGTTGTCCATTTCAGAAGGACAAATAAGAATGCGGAATACAGGGTTAATGGTAGGGTTCTAGGTAAGGTGGAGGAGCAGAGGGATCTTGGGGTCTATGTTCATAGATCTTTGAAATTTGCCATTCAGGTGGATAGAGCTTGTAAGGAGGCCTATGGTGTATTAGCGTTCATTAGCAGAGCGATTGAATTCAAGAGTCGTGAGGTGATGTTGCAGCTGTATAGGACCTTGGTAAGGCCACATTTGGAGTACTGTGTGCAGTTCTGGTCGCCTCACTTTAGGAAAGATGTGGAAGCTTTGGAGAGGTTGCAGAGGAGATTTAACAGGATGTTGCCTGGAATGGAGAATAGGTCGTACGAGGATAGGTTGAGAGTGCTAGGCCGCTTCTCATTGGAACGGCGAAGGATGAGGGGTGACTTGATAGAGGTTTATAAGATGATCAGGGGAATAGATAGAGTAAACAGTCAGAAACTTTTTCCCCGGGTACAGCAGTGTGTTACAAGGGGACATAAATTTAAGGTGAAGGGTGGAAGGTATAGGGGGGATGTCAGGGGTAGGTTCTTTACCCAGAGAGTGGTGGGGGCATGGAATGCGCTGCCTGTGGGAGCGGCAGAGTCAGAATCATTGGTGACCTTTAAGCGGCATTTGGATAGGTACATGGATGGGTGCTTAAGCAAGGACAAATGCTCGGCACAACATCGTGGGCCGAAGGGCCTGTTCTATGCTGTATTGTTCTATGTTCTATGTACTATGTTCTATGCTCACTATACCACGCTTCACCACACTACTCGCTACACCACATGGCTCACTATTCCACTGTTCAGCACACTGCTTACTGCACCACTGTTCACCACTTTGCTCACTATATCACTGTTCACCACACTGCTCAGCAGACCTCTGTTCACCACACTGCTCACTGCTCCACTGTTCACCACACAGCTCACTTCATCACTGTTCAGCACACTGCTCACTGCACCACTGTTCACCACACTGCTCACTTCACTGTTCACCACACCACTGTTCACCACACTGCATACTATACCACTGTTCACCACACTGCTTACTGCACCACTGTTCACCACATTGTTCACTGTATCACTGTTCACCACACTGCTCAACAGACCAATGTTCACCACACTGTTTACTGCACAACTGTTCACCACTCTGCTCAAGGCACTACTGTTCACCACACTGCTCACCACACCACTGTTCACCACACTGCTCACCACACCACTGTTCACCACACTGCTCACTTCACCACAGCTGTTCACAACATGTTCACTGTACCACTGTTCACCACACAGCTCACTGCACCACTGCTCACAACACCACTGTTCACCTCACTGCTCTCTGCATCACTGTTCACCACACTGCTCACTATGCCACTGTCCAAACACACTGCTCACCACACCACCTTACACCACACTGCTCACCACACCACTGTTCACCACACTGCTCACTACACCACTATTCACCACACTGCTCACTACACCACTATTCACCACATGGCTCAATATACCACTGTCCACCACACTGCTTACTGCACCACTGTTCACCACACAGAATACTATACCACTGTTTACTGCACCACTGTTCAACACATTATTCACTGTATCACTGTTCACCACACTGCTCAGCCGACCTATGTTCACCACACTGCTCACTATACCACTGTTCACCACACTGCTCACCACACAACTGTTCATTACACTGCTCACCACACCACAGTTCACCACACTGCTCACTTCACCACTGTTCACCACACTGCTCACTGCACCACTGTTCACCACACTGCTCTCAACACCACCGTTCACCTCACTGCTCTCAACACCACCGTTCACCTCACTGCTCAAGACACCACTGTTCACAACATGCTCACTGTACCACTGTTCACCACACAGCTCACGACACTGCTCACAACACCACTGTTCACCTTACTTCTCACTTCACCATTGTTCACCACACTGATCATTATGCCACTGTTCGCCACACTGCTCACAGCACTACTTTACACCATGCTGCTCACTTCACCACTGTTCACCACACTGCTCCCTACACCACTGTTCAACACACTGCTCACTGCACCACTGTTCAACACACTGCTCACTGCACCACTGTTCAACACACTGCTCACTGCACCACTGTTCAACACACTGCTCACTGCACCACTGTTCACCGCATTGTTCACAGCACCACTTTTCACCGCATTGTTCACAGCACCACTTTTCACCACACTGCTCCCTACACCACTGTTCACCGCATTGTTCACAGCACCACTTTTCACCACACTGCTCCCTACACCACTGTTCACCACACTGCTCCCTACACCACTATTCACCACGCTGCTCACCACACCACTGTTCACCACATTGCTCACTACACCACTGTTCACCACACTGCTCACTGCACTAATCTTCACCACATTGCACACTACACCACTGTTCACCACACTGCTCACTGCACTAATCTTCACCACATTGCTCACCACACCACTGTTTACCACACTGTTCACCACACTACTCACTACACCACTGTTCACCACATTGCTCACTGCACGACTGTTCACCACATTGCTCACTGCACCACTGTCCACCACACTGCTCACTGCATCACTGTTCACCAGTGCTCACTACACCACTGTCCACCACACTGCTCACTGCATCACTGTTCACCAGTGCTCACTACACCACTGTTCACCACATTGCTCACTGCACTACTGTTCCCCACACTGTACACCAGACCACTGTTCACCACACTGCTCACAACACCACTGTTCACCACACTGCACACTACACCACTGTTCACCACACTGCTCAGCATACCACTGTTCACCATGCTGCTCCCTACACCACAGTTCACCACATTGCTCACCACACCACTGTTCACTACAACACTGCTCATCACATTGCTCACTGCACCACTCTTAACCACACTACTCACTACACGACTGTTAACCACACTGCGCACTACACCGCTGTTCACCACACTGCTCACTGCACCACTGTTCACCACACTGCTCTTTGCACCACTGTTCACCACACCACTGTTCACTACACTACTGTTCACCACACTGCTCACTACACCACACCACTCTTCATCACACTGCTCGCTACACCACTGTTCACCTTACTTCTCACTGCACCCCTGCTCACCACACAGCTCAGAACACCACTCTTCACCACACATCTCACTTCGCCACTGTTCACCACACTTTCCACTGCACCACTTTTCACCACACTGCTCACAACACCACTGTACATTACACTGCTCACTACACCACTTTTCACCACACTGCTCACAACACCACTGTCTGCCACACTGCTCACTGCACCACTGCTCACTGCACCATTGTTCACCACACTGCTCACTGCACCACTGTTCACCATATTGCTCACTACACCACTGTTCATCACACTGCTCACTACACCACTGTTCACCACGCTGCTCACTGCACCACTGTTCACCACACTGCTCCCTCCACCACTGTCTGCCACACTGCTCCCTGCACCATTGTTCACCACACTGCTCACTGCACCACTGTTCACCATATTGCTCACTACACCACTGTTCATCACACTGCTCCCTCCACCACTGTTCATCACACTGCTCCCTCCACCACTGTCTGCCACACTGCTCACCATACTGCTCACTTCAGCACTGTTCACCGCAATGCTCATTGCACCATTGTTCACCACACTGCTCCCAACACCACTGTTCACCACACTGCTCACTGCACCACGCTTCACCAGACTGCTCAATATACCACTGTTCACCACACTACTCACCAGACCACTGTTCACCACATTGCTCACTGCACCACTGTTCAGCACACTGATCACTACACCACTGTTCACCACACTGCTCACTGCACCACGCTTCACCAGACTGCTCAATATACCACTGTTCACCACACTACTCACTAGACCACTGTTCACCACATTGCTCACTGCACTACTGTTCAGCACACTGATCACTACACCACTATTCACCACACTGCTCACTATACCATTGTTCACCACATGTATCACTATACCACTGCTCACTGTACCACTGTACACCCCACTGCTCACTGTACCACTGTACACCCCACTGCTCACTGCACCACTGTTCACCATACTGCTCACCGGACCACTGTTCACCATACTGCTCACCACACCATTATTCACCACTCTGCTCACCAAGCCACTGTCCATCACGCTGTTCACTGCACCACTTTCTACCACGCTGCTCACCAGACCACTGTTCACCACATTGCTCACTGCAACACGTGTCACCACACAGTGGTCATCATGTTGTGTTTGTGTGGTTTCCTTGAAGTTCAAAGTTGCCTGGCATAAGTGAAGCTAACTACCTTTCTGGCCTAATTGTGCAAAACGACTCTTCCAATCAATATGAGATTCCTTGCCTTACTGTAAATATTTACAGTTCACACGAACATGATCAAAATTTCTACAGAGGCTGATAGGAGCACAGTAGCCTCTGGTCTGTCACCTACCAGCCCCTACTTTGACCAAATTCTCATGACATCATCACAGTGGGCAATGCTTACTGTACTCAATAAGTATTCACTCATTCAGACCCTTTCAGTTCCATAGACAAAAAATGCCTCCATTTCATCCCTCCCGAACCTTCTCTGCTGTGATAGTAACAAACCACCTTATGATGAAGTTCAAAATTTGAAAGCTTTCTATATCCAAGATGCAGTCAGATCTGCTGAGTATTTCCAGCATTGTCTGTCTTATTCCAGTTTCTCAAGACTATTCATGTAACAAGTCTTCATCTTTATTACAATTCTAATAAATTCCCTTTTCACCTTCTCTCGATGTGGTAATGGGAACTGGCTGGACCTAAACATTGTTTCATCAAAATTTAGTAAAATATCCTTCATTTTGTAAAGACCACATCTTGTTTTAATTTTACTTTATTTTCTATTGTAGATGAAATGAGAAGAGGACTGTTTTACAACAAAGCATTAAACATGGAATTACTGTACTTTTCCAAAAGGTTACTGAGACTTACTGTGTTTGGTGTTGACATTGCTGCTTTGCTTAAACAGTTGGGGAAGACGTTTGTATCTATGTGGGCTCTGGAAATTGTATAGAGTGAGTTCTTGTTTGGCAACATGTTGCTGATTGGTGGAGAAGTAAGGCTCGTTATGGATTCCAAAAGTCATCAAATTGACCACAATTATCTGATTGGCTCCTGGGTAGATGAACAGCTTGTGGGTTTGAACAATAGTGGCAGAAACCTTCAGACTGCTGAAAGAGCAGATGGTGTATCTTTCCAGTAAAATACTTAAAGCCTGAAGAAAACTAAACTGTTTTCTGCCACTGCTTGCTGCATTTTGTTCACCAATAAGTCAGCATTATTGGTAATATATTAATCAGTCACTCTGCCTTCTGTGGAGAAGTGACCCTAAAAGGAAAAGAATGGGAGTTGAATCATTCAAAAAACAAAAGGAACAGTTCACCCAATCCTGAAAACTGGTACTATTGAACTATTTCACCAGTGTTTTCTTTTCTCATGACCTAGAATACCATTTCTTTTGTCCGTACATGACTGTCAGGGGAATTTTAGAAGTCGGGGTTAGGGTTTCAGCTGGTTGAGATATATGTCAACAGTTTATAGTTGCATACCTGTGTTTAGAATCTATTTATTCATAACCAAGTCACTAAGTATAAAAACCCATTCCACATTTTATTTTAACCTGTATCTATTAGAGTCATAGAGCTGTACAACATGGAAACAAACTGTCCAGTCCAATTCATTGTCGACCACATATCCTAAATTAACCTAGTCCCATTTGCCAACATTTGGCCCATTCTATTGTTTTTTTTCTTATAACATGACAGTGCAGCACTGGGCCTTCAGCTCTCGATGTTGTGAAACCAACCTGAAGCCTATCAAACCTATACTCTTCCATTATGATCCATATGTTTATCCAATGACCATTTAAATACCCTTAAAGTTGGCGAGTCTACCACTGTTGCAGACAGGGCGTTCCACGCCCCTACTACACTCTGAGTAAGAAACTACCTCTGATATCTGTCCTATATCTACCACTCCTCAGTTTAAAACTATATCCCCTTGTGCTAGCCATCACCATCCAAGGAAAAAGGCTCTTGCTCTCCACCCTATCTAATCCCCGATCATCTTTTATGTCTGTATTAAGTCACCTCTCAATCTTCTTTTCTCGAATAAAAACAGCCTCCATTCCCTTAGTCTTTCCTCATAAAACCTTCCCTCCATATCAGGCAACATCCTGGGTGGCATGGTGGCTCAGTGGTTAGCACTGCTACCTCACAGCCCCAGGGACCTGGGTTCGATTCCAACCTCAGGCAACTATCTGTGTGGAGTTTGCACATTCTCCCTGTACTTGCATGGGTTTTCTCCGGGTGCTCTGGTTTCTTCCCACAATCCAAAGATGTATAAGTCAGGTGAATTGGCCATAGTGTTCAGAGATGTGTCAGTTAAGTGCATTAAGCAGGGGAAATGTGGGGGAGTGAGTCTGGGTTGGATACTCTTTGAAGGTTCGGTGTGGACCTGATGGGCCAAATGGCCTGTTTCCACACTGTAGGGATTCTAATTTTAAAAATCTGATCTGCAACCTTTCCAATGTTTCCACATCCTGCCTATAATGCGGTGACTAGAACTGTGCGCAATACTCCAAGTGCGGCTGCACCAGAGATTTGTACAGCTGCAACATGACCTCACTGCTCCAAAACTCAATCCCTCTACCAATAAAAGCTCACACTCTCTATGCTTTCTTAACAAGCCCATCAACCTGGGTGGAGACTTTCAGGGACCTATGCACATGGACACCAAGATCTCTCTGTTCATCCACACTTCCATGAATATTACCATTAGCCCAATAGTTTTATTCCTGTTGCTCCTTCCAAAGTGAATCACCTCACACTTTTCTGCATTAAACTCCATTTGCCACCGCTCAGCCCAACTCTGCAGCTTACCTATGTCCCCTGTAACTTGCAACATCCTTCGGCACTATCCACAATTTCACCAACTTTAGTGTCATCGTACTAACCCATCCTTCTGTTCCCTCATCCAGGTCATTTATAAAAATGACAAACAGCAGTGGATCCAAAACAGATCTTTGTGGTACATCACTAGTAACTCAACTCCAGGTTGAACATTTCCCATCAACCACCACCCTCTGTCTTCTTTCAGCTAGCTAATTCCTGATCCAAGTTGCTAAATCACCATCAATCCCATGTCTCCATATTTTCTTCAATAGCCTGCCGTGGGAACTTTATCAAACACCTTACTGAAATCCATATACAACACATCAATCATTTTATATTTATCCATCTGTTTGGTCAACTTCTCAAAGGTTTGTGAGGCATGACATACCCTTCATAAAACTATGTTAACTATCCCTAATCAAATTATTCATTTCTAGATGTTTATAAATCCTATCTGTTATAATCCTTTCAAATACTTTACCCATACTTTACTTTTCAAATACTTTACCCATAACTGAAGCAAGGCTCACTAGTCTATAATTTCCAGGGTTGTCTCTATTCCCCTTCTTGAACAAGGGGATAACTTTCCCTATCCAGCAGTCTTCTTGCACTAGACAGGAATATCCCTCTAAACCCTTCCAATTCATATACCCATCCAGATGCCTTGTTGTAATTTTACCAGCGTCCTTCACTTCTTATGGCAGCTCGTTCTATATGTGGCACCATCCTCTTTCTGAAAATGTTGCACCTTAGCTCCCTTTTAAATCTTTCCCCTCTCACCTTAAACCTATGTCTTCTAGTTTCGGACTCCCCCATCCTGGGGAAAAGATCTTGAGCTATTCACCCAATCCATGCCCCTCAATAGTTTTATAAAAATCTATGACATCACCCCTCAGCATCCGACACAACAGGGAAAACAGCCCCAGCCTATGCAGCCTCTGCTAAGCCCTCCAACTCTGGCAACGTTCTTGCAAATCTTTTCCGAATTCAGGTTTCTTTCTGTACAGTTGACTCGATTCCTGATGAAGGGCTTTTGCCCGAAACGTCGATTTTCCTGCTCCTTGGATGCTGCCTGGCCTGCTGTGCTTTTCCAGCACCACTCTGATCTAAACTCTGACTAGTCTATCCCCAATCACAATTGATCGCTTGGAACCTGACATACCCCTCATTATATTCGATCCAGTTTTGGGACCAGAAATTGGTTGTCTCATTGCCCTGAGAGTCCATCACTCCCCCTACATTTCCAAAAAGCATACTTGTTTGAGATGGGGATAGCCACAGGAGATGTTTACAATCCATGCTTCCCTCTCCTATCTTTCCTAGAGGTAACCCATCTACCTGGCTGTGGTTTTACTTTCTTCCTGCAACTATCATCCTTCACGTGCCCAACTCCTGTAAATTCCTCATTGTCTCTAACTGCTGCTTCACCTGATCCATGTCATCTAAGAGGATTCGCAACAAAACACATTTACTGCAGACGTAATCATCAGGAGCATGGAAACTCTACCTGATCGCCCACATCTGATAGGAAGAGCACATCACTCTGTTAAAGGCCATCTTTGCCCCTTAACAATCTAAAGACCTGGAGAACAACTGAGTCTTGCTGTTCTAAAGAACATTGTCCCAGGCTAGCTTAATACCAATGATTGATAGTTTTAAAGTTTAATCAAGAGACAGATCCCAATAAAACATATAATCAAATAAAATCCATTATTCTCACTATTGTACATTTACCAAAAAAAAGTAAGGTTACATTTTAAAAATGCCACTTAGCTGCTCCCCTGCTATGAACTCCCCCACCCAGGTTTCTCCAAGGTCAGCTTCAATTTCATTGTTTATTTATTTTTCTTAAAGGAACTCCAAAGTCTGGAGAAATGTGAAACCAAACAGCAGAGGCAGTTGGTTCACTGCTGGGTCAGGCAGCTGTGCTGGTTTATTTGCTCATTTGTTTCACTTCCCATGTGGTCTTTGCTTTGTGTCTCTTCCTCCTTTTTTTTAAAAGTGCCATTCAAGGAAATCAGCTCCGACACAGAAAATACCTCAAAAATGGAGCAGCTGCGGCAGCCACAATTTTTTTTGTCCCCCATCCTCCATCTCAGATTACCCAGAATTCATTGATCAGATAAATTTAGGGTTTGGATAAACTATGATTAAACTTTTCATTTTGTGATGACTCAAGGAAAAAGTTTGATTTTCATCACAAAAATTCACCAGGTCTGGCAATATCTGTGGAGAGAAAGCAGAGTTAATGTTTCAGGTCCAGTGACCCTTCTTCAGATCAGATTTTAGCTAAGACAATGTTGGAAAATATGCTGAAGAAGGGAGTGGGGGGAAGGGAAAGGAGGTCAATGAAGTGCGAACTCTGCTTTCTCTCCACAGCTGTTGCCAGCCATGCTAAGTTTCTCCAGAAATTTCTGTTTCTGATTTCAAACAAACACAGTTCTTTGATTTTTATTTGATTTCCAGCACATTTCCAAAGTGAGGCTTTTGTATTACTTTCCTCTACTCATAATGTCAAGGGTCCTATAAGCCTTATTAACACCCTTCTTTACAGCATTAAAGAGCACTCAGGGTCATAGAGATGTACAGCACAGAAACAGACTCTTCAGTCCAACCTGTCAATGCTGACCAGATATCCTAAATCAATATAGTCCCATTTGCCAGCACTTGGCCCATATCCATCTAAACCCTTCCTGTTCATATACCCATCCAGATGTCTTTTAAATGCTGTCATTGTACCAACCTCCACCACTTCCTCTGCCAGCTCATTCCATACATGCACCACACTTCACATGAAAACATTGCCCCATAATCCCCTTTTAAAACTTTCCCCTCTCAATCTCTCCCAACCCAGGGAAAACACCTTGTCTATTTACCCCATCCATGCCCTTCATGATGTCTCTTAGTCAGAACATATTTGGCTCAGTTCTCACTCCAGACTCTTGACCAAAAGGCATAAGCAAATAGTACAGTTCCACGGAATGCTAAACTGTCAAAGGTGCCATCTTTTGGATGCATTTTCAAATGAGATCCTGTTTGTTCACTCAGATACATGTAAAAGATCTAAATGAATAGCAGAAGGGAAATCATCCCTGATGTTTTGGCCAATATTTATCTTCAACCAATATCACTAAAAAAAAATCTGGTCATTATCATACAAGGATTTATGAGAACTCATGCAAATTGCCTGATATGTTTCCTAAGTTACAACAGTGATAACATTTCCAAAGTACTTCATTGGCTGTTGAACAGTTTGGGATGCCCTGAGATTCCAAAAGCTGTCTAATTTTGTCTTTTTCAAATGCACTTCCATGCTTTTGTTCTTGCACCTGCTTTAAACAAAATAGTAGAAGCAGGGTAGGCCCAGTGACCCATCATACAATAAAAACAGAGCTGGTTTGATTGTGTCCTTAAATCCACTTTCCTCTGTGTCCATGTTTACTCACATTGATCAAAAATCTGTCTGATTATAATGAGTGATGTAACCTCCACTGGTCACTGGGCAAAAGAATTTCAAAGACTAGCAGCCCTTTGAGAGAAGAAATTCATTCTCTTTTTCTTCTTAATTGGGAGACTTTTTGTTTTGAAATCAGTTCTAGATCCCTTTAAAAGGGAACATATCCTTTTGGCATCCAAACTGTCAACTCCCTCAGAACCTGATATATTTCATTAAGATTTCCTTTCATTCTTCTAAATTCTAATGAGTTTAGACCCAACCTGGTCAACCTTTCTTCATAAGCCAACCCTTCCATCCCAGGAGTCAAGACATTGCATTAATGGTATCAAATGCCAGTATGCCCCTCCTTAAATAAGGAAACCAAAATTGTACACAGTACTCCAGACCTCACCAAAGCCCCTTCAACTGTCGTGAGACTTCACTACTTTTATACTCTAACTCCCTTGAGAAAATAACCAACATTCCACTCAATTTCCTACTTACTTGTATCTCCAACCTGACTTCTTATGATTTGTGTATGAGGGCACTCGGTACCCTATTTACCAATTACAGTTGTGTAAACTGAACAAGAAACATTAGTGTGAAGACAAAGTTACCCTTCAATGATCATTGAGAACCTGTAAGATTGTTGTTGAAGTTAAAAGGGTAAAATATTTATTGCTGATATTTGTTATAAGATCATTTCAACTTGTTCTTATTTAGTGTAATACAGAGTTTTGATACCTTTTGTGTGTAAGTATTTTTATGTTCTGATGTCAAAAGTACACTAGGAGCACGTTGTAAATATATACAATAACTGAACACCCCAGTAAACAAGTGGCAAATATTAAACTGACCACCTATCAAACTGGATTTCACCTGGGATCCACCTTGTCCAAGAATACCATCAGCTGAGATCATAACAGTGTCACTTACATTTTCAAATTATCTTAGTTCCCTCCATTTTAATGAGGCAGTATTCCATTAAAAAATATGATCGGAGAGACTTTGAAAACGGTATTAGCCTGCATAGGCATTCTGTGAGATTCTGTCAGCCGAAGTAAAAGGGAAAAAGTATTTTTCCATTTCAAAGATAGGCAGGTCTTCAAAGTCCTTTCCTGTTTATGTTCATTAATGAAGCAATTCTCATGAAAAAATTTCCAGATACTTCTGTAATTAGTAATTAAACTTTTATTTGAATGAAAGGCCAAATTCACATTGTTAATTTAATACTACTAGCAGAGGGAATATAACATTTATGTTGTTCCAAACGAACAGGCTGGCCATATAGATGGAGGAAGGTAAGTAACAACCAGAAAATAAAGCATTGCACTGCAGTCATGTCTATTTTATAGAAAATACTATTTGAATAATCTTAACCAATTGCTGCATGAATTGGAATTTCTGTTCAAAAGCAGTGAGTTTTGTTCACAATTTTGCTAAACTCTCATACCTCAAAGTAAATAACATATTGAAAGTTTCCAGCTTCACCCACCAGCAGAGGTTATGTTACAGAAAATAGCATTCTGAAGTATTTGTGATTAAATTAAAGGCTCTTATCGATATTGTAATAAAGCACAATTACAATGGCTGCCAACTTGGCTTGGAATGTTCAGGAATTTTGCAATATTATATGCTCAAAGGAGATAAATTAGAACAGTTTTATCAGATATGTTTTTGTGCTGTATTCATTTGTGTACCAACTTTAATAAGGTCTGTGCACAAACACAAAATATCTACAGAACAACCTCGATTATCCAAATGAGACAGGTGGGGAGTATTTTGTTCGGATAACTGACTGTTCAAATAACTGATCTGATCATAGACAAAGAAAGCATTTACAGGACCTTGCGATCTTGTTCAGATAATCCGAAATTCGGATCATGTTATTCTGTAGTTGAATACAAATGAATGCGTGTGCAGTTTGGTTGGCAATATGATGTTTGGAACACTTTAAGGGGAAATTTTGTGCAAGTTATGCTTCAGGCCATTTAATTATGTATGCCACATAAAAATCTGAATTGAAAGCATTCATTTTTTATAGGAAGGATGTTGTGAAACTTGAAAAGATTCAGAAAAGATTTACAAGAATGATGCCAAGGTTGGAGGGATTGAGCTACAGGGAGAGGTTGAATAGGCTGGGGTTGTTTTCCTTGGAGCGTCGGAGGTTGAGAGGTGACCTTATAAAATCAAGAGGGGCATGGATAGGGTAAATAGACAAGGTCTTTTCCATGGGGTAGTGGAATCGAGAACTAGAGGATATAGGTTTAGTGTGAGAGCGAAAGATTTAAAAGGGACCAAAGGCAATTTTTTCATGCAGAGGATGGTCCTTATATGGAATGAGCTGCCAGAAGAAGTGGGCTAGAAGGAGGCTAGTAAAATTACAACATTTAAAAAGCATCTGAATGGGTATGTGAATAACAAGGGTATGGATGGATATGGGCCCTGTGCTGGCAAATGGGACTAGACATCTGGTCAGCATGGACGAGTTGGACTGAAGAGTGTTTTTGTGCTGCACGTCTCTATGATTCTATGACTGTGTGGTGAGCAACAAAATATATTTTTTGCTTTTTATTTCCACAGTGGATTTGTCATTCTATGAGTTCATGTAGACCAATCCATTTTCATTTCAGTTTCAGCCATTATGAATTAATGTCACTATAGTCTTACCAGGCCATAGGGCTGCTCTCTTATATGAGAGAGTGGACTAACGGTGGCTTAACCTGAGAAGTCATCCAGCTCAGATAAAGGGAAAGGTTGAGAAGGAGAGTTCTTCACAGTAAGCTCAGTTGGTTGCAGAAATTGTTGTTAGTATTATTTCACAGTGTGCATCAGCCAACCAGCTGAATTGACCTCCCATTATGAACTGCAGATTATTTAATAAACTCAGGGATAAACTTTAAAGCACAACACATTTGAAGAAACAGTTTAGTTGTTTCACTGGTATATTGAATCACTCTGCTTAGTCCTTCGAATGATGCATTTTTAAAAAGACATTTATACCCTATCTTGATCTGACTGGAACATTATGAAATGCACGTAGGCGCTAACAGACGAGTGTGGAGACAGGCACTTTAGGGATTTTTCTTGATTTATTTCCCACATTAATGCTTTTCAAACAGGAAAAAAATGACAGACATAATTTCCTCCTGATCAAAGTGCTCAACTTCACATTGGCACAACTTGATATAATCTATTCCTGACACATATAAAGTTAATGTGATAAAAATGCGAACAATACTTTAGTTATTTCCTCTGCTTAGATTGATGCAGTAATTAGTTAATTGAACAATAAAACAGGAAATTTAGAACAGTTGCTTTAATTAATTGACCCTCTAATGTTTAAAGCAAAGGCTTTGAAAACAGAATTATAGGAGGCAATCTTTCAATGTTACTGTTTGTGGCAGTATGGGAATTGTATATGACAGATGACAATGGTTTATCAAATTTACTCTTTGATAGGCTTGACCTTGTAAGTAGCAAATGACAAACATGCAGGTGGGTTTTAATACTGATGTTCATTAGACAAGGGAAAAGGCCTACTAACCCTTGACCCTGAATTTACTTGAACATTTCATTTTATACAAACATGTATCATAATCTACATTATGTAGAAGGCAACTTATTTCTGAAATATCCGTAAATTATTTATTTTGATATAATTTGGGAGCCAGTCCTTTTCTCCAGCCACTTCCCTGAAGTGTGGGCCTGGAAGGGATGTTGTTAAGCCAGTCCTGTCTAACTTTGGTAGAATATATATCGACTTGATTGTTCATGAATGTGATATAATAACATGACATTTACTTACTAAAAGAGACTGGTCTAGCCAAGTGCCTTTAAAATGAAAATAGTTCTGCAGTTCTTTTTGCTGTTAAGTGCCAAAATTGATAATAATGATGTTCAGAATCTGAACTTTTTAATAAAAACACATGAGCCTGCATTTTTAAAAATGAGACAAACTCTATACTCAACACAGCTAAACTGCAAAATATCTTTTTTTCGCCCTAAATTCCCCCACTAATCTTTGGCTAAAATTAATTGTTTAAATAGCAGGAATCCAAACAATGGTGGATCTAACCCTGAGTGAGGATCAGACATCAAAGTGCTTCAGATCAGAGATCCATCCTTTGGCAGTGTGCGTTGTGTTTAAAATATGCTATTTTTGTTACTGAGAATAGTAATTTGTAACCTCAAATGAAATTTACAGTGTGTCGGCCTGTACAGGCTAATGATGTTTACACAGACATACCACATAGATTGAGTAGCCCCAAAGTTCCATACACTATACGGAGGAGGAGTGACCAAGCCTAGACTCAGCAACCTGTACTTGACCCCTGGAAGCCTAGCTCTACATAACCTCCCAGCTTATTGCACCCACTTGGAGTCAGAAGACTAATACCAGCCAAAGCAAAGGATTTTCTAGTTGAAAGCATTTCTTGGTATTACGCACCCTATAAATGACTAGAAGTACCATTCCATAATGACTTTGTGAATAATAACAAAAAAAGGTAATAATTCTTTTTAGGTTGAGAAATTTATTAACAAGAATTTTCATTTTGATTGTATTATGTTGTATAACAAAAAATAATGACACACGTAGAACAAAGTTGTTCATATTTTAAGGTCTCACTTCGTATTAAATGATTCGCCGAAGACAACGAGAACCAGATATTTATCTTTAAAAAGACTTGTCACTTATTGAAACAGTTTTATTGTTCTCGAAAACTGACAGTAGAAGGTTAAAGGAAGTAACTATAGGCTGCTTTTCTCACACCAGCGCAGTTTTATATGAAAGCGGATTCAGGGAAAAGAAGGGGATCCCTGCTTTGATTGAATTAATTTGTTGGTGTTTACAGATTATGTTATGCGGTATTAGAGCATAAAATTTAATATGTTGTAACAAATTCCTTTGTTCAAGTCCCATTATTGAGACATTAGTTCACAAACTAAGTTAATGAACCAATACTGCATTAAAATGATATAAGTGTCTGCCGAGTAAAGTCCTGCAGCATTTAGGATTTTTAAATTGTTATATCAGACTGCTCGCTCATTAAATTAATATGAATCTTTCTGTTGCTAAGAATGATTGGTAAATGATGTAACCGAGAAATCATAGGTTGGCTGCAATACTTGTCTTCCCATAACATCACTTTAATTACACAAATGAGAGCGATGTCAGTGATGATGGGGTGAATTTCGGGTTGTTCATACTCATGGAACAAATGTCATTACCAGCACAGCGGGCCACATTTCCCCCATTTTAAAGATTCTTCTTATTTTAAGCATTTTTTTTGCCAACAAACCTGCACTGAAATATTTTCCTCAATCAATCGTGTTTACAGTCAGATTGAAACAGACATTGGGGATCTTTTCTTGTTGTGTGCCATTTTGAAATATTGCTCTGACAAGGGAAGGACTCAGACGTGGTCTGAATGAAGGAGGTGTCCAAATTGAGATTACCAATTTCAAGGAAAACTGCAAACCAAACAGAGCGAAAAACATACAGTTGGAATGAAATTTAAAAAACATACAAAAAACACAATTGATTGCAATTAAAGCATATTAAATATACATATATCAGTAAAAGGATGCCAACACTAATAATTACACAGCAGTACTTAAGAAAAGACACAGAAATAAATATTGTAGATATTGAAATGCATAAAGTGCTGTTTTAAAATTAATGCAATAAGCAATGAATGGGCTGTTTGTGAATCCATTTCAGTTTGCAACTCCCCGATGTCTGAATTGTGAACAGACCGGCCTCTCAGTTTTTTTTTCTGGTTCTGATAAAAGCATGTTATACTTACTCATATGTAAATCTGCCAAAAGAACAAGTCAGATACAGGAAAGTCTCCAAGTAATTGCTCCACAAATTACCAACAATAAATTTTCCACTTAACCAGACAGTCAAATTCTTTTGCCGGCTAATTTCAGAGAATATTTTTAGAGTTGACCATTTACACAGCGCCAGTGATGTCAGGGTCTGATAGTCAGCTCGAAAGCTGGTTTTCCTCAAGTTCACTCTGTGGTTAATGTCTTGAAGGAATGCTACTGCAGTATATATAAAAATAAATGTTGGTTCCAGCTCTGTTAACATTACTATAAATTACAAATAAGATTTGGTTAAATCTTATAACAGTTAATTGAACTGAAAGATCAGCAGTAACTATGTCAGTTCAGTGATGGCTGCTGTAAGATCTTGTATCCATTTCCAGAGGAATTTAACTATGTTTAATGAGTGTTTTAACAAATACATAATTTTAAACAATAACATTGAAATTGGTGCCCCTATAACTCTTTTCTTATTCATCACAGAAATCAGAGAGTAAAATGCTAATTTCCACATCAGATTCCCTGTCAACATCAGATGCCATGCATACACAGACAACATCAAATTCTATTCTAACACCACTTAACAGGCCGTCCACACCTTAAATGTTGCTAAACGGAGTGGCTGGCATCCAGTGTTGAATAAGCATAAATTTCCTTCACCTAAACTTTGGGAAGATAGATATAATCTTTAGCCCCACTACTAACTCTAGATCCCAAGTTAGCGATGCCATTCCCAGGGCACCTGAACACAATTGCTCCCAAATTTCACATCCTAATGGACCCTGAGCTGAGTTACTAATCAAATTTCCACTCTCTCATTAATACGAGCAACTTCAAATTTCTTAATAATGTCCATCTCCACCACTATCTCAGGCCACGTTAACACACATACCTGCTTTTGTCACCGCTAGGCTCATCTATTCCTAAATAAAAACTGAAAGAACCTCGGATGCTGTAAATCAGAAACAAAAGCAGATGTGGCCAGGAAAAACTCAGCAGGTCTGGCAGCATCAGTGAAAAGAAGTCAGATTTAACATTTTGTGTCTGGTGTTTCTTCCTCAGAACTGATGGGAGGAAGGAAAATGTTGTTTTTTATGCATTAGACTGGGTGGAGGGAGGGGGTAAGGAATAAACAATAGGTGGGGATAGAGCCCAAAGAGAGAGAAGAGCAGTTGGACAGACATAGGAGTGGATAACAATCTGGCTGGGAGGATGATTGCTGTTAATGGAGACTGTTAGTGGCTAACAATAGGTTGAATGTAATAGCAGACTATGTGATAACAAGACGAAAGTGGGTACTGCATATGCTGGAGATTAGAGTCAAGATTAGAGTAGTGCTGGAAAAGCACAGCAGGTCAGGCAGCATCCGAGGAGCAGGAAAATCAATTTTTCAGGCAAAGGCCCTTCATCAAGAATGGGCTATGTGATAACAAGGACTAGTGTGGAGGGTAGGGGCCTAGGACATGGAGAGTTCAGGCCTAAAATTCTCGGTTTCAATATTGAGTCTGGAAGCTGCAGGGTTCCCAACTGGACAATTAGATGTTATTCTTCCAGCTTGTGCTGAGCTTCACTAGAACACGACAGCAAGCCTGAGACTGAGATGTTGACCAGGGAACAGAAAACTTTTCTACAAGCAGAAAGTAGACTCACAATGTAGTCTCTACATTGGGGAGACAAAGCATAGACTGGGTGACTGCTTTGCAGAACATCTACGCTCTGCCCGCAAAAAAAGGCCCTGAGCTTCCAGTTGTCTGCCACCCTCTTCCCTTGCCAACATCTCTGTCTCAGGCTTACTGCAGTCCTCCAGCAAAACTCAATGCAAGCTGAAAGAACAACACCTCATTTTCCACTTGGGGACTCTGCAGCCCTCCAGACTCAATATCAAGTTCAATAATTTTAGGGTCTGAACTCTCCCATGACCTAGCCTCCTACCCCACACACCAGTCCTTGTTATTACATAGTCTGCCACAACACACTATCTATTATTAGCCACTAACAGTCTCCATTAACAGCAATCACCCTCCTAGCCAGATCTTTATCCACTCCTTTGTCTGTCAAACTGTTCTTCTCTCTCTTTGACTTCTATCTCCACCTAATGTTTACTCCTTACCCCCTCCCACCACTCTAACTCATGGATATAAACCAACATTTTCCTCACTCCCAGCAGTTCTGACAAAGGGTCACCAGACCTGAAACATTAACTCTGATTTCTCTGCACTGATGCCTCCAGACCTGCTGAGCTTTTCCAGCAACTTCTGTTTTTGTTCCAACTATTCCTATGCTCCAATCTTCCACTATCCATTAACCGGTGTTCATCTAAAACTCTACTGCCTATATTCCAAGGCACATCAAACCCTGTCCATCAATCATTCTGCATTTGCTGAACAGTTTTGTCTCTCAGTTAATCAATGTCTTGAATTTAAAATGCGCATCTCTGTGTTCAAAATGCTGCATGTTATTTCTCTGTTACCTCCTCCATTGCTACAATCTTCCAAGAACTCTGTGTTCCTCCAATTCTGGTCTCTTGTGCATCCCTAAATTCTTGCACTCCACAATTGGCAGCTGTGCCTGTAGCTGTCTCCGTGAGGGGCTGGTAACCTTAATAAAAAGTCTCATTTTTTAAATTCATCAAAAAAGCAATATCTTAAAAGCCACAATGCTGTTACTCAATGCCAATAATCATGCAAAACAAGGCGGAAAACACATTTCAACAGCATTTCAAATGTTTTGCAACCAATTTGTACATTGAATGATACTTTTTCACAAGTACAAGTTTAATAAATTTTCTTTAAATCGTTTAATTACCATCAAAGTGAGTAAAATCAATTAAATTAGGAGCTAGGTGAGTCTTAAATGAGTTGCATATGGATTTCTCTAACTAGACACACCAACTCGCCACCTCTCGCCCTGTATATCAATCCATGTTTGGGGTTGGTTTCGCTCAGTTGGCTGAATGGTTGAGTTGTAAAACAGTGTAGTGCTAACAGCGTAAGTTCAATTCTCATCATCATTGATTCTTGTCTATGAAGGGCTCTCCTCTGGTCTGAGGAATGGCAATCCCCACTAGTCGTCTCTCTCTTTCTGTCTAAAGAGAGAGCAGCCTTACAGTTTGGGGCTGCATGGTGACTCAGTGATTAGCACAGCTGCCTCACAGCATCAAGGTCCCAGATTCAATTCCAGCCTTGTCTGTGAGGAGTTTGCATATTCTCCCCGTGTCTGCGTGAGTTTCCTCCCACAGTCCAAAGATGTGCGGGTCAGGTGAATTGGCCAGGTTACATTGCCCATAGTATTAGGTGTATTAGTTGGAGGGAAATGGGTCTGGGTGGGTTACTCTTTGGAGGGTTGGTTGGGCCAAAGAACCTGTTTCCACACTGTAGGGAATCTAATCTAAATGCTGCATCTTCAACCAAGGTTATGGTCATTTAACCTTAATATTTGCATTTTTGACAAGACACATTTCTTAGGACTAAATGGATCAAAGTTTACTGGAAAAGCAGGAACATAGTACTGAGTTGTTTGATCAGCCACAATCATATTGAATGGTTGAGCAGGCACAAAGGGCCTCCTGCTGCTTCTACTTCCTGTTTCTATGCTTACAATGGTCAAAGAGAAGAAATATTCTTCTTCATTCTACACAACTGGTAACACTATTATAACATTATTGAGGTCCATTAGGATGCAACAGTGCACTTAGGTTGTTATAGCTGCAATGATGTTGTCTTACTTTGAACTGAAATGTATTTAATCCAGTTATGCACCTGGAAAACATTTTATGTGGACAGTATCTAAGCAATATTCTATTCCTGCTTTCCTTTTGAAAAGGACAAAATGGCAAAGTATAAATTTCCACTTATTTCAGTACATTAGAACTATTGTTATTTTCAATAGTGGTCAGAATTTGTGATCATGCGTGAGTGACTGCTTTGTGATCAGTTGTTTGCGAGCACATTTTGCATTGATTGGCTTTGACTTGAGCATATATACTTATCCAGTAATCCGACTGAAGACTGTGCAGAGAAAATACAGATTGTACAGTGAGACTTCTGATGTAACAGTTAATTTAAAGATCCTTATAATGTCACACATGCAAGTTTATGGTATAAGGAATTGCTGAAATTGCACTTAAGTCTAATGGTGTTATTGGAATACTATTAATCTAGGGACCCAAGTAATGTTCTGGGGACCCCAGCTTCAAATCCTGTCATGGCAGATGGTGTAATTTGAACTCGGTAAAATCTGGGGAAAAAAAATGTCAAATAATGACTATGCGTCCATTGTTGGAAAAATCCAAGGTATAAGGAGCGAGAGATGCTGTTCAGCTTTGTTGCTGGGCGTAGGAACAGCTTGGAGATGTTGTTAAAGATGCTACTAAAGGTAGACAAGCAGGAACCTAGGAGAGCACAGCATCAGGTGATGGAGAGGTCGACATTTTGGGTGTAACCCTTCTTCAGGACTGCAGGTGGGAGTGGGGGGAGCTGCAGATAAAGGAGGTGGCGGGGCAGGGCAGTGAGGTGGGAATAGGTGGAGACAGGTCGAGGCCTGGTTGGTCGATGGGAGGGATGAATCCAGTAAGTGGCTGAGAGGGATGGAACGGAGGGGAAGGGGCTAGGAACGGGAGTCGGGGGATGGGAAGGGAGGTTATTTGAAATTCTCTAACCAAAGACGCTATACACACACACACACAAACACACGTGCCCCCCATCACCCCCAACACTCACACCCATGCTGAGGATCCTGGGATTGTATTTGTTAGAGTTCAGACGGTTGAGGGGTGATCTTACAAGCTGATGCATGGCTTAGAAAGGGTGGACGCTGGGAAATTGTTTCCGTCAGGTGGGAATCCTAGGATTCATGGGCACAGCGTTAGAATTAGAGGGGTTCAATTTAGAACGGAAATGAGGAGACATTTCTTCAGCCAGAGAGTGGTGGGCCTGTGGAGTTCACTTCCATGGAGCGCTGTGGAGGCCGGGACGTTAAATGTCTTCAAGGCAGAGATTGACAAATTCTTAATCTCGTAAGGAATTAAGGGATACAGGGAGAGTGCAGGTAAGTGACGTTGAAATGCCTATCAGCCATGATTAAATGGCAGAGTGGACTCGATGGGCCGAATGGCCTTACTTCTACTCCTATTTCTTATGGTCTTATGCACACATCCTCTCACAAGCTTATATTCCATCTCACACACACACACACACACTTTACCAAGCTTTCACACACACTTTCACATGCACTTACACTCACACGTAAACACTCTCATGCACATACTCATTCTCTCTCTCTCTCTCTCTCACACACACATGCACACGCACACACATATAAGATTATGGGGTGAATTTGTATTCACAGAATTATATTTGCAGATACATTCTATTTTGCTCAAAAATGAGCACTCTGCAGACAGTCAATCCGTGTAATATTTTGTAAAGTCCACTTTGGAAATAGAAATTATCTGACTCAAGGTTGGGATACAAACAGACTCTAACCTCATACCTTTAATGCATTGTCTGAGCTGAGATGTCTCCTTTGTTATAAAACCTTAAGTTATCTCGAGAAGGTGACTTAAAAAAAGTTCTGGGATTTACTTATTAATGAACCAAAACCTGCAACCCATTCTAAAAGATGAAAGACTTAACAACGATCCAGGGTTGTTCATTTTATGGTCTGATGCTCCACAACCACCTGATGAAGGAGCGGTACTCCGAAAGTTAGTGCTTCCAAATAAACCTGTTGGACTATAACCTGGTGTTGTGCGATCTTTAACTTGATACAATGTAGTCATTAGCAGCAGTTAGACAGTTCCAGGCCTGTCCGGTTCAAAGGGAAGTTGATTGTCCAAGCCCTGGCTGCCTGAATGCTGACTGTTCCAGTTCTGCAGTTCACAAATTGCAGAGTCTGGCTAGATTTAAACTTGGCTTCCACGTTTCGAGTTTTTGTCCATGCTCATGAAAAAAATGTCAATATTTCTGTATAAATTCTGGAGGTTACAGGTTACCTAACCACAAAGGATTTAAGCATAAAGACATGGCCAAGGGATTTGAGGTTTTTTTGGCAATTGGAATCAAAGCAAGTCTGTTATTGTCAGCTTATTATTGAAGCTTGCCATTTTTTTTTGCCTCATCTGTTGTATGTTCTAACATTCCTACGGAGCCCAGTTACAGAACTGCTTGGTTTTCAACAGTGCAGGCAAGGATGATTTCTCCGACTTTGTTGACACTCTCCAGTTTCTCTAGCATTGCAATTTTTCTTTGCTGCTTGAAGGAAACAGTGTCACTTGTTGAGATTGTTCCCCAGGCAGTTCTTTCTTGTGCATTTTCCTCCAAGTCTGAGGTGGATGTGCCACCTTTCCTGAGGCCTGCTGTCACAAAGTCTTTAAATCTTAATCTCAGCCTTCCTCGCAGCCAGTGTTCAAGTTTACATTGTGAATATTTGACACTTTAAGATCTTTATCATCAATCATGTGTATGACATGCCCATTCTGTTCCATCTTCTGTTTGGTGCAATAGACATTTCAGCTGTAGCCTGGGTACATTTCAATAATAGCCTTTTGTTGACAAGCTGACATTACATTCAAACACTGATGTCCATTAGTGCAGAGTGTCCCCTTCTAATCATGTGATGTTACATCCCCATATATCCCTTAAGCTGATGGCATTGCAGCAATGCTTCTACATCTTTATTCCCCCACCCCACCCACATCTGTGTTCTCATTATTTGCATTATGTCTCTATCTTCCACCGAGGTCTCAAGAATCATAGATTCTGTCTCTGTGGTGGCTTCAACACTCTCCCCAAGTTCATTTGGATTTGTTTCTGATGTTGATGATTTAGTACATTTTTCTTTTACTCTGTTTGAAAGTGCATTCTTTGGGTATGTGTAGAGCTTTCAGTGACTCTTCTGTCTGATTCATGAACAAAGTTTGATTTGATTTATTGTTGGCATGCATACCCAAGTACAGTGTAAAGTTTTGTTTTGCATGCAGCACAGGCAGATCATAACATACCAAAGATCATAGGGTGATTGAACAGAGCAAGGAGTACAAAGTTATGGATACAAAGAAGGTGATCAAGGAACAAGATCAACATTAGATTTGAAACTTGACAGGTTCATTTAGACGTTTAATAACAGTGGAAAAGAAGCTGTTCTTGACCTTGTTGATATATATGTTTTCGCTTTTTTGTCTTCAGCCTGGTGGAAGAGTAATATGACTATATTTGTACTGATTCTCTGTTCAGGGACATTAAAGTTCTTCAATTCCTCCTGAAGAGTTATCAGAATAAATAGTATCTTGTGATATTTTCACCAACTATGATCATAGCTGTTGCATATTCTCCTATATCTCCCTCTTAAGAACGATTATCTCTCTTGTTCAACAATTCTTGAAGTTCTTTGTTTCTGTCTTTGACTTCCTTCTATTGTCTCCCTCTGTGATGGTGTTCTGAGGATATGTCAGATTTTTAATTGTTTAGACAATGAATCTGCATTTGCTGTCAAACTATCAATAATTCTGCCAATGATAATCCCTTTTGTAATGCTGACAATGTAAACCTCAATGGATACAAACCAAGCACATTTTTTTCAGTTAAAAATCACACAACACCAGGTTATAGTCCAACAGGTTTAATTGGAAGCACACTAGCTTTCGGAGCGACGCTCCTTCATCAGGTGGTAGTGAGCGTCACTCCGAAAGCTAGTGTGCTTCCAATTAAACCTGTTGGACTATAACCTGGTGTTGAGTGATTTTTAACTTTGTACACCCCAGTCCAACACCGGCATCTCCAAATCATGACATTTTTTCAGGAGTTATTTTGTGGTTCTGACTCCTTAATCTGCTTCATCAACCAATCAACCAATAACTCAGTCTATGTATGGCACAAGTTAAAGAAGGGTTATTGGATCTGAAACATTATCTCTGTTTTCTTTCCACAGATGCCATTAGACCTGCTGAATTTCTCCAGCTATTTCTAATTTTGCTTCTGATTTCTAGCATCCGCAGTAGTTTGTTTGATTTTAATTGTCTACTTATCTACCTTTTTATCTGCAATAACCTTATCTGAATGCAAACAAATTAATGGAAAACTCAGCAGGTCTTTTAGTATCTGTGGAGAGAAAGCAGAGTTGACATTTCAGGTTCAGTGATCCTTCTTCAGAACATAACACTTTCTTCAGGTCAACTGCTGATTAAACGAATACTGAGGCACATATTGGTGGCAACCCAAATCAATTGCACAGAGGATAGACCTGATCTGTTGGTCTTTGTTATCCAACCCTGAGGCTGTTCAATACGTGGCAAAGTGTTTTTTTTTCTCCCCTGCATGTGTGCCTGCCATGAGTCTTTACTCTCAGGATTGCCTTTGGAAGTGATGATGGTGCTTCCATCCTCCTGACTGATACCTGCTAAAAGCTCACTCCGCTGCTCATCTGCTGATTCTGGACTCATTCTCCATTCCCAGTCTGCATTGGCTGCTCATTGGTGATTTGAAGACTTTTTCTGGTTCTCCTTGTGATCTACAGTAGAGGCATTACTTTGCTGTTATCCCATTGTACCCTTGCTGGTAGTTCTCACTGCTCTTGGTTCTCCTCTGCAACACTTTGGTTGTACATTTTGCTGCTTTACTGCTACCGTGCTTCATTTTAGGGATGAAAAGAGATCTTGTTCTCTCTTAAATTATTCTACAGTCTGCATATATTTAATAACAACCTTTGATTTATAGCTGAAGTACATACAACCATTGATTTCCACTAGTATCTCCTTCATGAGATCTCTTCTCCAGCTCTTTCTTAGTCACATGATGGAGCTCTGATGGTGAGTGCTTCAGTTCCTGACAATTCTGCTCTTTGAAATACCTTGATATTGGGTTCTTGGTTTTCCCATTTGATGTCCATGATGTTCTGAAAGTCGGAAGGACTGAGTGGGGTGTGTCCAAGGGATCCCTTTCCCAGTGGTCAGCTGCGCCCCATTTCACAGCTGGATGGATAATAGCTCCTGGTGTTTGACATTCGCCCAGCTCCCACCTGCGGCTTCATTCAGCTGCTTTGTGCATGGTAGCAGCCACACTCTAATAACTTCATTGGTTTCCAGGACAAATAAGATGAGAGTAGCATGTAAGCACAGAGATAATGGGCAGCTGGACGTGGTGTGAAATGGTCTGATTACTTCTAGCGGCTATCCTACAGGATCCTTCAAATTAGTGCCATGATTTCTGGGCAAGATATCAAATCAAATCCTGAGAAATATCAATTTCATGAAAAGGTCTTGCAAAGAGCAAAGCATAATGGTGACCCCCTGAACATGTTTCTGCCAAGTGCCTTAGTTGACTATGGGGTGCAGATCAAGCCAGAAGGTCTCCTATATTAGACCAAAATACCAGTCTGTTTTATGTTTAAACATCGAGCATTTTACAGTTAAACTTCCATATTTTAGAACTTGCACTTCATCTAAAATGGCTCTCTTCCATGTCTTCATTACCATTAATTACCAAGAGACAGGAATGAACATTAGTCAGAAGAGAAATATTAGTCTTTGACTAAGGTCTGCCATCACACAACACCAGGTTATAGTTCAGCAGGTTTATTTGAAATTAACAAGCTTTCAGAGAAGTGTCCGAATTCTGTGCCTGTATGCATTTTTTTCACTTCTCCTGAAGAAGGGGCAGCTCTCTGAAAGCTTGTGATTTCAAATAAACCTGTTGGACTATAACCTGTGCAATCTTCTGACCCTGTCCACCCCAGTCCAACACTGGCACCTCCATATCAAGTCTTGGACTGAAATGGATATGCTCATATCATCTTTGCATTCAATCTATTTTGATTTACAAAATAAAAATAGCAATAGGGTTCTTTACAAAAAAAGAAAGGTTAAAAGCAAATTGTTGATAAACCTCTCATGGCGCCAAGGAAAGGGAGTTCACCTTGTAAAGCTGTAACAACGATAATGTTCATATGTACTTAATGAACAAATTTTAAACAAACCATACTTCAGTTGTTGTATCTGAATATCAGAAGTCAGATTGACATTGGTGTAACTTGGTGTTTCTTTACAGAAATATCTCCCCTTCTGCTATTCAACGGCCTGGTACCAACCAACACAGAGAGAAAGGAAAAGCAAACACCTGCCCCTGAGCCATGGGAAAATTCTGCTTACATTCAAAAAGCCAGAGAGGCCACAGGGACTCTTTAATCTGATACTTTGCAGCCGTTAGTGAATATGAATGGTGTTTACCTAACAGCATATGATTTTGTGATCTATTAGTAGGTAGGACAAACATTCAGCAATAATAAGTAACAGAAGGCTACTGTTCGAAAGTTGCAATTGACTTATGAGTCTGGCACCACTAATAAAGCCATATCTGTGTATACTTTTTTTGCAACCACATCTATAACCAGCTAAAATTTATTTCCCATTAGTTTCATGCAGAAATCAGTTTAAATAATGTCTGTTTTACATAGCTTGCACTACTTAAAACCAGAGCATATCTCTGGATTCTGGTGGGAAGTGTGAGCAGCTGTTTGGTGGTTCATTTTGAGGCAGGAGGGTACTGGCAGAGTCAGTGATTCACTCGCACCTTCAATTGTGATACAATTCCAAAGTGTGAAATGGGCAAAAACATATAGCTGCAAGCACTCTCACAATCAGACGGGGTAAATGACTCAATCTGTAAGATGGGGGCTTTACACTGAGCAAAGATCACAGGGCTTTCAAAGGGAATGAACATTAGTCAAGGGGAGCCGGGCTGTTCTACTCAGATGTCAGGGGGAAACTGATCATACCTGAAGATACAAGAGAGGAAAGTGTTGCAGCCAATGGTTAGCAATAATGTATAATGAATGACACTGACAGCAGAGTTACTTTGAGAGTTGCACTGTAGTGAAGAGCGCTGCTTGTTAAATTGATGAGAGTTGGATGTTTCTGTGCTCCTCCAGGAGCAATCCAGTCTTCTCCTGCACAACCCAGGACTCTGTCCTTGTAGCTGGTGGTGACACAAATACCAGGAACTCCTCCACCCATCCAGGCTCTCTCTGCCTGTTATGGGCCGTCTCTAACTAGAAAAAAAGGGAGGAATGAATGCTATCACAATGGGTGACACAGTGTTGGCATGTATGGGAGAAAGGTTGTGAGATATACAGAAAGACCAAGGAGGGCATTAGTGATTGGAGAGGCTGAGGGGGAGGGCATGTGAGGAAATATGTTGCACGCAATAGTGAGAGTGGCTGAGCATGAGCCTTTGTGGGAAAGTGTGCAGTGACAGCGAAAGAGTCAGTGTGAGGGTAAAGAGAGTAGCACCTACTCTGGCACAGCAGAGATGGTCATCGATCTTCTTTTTGCATTGCTGACCCCTTTCTCTGCACCCTGGAGATGGTATTGATCCAGGTGATGACCCCAGACCAGACTGGAAGAGTCTAGTGTTATAGACTATTCTGCTGGTTTTCTTCCGTAGACCACCCTGTCCACCAGGATCTCAAGGCCCCTATGAGTGAATTGCTGTGCCACCTTCCCCTTCTCTGACATGTTCAAAGTCTATCCCTAACCAAGAAGCTTCAAATTGCCAGTGCTTGTTCAGGTACAAAAGTACAAGGGATGCTGGTCATTTTGTCATTGAGTGCCCAGTTGTTCTAAATTGCACATAGTAAATGGGGTGGAAATCACATGTGAGTGATGCCATTTGGGCATAGTAGGTAATTACTGAGGTAGGAGAAAGTGAGGACTGCAGGTACTGGAGATCAGAGTCAAAGAGAGTGGTGCTGGAAAAGCACAGCAGGTCAGGCAGCATCCAAGGGGCAGGAGAATGGATGTTGCAAGTATAATCCCTTCATCAGGAATCAGGAGTTAATGAGGTACATTTGGTAAGATAGGGCAAGAAATTTTGATTGCCATCATAGCAAATAGCCATCCAAAAAATTGATGCAACTCAGACTTTGACAAAATTTTGAGAATCGACCTATTGTTTCCTGCTGTGTGTCTCTCTCCTTTCTTGAATAGACATGTTCTATCTGCTGCTTTCTATTCTACTGGGACCTTTTCAGAATCCAAGGAAATTTGGAAGATTATAACCAATCTTGTGGTTATCCCTTAACTGCCCTCTGAATAATTCAGGATTGCTAATAAAGGCTGACCTGGCTAACATCGTCAGACTATAGCAACACGACGGTTGGAGGAAGAGCGCCTCATCTTCCGCCTAGGAACCCTCCAACCACAAGGGATGAACTCAGATTTCTCCAGTTTCCTCATTTCCCCTCCCCCCACCTTGTCTCAGTCAAATCCCTTGAACTCAACACTGCCTTCCTAACCTGCAATCTTCTTCCTAACCTCTCCGCCCCCACCCCACTCTGGCCTATCATCCTCACCTTGTGTTGGTCATGTGGGTGACGTGCTCACCATTGACGATCAAGGGTGGTCAGTGCTTCGTGCTGGCCTAGTCAAGGATGCAGATGTTGGTGCGTCTGTTTTCCCAGTGGATTCACAGGATCCTGCGCAGGCAGCATTGATGGTACTGCTCCAGTGCCTTGAGGTGCCTGCTGTAGACACACTGGAGTCAGTGCCGGACCTCTTCACCAATAGCTGCTTTAGCCGGCAGACATTCCCGAGGTATTGGAAGTGGTCAAAATTCTGCAAGGCATTTCCTTGGATCTTGATGATCGGGGAATGCATCACAACGCTGGGCCAGGTTGGTGGAGGACCTTCATCTTGCAGATGTTCAAGGTTCCATAATTAGGGTCTTGTGGCTCAGTGGTAGTGTCCGTACCTCTGGGCCAGTAAAACCTGGTTTCTAGTCTCACCTG
The DNA here is from genome assembly GCF_047496795.1 of Chiloscyllium punctatum. Classification (NCBI taxonomy): domain Eukaryota; kingdom Metazoa; phylum Chordata; class Chondrichthyes; order Orectolobiformes; family Hemiscylliidae; genus Chiloscyllium; species Chiloscyllium punctatum. The sequence goes on from NC_092743.1 coordinate 126,840,019, forward strand.
TTCCTGAGGTATGTTTCAACAGGTTGACTAAAAATACCTAAATAGCTCCATATGAGGCTGGAGACTATTCTGACTGCATTGGGAAGAGTGCCCTCTTAATCAAGACTTGCTCTTCCGCAAACAATAACACATATGTAAATACTTATTAAATCACCAGGTGATCTATTTCCCTGACTGACTGCTATACAGGACAAAAGCTATTCACACCAGTTTTCATCATTAACTGGAAAACAACTACTTATGATAAATACATATTTTGTGAACACACTTTCATTAGGTAGCAGGGGATAGCAATTTACTGCTACATCACTGAAGATATACCAATTTAAACCACAAATACTAATACACTCATTCACAAATAAGACAGACAAAAGATCAATGGTAACAGAAGCTATTATGGGTGGAAGAATGTAGAGGGAAAACATAAGCTCAAGATTCCAAATCACAGAGTGTATTAAGTTTTTTATTTCGCGCAGTTATTTTAATTTGTACACACTCCTGTCTACAAAACAATGGCTATTCTTCAATTTAGTAGTTGATCCAGTGAACCTAGTTTTTTTTTTCAGAAATCTTTGTTTTAAGTTTGTTTTTCTATTGCTTCTCATTCACATGGAGAGAGGACAAAACACATTTTCTGACTGCTGCCTCTCGATGGTTCCACACTTCTCCCACCAATCGGTAACAAACTACAGCCCAACCAATCTGAGAGCCATCGATAGGTAGTTCTTCCTTAAGTCAAAAATTCCTGGTGCCTTTCCAACTCAATAATGTAACAAGCTCATTTCTCCAAAAGCAACATTGTCATGTACACCTTGATTTTTCCAAATTGCATAACTGGATATTTCAGCTACAGAGCAGAGTTTGACTTCAATTCCACCTTCTAATCCATAAAGGAAAAACATGTAGTCCCTTACTATACTTTAATAATTCTTGGAGCTCAGGAAACCACGTGTAATGAGACAATCTGGCAACTCCATCAACAGAAGCAGGCTGAATAAATGGTCAGGCATCCGTTTTTGGTCTGAAATGACCAACTGCCCAACGGCAGTGATAATGTCAGGAATGCTATGTATGGACCTGTGACACATATGTCATGCCAGTAAAAATTGCTGAAATATGAATGGAGACAAATCCAGGAATCAGGTCCCACAAGCCATTTTTATAGCCTGCCATGCAGCTTCCATTCTAGCATGGTTGGACACATGAAAAGCTACCCAGAGCCAACTCCCACAGTTCAGTTCAATTGGCCATGCATTTCACTTGATGCTTGTGCAGCCTATATGTACCCATTCGTCTACGAAATGTCAGCAACAACTTCAAAGATAACTCACTGAGAGGTCCTCAGGGCACGAAAGGCATTACAAGAACAGAAACACTGAAAGAAGATGACAATTCAATTTTAAAGAAAGTTGGTCATGGTTATAGTTGTATGCGACTGTGATGACTCATGATCAGAAGTCACTTCATGGAATGCATTTGATTAACTTAGTTAACTGGAGAGGAATTTCCCAAAATTCTTCTTGAATTGGTAGTTTGTTTATTTCTGTCATATTTTTGTGCCACGGAGAAGGTTGTGTTATTTTATCGAGTGAGTAAGCAGTATACAATGTTGTTGTATCAGTTGAACAGGGTGGGCTTAATGAGTCTGATTGTCTTTTTTGTCTTCCTTTTTATATTTTTGCATATAATGAATAGTGAGACAATAGTTTGTTTATGGCATTTGCATGTTTGATATGCAGGGTTATTTGCATTTTCATTAATTTCCATCTGTAAATAAAATAAGTTCAACGTAAGTTTTAAAATTCAAGTTGATTAGAAGTTTGCTACCAGAAACTGGTTAAATAAATAAAGACAAATGAGCTGACAATAAAATCTTTAACATGGCATTGATTAAGTCCATTTTTTAATATTCAAAAACAGCTATTAGAAACAATAGGTTTATTAGAGTGCCCCCTTTAGGATTGTTCAGGAGACATGGACATAAAAAGTACAAATTTCACCTTTTGCGAACATACATAGCAAAATCTGTCCAATTTTTTCCAAATCATCCATTCCCCTTGCCCATTGATTATGTACTGATAATTCAACTTTCAGCTTTATTCCTTTATTTTCTACTTAATACAAAGGTGTCATTGTACTAAAATCATTGAAAAGTTTAACTTTTACCTTTGCCCTTTCTTTGTACCTTAGACTTATTATTCTGTAGCGAGTTACTTGTACCTAAGATGGCACCTTGTGTAGTGACATTATACACTTTTCACTTGCTCCGTACTTCTGTACTTGAGTACATGTGACAACAAAATCAAAATCAAATCAAAACTAATCTTTGACTTTCAAATTTGACACATTTTGGCAGCAGAAACATTACCGTAGCACAATGTCATGCAAACAACTTGATTAATGATGCAAATTCAAGTCCGTTAATAGCAATATCTTGGTAATGAGTAAAATGTTCCTGTTTTTCAGTTATTCCAATTAAAGAGGCTTTATAGGCTATATGGGGAATGAATGGATATCCAAGCAAAAGTCTCATTTCAGTAGATGACCTTGTCAAAAAACAAATCAAGTACTCTACATATCAAGAGGAACAAGAGGCTTATAGGAATACAATCGTCACAAAAGTCCTTTCAGACTTAAAGAAGGGTGGATGTGAATAGTACTATTAAAATATACAACCATAAAGTGATAGACTACACAAAATATTCTGTAGTCAGGGCCTTGCAGTCTAAAACTATGGGATGTGATTGCAGAAAACAGATTTGGTGAGGCATTTTCATGTTCTTTACTAGAAAAAAATACAATCAATCAACAGCTGCTAATGTAGGGAACAGAACACTTTGTGCAGCTATTTTAATGTAAGGAAATTTTAAAACACTCCCCTGCAACTCAGGAAAATGGAGGTCACAGGAATGCTCAAGAATGCCATAGATAAAAGCTTCCAAGACAGCAAAGCCTTAGATTGATTAATCTATTAAGTGGTTCATCTTACCCTTATATGTGTTTCTAATATTTGGCTTGGGGACAGTTTCTAAGAGAAAGATAGATGCTTCACAAATTTAACAGTCTATGTACTGACATGATATTTATTGATTGGCATCAGTGCTAATATAAAACACATGGTGGATCATAGACTCCTGAGGCCTTTAGAAAAACATTTATAGTAGTTTTTCTACTAATGATAACTGATTTAATTTCACTTGATAGACAAAAGATGAATAAGTCAAAAAATACAAAACATATTACATAAATCAGTCAGTTTAGTAAAAGGATCTATTTATTTTTCAGGTGTATTTTCTACATGAATCAACACATTTAAATATTAATGTTTTGCAGTTAAAAAAAACTAATATATAACTGAAGTAAAGGCATATGTATCTTTCAGGCTGAACCATGCATTGATAATTTGAGGGGGTGAGTTACTTTTCATTGTAAGTTAGACAACGATATAAATACTGGATACTCACAAAAGCAGATACTCCACAGGCCACTGCAGATTGACATAATCTATAACATTAAAGCAGATCTGACGTATAAGGGTTTCAGCATTGTTTCCCAGTTTTACATTAACCAGAAATGCAGCTATAGGCCTAGCTTCAATACTGGGAAATGTCAGGCTTGTGCCATTTATTTCTAGTTACAACATATTGCAATGGAAAACCTTTCTTTTAAATCGCCATGGTGCATAAAAAGAATCAAATAAAAATATGCAGGATTCCAATGCAAACATTTAAACCTATGTCTTCAGAATTTGATGGTCCTTCACCAATTTCTCACGTGCAAAATGAATGCCTAGACATTTAATACAATGTTTGAGACATATACCTGTCTCATTGATAAGGGCAAAAAGAGGTATGAAAGCACAGCTCCACTTACTCCTTTTTCTTCTATCAACTTGTAGATTCATGGGAGCCCAAGAATTTAAAAATCTAAAACTTCAAAAATCAAAGGATCTTCACAGTCCAATTTATATGTATATAGTAGCAAACAATAAAACTTTTAAGCTAATGGAAGAATATTTCCTCAAAATTTTTTGCAAAAGAATCCATCCATAAACTCCATAAAGTGTTAGCGCTGAATGTACCTTTAAACCACACTTTTTGTGACAGGCTTAGAATCTGTAACACACTTAATTTATGGATGGGTCTAAGAAGTGCTGCTCATGGAAAGATAATTAACAATGCCATAACGTCATAAAACTGAGTTGACATCACACAATCTTTTTTAAGTGGAGCTCTGACAGCCAGAACCTCTTCAAAATAAAGACAATACATCAAGGTGAATTAGTTAAGACCACATCCAATATAATTTTCTGACCACTTTACCAATTTTTAGATGCGAGTGTAATTGTAAGGGGATAAAAGTCGCTCCATTTCATACCAAGTTTAATATGCAATTCTGAAAATTGATGACAGTAACATCCATTGCATTCCAACTTCTCCACATTGTGCCCATTCTGCTCTTCAAAGTCGATTCAAAAACTGAACATCTGTTTACTGATCTTTCAGGAGGCTTCAAGGGGTGGTGATCAGGGCCAGTAGTGCACCACTGCCAGAAGGGATGTAGGAGGCAAGGTCTTGGGAGTGGGGTGGGGTGGAGTGAGGCAGAGGCATTTGCTATTAAGGACGATGATAGGGTGGGTGGAGGGGACAAGTCAAGGTGAATGGGAAGATTATGCAGAATAGCAGTGGAGGGAGTAAGTGAGTGGATGTGACCTCCGTAGAGGAGCATTGATGAGCAAGGTGGACGTTATCATAGTGTCATACTAGCACTCACGTAGAGGGAGGAGACTATGCCAGCTTGGTTCAAGATTGGCACCCAGGCTAAAACAAGCTCCAAGATTTGGAGGAAGGCACAGCATTGTAAGAATTATGTCAGGGTACTTGTCATCATCCTCTCTTCAAAACCTCATACTCACTCTACCTCTGTTACTGTAAACAGCTCCCAACAAGAATGTTATACCATTCTCACTATAGCACTATCTCACTGCTAGCCACTACAACAAGCTCTTTTTTTAAAAAATTCCCAATATATTTTATTAATAAAAAAACTTTACATACATACATAGTCACAAATGCAGTTCAGTTCTCTATAGTAGGAGAAAGTGAGGACTGCAGATGCTGGAGATCAGAGCTGAAAAATGTGTTGCTGGAAAAGCGCAGCAGGTCAGACAGCATCCAAGGAGCAGGAGAATCGACATTTTGGGCATACAGGAATCCTGAAGAAGGGCTTATTCCCGAAACACCAATTCTCCTGCTCCTTGGATACTGCCTGACTTGCTGCGCTTTTCCAGCAGCACATTTTTCAGCTAGTTCTCTATAGTAGCATATCAAGGAGACCATCAAACATTGGAGTTTGACCCTATCCAAACAAACCAAACTTATTTGAATGAAAGTGTATTTACCTGCATTTAAGGCACAAGAAGGATCCAATAACCTAATGGACTCCATTTAACTTCAGCAGGAAGACCGCAGGCAGTGCGCTGCACCACGCTTTAGTGTGTCCCTCAGCATGTAGTCCTGGATTGTGCCAGTCTGCAACACTCGGTTGAAGTTAGTTTCATATTAGACATAAGACATAGGACATAGGGGCAGAAATTAGGCCATTCAGCCCATTGAGTCTGCTCTGCCATTCAATCTTGGCTGATGCATTTCTCAACCCCATTGTCCCGCTTGCTTCTGTTATCCTTAATCCCCTTGATACTCAAGATCCCATCTAACTCAGCCTTAAATACACTTAATACCTGGACTCCACAGCCTTCTGAGGCAGTGAATTCCGTAGATTCACCAACTCTCTGGCTGAAGTAGTTTCCCCTTCTCTCTGTTCTAAAAGGTCTTCCCTTTGCTCTAAGTCTACGCCCTCGGGTCTGAGTCTCTCCTACCAATGGAAACATCATTCCAACATCTACTCTGTCCAGGCTGTATAGTATTCAGTATGTTTTAATTAGATCCCTCCTCAACCTTCTAAGCTCCATCAAATATAAACTCAGAGGCTCTCCAATGTTCTTCATTTTTAAGCTTTTCATTCCTGGGACCATTCTTGTGAACCTCCTCTGAACACACGCCAGGGCCAGTACATCCTTCCTGAGATATAGGGCTCAAAACTGCACACTCTGCAGACCAAAGAGCACCTTTCACCGAGTTGATGGTCCTCCAGGAGCAGTTCGTGTTTGTCTTGGTTTGCGTCTCCTTCCTTTGTGTCTGTGTTGAATCTCACAGCAAAATAACAGTCATCTGAGCCAGGTATATCTGGGTGAGGGGGCAAGGCAGGGATGCTGCGAGCATCCAGGTAGGCTCGTAGTGAATGAGCTTTATGATATCAAGCAAGCAACCCCAAGTTACAGCCTGATCCTATCCATAAGCTGGGTGTGTGTTCCTGAAAGCTCAGTGCCTTTGCTGCCACATTACAATGATAGGAGCCAGTGGAGTCCAAGGTGCAGCATTGCACCTTGGACTCCACTGGCTCCTATCATTGTAGAAACATTGTAGAAAATGTAGAAACGTACTGTAAGTGGATTGGAAATGTGCCATCAGTGTGTTTCGAGCATGGTACATGTTATATGGCAATGTCCAACACAAGGCCCGTGTGCCCAATGCCCTCATAACATGCTCTGAGACGTTGGTACCCGGTTTTAAACATTGAGATTGTTCAGAGCAAACAATGAACTGAATCTACTCGGAGCTAGCTCTGATGTTCCTGTTGAGTTTTCTCAATGCCATGATGGGTGTTGACCTGTTAGCTAGGCATCATACCATAGCCCATGTCACTCAGAGTCCTGCGAGATTCTGCAACGCATTTCCAAGTCCTTCATGCTAGTTTTAACTGGCATGTCTCAACAATGCAGGGAGTTCAGAAAATGCAATCATGCGATGTACCTCAGCCACTTTATGAGTCCAGTAGAATTGTCCATTTTTAAAAGTATCAGAATTTAAATATGAATATATTGACGAGGATGCAGTTTTCTTTGGGATCTTTGAGTCTGGCCTGATTAGATGGGTAAAAATGTACTTTATTCATAGGTCTCTTGAATCTGTCACCACTAATGAAACAGAACAGAACAGCCCTGAAATTCCACTGTTCATGAGGAGGGACCAATACAACAGCCAGGGCCAGGAGATCAACCTTCAAAGGTGTTATATCCAGGCAACCGGGGACCAAAGCAGAAAAGAACGATGGTCCGAATCAAATTTATCAGGTGTGCTGTCTTCAATCGACTGATAGTCACACCAGGAGGTGCTTTAGGAATGCCCCAGGAGGTGTATACTACACATAACACTTATTGCATGAGGACTCAGCAACCATAAGGACTTGGAGACAATGCTGTGACAGTTACCTCGACAGTCATTGTGTTCTGAAACATCAGTGACAGTGGTTCATTACAGGACTCCAATGGAGAGGTCTGTGGGATAGCCCAGCCTGTAACTCAAAAGTACATCTGGGAGTTCACAGATACTCTCACCATAACTGAGGCTCCTTCTGGAGCCAAAGTGTCCTACTGAGGGTGTTCTATGAATGGTGCAAGGGTCTACACATGAGAGTGCCAAAAGAACCCAATGGAATCGGCCAACTGTCTTTATCAACAGGGAAGGTTTTTTGGGGCATTGAAGTGGTGGAATGATTGGACAACGAAGGCAGAAATGTCACTTCCACCAGTTTTCCACTCCACAAGACAATTCTGTGGAATGATGCCGACAAAGTGGTAATGTCATTGAATTAATAATCCAGAGTCCCACTCTGGGGGCGTGGGTTCAAATCCCACTGTGGCAGTTGGAGGAATTTGAATTCAACCATTAAAATGTGGAATGTAATGTAATGTGGAATGTAATCATGTTGGTTTAAAAATCATGACCATAAAGCTATCATCAATTCAATCATCTGGTTCACTAATGTTCTTTCGGGAGCACAACATGCTATCTCTCCATCCTATGTACACATACCTCCAGGCCCACAGTAATGTGATTGATCCTCAACAGCCCTTGAAATGCTCTTGCAAGTCACTTAGTATAAAGGTAATTAGGACTGGCCAACAAATGTTAGCCCAGCCAGTGACACCCATATGCCATGAAAGAAAGAAAGGGAAGACCAGCAGTGATATTACTCTCCATATAATATGCCCTTTATACCTGATTTTTAACATAAATTATTAATATTCCAGTGTGACCCTAAATTTCCAGAAGTTATTCTTGCGATGTACTATAGGGCAAATTAGATGGGGAAACATAAGGCACCTCTATTGCCTAGATGTGGTAGAAATGAGTAGCCATTGAGCTTCCAGACTCCTAAAAGTTAAAACACTATTCATTGCAGCTTTGAACAAGGTTCATGGTCAATTTCATCTGTTGCTTTGAGCTTCGAATCTTTGAACTGGCTTATGGGATTGCCAGACCATTGGGATATTTTGCCTCCTTCTCCCACAGTTTCAGCAGAGGAGTGGATTCTCAGGAGTATACTTCTGTCAGTCATTACAATGAAGGACAGGACGGAGACAATTGAGTCCTTATCTGAGGAAACTTCACCTCAGAAAATAGTACTGGCCCTCAAAAAACTTATCCTCAAGTAACAAAGGTGCAATTGTAGTGTATTAGGGAAATGAATAAATATAATGATGCAAATCTGACATCAACAATCACATCAAACCAAGATTGAAGCTATGTGCTAGAGAACTGTAACCAGGATTGTGCATATTAGGAAGTAAGTGAAGAGTTTACTCCACTTATGGAGACTGAGGTATAGTCACTCCTAGGTAAGCAAAGATCAACAATGGTCAACAGTTGTAAAAACAGTTTCTTACTTGCTATTATCAGACTTATGCATGGACCTCTCACGTATTAGAGTTGATCTGTCTCTGTACTTTCTCAATAGCTGTAATTCTATATTCTGCATTCTGTTCTCTTACGCTGAGGTACTTATGTAAGGTATGATTCGTCTGGATAACATGTAAAACAATACTTTACACTGTATCTTGGTACATGTGACAATTATAAATCGAATCAAATCAAATTGATATAGATGCAGCAGACACATAATAGGAAAAATCGAGCTGGATAGAACAGTCTCAAAACTGTAGTAGTTCACTCTCATAAGCAAAGAACTGACAAGGAAGCTATACAACTAATCATATGACAATCTGAAAATTGTGTCTGTGACTATACAAGTTTGCAAAAATAATGGGCTAAAACAGATCAACCATAGCAGAAGGGTAATGTGAACTATCAGTTTACTTCACAGACAAGGATGATGATAAGTTAGCCTTTGTTTCAGATATAAATCAAGTTAAATTCAAATCATGAATTGTAATAAGCATCATAATCATTAAGCTAAATAGAAGCATTACAATTCACATACAACCTTATAATAACATGTGTCTCCAAACCAGATATTAAGTTTACAGATCAACTGATACTTTACGCTGGTTCTCAGTCCCTCGATAATATTGTATTGCTGTTTTTAGTCTTGGCCCTGCATACTCATGTTTTGCCTTAATATTTGTTCAGTTATAATTCACTATGATAAATGTTAGGTCGAAAAGTCTTTACTTGTAATAAAATAGCACCTAATGGTCAAGGACAGGGTGCATTACTTCAGAATTAATGTAAAGTTTTGTCTTAGGTTCCATTAAGGATAGTGTTTTACCAATCCAGGCTGTATATCTCCTCAGATGCTGAGAGTTCCAAGTGACCATAATAACACAGGCTAACAAAATTAATGAGTTAGTGAGATTTTTGCTTCTTGAAAGAATTATTATATTTTATCCAAATAATGCAGATCATATGTTTTTGTCATTTGCAATAGTTTGAACAATCTAGCTACTTTTGCTGATACATGCATATATGTCACTTAGCAATACCTACCTGTTGTCTAATTATGTTTCAATGATTTGTTGGCACTTTTATCAAGTTGCAATAAGTTTGCTCCTAAATTATTTTTTCTATACATTCCAATGTAATATTCTCAAGGAAATGTGGGGGAGAAAACACATTACATTACCATTACTTATGTAGTTATTATTTATCTCCTTTAACCTGACTAATTCCTCCTCAAGACCTGAAGTATAAGCTCTGACTCAATGTAGCTAATGTGCTCTAAATAATAATGTTTGATGTTAGCAAGAACATAGACTACATAGAGTACAAAATTAGACTATTAACTAAAGTCTGCAAATTAATGAAGTTTGAGCCAAATAATTATTTAAAGTGTACTAAGAGTAATCCTAATGACTGTGATAACTTGTGTTCTAAACTTGAGAATAAAGTTAAACCTGGCTCCTTGCTGCCTTCCATGATTTACAACCTTATAGCAGTAAAATTGTTTTACAGCAGGGTCTGTACAGACTGACTCCTCTCCTACACATTATTTGGAATCTGCATCATATCATTCCTGCTGTCGATAGCTCTGTTCATAAACATTTCTTTCTTTTTGTAAAATAAGCATAGAAAATTTTTCACAAGATACTAAAACAATCTTTTTAATATCTGCTGAGGTGTTGTTATCACTGTTCTTTAAGTACTCCAAGCTTTCAAAATGAAAATTCCATTTATTCTGCTCTGTTGAACATTCAAACAACGTAAAATGTTAAGCAGCTTGAAGTGTTATTATATATAATAACTGCCTTCTGCAATAAAAAGCATTTAACAGTGACTATTTTATAGCTGAATATTCATTATACACATGGAATGTATGCTATGTCATATTTTTAATGTAAAATAAAATGTTCAATAATTTATCATTGCAGTTATTCACAGTAATTGTAGTCATTCATCATTGCAATATTGTACAAACAAACATGATGATAAAAATGATTCATGCAAGAGGTCAATGATAGGGCTTTAAACATGTATCAGTTTGAGTCCTATACCTGCTTCGATCAACACTGAGTTGGTATACCCAAGATAAATTGTCACCTACGCATTGTCCTAAGTTAAAGCATCTGAACACTGAGTTACACTCGGCAGTGTCACAGTGGCAGATAATTTCCAAAGTTGACAGCCAACCACATAATTGACTCTGAATTAAGTTCTAAGGTAACATTTAGAAGATTGAAAATTGAAGGCAATTAAGAAATTACATCATAAAACTTTGCATGCAAACTTTTAAAGTATTGGTCTGAAGTTCCTTTTTTTTAATGAAGAACAATTTTTGTTAGCTGTTCAGTTAAGATAATGGATAAAATAATTTAATCTAAAAGTACTAAAGGGCAGATTTTAGCTCAAGGTTTGAACTGGAGAGGCAACACGTGTAGCATCATGAAAAACGGGACCAAATGATTTTAACATCTAGGCCTGGGGTAGGAATTCAAACATCCATGTAGACCATTCAGCCCCTCAAGCCTGTTCTACCATTCAGTTGGATTGTGACTGAGTTACATTTAAACTCAGAAACAAAAAAAGAAATTGCTGGAAAAGAGTGGCAGGCCTGGCAGCATTGCGGAGAGAAATCAGAGTTAACTTTTTGGATTAGTGGTGCTGGAAGAGCACAGCAGTTCAGGCAGCATCCAAGGAGCAGTAAAATCGACGTTTCAGGCAAAAACCCTTCATCCTTTGGGTCCAGTGGCCCTTTCTCAGAACTCAGGTGTTTTGAAGAAGGGTCACTGGACCTGAAATGTTAACTCTGATTTCTCTCCACAGATGCTGCCAGGCATGTTGAGCTTTTCTAGCAATTTCTGTTTGTGTTTCTGATTTCAAACATCCACAGTTCTTTTGGATTTTACATTTAAATCCCCCTGTTGCTCTAGGTTGATCAAATCAAACCCAGTTTTGACATTCTCAACTGACCTTGCCTCAATAGTATCTTATGGTGAGACAATTTTAGATTACAGTTATCCTATATGTGAAATGCTTTTCCTAATGCTACTAGCTGAAAAAGTGTTGCTGTTAAAGCGCAGCAGGTCAGGCAGCATCCAAGGAGCAGGAGAATAGACGTTTCGGGCATGAGCCCTTCTTCAGGATGCTGCCTGACCTGCTGCGCTTTTCCAGCAACACTTTTTCAGCTCTGATCTCCAGCATCTGCAGTCCTCACTTTCTCCTAATGCTACTAGCCCAACTGCCCAAACAGCCTAGATCTAGACTGTAAAACTGCCTTTCAATTGTGTCAGGAATTTGCATCGACCCATCTGCTGCAAGCAATTTCTGAGACAAATTTCATGGTTCAATTAAAGGAGGGTGCAAGAGTCACGTTTTTAAAAGGAGTTTGTTTCACCAGCTTTACTTTCTTTAAAGAGCTTTAAATGATAACCTGGTTCCTGTGATGTATCTGAATGCCTGTTTTCCTTTCGCATAACTAAAATTTATAGTGGATGAAATCAGGGCACAGAGGAAAACAATCCTCCCTGCATGGACAGTCTTATCCTTAACACCACTATCATGCTGAGCTACAAAAGTATCACGTTTTTCACAATACAATTTCAAGAGCACAATATACACATTCCTTTTTAATTTGAAATGAACACATGTCTTTCTTTCCTCTCTTAACACAGCACATTAACTCTAACCTCTTCTTATATTACAGCATTTACACTACCATTAACTCTTGCCAACACTCCTTCCTCACTTTGCCTTACTGGCTTTATGTTTATCACCTCCATTTTCATTCCATCTTATAACTTCACCTCACAATCCATCCACTGCATGCACTCTCTGTTTACCTTTTCAACAGGAGGACACCTTAGAGATCAGTAGCCCAGGAAGAGAAATGAACTCTGAGTGAGGAAAGGCATTGTCTACTTGTATCATTCTCCTCAGCAAACATGCACCAAGCTTTATAACCTCAAGTTCTCAAAACTGTCTCCTGCAAATGAATAGCATCCTTCTACTATCTTATCGAATGTTCATTTTCTTATTCTTCTGGGTCCTTTGCAGCAGCAAAAGACAACTGCACAAAATGGCATCTCAGAGGAGGTTGATTCTCCTGTACATGCTCAGTCGTGAAGACAACCTCAAGATACCATTCCAGACATTGGCACTCTACTTGTGTTTCTTAATGATTGTGAGGAGTGACACATGGTGCAATACACAGAACAGTGAGCAGCTAGAGATGCTTGTATAAAGGACAAGGTTCAAAGAAGATTAAATTGAATTGAATTTATTGTCACGTGTACCAAGGCACAGTGAAAAGCTTTGTCTTGCGAGCAATACAAGCAGATCACATAGCAGCATAGATAAGTTAATAATAGGTCACTGCTATCAGGTCTATCAATGAAGGTAGACATGATGACCTCAAGGACCCAGTCTTGAAAACAGAACTCCCAACATCAGATGTACAAGGTATTGATACATCTGACAAGAATTCTCATGACTGTGGCTGTAAGTTGTGGAGGATTCCATTTCTCGTTGCCGTCGTGTAATTTTGCATTGTGCTGTAAGTGTGGTCACATCGCAGGAAGCTACAATCAGTCCTTCACAACAAGGATCAATACTTCTGGGCTTGCTGGAAGCTCACCTATTTGCAGCACAGGCTCTGGGTTACAAATTAGAGAAGCAGGTGTCTACATTTAAGAAATTTTGATGTACCAAATAGATTGGAGCTTTCAAAGAGTAGCTCCCGTTCTGCGTTCTGCTGTACCAAGAGGCCAATGGAAATGAGAAGCCCTAGTACCCTGGAGTTGACAGTGACATGACCCCAAGTCCTCTTCTGCACCTTCCTTAAAGAAAAGCTCTGTGAGTTGGTTATATGGATAGAAAGGAATAAAAGTCAATTACATTTTTAAATTTGGGCTGCAGTGTGGTTCTACAGCAACCTCTAAGTCTCTACAGTCAGATTCTGATAGGTATCAAATTTGCATGAATGGTTTGAATATTCTTTAATGCCAGGCAAAGAAAGTGATGAAAAAAATATCAAGAATAGTTAAACAGATGCTCTGTGTAAGTTCTCAGGGTAGTGGAATAAGCATATTAGTTGAATTATTAGCTGATCCCTCATTATCTCTTGCTGTGCTGTATTGAGGTGAAACATCTTTGGCTTCCTCACCTTTCCCCTCGTAACCTTCATTTGATGTGAGTTATTACTATTGCTGTACAGCCTCCATATACAGTTGTCTGCATGACAAAGTTATGCAGCATGCAGCACATTACGATAACATAATTGATGAGGGATATGATATAAGGAGCCTCAGGTCCATGCAGACCTACTTCAAAGTTGCATTTAATAATGATTTCCATGGTCTGGTAATTTTATCATATATTACTAACACCAAATTAGTGAAAGTAAAGTTCAGCTTTCAAGAAAGTATCCAGAAGCCATAAGCTGTGATGTATTTTGGATTCTGTAAACATAGCTTCTCGGTGCATGTGCGCACACAACTGCAAAGTTAATGAATGATTACATTTTCAGAACAACTTCAGAACAGTCATCAGTAAATGGGCAATGTAAATGGTGAGTACCTCTAATAGCTAACTAGAAAGCTTTGAAAATATAGATATATGTACATATACCTTGTTAATAATTTTGAATTCACTTACTATTTACCATGTCATTTTCCTTTAATCTATATCAAATATTAATGGTGTACAAACAGATTAAGTTGTGAAATATGATTTAATGCTGACTATAGGTATAGATATTTATGACAAAACCTTGTTAGTCCTTGTTTTCTCTCTCTCTCCTCCCCCCCCCCCCCCCCCCCTCTCTCTCTCTCTCTCTCTCTCTTTCTCTCTAGGTTCAAATCCTGCTATGGTAGATGTCGGAGTTTGAATTTTTTTTAAAATCCGGCGGTAAGAGTCCAATGATTACCTTGACTGTCATAAAAACCCCTCTAGTTCACTAAGGTATTTTAGGGAAGAAAGCTATCACCCTTACCTGGTCTGGTTCACATGTGACTCCAGACCCACAGCAATATGGTTGACTCTTAAACTGCCCTCTGGGTAATTAGGGATGAGCAATAAATGCTGGTCTAGCCAGCGATGTCCTCATCCCATGACTGAATAAAAAAGAAAAAGCTAGGGGCAAGCAATAACTGTTGGCTCAGCCAGTAACACCCATATGAACCATACTATGAGTAAAACAAAAAGAAGTTAAGCAACGAGGCTGCATCAGACAAGGTACCATATAATTATGGTAATAGTTGGTTATGTGATAATGCTGAGAATGGGGAGAAGTTACTCTTGCTGTTACATATAAGTTCATTGTCTTCCTGTTCATTGCTTTTAACATATTAAATAAACAATCTCAAATGTATTTATAAATTTGAGTTTTTCTTCTAAGTTTTGCATCATTTGCAAATCTTGAGATTGTGTTCTGTTCACCCAAATCCAGGTCATTAAAATAGATTTTAAAATATCAGAATCGATCTTAGAGGAACCTGACTATATAAATGTAAAAGCAAAGTACTGTAAATGTTTGAAATCTAAAATATAAACAGAAGGTGCTGGAAAAACTCAGCAGGTGTAACAGTATCTGTGGAAATGTTTAGAGTCCAGTATGAGTCCCACTGTATACCCACTCCTACCTGGAAAACAACTGTTCATCAGTACTTGTTGATTCACGTCAGTCAGCAAACTTCATATTTACACTGTCACTGTCCCTTCTATTCTATGAAGCCTCAAATTTCCTGGTAAGTGACAGTTTATGAAACTACCTTTCGAGATCCACATCAATCTCAGATTTCCATCAACCCTCTGTTACCCCAACAAAAATATCAAACATGCTATTTAATCATGATTTGCCATTATTAGATCCTTGCTACCTTAATTAATCCATATGTTCCCAAGTCACTGTGAATGTTGTTCTAGATTATCAACTCAAAACACTTTCCTATGACTAAGGTGAAACTGACTGGTCTGTAGGTGCTGACTTTATCCTTATAACCTTAACTTCAACAAGGCTATAACACTGTCATTCTTCAGCCACTGGCAATGGACCTTTATCAAAAGAGGAGTAAAAGATTATTGTTTAGATTAGAGTGGTGCTAGAAAAGCACAGCAGGTCAGGCCGCATCCGAGGAGCAGGAAAATCGATGTTTTGGGCAAAAGCCCTTCATCAGGAATGGAGGCAGGGAGCCTCCATCTCCACTCTGGAGGCTCCCTGCCTCCATTCCTGATGATGGGCTTTTGCCCGAAACGTCGATTTTCCTGCTCCTCGGATGCTGCCTGACCTGCTGTGCTTTTCCAGCACCACTCTGATCTAAACTCTGGTTTCCAGCATCTGCAGTCCTCACTTTTGCCTAGTTGATTAAAGGATTATGGCCAGTTCCTCAGTATTTTTTTCTTTGTTCTCTCAAAGGACATGGGCATCACAGTCAAGGCCAGCAGTTGTTGCAATTTCCACTCTTAGTTTACACCCCTCTGTTGCTGGTGACTCTTCTATTATGATTTTGGCAACATGTTATTTCTTGGTAACAACAGATACAAAATATTCACTTAGTACTTCAGTCCTGGCCTTTGCCTCCCGTGCAAATCCCCTTTTGAGTCCCAAATCCACCCTACTTAACCTTTGAACTTCTTTAGTTGCATTACAGTGCGACAGGCCTTCCTCCAAAATAGCATATTTACTCTAAATTGCTTCTTGTCCTTCTCCAGAGCTAAACTGAATCTTATAATACTATGATCACTAAATTTCTATGACTGACGCATGATCCCATGAACTACTTCGTTTGCCAGAACTTGAGAATAAATAATCTCCCCAAGTATAACTGCTTTATAATACTTGCACTTCTCTATAATTTCCTTGTAGATTTGTTTTCCCATATCTTTCCTATGAGCTGGTGGCCATAGACAATATCTGTTGGTGCATCTCGTGCTTCTGAGCAGTATCAAAATAGATGCTAACATTGACACGTCTGGGACGTCCTCTCCCTCCAGTACTATAATATTCTCCTGAGTCAATACTGTTGTTTCTCTATCTTTCCTAAACATCTTCTCCCAGGATATTTAGTACCCATTTTTTGCCCTTTTCATCCTCACTCCTCAGAATGTGACACAGCCACTCTGTGACATTCTTTACCTTGGCATAAGGGAGATCAAATACATTCCTGGATCCATGTCTGCACCCACAGAAAAGTCTGTCTGCTTCTCTGACAATAGATTCTTCATCACTGTTGTTTTCCCAATCTATCTCCTGCCCCCCTGTACAGCCAAATAGACATAATGTCACAGCTATAGACTTGGACCTAGGCTGTGCTCCCAGAACCATCACTCTCACCATATTTAGAACTAGTGACGGAATCTTCCCAGCTCCTGATCGGTGTGGGTCATGGTGAGAAATTTGAGAAAACTCTAGTGAGCAGCTTCTCACCATCAAGAAGCAAGTCTCTTTTATTTCCACAACATCATACTGTCTCAGGATCTGCAGCTTGATAACTTGTTTACTGTACTTCATACGTACACAGTAAACATAATTTCAGCTTAATTGCATTCCAACTTAGTCTGACTTAACCTAATACCTGATTATTTCTTATTCCAGTTTCTCCCAATTCTTTACACAACTTGTTTTCCATCTCTAATTTTACCTCCTGGCCCTCATCCCTTTGCAAAGTTTAAAACTTTTGCAACTGTATCTGCCAAATCTACCTGCGCTAAAATCACTAGCAAGCCAACTTGCAAGGATTTTAATCCAAGCTCTGTTCAATCACAAACTATTCATTTATACAGTTACTATTTCCTTCCAATCCAGTCCAAACATTCCACAAATCTAAAGAACTCTCTAGCTGCACTTGCATCTGCTTTATCCTCCTATTTCTGTATTCACTAGCAGGTGGCTGGGAGTGATAGGGTGATCTCTTTGAAATTCTGCCTGCTATTTTCTTTCCTAGCTCTCCAAAAACTGCATTTAGGACCTCACTCCTTTTCCTACCATGTTGTTGGTCCCTATATCAATCATGACCAATGGTTATTCATCCTCACTCCTCAGAATATGACACAGCCACTCTGTGACATTCTTTACCTTGGCATAAGGGAGATCAAATACATTCCTGGATCCATGTCTGCACCACAGAAAAGTCTGTCTGCTTCTCTGACAATAGATTCTTCATCACTGTTGTTTTCCCAATCTATCTCCTGCCCCCCTGTACAGCCAAGTAGACATAATGTCACGGCTATAGACTTGGACCTAGGCTGTGCTCCCAGAACTATCACTCTCACCATATTTGGAACTAGTGGCGGAATCTTCCCAGCTCCTGATCGGTGTGGGTCATGGTGAGAAATTTGAGAAAACTCTAGTGAGCAGCTTCTCACCATCAAGAACAGTATGTCCCATTTTCCAGTCAAGTATTGAGTGGCGAGATGAGATTCTCAGGATTGACCAACGAGAAGCCTATTAGTATTCATTATCACCTCCCATTATGGTCTAATCTTAAGTCATCAATATTAAGTTTCCCATTCAATGGATAGAAGCTAGAAGTCAACAAGTCCCAGCATGAAACTGAGTGTGGTAGCCACGTGATTCCAGCTCACAACTTACTCCTTCAGACCTTCATCGCTGTGGGCAGCACGGTGGCACAATGGTTAGCACTGCTACCTCACAGCGCCAGAGACGTGGGTTCAATTCCCGCCTCAGGCGACTGACTGTGTAGAGTTTGCACATTCTCCCCGTGTCTGCGTTGGTTTCCTCCGGGTGCTCCGGTTTCCTCCCACAGTCCAAAAATGTGCAGGTTAGGTGAATTGGCCATGCTAAATTGCCCGTAGTGTTAGGTGAAGGGGTAAATGTAGGTTGCTCTTTGGAGGGTCGGGGTGGACTTGTTGGGCCAAAGGGTGTGTTTCCATACTATAATTAATCTAATCTACTGTTGGCCACTAAGAACCAACATAGGACTGTTTAGGGATAGTCAACTTGGGATGGTTTTGTGCTTGGGAAATCATAGAACATAGAACATAGAACATAGAACATAGAACATAGAACAATACAGCACAGAACAGGCCCTTCGGCCCACGATGTTGTGCCGAACTTCTATCCTAGATTAAGCACCCATCCATGTACCTATCCAAATGCCGCTTAAAGGTCGCCAATGATTCTGACTCTACCACTCCCACGGGCAGCGCATTCCATGCCCCCACCACTCTCTGGGTAAAGAACCCACCCCTGACATCTCCCCTATACCTTCCACCCTTCACCTTAAATTTATGTCCCCTTGTAACACTCTGTTGTACCCGGGGAAAAAGTTTCTGACTGTCTACTCTATCTATTCCTCTGATCATCTTATAAACCTCTATCAAGTCACCCCTCATCCTTCGCTGTTCCAACGAGAAAAGGCCGAGAACTCTCAACCTATCCTCGTACGACCTACTCTCCATTCCAGGCAACATCCTGGTAAATCTTCTCTGCACCCTCTCCAAAGCTTCCACATCTTTCCTAAAGTGAGGCGACCAGAACTGCACACAGTACTCCAACTGTGGCCTAACCAAAGTCCTGTACAGCTGCAACATCACTTCACGACTCTTGAATTCAATCCCTCTGCTAATGAACAATAATACTCCATAGGCCTTCTTACAAACTCTATCCACCTGAGTGGCAACCTTCAAAGATCTATGTACATAGACCCCAAGATCCCTCTGTTCCTCCACCTGACCAAGAACCCTACCATTAACCCTGTATTCCGCATTCTTATTTGTTCTTCCAAAATGGACAACCTCACACTTGGCAGGGTTGAACTCCATCTGCCACTCCTCAGCCCAGCTCTGCATCATATCTAAGTCCCTCTGCAGCCGACAACAGCCCTCCTCACTGTCCACAACTCCACCTATCTTTGTATCATCTGCAAATTTACTGACCCACCCTTCGACTCCCTCCTCTAAGTCATTAATAAAAATTACAAACAGCAGAGGACCCAGAACTGATCCCTGCGGAACTCCACTTGTAACTGGACTCCATGCTGAATATTTACCATCTACCACCACTCTCTGACTTCGACCGGTTAGCCAGTTTTCTATCCAATTGGCCAAATTTCCCTCTATCCCATGCCTCCTGACTTTCCGCATAAGCCTACCATGGGGAACCTTATCAAATGCCTTACTAAAATCCATGTACACTACATCCACTGCTCTACCCTCATCCACATGCTTGGTCACCTCCTCGAATAATTCAATAAGACTTGTAAGGCAAGACCTACCCTTCACAAATCCGTGCTGGCTGTCCCTAATCAAGCAGTGTCTTTCCAGATACTCGTAAATCCTATCCCTCAGTACCCTTTCCATTACTTTGCCTACCACAGAAGTAAGACTAACTGGCCTGTAATTCCCGGGGTTATCCCTATTCCCTTTTTTGAACAGGGGCACAACATTCGCTACTCTCCAGTCCCCTGGTACCACCCCCGTTGCCAGTGAAGACGAGAAGATCATTGCCAATGGTACTGCAATTTCCTCTCTTGCTTCCCACATAATCCTAGGATATATCCCGTCAGGCCCAGGGGACTTGTCTATCCTCAAGTTGTTCAAAATGTCCAACACATCTTCCTTCCTAACAGGTATCTCTTCTAGCTTATCAATCCATTTCACACTCTCCTCTTCAACAATACGGTCCCTCTCGTTCGTAAATACTGAAGAGAAGTACTTGTTCAAGACCTCTCCTATCTCTTCCGACTCAATACACAGTCTCCCACCACTGTCCTTGATTGGACCTACCCTCGTTCTCGTCATTCTCAGGTTTCTCACATGCGCATAGAATGCCTTGGGGTTATCCTTGATCCTATCCGCCAAGGATTTTTCATGCCCTCTCTTAGCTCTCCTAATCCCTTTCTTCAGGTCCCTTCTGGCTATCCTGTATCCCTCCACTGCTCTGTCTGAACCTTGTTTCCTCAACCTTATGTAAGCCTCCTTCTTCCTCTTTACTAGACATTCAACCTCCCTCGTCAACCAAGGCTCCCTCACACGACCATTTCTTTCCTGCCTGATCGGTACATACATATCAAGGACACGTCGTATCTGCTCCTTGAAAAAGCTCCACATTTCCACCACATCCTTCCCTGACAGCCTATGCTCCCAACGTATGCTCCTCAAATCCTGTCTTACAGCATCATAATTTCCCTTCCCCCAATTGTAAAAACTTCCTTGTTGTGCGCACCTATCTCTCTCCATAACCAAGGTGAAAGTCACAGAATTGTGGTCACCATCACCAAAATGTTCACCCACTAACAAGCCCACCACTTGTCCCGGTTCATTACCGAGTACCAAATCCAATATGGCCTCCCCTCTGGTTGGACAATCTACATACTGCGTTAGAAAAGCTTCCTGGACACACTGCACAAACACCACCCCATCCAATCTACTTGATCTAAAGAGCTTCCAATCAATATTTGGGAAGTTGCAGTCGCCCATGACTACGACCCTGTGGCTTCTGCACCTTTCCAAAATCTGTTTCCCAATCTGTTTCTCCACATCTCTGCTGCTATTGGAGGACCTATTGTAAACACCCAACAAGGTGACTGCACCTTTCCTATTTCTGACTTCAGCCCATACTACCTCCAGAGGCAGATCCCCCTCAAACTTCCTTTCTGCAGCCGTTATACCATTTCTAATTAGCAATGCCACCCCCCCCTCCTTTTTTACCACCCTCCCTAATCTTACTGAAACATCTGTAACCAGGAACCTCCAACAGCCATTCCTGTCCCTCATCTATCCACGTTTCCGTGATGGCCACAACATCGTAGTCCCAGGTACCAATCCACGCCTTAAGTTCACCCACCTTATTTCTGATACTCCTTGCATTGAAGTATACACACTTGAGCGTATGTCTCTCAAACTTGATTGAGTTTTTTTGAGGAAGTAACAAAGAGGATTGATGAGGGCAGAGTGGTAGATGTGATCTATATGGACTTCAGTAAGGCGTTCGACAAGGTTCCCCTTGGGAGACTGATTAGCAAAGTTAGATCTCACGGAATACAGGGGGAACTAGCCATTTGGATACAGAACTGGCTCAAAGGTAGAAGACAGAGAGTGGTGGTGGAGGGTTGTTTTTCAGACTGGAGGCCTGTGACCAGTGGAGTGCCACAAGGATCAGTGCTGGGTCCTCTATTTTTTGTCATTTACATAAATGATTTGGATGCGAGCATAAGAGGTACAGTTAGTAAGTTTGCAGATGACACCAAAATTGGAGGTGTAGCGGACAGCGAAGAGGGTAACCTCAGATTATAACAGGATCTGGACCAGATGGACCAATGGGCTGAGAAGTGGCAGGTGGAGTTAGCAGGACTTATACACTTAATGGTAAGGTCCAAGGGAGTGTTGCTGAACAAAGAGACCTTGGAGTGCAGGTTTATAGCTCCTTGAAAGTTGATTCGCAGGTAGATAGGATAGTGAAGAAGGCATTTGGTTTGCTTTCCTTTATTGGTCAGAGTATTGAGTACAGGAATTGGGAGGTCATGTTGCGGCTGTACAAGACATTGGTTAGGCCACTGTTGGAATATTGCGTGCAATTCTGGTTTCCTTCCTATAGGAAAAACGCTGTGAAACTTGAAAGGGTTCAGAAAAGATATACAAGGATGTTGCCAGGGTTGGAGGATTTGAGCTATAGGGAGAGGCTGAATAGGCTGGGGCTGTTTTCCCTGGAGCATCAGAGGCTGAGGGGTGACCTTTTAGAGGTTTACAAAATTATGAGGGGCATGGATAGGGTAAATAGGCAAAGTCTTTTCCTTGGGGTCGGGGAGTCCAGAACTAGAGGGCATAGGTTTAGGGTGAGAGGGGAAAGATATAAAAGAGACCTAAGGGGCAACTGTTTCATGCTGAGGGTGGTGCATGTATGGAATGAGCTGCCAGAGGAAGTGGTGGAGGCTGGTAATTGCAACATTTAAGAGGCATTTGGATGGGTATACGAATAGGAAGGGTTTGGAGGGATATGGGCTGTGTGCTGGCAGGTGGGACTAGATTGGGTTGGGATATCTGGTTGGCATGGAGGGATTGTTTCCATGCTGTACATCTCTATGACTCTATGAATCTATCTCAGTCACACTCCATGGGCAGTTACCACACACACCTCATGTTCATATCCATTGGCATCCAACACGTATCAGACTCACAAAAGCCTCCAGTCCACCATGTACTGTTCTACACTTCAATGGTACAATTTGCTCTGTGCCAACCTTCTTATTGTAATTCTGCTGCAAGGACACATTGCATATTGCATTAGGCACCTATCTCAGAGACTAGAGCAGAGTGCAACTTACGGATATTCACTTTCCCTCATAGACATGTTGCTGTATGGCACCATACTACATCAATCTCATACCTGCCACATTTAACAGCATACCCAACAAATACACTGCATGTACAGTCCATGTCTCAGTCTAAGGAGAGTAGTCCTCAGTAAAGCCAAGGGAGATACTCTTCAGGCTAGGGTCCCAACACAGTAAGTCAAGGTCATTGTCCAATAACAGGCTAGGATTTGGGAACAACCAATCGGTACTAAATATCGACATCTCACCTTTCTGTCTTATTGTAGGCTCTTTAGTCTTAGAGTAAGTCAGATGGAGAGGGAAAATGAGATGAAAATTTCTGGCACAGCTATTTGTGCATGTGGGAGTAGGTAAGGCTCAGGTTCAGGGAAAACATACAAACATACGAATTAGGAGCATGAGTAGGTCTCCTGACTCATCTAAAGTCAGGAAGATCGTGGCTGATCTGATTATGACCTTAATTCCACATTCTTGCCTGATAACATTTGATTTCTTAGTTAATCAAGAATTTATCTACTTCTGCCACCAAACAAGTTCAAGGAATCTGTCATCAGCGTTCTTTAGGATAGAGTTCCAAAGGCTCACAAACCTTTTAGTGAAATAATCTCACCTCAGCTCAACCATGTATTTTTAAGACTATGTTTCCCCTGGTTTTAATCCCTTCCATAACAGAAAGCATCATTTTGGCAACCAACCGGTCAAATAGCCTAGGTCTTATGTGTCTCAAGAAGACCACCTCCTATTCCTCTATATTGTATTGGATACATGCTCAACCTGGAGAAAGTGAGGACTGCAGATGCTGGAGATCAGAGTTGAAGTGTGGTGCTGAAAAAGCACAGCAGATCAGGCAGCATTCAAGGAGCAGGAGAATCGATGTTTCGAACATTAGACCTTCATCAGGAATGCTCAACCTGTCCAGCCTCAACTCGTAAGATAACCACTCCATCTGAGCATCAGTCGAGTGAACGTCCTCTAAGCTGCTTTTAATTTACTTATATATTTCCTTAAGTAAGATCAAAACTGTTCAGAACTAGAAGCAGCAAAGAAAAGGTGGTGTTTATGGTGATTGAGGATGAGGAGGAGTTACTGAGGGGTTAGGTGGAAAGGGAGCCCAGGGACAGACCAAAGGACAGGTAGCTGAAAGTTCTGAAGCAGGGTCACTGCACTCAAAAGGTTAACTCTGTTTTCTCCCCACAGATGCTGTCAGACTTGCTGAGTTCCTCTAGCAATTTTTGCTTTTGTTTGAAGCAGACAAAGGGATTGTTGATAATGAACCTGGGAAGAAGAGAAGCCAGATAGCTGATGACAGGGACATTAAGTAGTTGAAATGGAGTTGGCTATTCTGAAAGCAACCCATTTTATAACAGGGCTAGGGTTAAGGAGATAGGTAACAGACAAGGAATGGAATGTTTATGCTCTGAAATTGTTAAACTCAATATTCAACAGCTCTGAGTTAGCTTAGAGGAACGGAATGATCCTACAAAAATCTGGGAAGTGCTAGTAAGTCAGCAACGTATGAGAGTTAGTTTAGGCAAAAGTCACCTGACACAATAAATCATTTTGTCATGGCATAACAAGGGAAATGAATGTGAGTTTTCAGAGACTGACTTATCAAAGTAGATAATGGAGTTGGTGATTACGTCAACACCTATTGAAGCATTCCAAAAATACCTCTTGTTAAAAAAGAAAGGTCACAGCATCGCTTCACTGCTAGCAGATTGCAGAAAATATGAAACATTCTAGCTGGACAAAAATCTTTGCTGCAGCAGACAGCATAGATACTGCATCCCGGAAACAAAAAGCCAGCAAGCAATGTGCAAGGTGTGGTCAATTGCAACCACCACAAAGCCATCCTGCATTGCAAGGTCAATGCAAGGTTGTATGCTTGCATGTCATTCAAAAGTGGACTGGTTCACCTATACATGAAAGCTGGTCAGATGCATAACCAACCAGAAACTGGCACAGCAGAAGGGCAAGAGCAGTAAAAAATGTGCCGGAGACCTGTGTAGATGTAAGCCCAGTCGCAAAGTCCACAACAATGCAGAATCAAGTCAAGATCCAGAGCAAAACAACTTCCAACCTAAGGATGAATAGGTTTTCCATATTGTGAATGTTATTGCCTGGATGAAGTCAACCAACTGAATCTTTGCCGGATTAATCAAAGAAAACTGGCAAACATAAACTCCAAATTAAAGGAGCTTGTGTAAGTATCCTATCAGTTTGAATTCGGAAAGACATAGAAATATAGGAACAGAATAGGTCATTGGACCCTTGAGTCAGCTCTCTCATTCAATTTGATCATGGTGAATCATCAAGCTTAATACCCTAATCCTGCACTCCCCCCATATCCTTTGATCCCTTTAGCTGCAACAGTTGTATCTACTTCCTTCTTGAAAACAAAAATGTTTTTGCCTCAACCATTTTCTGTGGTAATGAACTCCACAGACTGACCACTCTCTGGGTGAAGAAATTTACCATCTCATTCCTAAAATGTTTACCCCTTATCCTGAAACTGCGACTCTTGCTTCTTGAGTCCCTCATCATTCGGAACATCCTTCCTGCATCTAACCTGTCGAGGCCTGTTAGAATTCTAAAGGTTTCTATGAGGTCCATCCTCTCCCACCACCTCTCTCTCCCACCTCCCCCGCCTCCCCCCCCCCCCCCCCCACCCCCTACATTCTGCTAAACTCCCCTGAATACTATCCTAATTGACTCAATCTGTCCTCATTCATCAGTTGTGCTATCTTCGGACTCAATTTGTTGAACTTCACTGCACTCCCTCGAGGGCAAGAACATCCTCCTCAGATAAGGAAAATGAAACTGCACACAATATTTAAGGTGGGGCATCACCAAGGCTCTGAATAACTGCAGCAAGACATCTTTGTTCCTGTAGGCAAAAGTGAGGACTGCAGATGCTGGAGATCAGAGTCAAAATTAGAGTGGTGCTGGAAAAACACAGCAGGTCAGGCAACATCCAAGGAGCAAGAAAATTGATGTTTCGGGCAAAAGCCCGTCATCAGGCATGAAGGCAGGGAGCCTCCAGGTTGGAGAGATTAATGGGAGGGGGAGGGGGCTGAGGAGAAGGTAGCCAAGAGTACGATAGGTGGATGGAGGTGGGGATGAAGGTGATAGGTCAGAGAGGAGGGTGGAGCAGATAAGTGGGAAGGAAGATTGGCAGGTAGGACAGGTCATGAGGATGGTGCTGTGCTGGAAGGTTGGAACTGGGGTAAAGTGGGAGGAGAGGAAATGAGGAAACTGGTGATCATGGTGAATCATTGAGCTTAATACCCTAATCCTGGACTCCCCCCCCCCCCCATCCTTTGATCCCTTTAGCTGCAACAGTTGTATCTACTTCCTTCTTGAAAACAACGATGTTTTTGCCTCAACCATTTTCTGTTTCCTGTACTCACATCCTCTCACTATCAAGGTCAACATACAGTTTACCTTCTTTACTGTCTGCTGTACCTGCACGCTTACTTTCAGCAACTGGTGCCTGATGACAACCAGGTCTGTTTGGACATTCCCTACTCTCAATTTACGGTCATTCAAATAATAATCCGCCTTCCTATTATTGCTACCAAGATGTATAACTTGACATGTATCCACATTATACTGCATCTCCCATGCATTTGCCTATTCATTCAGCCTGTCCAAATCACAATGGAACATTTCTGCATCCTCTTCACAACTCACCATTCCAACCAGCTTTGTGTCATCTTCAGATTTTGAGATGTTGCATTTTATTCCATCATTTAAATAATCAGTATATTTTGTGAATATCTAGTGCCCTTGCACCAATCCCTGTGGCAGTGTACTTCTCACTGCCTGCCATTCAGAACAAGATTCATTTATTCTTCCTCTTTGTTTCCTGTCTGCAAACCAATTTTCTATCCATCTCAATAAATTATCCCCAAACCCATGTACTTTAACTTTACACCTTAAACTCTTATGTGGACTTTGTTGAAAGCTGTCTGAGAGTCCAAATAGACCACATTGACTGGCTCCTCTTGATCAACTCCACTAGACGTGTCCTCAAAGGATTCCAGTAGGTTTGTCAAATGTGATTGCTCTTTTGTAAATCCATACTGACTGTGTCTAACTCTAGCACTGTTTTCTAAGTGCTCAGCTATAAATCCTTGCTAATGGACTCTCGCAACTTACCCACTATGATGCCAGACTCATTGGTCTGTAATTCCCTGTGTTCTCTCTACCTACCTTTTTAATTAGTCAGGTTACATTATCTAACCTACAATGTGTAGGAATTGTTCCAAAGTCTAGAGAATATTGGAAGGTGACTACCAATGCATCTATTATTTCAAAAGCCACTGCCTCAAGTACTCGGGGATGTAGATTATCAGGCCCTGTGGATTTATCAGCCTTCAATCCCATCAATTTCTCCAATACTATTTCTCTATTAATATGAATTTAGTCTGTCAGCCATTCCCTTTGTTGCCCACTATCAATTTCCCAGTTTCTGGCAGTAATGTAGTTTTCATTGATCTTTTTGTCTTGACATACCATAAAACATAATGCAACCAGTTCCTATGCTCCCCACAAACTTACTCTCATACTCTATTTTCTCCTTCATAATCAATCCTTTGGTCCTCAGTTGGTGACTTCTAAACCGATCCCAATCCTCAAGTGGAGTAATTTTTTTTGCCAATTTATATGCTTCTTTTTTGCATCTAATACCATTCTAGTGTCTCTCGTGAGCCGTGGTTTGGGCATTGTTCTCTTTGCACTCTTGCGCCAGACAGAAATAAGTAAAATTTTTAGTTCACCTATTTGCTCTTTGTATGTTTGCCATTGCCTATTCACTGTGATTCCTTTCAATAACATTTTCCAAACTATTATAGTCAACTCACACTTCATACCATTGTAGATTTTCTTATTAAGATTCGGGCCTGTAGTCTCAGAACTAACTACCTCACCCTCCACCTTACTGAAGAATTCTATCATATTACGGTTCCTCATTACAAAGGAATCTTTCACAACCACATTATCGATTATTCCTAAAAAAAACGCTCGGATGCTAGAAATCTGAAACTAAAACAAAAATTGCTGGAGAAACTTAGCTGATTAGGCAGCATCTTTGGAGAGAAAGCAGAGTCAACATTTTGGACCCAGTGCCAGTTCTTCAAAGCTGATTGTATTTGGGAAAAGGTGATATTTATGTTGAAGACAGGAGGTAGGTGTTGGGAGAGGACATCATGAGAGTAAACAATAGATGGAGATGAAGCCTAGAAAAAGAGAGAAAAAAAACAACACTTGGGCAGACAAAGGAATGAACAGTAGTGAGCCAGAAAGGAAAATAAAGCTGCTAATGGGGACCAGAGTACATGAAAACAGGTTATGAAAATAGCTCATTTGATGGGTGTGTGGGGATGGGGAAAGTACATGGAAGAAGGTGGTCAGGCCCTAAAACTATTTAGGTTGATATTGAGTCCTGAAGGCTGCAGGGTCCTCAAGTGGAAATGAGATGTTGTTCTTCCAGTTTGCACTGAGCAAGTTTACGATTTATTCCTTTCTCATTGCATAATATCCAGTCTAACATGGCTTGTTCTCTAGTTGATACCTCAATACATTGGTCTAGAAAACTATCTTGTATAGACTCTAGGAATTCTTCCTCTACAGTATTACAACTTATTTCATTTACCTGATCTATACACAGATTAAAATCATCCATAGTTACAGATGTTCCTTTACTTAATACATCTCTGATTTCAAGCATTACTGAATGCTGTTTGGTTGTTTATATATCAACCTCCCCTCCACCCCCCAACCTCCCCATAATGTTTTTTGGCCCTTCATGTTTCTCAATTCTACCCACATGGATTGTACAGTATCTGAGCATCATTGGAATTCAATGTTTCAAACAATTGTTACGAACCCTTCCCACACCCTACCCAATCTCAGCCCTTCCAGCTCCCCAGACACCATCCACGCACCCTGATCAAGCCAGATTTCACTCTGGGGTGTGACATTTCCAGTAATTAACTGGTCCTATTCAGCCTCTCCCTATAGCTCAAATCCTCCAATCCTGACAATATCCTTGAAAATCTTCTCTGAACCTTTTCAAGTTTAACAATATTTTTCCTACAGCAGGAAACCCAGAATTGAACTCAGTATTCCAAAAGTAGCCTAACCAATGTCCTGAACATACTTCTATTCCCCATGTTCCCTATGTTCCCCCTTGCCCACCCCCTGCCAGCCACAGCTGCTAGGGGTCTATACTGCTCTCTTGTTTTCTCATCCATTGGTTATTCAGGACTTATCCAAATACCTGCATGCACCTCTTGATCTGAATCACCATTCAAAACTAAAACCTGACTCCCATTTCAAGTTTTATTACCCCTTTCACTCTCTGCTGGCATTCATTCCACTGATGTAGAATTAACCAGACCTGGTGCACTCAGTACAGCAATACAGATACTTCCCATTTCTCTCTGCAACTACATGTCTATTGGTAGATGGTAACCCCTACCCCTTAGTATTATCAAGCGCCGCACAACATTACCACTGCTGGCACAACTTCTCAACTTGTGAGGGAGATTCAGGCTACTGTGGTACATGGTGCACTTTATTCTTCTCGCTTGTTAAAAGGCACACCTTCGTCATGTGAACTCCTTTGTAGTATGATGCATACATTGCTGACTAACACCTGTTTAGCAAAAATTATCTTCAGGCGGTTTAATACAACAGGCGCATTGTTTGCAAAATCCAGGCATGCAATGAAACCCTGAGAAATATGTTCCACCAGAGATGGCAACCCAAACTAAAGTTAAGCATTTATATATCAGGCCATCTCAGGAGAGCCTACCAGTTTCAACCGTGCGAGATTGATAGCACTGATTTTGTATTGTTTTGTGAACTGCACAAAGTGCTAAAAATCTAAAAAGCCTCATATCTACAACAATTGCAACCACATAACAGACCAAAAACCAACATGAAGCAATCAGATGTAAGAGGAAATATGAACAAAAGCCAAACAGGACTTTTGGAAGGTCTTTATTTTTATTCATGCATGTAAGATCGTTACCATTCATTAAGATCTTATATGGAAACTACATTGATGTGCAAGCACTGATTCTAAATGAACAATCATTTTGCAAGAATGATGACTGATTTACATAGTGACAAGTGGTCAAGGACAAATCCAGAATTCAATGCAAACTGTCAGCTTTCGGTTTACAACAATAGTACTTAATCGATTTTTCACTCTACCTTCGCTCTATTTTTTTTAAAAGCAATTAAGAAGGACAAACATTTAGTGGAATTAAACTTATGACAGATATTCATGATGTTTGCTGAACAGAGACTATAATAAAGTGGCTCTGAAAAATTGATTTCTTACTTCAATGTGCCTGTTTATGCATGCCTCACGTTAGGACTGTGTACAGGCCAAAGTTCATTTTTTACCATCAATGCAGTATGGTAAACACCTCTATACTTGTGCCCTTTGCTCCTCAACAAATCACTCACCATTGCACAATTTATGACCAGAATGTTTCAACTGAAAAACTTCTACAGACGTGTCCATGGTATTTGTTCCTGGATTTATTTACAAGATAATCTAATGATATCTACTCGTTTGTCCTTAACATTCTCAGAGTGAAGGAAATTAAGTGGATGAAAGAAGAGTTCCAGAATATACATTTGGAAACATTGGCAAGTGTTTAGTGTCCTAGTTGCAGGTCCCAATGGGGGAACCCAAAATTATCCAAATCTCCACTAATGGCTGGAACAGCTGGAATGGTTACACTTAAGCAGTCAAAAAACCTCAATCAATTGCAATACAGAAAATACTTATATGAATGCATTTTGATTCAATATTAATTTCTAATGAAATGAAGTATTAATCAGTCTAGGGTAATGTGGTGATGATTTCTTCAATGAGCAATGACTAGAAAAGGTGTAAGCATGTACAATGGATGATTGTACACAGAAGAAATCTCATTTTCCAGCCTGAAATTTGTGCTTCATATTTTTCAGGGAGATGAATCTTATATCAGCAGGTTAGGCAAACACTCCCCCCTCTTGTTCTGAAGGCCTTTTGTTCCTATCAAAAAGCATACAATGTGATTATGTCTTTTTTTTTGGGAAATACCACATCACTTAAGTATCAATGCATTGCATTCATGTAGGAATGTCTTGATAAGTATCTTCCCAAAGTGTATTTTATTCTTTGATAAATAATTTTGAAGAACAAAATGTGTCGTCAGATATATAATCAGTTCTAATTGTATTGCATACGAAGTAATGCATTTCACAGCAATTAGTCAAAGCAGCTGTTCAAAATCATTTTACATTCATGAGATTTCTTTAAGGTTTTGGACAGACCTGAATGTGGCAGTAATGTGAAACTGTATCTTGTCTGTGTTCATTAATAACTCCCTTAAAAATAGTGAGAGCTGTTACATTGCCTCCAAAACCTTTGTGTAAAACAAGCTCCTGGCATGGTTTCCACTGTCCCATAAACAGCAATATACCTGTATTTACTGGCAAATGTGAGGTAAATGTTAAAATGTCGCACCTTTGCATCACAATTGGCTAAATCTCCACTCACGGCAGGAACAACCAAACAATTTCTCTGTCAAATTCAAATATAGTCACTAATTAAAGGTGATGAACTTTGGTTGACAAAAAAAATTTTAAGATTATCTGTTTAGTAAATTTGAACCACAGAAGAAAAATAAGCATTAGACCAAGGTCCACACAGCAGGAGACGTGCTTGCCACGGCCAGAAGATTTCAGTGTTCAAGCTGCTGGTGTTATCTTTAAAGTCCCGCTGGACAACTGGTCTCAATATTGCAATTGTTATGGACCAGGTCAGACCCCCTCAAAACATTTCAAGAAAGTAGCCCAGACCCTAACTTTGTATAGTTGTGTTTTTTTCAAACAGATGTAACATGGACATTTTAGGGTTGCAGCTGGTCAAACCATTTAGTTTTAAACAATACAGAATTTATTTACAAGATTACTGAATGAAACACAAACAAAAGAGAACAGAATACTGAATAACTTAATCTATCCGAAAACCCAACAGATCATCCCAACTTAATGATGCTGTTCCCAATGCTTGCAACAATCCCCATAAACAACCCTTGGCACAAAAGGTAAAATCAAACACAGGGTCTAACAAGAGAGAAATCAGAGAGAGAGGATCAGCATGGGTCTTGTGTTCCACATGGATCAGTGCTGGGACCCTTGCTGTTTGTTATGTACATTAACAACTTGAATGTGAATGCGTATGATATAATTAGTAAGTTTGCAGATGACACGAAAACTGGTAATGCTATTGATAGTGAGGAGGATAGTCTTTGGCTCCAGTCTGATACTGATGAGTTGATAAATTTGGCAGAGCAATATTAGGTGGAAATTAATCCTGATAGCACGAGCTGATGCATTTTGGGAGGTTGAGTCAGGGAAGGCTAAGTACAATGAATGGTCGGTCCCTAGGGAGCACTGAGGAACCTTGATGTACAAGACCATAGGTCCCTGAAGGTGTCAGCAATGGTAGACCCGGACGGTGAAGAAGGTATACAGGATGTCTGCCTTCATTAGCCAGGGCATAGTATATAGCAGCAAGGAAATCTTTTCACAACTTCATAAAGCATTGGTTAAGCGCCAGATTGAATACAGTGTGCGGTTCTGATTGCCACGTTATCAGCATGACATAATTGCACTGGAGAGAGTGCAGAGGAGTTTCACAGGATTTTGCTTCAGATGAAAAGTCTCAGTTATGAGGAGAAACTGGACAGGCTGGATTGTTTCTTTTGGAGCCAAGGGAGGCTGGGATGGGGAGCGGGATGGGGGGGCGGGGAGCAGTTGCAGATCTGATTGAGATATTCAAAAATTATGAGACATAAAAAGAATAGATCTTGACAAGCTTTTCCCCAAGGCAGATGAGTCGAAGACCAAAGGGTATAGGTTTAAGGTAAGGTGAAGTTACAGCACTTCAGGTGCAGATCCATGTTCCTTTTCAATGAGTTGAGAGCTATCACCTCAATCGCTAAACCGGGCAGTGAATTCCAGACACCCACCACTGTCTGGGTGGAAAAGCTTTTCTCATGTGCCCTTTAATCTTTTGAACAATCTCCTTAAATCTGTGTCACTATTAATTGAACTTTCCAATAGCAAAACAGACTTATGCTGTCCACTCTAACCATGTCCTTCATTATTTTGTACACCTCAATTAATCCACCCCTTAGTTTCCTCTGTTCTAAGGAAAACAACTCTACCCTGTCTAACATTTTCTCATAGCTGCAACTTCCAAGCCTCTGTATTTTCTCTCGAGGAACTGTGCTCTTTCTGTAAAATGGTGGCCAGAATTATACACAAAAATCCAGCTGTGGATGGATCAATGTCCTATATAATTCCAGCATTACATCCATGCTTTTGTAGTTGCTACCTCACTCAAAAAAGGAAAACATCTACCTGCCATCTTTTTCACCTTACCTATCTGTTCTCTGCCAGCTTCAGGGACTTGTACATGCATTCCAAGGTCTCTCACTTCCACTATTCCTCTCAATATCTTCCTCATTTATTGTGTTTCTTTCTTTCTTTAACCTCTCCAGAAGTATTACTTCAACTTTAATGGATTGAATTCCATTTGTTACTTTTCCACCCATTTCAATCAAGCCATTGATATCTTCCTGTTGTCAACAGCCATCCTTTTCACTACAAATACTCAGGCAACTTGTGTGTTATCTACAAATTTCCCACATTTCAGTCCAAATCATTAATATACAGTACACTGCAAACAGAACGGTGTGGGGAGGTGGGGGGGAGAGAGGGACCCAACAAAGACCCCTGTGGAATGCAACTAAAAACCACTTTCCATTTGCAAAAGCCTCTGTCGATCATTAGAATGTGATCCAACTCAACACAGTCCCAGTATTCCATTGACTTTTTTTTAACAGTCAACCGTGTGGAACTTTGTCAAAAACGTTAAGGAAATCCATGTGGACAAAATCAACTTACTAACCTCATGAATCTTCCTGATCACTTTCTCAAAAGCTTCAATTAAGTTGGTAAGGCACTATTCCGGTCACATAAGGCATGCTGACTATCGCTTATGAAACCATGCCTCTCCAAGTAAGATTAATCCTATTTCTCAATATTGATTCCAGCGCTTTGTCTACAATCAAGATCACATCGACTGACCTTTCATTATTTGGTCTATTCCTTGCACCTTTTTCTTTTGATTAATGATACAATGTTCGCAGACCTCCAATCCTTTGATGCATCTCCTGTGTCTAGTGAGGATTGAAAATGATCCTCATAGCATCCAATATTTCTTCCCTGGCTTCATTTAACAGCCTGGGATACAAATCATCCAGCCATGGTGATTTAACCATCTTCAAAATAGTCAGTCCCTCCAGTACTTCCCTTCCTTTTTATCCAATATTTCACACTCGTCATCTTTAACCAGAACGTCTGCAACATCACTCCTCTCCTTTATACTCATCAAAAACCTGCCCACAGTTTCTACATCCATGCACAAGTTGCAATGTACACTCCTGACAGGCCCTACCCTTCCCATAGTCATCCTTTTAGTCTTAATATACCGATTGTAAAAATCCTTAGGATTTTCCTTGATTTTACTGCGATGAATGGCCAGGGACATCTTTAATTCACACCTGAGTTCTCTTTCAGCAATTTGCTACAAATGACAGCGGGGCCTGCAGATGTGGGATTGAATCATTCTCCACTACATTCTTGGTGGATCATTAACTGCTGCTTCTCCCTTTTAAAGATTCTGTGGCAGGAATGGAGGTTGCTGCCCTGGACTCACTAAAAAATAGACAATTGCTGTCTTCTATGCGGTCTTGAGATGTCAAAAGCTCAAGGACTCCGTATATGATTATCGCCAAGTCAGATCTATGAGCATATAATCTGTGGGGAATGTCAGAATAATAACATGATTTTATATCCATCACAAAGAAACTTCATTGTCTGCTCCTAAACAGCATGGTTTTCCCAAAGCCTGAGAAGGAGTTCTGCAATATGTACCCTTATTTAAATGTATCATATACAACCAAGTTTGATGATACATTGTTTGGCCGAGGGGGTAGTTGGAGAGATGAGGGGGAAGAATATGAGGGGGGAGAATTGTGCCCAGGAGCCAACATGGTAGTACCCCATTTTCTGAAATTAATGTGGCGAGGGTGGAGGCAATATGGTGCTGAAGAATAGCAATGTTTGCTCCAGCAGTGGTAATGCAGTGAAGGGAACATGTGCCTGGCCACCTAACCCATGTCCCATGGCCGGGCACTTAACAAGGACTGTAAAGTTGAACACTTTTCTTTATTTTTCTTTCTTTATATGCTATGTTTTGGTTTACGTTTTCTATGTTTTAAGATGGCACCAGAGAGTGGCAACACTATGCAACCCTTTTTGCTGTATTTTGTAACAAAACACATATGACAGTAATTAAATCAATTCAATGCCTTTTTACACTTACGGTTTAGTGTGTGAATGTGGCAGCTGTGAAGCATGAGCTTCTGATGTTTGCTATCAAAAATGATTGTGAAATTAAAAGCTCAGGTGATGTTTTTTAAGTACACTTGTCTGATTACATTTGTTTAGCTGACATTACAATGAAACAATTGTCATGAATAATGTAACTGTCATTATTGCTTGAGACCATAATTTGTAAAGTACATTGTTTGGACATTGAATGACTTGCCAATAAAAATGAAGCCAAATGGGTGGCAATACTGAATCAGTGGAGTCATGATTATTGCGGTTGTCCCGTAACAATTCAAATTCCAAAATATTTACTTCACGCCTGAATAGAGAAAACCTTATGCACTGTCACTTTGGTCGCAATGTCAGCTATTTTGTGCCATAATTGAGCAGTTGACTTCTGATCCTAACAAGATTCTAACATTGTGTTCTTGAGGGTAATTTGCCCGCTCTGCTTGATACACAATATAAATCTCACCATCCTTCTATTCTTTTATGTCTCTGTGGTACCAATCATTTTTCATTTCCCATGATACTATTGAGCATTTTAATGCAACCATTAAGTCCCAATGTTACCTTCAGAGTCTATGGCTTTATGAATCATCATGCCCTTGTTGGTTCTACACATTCCCACATAGAAGCTAAAGTTACTAACCTGAGGAAAGCCCCAATCTTCTACAACTCCTAATTCTGTCCTATACTCTAACAGATCCCACACTTTTAATTTGAATTGCTCTTTTCACTGTAGTTATTGCCTCAGCAACATAATGCAACATAGCCCATCCCTAGTTGCCCTCTTTACCCAGGACTCTTATGGACCATTGTTGAGAATATTCCTGAGACTGACTTGGCAGGACAGCGCCAACTGAGCATGCCACACCCTCCCAGCATTGGATCTACGGACTGATGATGACTGGGTACCAAGACACTGGTAGGACCAATCACCCTACTGTGGCCAATTCTCTGGGCCTGCATTGGCCAGGGCCTTGAGTGGCTGTGACCACACCCTCTAACTGACTAATATCTTTTCCTGACCCCCACCTAAGGACAGCTCCCCTTTGACTTTCAGACCAAATGACCACTTACTTGGAGCACATGCAATATGTTTGCCATGTAAGCTACTGCCACATGCTGCAGATTGATGTTGACGTGGCACAATGCCACACATTGATATGCCCACTTCCTTGACTGTTCAGTGCTCTCCAATGAGACAATCTTCCTGCATCTCTCTCTGCATAAAAAATCACGGAGACTGAATAATGAAATCACCGTGCACTGAAAGCAATGCAAGACACTGAACCTGACAGACTCTAAGCAAATGCAAAGTGAATGAGTGCGAAGACAGCAAGGCAAAAGCCAGAAATGTATCCCATTTAAACACATGAGATGTCCGTGTCCCACACACAAAGCAACCTAGGAGAAGTATGCAATTGAAGGTATGCATGAACTCCAGAGTAAAGTATTGAAGGGCTGAGGTGATGTGAAAGTTGAGCAAAGAGCAGGCATGATTATGTGTAGAGGTTGGTGGTTTGCAAATGAGTCAAAAATTGCGGTGCTGGAAAAGCACAGCCGGTAAGACAGCATCCGAGAAGTGGGAGAATTGAAGCATAAGGAAGAGCTTATGCTTGTAACGTTGACTCTCCTGCTTCTCAGACGCTGCCTGACTGGCTGTGCTTTTCCAGCACCACACCTTTTGACTCTAATCTTCAGCATGTCCTCATTTTCTCTTGGTGGTTTGCTTATGTTAACTTGCGTGGACAAAGGTGTGAGGAGGATGGCAGCCATGAAGCATGCATTGACATTGTTGTGAATAACTAGCTGGATAATGTCAGGGACATGCCATTGGTGGGTTTATAGCCAGCAGGCACCCAGTCTGATCTAGGCTATTAAATGAGATGTAAATGCATAGAAATAAAGTAGTCACCAGTCAATAGCAAGATTCTGAAGTTGTCATTTAACTCTTATGGGAAAAATAAGGAAATTTTGTCCCGATATCCAGATTCTGAGTTTTTTATTCTTGAAATTTGTTCCTAACTTATCACCACTGCCTATATCACAGTAAGAAGGGAAAACTCTCACCCATAACTTTCAAATGCTAAACCTAATACCAAAGAGGTTGGACTAGTATCAGTTATCATTGTGACTTGTTTTAATTTGTGCAAGATACTTTCAAATTCAAACAAAAAAAACTCTTCTCTATGAGATAAAGACACACATATATAAATATAAAAGGACGTAGTGAGACTTTACCATTAATAGTATACAATTGTACTTCACTGGATTAGTGGTGCTGGAAGAGCACAGCAGTTCAGGCAGCATCCAAGGAGCAACAAAATCGACGTTTCGGGCAAAAGCCCTTCATCAGGAATAAAGGCAGACAGCCTGAAGCATGGAGAGATAAGCTAGAGGGGGGTGGGAGTGGGGAGAAAGTAGCATAGAGTACAATGGGTGAGTGGGGAAGGGGATGAAGGTGATAGGTCAGGGAGGAGAGGGTGGAGTGGATAGGTGAAAAAGGAGATAGGCAGGTCGGACAAGTCCGGACAAGTCATGGGGACTTGCTGAGCTGGAAGTTTGGAACTAGGGTGAGGTGGGGGAAGGGGAAATGAGGAAACTGTTAAAGTCCACATTGATGCCCTGGGGTTGAAGTGTTCCGAGGCGGAAGATGAGGCGTTCTTCCTCCAGGCGTCTGGTGGTGAGGGAGCGGCGGTGAAGGAGGCCCAGGACCTCCATGTCCTCAGCAGAGTGGGAGGGGGAGTTGAAATGTTGGGCCACGGGGCGGTTTGGTTGATTGGTGCGGGTGTCCCGGAGATGTTCCCTAAAGCTTTCTGCTAGGAGGCGCCCAGTCTCCCCATGTAGAGGAGACCGCATCGGGAGCAACGGATACAATAAATGATATTAGTGGATGTGCAGGTAAAACTTTGATGAATGTGGAAGGCTCCTTTAGGGCCTTGCATAGAGGTGAGGGAGGAGGTGTGGGCGCAGGTTTTACAGTTCCTGCGGTGGCAGGGGAAAGGGCCAGGATGGGAGGGTGGGCTGTAGGGGGGCGTAGACCTGACCAGGTAGTCATGGAGGGAATGGTCTTTGCGGAAGGCGGAAAGGGGTGGGGAGGGAAATATATCCCTGGTGGTGGGGTCTTTTTGGAGGTGCCGGAAATGTCGGCGGATGATTTGGTTTATGCGAAGATTGGTAGGGTGGAAGGTGAGCACCAGGGGCGTTCTGTCCTTGTTACGGTTGGAGGGGTGGGGTCTGAGGGCGGAGGTGTGGGATGTGGACGAGATGCGTTGGAGAGCATCTTTAACCATCCGGGAAGGGAAATTGCGGTCTCTAACGAAGGAGGCCATCTGGTGTGTTCTGTGGTGGAACTGGTCCTCCTGAGAGCAGATACAGCAGAGGTGGAGGAATTGGGAATATGGAATGGCATTTTTGCAAGAGGTGGGCTGGGAAGAGGTGTAATCCAGGTAGCTGTGGGAATCGGTGGGTTTGTAAAAATTGTCAGTGTCAAGTCGGTCGTCATTAATGGAGATGGAGAGGTCCAGGAAGGGGAGGGAGGTGTCAGAGATGGTCCAGGTAAATTTAAGCTCAGGGTGGAATGTGTAGGTAAAGTTGATGAATTGCTCAACCTCCTCGTGGGAGCATGAGGTGGCGCCAATGCAGTCATCAATGTAACGGAGGAAGAGGTGGGGAGTGGTGCCAGTGTAATTACGGAAGATCAACTGTTCTGCGTAGCCAACAAAGAGACAGGCATAGCTGGGGCCCATACCTTCATCCCCTCCCCCACTTACCTATTGTACTCTATGCTACTTTCTCCCCACCCCCACCCCCCTCTAGCTTATCTCTCCACGCTTCAGGCTCTCTGCGTTTATTCCTGATGAAGGGCTTTTGCCCGAAACGCCAATTTCGCTGCTCCTTGGATGCTGCCTGAACTGCTGTGCTCTTCCAGCACTACTAATCCAGAATCTGGTTTCCAGCATCTGCAGTCATTGTTTTTACCTAATTGTACTTCACTGTCTATTCTAAGTTTGGATTTCACTGAAAATTGTAACTGGTAAAACAGTGGTGAAGTATAAAGTAAAGCACCGATGATATTTTCGAAAAAGGACACTTTTTAATCTGTTTTCAAGAAACAAATAACAATACAAGCAATGACATACACCTTTAAAAATGCATGTACTGGTCTAAACACCAGTTTGTCACTTTTTATACACTTTGCATCATCAGAGCCAAAAAATCCTCAGACAATTGTTTCAGAAAAATATTTACATTTCATCACATAGGTAGTAAAGTTTGCATTTCATTTCGTCTTGCATATATTTAGCCTATAGCCAGGCAATATTTTTGTGTTTTTTTTTACAAAACTTACAAAATGTAATGCAATAACGAATTTACCTGAGAGGAAATTTGTTCTTAACATAATGTTTCTTTTCCCAAACTACCAAAAGGCTATACGGATGATTCTTAAAACATAGAAAATGAATAAAGTATCTTGTTACAGATACGGACTTAGCTATCATCTTTAAATTACGCAAGTACCATTAACTTAGAAGGTTTACATTCATTGCTAGAAGAAGGTTGTTTAATTTTGAACCATTTTGATTTAATACTGATTGCTGCAATGCTATTTGCATTTTGTTTTGTACAATGAAGTTTTTAAATGTGGAAGAATACATCCGCTTGTTACCCTGTCTCTAAAACATTGACCAGTATAAAGCCAATGACTGCAATGGGAACTTTCAGAATTTGTATTTTCTTAACTAATGGCCGTTGTCAGTGTGTCATTTCAAACATAATTTGATTCCTTCAGAATATTTGTAGGAACAAACTCAACCAGTAATGTGGGAGGCTCCTTTCCATTTCTCATGTCGGTGAAGATTAAGTAATGTCAGACTACTCTTGACTATAGTGTTGAACATGCCTCAGCTGTTTCTTTGGATGCGTTTCAGCAACTGGATCATATGCATTCTGAAAGTACTCATTACAGCTTTTTTGTTAAATAAAACTAAACCAATCCAAAATAAACAGGCAGCTTTACTGACTGCTGGAGGATGTGCCTTTCCTTGGAGATACGGGAGAAATTATGTTCAGAGATGTGCTGTTATCTGACTCCATGGAGCTGTTCATCATCAGTCCACATTGGCTGCTGGAAAGGTTGGTAGTCCTGCAAAGTTGGAGTCAGAAGACAGAAATGAGTAAGAGAAATTCTGGCAAATTGCCTCTTCAATCAAATCTTGTAAAAGCTAGAAATATTTTATTCACTTTGCCATTTTTACTGCTTGTGATTACTTTTTTCTGCTTTAACTGGCAAAACATCTGAACATTTGAGGAGAGGATAATTTTAAAATGTATACACACACAAGGGAGGGATGTCAGTGCCATCAGAACCATACTGCCCTACCAATCCTATCCTAAGAATCATAAAACTTAGATATAAATCTTAGATTTACTCCTGCAAAGCCTGACTTTTATTGTATAAACTTAATTACACTGCTTTCTGGGCTGTTTCTTTCTCTTTGGTCTGACATTGCTGAAAACAGACTAGCCAATAAAGATTAGTGAAAGCACTAGATTACACCAAAGTTCCATGGTCTGCCATCATGTGATAAATAATCAGACAAGCATCTTTGGTTTCAAATAGAAGTACAAAATCATTTATTGAGGGACAGGGCTTATAACGTTCAATTAAAGCTTTATTTATTTTTAATGACTAATGTGTGTGAGTACGCTGAAAGTATGTTGTGTTACTTAATTAGCATTAAATGCAAACAGTAAAATTATCAGAAACATTTTCTTCAGTTCTTCTCAGCTGAAAAGAAAGGGGTGGCTCAGTGGTTAGCACTGCTGCCTCACAGCACCAGGGTCCCAGGTTCAATTCCAGCTTTGGGCGACTGTTTGTGTGGAGTTTGCACATTCTCCCTGTGTCTGGTTTCCTCTAGGTCCACCAGTTTCCTCCCACAAGCCAAATTGCCCATAGCATTCGTCAGAGGGAAATGGGTCTGGGTAGGTTACTCTTCGGAGGGTTGGTTGGGCCAAAGGGCCTGTTTCCACACTGTAGGGAATCTAATCAAATCACCTCAGTAGCAGTAAGCTTTCGTACAAGTCACAAATTTAGCTGAATGTGAAATTAATTAAAAAGGATAGAGTCTTATCCTTTCTCAAGCTTTTAGTGAAGGAAAAATCATACAAGTTTTCAGCAGAGAAATAATCTAAACTTTGCCCTTGCTAAACAGCATGAATAAAGGAAACAGAAATTGTTTTGTTCTAATAGAGTTAGAACTTTTTTTAAAAAAGTTCGTTCATGGGATGTGGACATCACTGGCTGGCATCCTTAATTGTCCAAAGGGAAGTTCAGGGTCAACTGCATTGCTGTGGATCTGGAGTCACATTTGGCAGACCAAGTAAGGATGGCAAATTTCATTCCAGAAAGCATATTAGTAAACCAGATGGGTAGTGGTAATGACAAATGACAGTGGTTACATGGTCATCATTAGGCTAGTTTATTATTCCAGATTCATATTGGGTTAGATTCACCATCTACCATGGTGGAATCAAACTCATGGCCCCACCCTGTTTCTTTTGGATCACTAGCCCGATTACAACATCACCTCCCCTTAACGTGATTTATTTCTGTACATTTCTACAGCTCAATCATTTCTCAAAGTTTGCACTGAGCTTCCTGGTCATGTTATAAAGCCATACAGTTGACTTCTTATCCTTGCTACTCTAAAGAGACAGAAGAACAAAAGATCACAAGGTAAATATGAGTGATGGAGCCATTCATCAAGGAACCTTGAATAATCTATTATCTGCTAACCCCAACATCCAACTGTCTCTTAAATTATTCTAAGACTCACCTTCCAGCCCTCTTTGACTGACCAGTAAAAAAAGAACATAATATATCTTGTGTTTTTGGGTCAGGATAGTGAACAGTTTTAGCATAACTTCGGTCAATTTATACTCAACCAATTTAGCAACGTATTCTATTCTACTGGTTTTCTGGTTGCTACTGATATTGACTGGACACATAATAAATGAAGTAAGTTGCCAGGATGAACTGAAATAAGATCAGATGTGGCTTGTAGGGGCGACAAAAAAACAAAGATTTGTTGGGCTGTAAATTCTATTAAATACTTAAAATCATTTCTGTCAAAATCACTTCTCCAAATTTACCTGGCATTTTGACACCATTTATGCCCCCATGCTATTTTTGTTTCCAAGTACTGTAACTTCCAATACAGAGGAACCTTGATTCTCCAAAGGCCACGAGCGGGGAGTATTTCATTCAGTTAATCGAATGCCAGATAATCGAGGTTCCTCTGTAAATGTTACAGCTGTTGCTCACTTGATTGAAAAGTTCAGTTGGCTAGACAGCTAGAGTATGGAGCAGAATAAAGTCAACATTCTGGATTGAATCTCTAAATTGGTTGTGATAGTTCACTTTGCCCCATGGTTGTGGAGTTCTTACCCTCTACCTAAATACAGCCAATTGTCTTTTTGTAATGAAGCAAGATGCTTGTGGTCATCTGGGGACAATGGCTCCTTACTTACCCATTAAATCTAACCTGAAACTTTTCTGCCCATTTACAGACTTATATCCTTCCCATTTTCAGGGCATTTGACTGCCTTATCAGTTTAGCATGTTCTCCAAATTAGACCGGTTTGCAGGGGCTATTTGAGTCAAACGGATTGATATAAATTTGAAATGGTGTCCCACCAGAAATTTTCAAAGCAACCCCAAAGATATTTTGCATAACACTTCCAAAATGCGTCCTATGCATCGAGAAAAAAGGCTCACAATTATTTTATTTTCCTTGCCTTACTAGGACCACTGAAATTCATAGAAATAGAAAAGATAATTTGGTTAATAAACTTGCCCCTGAAGCTGCAACCGTGGTCTGACCAGGGGGTGAGCCACTTTTCACTCTGGGTATCTCCTCTTGATTAGATGCAGAAGACGATGATGAAGTTGGAGTCATTGTGACTGTATTGCTTGTGCCTGCAAAATATTTTGTCAGCCATTCAATCATTTGGTTGACAATGTTACAATATATGTATTTTAAAGTTCCTTTCAATCAGTAATTTCAGACTCACTTGAAGTACTCTTGGACTTGTTTAAATTCTTCGGTTTTCTTTTCCTAGTCTGGATTCCTTCTTTCTTCATTGCCAGAGGCCGTGGTACCTATTGATTTAAATGAAAACATATTTTTAAACTCAAGTGATTACGAAGTAACAATTAACCATTTAAAACTGAAAGGTAGTTGTTTTAGCAGATTGTAAGATGTACAATACCTGAACGAACATATAACATTAAAATCACTACATTTCATTATTATCAAATATTAAATACCTTCCTGATGCAAAATTATAACATGAATGTCCAATAGGAGCCAAATAAGCCAATATAAATTATTTTTGGTTCACTTGATGATTATTAATATGTTGCAGACACAGTTAACAATTTAAAAACAAATTTTGTCTTCAACAAATGAAACAATTATTATATACTTTTTGTGTCCATTGGTGAACAACAAAACTTTCTGAAGAAAGTTAGTAAAATCTTTTCCAAGGTAAAGAATTCGTGGTAACTATGTTAAAACATTCCCAGTGGAAGCAAGAAGGTGACATACCCCATGGAGTTTCATGTAAAGTCCACAGGCATTGCAAACTGGCTCTCCTTCTGCATTCCGGCGCCATAAAGTGGTGGTAGTTGTATGACAATTGGCACAAGCCAGACCAATACGTCTGGATGAAGACTGGAAGAAAACGATACAGAAATAGGTAGACCATTATAATCAAGATGCATAAATAAGTTAAGGTTTTTTTTGTCATAATTGCTCATAGTTAACATCATCAATTTGGACTTCTAAAACTACTCAGTAATTGACTATAAAATGGAAACCTTTGAAATATTTTCAGTATGTCCAATGCAGAAGTTGGGTTAATAACCAGATTGATGCAATCTATTCTAAAGGTTGCTCAATTTGCAACACTACCTTAATGGACACCCACCCCAGAAGTTTAGGGTGAGAGGGGAAAGATATAAAAGAGACCTAAGGGGCAACTTTTTCACGCAGAGGGTGGTACGTGTATGGAATGAGCTGCCAGAGGAAGTGGTGGAGGCTGTTACAACTGCAACATTTAAGAGACATTTGGATGGGTACATGAATAGGAAGGGTTTGGAGGGATATGGGCCGGGTGCTGGCAGGTGGTACAGGTTGGACCGAAGAGTATGTTTCCATGCTGTACATCTCTATGACTCTATGACACTACATGTAGAAATACTTTGTAAGTGTTTTTATTCCACTAGTGAACTTA
Source organism: Chiloscyllium punctatum (assembly GCF_047496795.1). Taxonomy (NCBI): domain Eukaryota; kingdom Metazoa; phylum Chordata; class Chondrichthyes; order Orectolobiformes; family Hemiscylliidae; genus Chiloscyllium; species Chiloscyllium punctatum. Next base: position 126,884,885 of record NC_092743.1, read on the forward strand.
TCTATGAACCATAGTCAAACTACACAATTGCTCTCCATTAGCACTACAATGCATTAAATGCTTCATAATTTAGAACTATTAGGATTATTATTAGCTTTTTAAATTTAAATTTCACATCAGTACAGGCACTTTTACCATATGTTCCAGATGAAAAGCAATTGCTGTTGCTGGTCGATGATTAATCTGAACCATATTATGAAAGAATGGTGTCAGATGTTTGTCAAAACTTTGTTGCAGCAGAGGGTTACATTGCACTTATGCATCAGGTATTATCCACAACAGTAAAGTACACAGAAAATATATAAAGGCAAGAAATGTTGCACCTTGGATTATCAAAGATTATATTCAACCTGGTTTATTGTACATCCATTTATGCATTTTATTGTTGTCTTCTGGAGGATTGCACTGTTTTGGCATTGCAACAGCATATGTGACTGGTCCAAGATCAGTCTTTGGGCACAGATCTGAACAGGCAATCTCACCTCATCTTCACATTTGACTTTGGTTTAAATTAACCAAGTATTTATACAGACAACAGTTTGAGTAGCTACTAAATGGCTAAACAGAACATATTTTTGTTTTAATGATCCAAAATATTGCTAGAAAAATGGTTGCTCATTGATGATATGTGGTATTATTAGTGCGTAAAAGCACAACAACTTTCAGTAAAATAAAGCTAAGCCACAAGTTCTAATTCATTACAAATTGTCAGATAATTTGCACTCTCTCCATTAAACTTGCCATATGAAAAAAATTACCAGCTCACCATAAGCCACTGGACATCATGAAATTGTTTGTTTGTTTGTTCATTTGTTGATGCCATATCCTTATTAGAAGGTTGATTGCCATGGATCCCCATCTCTAGTCTGTTTTGTTCTGCCCATATTGATTCCATAAAAGTGGAACATAATTTGTCCATGAGATCCATCGTCCAGTTTTCTCCGCTTCTTCCCTTTCCTATATTTTCTTGCTATTTTGCTTCCCGACCCCTGGTAGCTGTTTCTGTCCTCCACCAATTCTAATGATGTGACCAAAGTAATGTTTCGTTCTTCCTTTGATGTTATACGTTAATTTCCTCTTGCCATTTCCAGCACTTGCTTATTAATCTAACTCTGTAGGATATGCAGGACATTTGCTTATGTGTCTACATGTGAAAGGCATTGAGCTTATTTATAGCTTTTGTTTGTTATATATCTCGAAGGCACAAAATGTCACACCTCTGCATTCTTGTCCTAAGATTCAGGTTCAGTTTCTTTGATGTTAAACAGGTATTTCATTCTGACAAAAGTGTCCTTTGCTACTTCAATCCTCATTCAAATCTCAGTCACATCTGTGAATTAAGGCATGTGAACCTTTGTCCATTTACTAAAGAATTCACTCCTGGTGATACGTCTCTACTTATTATCATTGTCTTGGCCTTCTTCATGTTCATTCTTAATGTATGTTCCTCACTCCTTGCTATCAGTTTATTTACAATTTTCTGTTGTGTCTCTTCAAGACTGTGCAACCAATGTGGTGTCATTTGCATGTCTCCAATTGTTGACATTCAATCCCAACACACGATGTAGTAGCCCAGTACTGTAAATCTCCTACGTCTCTGAAGATAGCTTCAGGGTACATGTTGAACAACTTGAGGAATATAACACATCAATGACACTTTTTTCATTGGGAAGTTGGTTTTATAACTAGGAATGAATGTCACTGCAAGCCTGTGGGCATGGTAATTCATTTCACAGAATCCTTTTTATGATATGGTTTGTGGGCCTGCTTTGTCACTTCATCTTGGAGGCCCAGAAATGGAATAATAAAATTGTATTACTTACAAAGATGGTTCCTAGTTCTTTTGAAGCATATGCAATTTTATTTCTTTATCTTTCTTTTCCTTTCTGTCTCTTTTTCCTTCCCCTCCTTACTTCTTTTATTTTATCTGTTTGCTTTATTCAACAGGAAGTGACCCCATTTCATTTAGGGTTATGCAGAGTTTATTTTTCTATCCTTAAATTGCATTGTCTAAAGAGATAAATCATTGACGCAACGTTCAGGAGATCCCAAATGCTGTTGGTGGTGCCATGCTCTTATCAATTTGCATTTCCAAGAATTTACTACTATGCAAAATAATACCATTGGAAGAATACGCTATCAAAAAAAGGCATCACTGTTCACACTGTGAGATGTTGCTCCAATTGTGCTATCAACTTATATAATGAAAAACAGGGTCATGTTGCAGAACAGGGAAACCTAGGAGTTCAGGTACACAATTCTTTTTAAGATTGCATCACATGTTGACAGGGTGGTTAAGAAGGCATTTAGTGCTCTTGCTTTCATTGTTCAGACCTTTGAATATAGGAATTAGGACCTCATGCTGAGGCCGTATAGAACATTGGAGCAACCTCTTCTGGAATGCTATATAGGAAGGATATTATTAAACTGGAGTGAGTTCAGAAAAGAGTTACCAGGATGTTGCTGGGAATGGAGGATTTGAGTTACATGGAGGGGTTGGATAGGCTGGGACGTTTTTCAGTGGAGCATATGCGAGTGAGGGGTGAGCTTATAGAGTTTTATAAAATCATGAGGGGCATAGGTAAGGCAGATGGCAGATGTCTTTTCCACAGGGGTGTGAGATTTCAAGAGTAACGAGTATATTTCTAAGGAGAGAGGAGAAAGATTTTAAAAAGATGTGAGGGGCAACATTTTAACACATAGAATGAACTTCCAGAGAGAGTAGTGGAAGTGAATATAGTAACATTTAAAAGATATTTGGATACGTACATGAATAAGAAAGGTTGGGAGAGATATGGGCCAAGCGCAAGCAGGTTGGACTAGTTTAGTTTGGTTTTATAATCAATATGGACAGGTTGGACCGAAGCATCTATTTCAATGCTGTATGACTCGATGAGACTAGTAACACCTAATAACATTCAGAAACCTCAGAAAGTCATGTCAATTTGGAGATTATCTAATTTCATGAGAGATTCTATTAAAAGTACCTAAATAGACTAAGATCTCACTAACAGTAAGTTTTCCTGTTAAAACTTTACAGCTGAGTTGTTAACACAAGATGAATTCAGTGTTTTCCCAATGTGATGGTGGTTTGAATTCAGCCATGGAGAGATGCCTTTATGTCACCACAATAAAAGAAGCATAGTCTACTTTCAATCTGACTCCACGATCTTTTATGGGAGAGACAATGAGGCCACCTCTATCAGCCAGCCTCACACCTCCTCTTATTAAACTGCTGAACAGACGTCTCTACTTTCAATCTAATGTTGACCTTGCTTTTGTGCTCACTCTCCAGTCAAATAATGTGGCGGTGGAAAAGTACAACAGGTCAGGCAGCATCCAAGGAGCAGGAGAATCGATGTTTTGGGCATAAGTCCTTCATCGGGAACGTGGGAGAGGGGAAAGGGGGCTGAGAGATAAGTAGGCGGGGGTGGTGCTGGGGGGGGGGGGGGGGGGGAGAAGGTAGTTGTGAAGGTGATAGGTGAATACAGGTGGGGGGGGTGAAGGTGATAGGTTGGAGCGCAAGGTGGAGCAGATAGGTGGGAAGGAAGATGGAACAGGTAGAACAGTTCAAGATGGTGGTGCCGATTTGGAAGGTTGGATCTGGAATGAGGCGTGGGGGAAGGGTAGATAAAGGAAACTGGTGAAATCGATGTTGATGCTGTGTGGTTCGAGAGTCCAAAGCTGGAATATGAGGGGTTTTTCTTCCAGGTGTTGGGTGGCTTGGATTTGGCGGTGGACAAGGCCCAGGACTTGCATGAGTAGGAAGGGTAGTTTGCAGTAGATTTGTTGGTGCGTGTGTCCCAGAGAACATCTGTAGGATACACGCACCAAACACCCCCTTGCCCTATGGCCGATCACTTCAACTCACCTCCTCCACTGCCAAATCCTAGCCACCTGACGCCTGGAGGAACAACACCTCACCTTCAGCCTTGGGACCCTCCAACCACACAGAATCAATGTTGAGTTCACCAGGTTCCTCATCTGCCCATTTCCCCCCACCTACTCCCAGATTCAACCCTGCAACTTGGCACTGACCTTTTGAACTGTCCTACCTGTCTAGCTTCCTTCCCAACTATCTGCTCCACCCTGCGCTCCAACCTATCACCAACAACTCCCACCTGCATCTACCTATCTCCTTCCCAGCTACCTTCCACCCACCCCCATTTATCTCTCAGATCCCTTCCCCCTCTCCCACATTCCTGATTAATTCTCCTGCTGCTTGGATGCAGTCTGACCTGCTGTGCTTTTCCAGCACCACACTTTCCAACTCTGATTGCTCGCATCTGCAGTCCTCACTTTCTCCTTTGTGCTCACTCAGTCTAAGCACCCAATGATTTGTACGTCCTTTTTTGTTATGGTCTGACTGTACTGCTTGTAAAATAAATTTTTCACTGTACTTTAGGTACATGGGACAACAATAAATCAAATCAACATGTAAGGTTTAGCTCAGGTTGGTCACATTTTTCCTGCAGTAAGATTATTTTGTGCATCTATTCTGGAAGCATGTGTGCATGTAAACTAACTCCATTTAATGTTCACATCAATTTCAGATCTGACCAAAACAATTAAATTTTGCAAGATGAGCATAGCGGTGAACAGATATGCTGGTGAGAGATCATTTCCCCCAAACAGTATAAGGGTACACTAATTTAGTTGTCTCTGACTGCTCTGAGTGATACTGTAATGTAGAATTGTAGCTCATTCTGGTAGAAGCATATTTACATCATAGTACATATGCCATCATAAATAAATAAGTGTAAAGTATGTGGTGCAAAGCAGACAACAAGATGAGATGAAAGTTTAGAATATGCAGGTATAAAACAAACAAAAACAAAACTGCTGGAGAAACTCAGTAAGTCTGGCTGCATCTGTGGAGAGAGAAACAGGTATAATGATTCGGGTCCAGTGACCTTTCTTCAGACCATTCAGATAAAGGTTCTCTGGAGTCTAAATGATATGGAGGTGCCAGTATTGGAGTGAGGTGGACAAGGTCAGATTCAGATGACACCAGTTTATAACTCAACAGATTTTTTGAAATCACAAGCTTTCAGAGCCCTGCTCCTTCATCAGGTGAAGTGACAAAGGAGCAATGCTTCTAAATTTTGTGATTTCAAATAACCCTGTTGGACTATAACCTGGTGTTGTCTGTCTTCTGACCTTGGATTCAGAAGTTTAACTCTGTTTCTCTCTCCACAGATGTTGGCAGACCTGCTGAGTTTCTCCAGTAACTTCTGCTTCTGTTTGTTTCAGACCCACTGCATTCACAGTTCTGTATTTTCTAATATCAGATTATCGGACATAAAGGAGCAAAAGCATTCCATTGTAGATTAATCTTGCTTTGCATTATTGCAGCTGTTAGGAAGAACAACATTTCAAAAACATACATTTGGGTAACAAGATATTTTCAATCGATACGGTTTTATACCTTTCACTTAGTTAATTCTTGCTATTAAAAGAAAACTGCTAGGAATATAACTACCCCAGCCAGTGCTTGTCTGGTTATGAAAAGTAAGTACCTACAAACAATGAAAAGCTCGACTATTTTTTGTCAATTTGAATATTATCCAATGCTGCGAGAGACTCATACTACAGGTTAGTACCCAAATGGAGCAAGATTTCACTCAAGTTACCTAGGAAGCTGGAATATTCCGTGCATTTTCAATTCGAAATGGATCCCTGGTATCTTCTATTTCGAATTGCCATTTGGACACTGGTGGATTATTAACCCGAGGATTTTAAGTGTCAGGTTTCATTCATATACACACCCCAATCCCATTTCCAATTGCGTCACATCAGGAACGTATTCAAAGTGGAAAACTCACGTTCAATCTGGTTACTGTTCAAAGTTTATTTATGAATAATTGGGTGGGTCGACATTTAATTATATGTTCAACATTTTAAATCGTCTTACTTTATCAGTTCTCGCCGCGTTGCCCCTTAGATCCAGACTTGATATATCTTGCTATAAATCAAAAACAAAATGCCATCGTGTAATATATCGGCGCTAAATGTTCCCTGCAGTCTCACAACAAATCCTAAACTCGTCCGCTACCACTACCCATTCAGAAAATAAAATGGAAAATCGAGTGTCTGATTGCAATCTTTTATTTTATCCTGGCAGAGGCTCCCAGTCCCTTGCCGACACAGATACAATTTCAATCCTGCCGTGTCTCATTAAATGTAGAGATAGGACAAGTGCTCTCCCAGAATTGAAAGACTCCCAAAACTGTTTTGTTACACATTTATAAAGGGGACTCTCAGTCGGCTGAGTGGGGGAGGCTGGGGAGGGGGGAGAATCAGTGATTAAAAGAAAACTAATTAACACCATTTTAACAAAGTCTCGGTTTGGTGGGCCACACATGAATGAATAATCGTTTCTGTTTTGGTCACATTGGAGCAGACACATTTTACACCAACATCAGAAAAGCCTTCACCAACTCGTTTGGAAATTCCCATTGTGCGAATCACATGTTTTTGGTCTTCCACTATCAGAGAAACTATTTCCATTTTCATGTAAAAATAAAGATGATTCGGTTCAGGCTGGGGATTAAGAGAAACGGAGAAAGGGAGAATTTTATGTGGCCCCGTATATTTTGGAGTGAGAACTCAGTAGAGCCCGAACGTCACAACTTAGTTCTTAACAGTGACAGGCCCGTTGAGTATTTGAGGCCAATATTGTTTGTTTTTTTTCCCATTAATTTTAGCTTCTTTGTATTTATCAACTTCCCTGTTGGGAATAAACCATTATCGTTAAACATTCTTTCCCTGTTGCGTCTTTCTGTGAATGTCAGGGATTTAAGAAAATCTCGGGGGGGACAGACGAATAATAGAAAACATGGATTGGATGAATACATTTCGGTGCATAATTGCCGAACCAGATTGTATATGAATAACGTTGTAGCTACAAATGCTGAGATACTGTTTGTTGGAGGTGAGACCTTACCTGATAAATACATGTCAAGGTTAAGTTCTGTTTGTGGTGTTGAGTAATAAGAGTGTTAATAGTAAAAGCTATACTTCACAATCGCAAAAGGATCTTTTAAATAATCGGGTGATTGGACAAATAGCCCATCTAAATGTTTACAAATCCCAAAGGCAAAAATGCAATTTTCCCTCCCTTCGTATTACACTTTGATCCGTGCTCTTGGGACGTTTGCTGCCTTATCGAGTCAGGCTATCTGACTTTCTTATCAGTAGTACCTGCTGTATCTGGATTACACTGGCAAGAGTTACATAGGTCGCTTACCATTCTCTTCTGAGGTTTGATAAGAGGTCGGCTGAGTCCGTTCATCTTATGGTACAAACCGCAGGCGTTGCATAAGTAGTGCCCAGTGCCATCGCGTCGCCACAGGGGAGTGGACATGGAGCCACAATTCACACACTCTCGGGCCTCGGAAAGCTCTTCCAACAGCTCTGTCATCCACATCCCCACAAACAGAAATAAGGGCAAGTTATTGATGGTATTAGGGACACTGAAACATTGCACCAACCATCGAAAATATAACCTTGCGCTCTATTTCCATTGTTTATTAAACGTGTCTACGTTTTGTACAAGTTTGACATTTTTAAGATAAATACCATCAAAGGGCATGAACTTCTGAGGTTTACATTTGCTCTAATTTAAAGGGAAAATAAAAGGGATTCGCAAACTTCTCGAATGTTTTCAAAGTATTCAATCAAATGTCCTCAATGTCCCCAGAAGTGAAGAATTTCAGCATTGTACTTTCTTTTTGAAAATAAATAAATGTTAATTATGTTTCCGGATAAATGTAATGTTATTTTGCAAACACTTAATAAGGGAGATCACAATCGTCTGAAATTCCTCTCTCCACTGTGCTGACTAGAATTCGAATTTGATTTTATTGTCACGTGTACTCAAGTACAGGACAGTGAAAAAGTGTACAGTGTCCCCATTCCCAGCGCCATCTTAGGTACAAAGCTATCTGAGTACAAAATCTTAGGTACAAAGTAGAAAAGTAAAGAATATTAAAAGTTAAGCATCTTCGTATAAAGTAGAAAATAAGGTTAAAAGTCAAACATCACAGTCCTTCTTAGAATTAAGTTGAAAAATAAAGAAATAAAGACTTCAACAGTCTTAGGTACTTAGCCACGCTGAGCTCCCACTCTCTCAGGCGATATTGCCTTAAAATAAACTGATTTTTTTTTCTGCAGTAAAATAGCCGAGAGGAAATTCAGAAGTACCATTGTAAGTAGGACAGTCTAATTGCAGGAAGTTTTATATCTTAGATTTCTCCGATGAATACACATACTTGCTGGAAAAGTCATTTTTAAAAGCTGGGATTTGCTACTCGCCTGCGGTTATACCACATTTAGTGCCTGGTCCAAGCAGTTTTATTGTTGACTGTAGACCCCCAACTCTCTCTCTCTCAACTTCTGACCTGGTCAGCTAGCACCGCAATTCGGCAATTTTTTTGCCACGGTGCACACTCAAAATAAAAAAAAGTTCGACTTTTTAACGATTTGGAGGTGCCGGTGTTTGACTAGGCGGGGGGGGGGGGGGGGGGGGGACTTCTTTTAACTTCTTAACGAAATAGTGTTACTGCAGACTATTGGGCTTCTCTCAAATCCTGAGCATTTTGAACATGCGAGGGCGGCATGGTGTCTCAGTATTAGTACTGACAGCGTACGGACCCTGGTTCGATTCTAGCCTCGGGCGATTTTCTGTGTGGTGTTTGCACATTCTCCCAGTGTCTGCGTGGGTTTCTCCCCATCATCCAATGACGTGCAGGTTGGCCATACTAAAGCCCCATAATGTTCAGGATGTGTTAGCTAGGTGAATTAGTAAGGAGTAATTACAGGATAACGGTGTAGGGGAATGGGTCTGAGTGGGTTAAACTTCGAAGGTGGTGTAGACTTGTTGGGCAGAAGGGATTGTTTCCACACTGTCAGGATGTTAATTCTAAAAACAATGCTCTACATGATTGACCCATTCCGCTGTTTATTGTCCTCTGCTTATCTGAATCATTTTAAATTAACGGGATAATTTCTTCCTATTTAATAGATACTCATAATTCGTTATCAATGTTTTTTTTCGGTATGACTTCATGATTTGTATCAGCCCAAATCTGACCAAAAACTTCCTTTAGACCGATCAGTAAAAGCAAAGCTGTGAACCATCTGATACTGTATATCATAAAGTGAGGCATGTCGGTAAACTGGTGAAACATTTAACGTTGGATATGCATCCAGACCCAATTAAGGTAGTTGGGAGGATAGTATATCTAGATTCAAGAAGGCCTCTCGTTTTATAAATCTGAGATTATCCTCGTCCCTGTTGATTTTATTTTCTTTTATGAAAGTTCGCTAATTAAATATATCACATGAGACTAGTATCGGTAGAAACATACTTTTAGCGGTACAGAATAAATGGGCCTAAGGGCCTCTTCTATACTGTCTGATTCTGTGAAGGGAACATGTCACCTATTCTTATTTTTAACTTTTCGTCTCTTGCTAATTGGAGGTTATTTTCTTTGGTAGTTTTTTTTTCTTTGAAATTTAAAAATAAATAAAACATCTTCCAAAAGTACATATTTGCAGAGATAATAAGGAACGAAAAGGAAGCTTAAGGTCTACGAAATACCGACAGACTGCTTGAAGAGCAAAACATTGCAGCAGAAGTTGGGGAGTACATTAGAGAGACAACATCAGACTTAATTACATCAGTACAAATCTGATAGCTGAAGAGTTTTGTTCAATAGCCCAGCATTGCTTGCACCTGAAGTTGGAAGTTTTATTATTTTTTTTAATTATCTGAAGTGACAGAGATGATCACATTTCAGGATCTAATTTTCACTTTTCTCGCCCTTGCACGCACAGGGAACACTATTGATTCTGGCCCAAGGTTCCCTCCGAACCGAGAACCTATATTTCCTTTGCACTGATGCTGGCCAGCCTGACCTTGGTACAACATTTTCTCTTACTTACGGCCAATGTAATAGGTTTGGCATTCTTGAGGTGATCAGCAATGTAGAAAACAAGGCAAGAACGTAGCCCTATTGTGCGCAATGAAAATTGCAAGAGTTGTTCAAATGCAAGAGCACGTGCTTTTCTCAGTCCTCATAGCAGTGCACGACCCACAGCTTCAGGCTGTAAATCAATAGCGCTATAATGCCATCAACCAAGACGGCTGGAGTTTCTTGCAATTGTCCTCGTTAATAATGATGATGAATGCACCAGGGAATCCTCGTGGGATCCATAAACGAAGTCATCCTTTAGTGAGTTACATAATAACACAGTACTTATTAAAGCCACTTGCTAATTTCCAACGAAACATTTAGATAGAGCTCTTTTCTTCCCTTTTTTTTAGATTCCTCTCTCGAAATTGACCAATCGAAACACTGCGAGGAGTCGAGCCTTGGAACGCAAATGCTGCAAAATTGTTCAGAAAATGTGCATGTAACCGACAAGTCTACACAACAAATAACTGTTTGAGTGTATAATCTCCCAGACTGATTACTAAAACAACAAACATGAGCCCAACAGCCCAGAGAGAATGGCCTTCTTTCGCTCTGTATTTCACAGCAATTGCTACATCATCGCCATCTGCAAATAAGTTGCGATGTTTCCACAACAGAGCAGTTTACTTTGCGGGTTGTTTAGAAGTTAATTGATTTAGCACCATTGTTCCCACATGTACCTTGTGATTGTAACTGACTGAAGAGAGTAACAACGCCCTGATGAGCTGGCAAATACGAATTGACACTGACACGATTATCCTTGCCCTCAAACTTTTGTAAAAAGTGGAGTTTTATTACAATCAAAACCGACAAAAGGTAGGTCTTGCGGGCTCTGGAATTCTGTAACAGCCAGATAAACGCAGCAAATGCTGAATAAACCAGGCGGATACATTAAATCCTAACGAAGAAACATTAACAATTCATTGTTAGCTCAGCGTTCAAAATATTGCCCATTAAATCGTAAGCCTTTGTGGTGTTTTGAACATCAGTTAGACCGTTCAACGGAATTTATATCTGGGAGGGGAAACATGATGATTCAGTGCATGTAGCACACAATCTGCACCACATTTTGTAAACTGCGGGGGGAAACTGGTTGTAGTTTCACCGATTTAACTGGCTCCGCCATCATTCCAGGAAAACGTGGGAAGAGTTTCCGATTTTTGCGAAAGGAAATATACCAAAATGTTGATGAACCCAATATTTCTATCGCTGCACTGTCGCCCGCGTCCCCGGGGGAGAGAAATAACATTTATTTATCAAATTATTTATCAAAAGCTGTCAGAATGGATTAATGTACAATAAAAATAAACTAGGCCACAGCTCATGCCTCCATTTCTTGAAATCACACCAAATATTACGCATAGTTTCAGAGAATGTGTGTTGCTCTGACTGAAAAGCACGATTGACTACAACATCGTTCGTCAATGTAAGTTCTTTTGATTGGCAATCTGGCCTAGTAAAAACACTACCTCTGAAAAATTCTGTTTCGTAGAAACGGCGTCTTGTGAGGTAAAAAAAAATCCCTGGCCTACTGCGGGATGCTGCAACCATTATTTAGTCAACTTCAGCATAGATCTGCGTTAGTTTAGCTGCTTTCATCAGGGCCAGTCACAACCCTGTGGAATGTAAATTAGATCTCTCCAAATGAAGGGTTGTTTCAATAGCAAGTGTGAACTTTAAAGTTAGTGGCAATTGCTGAAAGTAAAACGTCAATTTGTTTTTGTATGGTTCAAACATTTCTAGTTGCCAACTGTTCCAAAGAGTAAAAGTTGATATTTATTTAGTTTCCTTTGCTTCAGCTCAGTGGGAAGTGAGTCTTAAATAAATCTTTGATCTAAGTAAAGTTAGGTTTCTCTTGCCCATAACGTCCTGACCAAAAGATTCAGCGTTAGTGGAAAGGGGGCACTAACCCACTGATTTTGCAATGAAGGCAAGAGTTTCAATATACAGAGGCTTGAAAACGCATTGCAAAATGTCCATTGCGGAATATCCAAATAATGAAATCTATTTGATTTTCCAAAGCTCTAGATTCTTACAAATGTCTAAACCTATCACTTCTGAGTTAATATTTAGTCATTGCGACTGATGTTAGATTTGCCTTTGTTCCAAACCATTGTGTCATTGTCTTCTAAAAGTTATTTTATCCTTAAGATCAGGTCAGACAAGATAAGCACGACTAATGTCATTAATAGGAGCGTTTTGAAGAAAGTAAACTTTACTCTAATTAGTGGTTTGACCCAAGTAGCAGTTTGCAGCCAATTTTCCGCTAATTGAGGCTAACAAGGCAATTTTGTGGCCCGCCGCATGCCATCTTAACCCTAAACCATCCCTTTGGCCGAGGAGATCCAGAACTCAGCGGCAAAAATATGCAATTGAGCATTCACAATTACACAAAGTAATTCTGCCGTTTATTGTTATGAAAGAATTAAAGTTGATCACTGATTAAGGCACTTAAGTCGTCATTGGACAAGCATACGGACGTACATGGAATAGTGTAGGTTAGATGGGCTTCAGATTGGTATGACAGGTCGGCGCACCATCGAGGGCGGAAGGGCCTGTACTGCGCTGTAATGTTCTATGTTCTACGACTTCCCCTCCAAAACCTTACTGAGCGCAAAGCATTCTGGATTGTAGGCTGACATTATTGCTGAGTTTTAAAAGTGCAAACCAAAACATTATAAGAAAGTTAGACCTTTTAAAAGGCAACACAATTCAACTCTGCAATGTGTTTTGGTCTGGCAGAGAATTACTTAATGACGACATTCTCTCATACAGTTCAGTTAAATAGAACAAAAGCTATGGGGGAAAAGTGGGAATAGGGGATTGAGTTGTATGATCTGCCATGATCCTATGGAATGGAGGAACAGGCTAGGAAGGCTGAATGGTCTTTTTTATATATATTTACTTTTCACCCTAAACTCCCAGTGTCTCAAATTCTTACGGATGATTTTGGTATTTAAACATTTTCCCAATGGTTTGTTGCTTATAGGGCTAGTACTATTCATGGAGAAAGTGAGGACTGCAGATGCTGAAGATCAGAGCTGAAAATGTGTTGCTGGAAAATGAGCATTCGGGTATTCCTGAAGAAGGGCTCTTGCCCGAAACGTCGATTCTCTTGCTCCTTGGATGCTGCCTGACCTGCTGCGCTTTTCCACCAACACATTTTCAGCTCTATTACTATTCATGTTCAGGTAACATGTAATACTCATGTTCCTGATGAAGGGCTCTCGCCTGAATCATCGATTCTTCTGCTTCTACGATGCTGCCTGATCTGCTGTGCTTTTCCAGCATCACTTTCGACTCTGTTCAGGTAAAAACCTATCAACAAATTATATTCAGAAGGAAAGGGTTGCACAGACTCCAGGAGCTTGTAACATTCGATCTTGTTTTACTAAAGAACTGAAGAAATGTTCAATGAAGGGTTCGGGAAAAGGAAATTGCTGTTTTTGGTAAGTGATCATCGGTGAAAAAAAAACACGCGATCCCTTTGGATTCGCTTTATTTTTGGTTGTAAGAAGTTATTAATTGAATTCGATTACTACGTAGAGATTAAAGTTTTAGAGGGGAAAAGGGAAAAAAAAAGAGATGAAGACAACGTTGAGGAGAATTTTATCTGGCCAAAGTCAAAGTTCTCATGTTTTATCTGCTTGCTACTATATATGGCAGAGGGGCGGAATTTTTATTCGTTTAAGAGAATGTCGTAGTGTGTTATTAATTTCAAATTACAGGTTTAGAAACTTTCCCGATAATTTCAATTTGCTTTAAGATTATTCAGATTTGACGTCGTTTAAGTACTTACTTACTTATAACATGATTTGGTCTGTCTGCCTTGAGAATTCGTTTTCCTGTTCAAATCAATAGTTTCCCTTTATCAAAAGCAGTTTGAAGGTACCAGAATGTGATTGAAACATTGCACAGCCTTTCACAAGAACACACGACGCTACCAACCAATTCATAATTATCGGGCAAATTAAACCTGGGGAATCCCGTGGTCCAACTTGTTTTCATTGCTAAATCCCACATGGTCATATAAATAAACATAAAGCCTTTAAGATTTCAAAAACATAACAGAACTGCAAGGTTTTAAATTATTTTGTTATATTTTGTGCAGCCCAATTATGCTTTGGGTTGGTTTAGTTTATGGTTGGGTTGTAAGACAGTGTAGTGCTAACAGCGTAAGTTCGATTCTCATTATCACTGATTCTTGCCTGTGAAGGGCTCTCCTCTTGTCTGAGGAATGGCAGCCCTCAGGTTAAATCGCCACCAGTCGTCTCTCTCTGAGTAAGGAGAGAGCAGCCTTACGGTTTGGTAAGACTATGGCGACTCACAAACAGCAAACGTTTCCGACACAATCTGCTGCATCCGGATAGGCACCGATTAGGGCCATCACAACCTGCACATTTTCACAACGCAGCAGTTTAATTCGGCCTTTACTCCAGAATATGACGAGGTCTGAAGTCTCAATGAATAGGAAAGACAGTACTCCTGTTTATTTTTGCATGGGGAATCTGTACTCTCAGAGCTCGCCAACCAAAACATGTTTACATGGTGTGACATGGCTTCATTACTTCTGCAGGTTATCCACCAAGATCTAGTTTGAACAGCAAAAATCGTACTTTGCAAATGTACTGGGGGTGTCCCCAAAAGGCATAGGTTTAAGGTGAGAGGGGAAAGACTTGAAAAGGACCTTCACACAGAGGATGGTGCGTGTATGGAATGAGCTGCCAGAGGAAGTGGTGGAGGCTGGTACAATTACAACGTATGAAAAGCATCTGGATGGGTCTGTGAATAGGAAAGGTTTAGAAGGATGTAGGTCAAGTGATGTCAAATGGGACTAAATTAATTTGGGATATCTGGTCGGTATGGACGAGTAGGACAGAAGGGCCTGTTGCCGTGCTGTACATCTCTATGACTCGAATGTGAGATATTGTAAATTTATTAAGAAGTTTAATACACACAACGTGACCAGATGTGGTGTATCAGAGTAACAGGAATTGTCAGTGTACTGTATTGCTGACTAGCATGTTTAGCCATTTCAGAT
Source organism: Chiloscyllium punctatum (assembly GCF_047496795.1). Taxonomy (NCBI): domain Eukaryota; kingdom Metazoa; phylum Chordata; class Chondrichthyes; order Orectolobiformes; family Hemiscylliidae; genus Chiloscyllium; species Chiloscyllium punctatum. The sequence continues at coordinate 126,899,906 of NC_092743.1, forward strand.
TACAACACAAGTCTCGATTGCAGTAGTTTCTGTCGATTACCAATGATATATTTCAACTGTGTTGGATGTCTGTGGATATGTCTCTATCTCTCTTTCTATCCAATGCCCTGAGAATTCACTGCCAAAATATTTAATTTCAACATTGTCCTTGAATATTCTTGAATATCACCAAAGTTTGTAACCATTTGTAACGGATCAGTACAGATGTTGGTTTATCCTGTTATATGCTGCTATGGTAATTGTCACTGCAAGAATACTGGGTAGGCGAACTGATCCTACATCCTACAAACTCTCATTTTGTTCTGATTATGTCCATTACAAATTGATTCCTCTCGATTTTGGCTTCTGCTTTCATTACACTGTTTACTGATGTATTCAATGATATACGTTGCCCAAGAATATTGGTTAATTTACAGTCACAGATTGAAGAACGCCTCCTTGGTAGATAAGGTTCAGAATTTTCAGAGAAATCCGAAAATACATCAGGAGATTTAATATTCGCAATAGTGGCTCCTCGATTTTAACACACCAAATTATAACATTTGTTAGATTTTTGAAGACAAAAGCCAAGGAGACAATTTCAGGTCATAGACCGGACCAGAGTGAGTTAATGTGTTCATGAGCCCCAACACTGATGTTTTCAAACACTATAAGGGTTGACTTACCTCCGTTGGGTCCTCGGACGGGTATAGCTGTCGGTCTGCCTTGCAAGCTGTGCAGCATTGAGTTTTCAAAAGATCCCGCTGCTGTCCAAGCTGAAGTCAACTGTGGCCCAACGTAAGAAGTGTAAGGGCTGGGGTAAGATCCATTAAGAGGCCTGGCCAAAGGGCTAGGGTACTGATCTCTGCCATTCATATTCAGACTGTTACTGTAGCCGGAATCCCGAGCAGCTCCGTTGGAAATGGGAGGGCTCGGGGAGAAGGAGAATCGGCTGGAAACCATATGGTGAGGACTGCTGGAGCTATAGGTTGAGCTGTCTGTGGCAGGCTGAGTCCAGACCGAGTGGTTAGTAACGGGGTGACTCTGTTGACTTGAGCCGCTGCCCTGGAGATAGGGGATGCTTTGGATCATGGAGCTGACCCTGGTGGTAGGAACATAGACTGGAGAATTCGTACTGGAGTGCATGAAATTGTTAGGAACATCGTGAGGGTACGCACTGGGACCCTGGGCAGCTGCCACAGGCAAACCTTGGTACATTTCAATCGAAGGAGGTGTTACAAATTCCCGCTTTATTCCTCTGGGCAGGAACAGTTTGCCTGTTTGATCCAGATCCGTTATAAAAGGTACAAGCTCTTCCGAGCTCTGTCCAAAGTAGGTGTCCACTGATCTCTCCTGTACAAGCTGGCGCCTGTCAGTGTCCAGACTGTTGGCCGAAGGTGCCTCTAGTCTCAGGCTGTCTTCTGATCCCGAGCGTGCGTCTCCTTCGCGCTGAGAGCGACCGGCAAATTTTAGGTAAGGCTGGTCCGCCACTGCCGAGGTGAGCTGTTTTGCCACGTTTGACCACTCGGGTTCATTCAGGTCCATCCAGGTTCTGAGCAATCTAAACGCCACAAGCGGGGTCCTGGGGAGCAACCCGAAAGAAATAACACAGTAAAAGTGAATGACAATAGGGGGCAGAAAAACACACTCACAGCAAGACAGCAACTCTCCAGTTAGTTGTTAATTCAATTAACTCGAGCCCGCTATTATCATGCTGTCGCCCACCAGACAAAACGAACAATAGGATCAGACACTTAAACATCTTTTTAAAAACAAACGTTCCAGCAATTTGGCATGTCTGTTTTTTTTTTCACCTTTCCCCCAGCACAATTTGACTTGATAAAATGATTCAGAATAACTGAGCTACTGATTTCCATAACGGATTGACAGGGTTTGCTAGGGCCTGGGAGATGCTTTGTGCACCTATGATGAGATATAAATATTCCAGAAGTACTTTAGAGCATTGATCAATAGCGTTCATTTCCTCTCAAAAGTTTAAAGTGATTAAAGTCGCAGACCAAGATACAGACAGGGATTTTAATGCGTCCCCAGTTTAAAGAGAACACTGATCTTCAATTAAAAACTTAGATGAGCTAAAAGGGCAGAATGGGAAAGAGCAAGTATCCAGTGTAACATCAGAAATAAAACTATTACTTTGGTCATCACACATGGTTGAATTTGGACGCCTATGAAGTGTCCTGAAGCTAATCATAATTGCTGATTATGAAATCATCCTGAAGCTAAAGTAGCGCTTTTCAACAGAGATCAAGTAAAGCAGACAGTAGACATTCTGGTCAGCTCTGACTGTATCATCGATTCCGATACGACATGGTTCACTGCATGTATTCATCAGCTATCTAACATAACCACTTTGGGGGCTGACTAACAAAACAAAAGTGCGGCGTGATCGAGAAAAACAAAGTGGTTGCGTTTCAGGCGGAAAAAAAAATCAGCCCCCAGCCCCCCCCAAAACAAGTTTTTAATAGGAGGTTAATCGGCTTCGAGGTTAAACAGTGGAAAGTTAGAAAGAGCAAACTTACCATGAAACAACCTAATTCACCAGACTTGGCTACTCAACGTTGTACCTTTCACCCACCTGGTTTACATGCCCCGAATTTCACCCTACGCCGATCTAAATCATCCCAAGTCCTGCCTTTAAAGTTTAGGTTATAAAGAACAATCGCATTCCCTCTTAAACAGGTCCAGAATGGAAGCGAGTGTCGGAACATGCTGAGACCTGTTTCCGCCGCTTCCCCCGACACAGCTTTCTCTCGTTATAGAAATGTATAAAACGAGGTCGCTACTGCATTGAAGCCAGTACGACCTCCTTATAATACCCCCTTAATAACCAGGGACCTGGACCGAACTGCTCCGAGACATATCGGCAGCTTGCAAACTCGAAAGCCATTAGCTCTCTCCATAGCAGCGAAAAGGGCTGAGGTTTCGAGAGATAAGTTCATCAGGAATTACAGAAACCACACATCGATAGAGGTAGGCCCAAAACGAACAGTAAGTAATATGTCTTAGTTACGCCAGACTAGTGTAAGATAACTCCGAGATAAGAACTATAACAGATAAGAACTAAACGCACGATAAATAACCACAAAAAGATCCGCGTACTATCACAGCCGTCATTCTACACTTGAACCAGACCTCTCAGCATCTAGAAGAGTGTGGAAAGAAAAGTGCCGACTTAATGGTGGTTTGCCATCAGTTAGGTGTTTGGAGAAGTCCAGTGTGCCTTAAGACCAGTGTGTCTAGGTGCTGGGTGGTAGAGTGCGTGGTTCTGCTCTCTGCTGGGCTATTTGAGAGGAGGCAGCGCCTTGAACACAATTCACTGGAAAACTGGAGATGCTGATTGGATTCACACAGTGCTGACTAAACACAGACTCTGCAGCGCCTCCACCTCGGTGTCAGCTCTTAACATACACCATGATCCCTGCACAACTGACCCACAGACAGACTTGGTGGGGTGTTCTGCGCGATTCGTTTATATCTCCAACCCCCTTAGATAGGTAGGGACGGGAAGACTGAAGAAATCAGAGACAGAGTGGCAACTAGAAAGAGATAAAGCAAGAGAGAGAGAGAGAGAGAATGTGAAAATGATCGAGTGGAGGAATGGGAGTTGGAGAATCTTTGAACTCCACTCTTTAAACACTCCAGCCCAACACCAGATTGCCTTCTGGGAGAAAAAAAAATGTTAGCGACAGGAAACTCGAATGCACATTGTAATTAACTGTGTTCCAACAATACAAAACGAGAGTTTTTTTGCGGCAAAACCAATGATGCCAGGATTGGGTAATACTCAATGGACGTTGTACAATGCTGTCGATTTGACCAACTTTTAAGATCCAAACAATTTGACACTAATACCTGTAAGGGGGTATTATGCAACGTTATGCTGACACAACCCTTGCCGCTAGTTTGCTCTGTTGCTCTGCCTGTATTATCTTGCAAACGGTGAAGCGGCCCCACCGCAGAGAGAGAGAGAGAGAGGGAGAGAGAGATGTTGCACGGTTAAAATAACTGGGTTGCCCTGAGGTCAGGTGCGCAGTGCAACATTCAGCTTTCTTTCATCAATCTTGGCCCAAGCCGACAAAAACTGGCCTGGGCAGCCTTTCACAGAGGACACGGGCTGGACTCTGTACTAGAACATTCCGAGTTAAATAAAAGCTTTCTTTTTTTTCCCCCAAAAATCATAACTTCAGCGAAAGTGGTTGCTTGGAAAAACTCTGAGGTTAAGGCAGGATTTAAATGAACGAGCCATTTATTTGACTTTTATAAACAATTGTGCGGACCCAGTGTCCGCCGTGTTTTAAAAAAATCCAATTCTTTTTAAAAAAAACCCAATTTGGGAAGTGTCTGTTGGAGCCACTGACAGACGTAACCCTAACCTTGCTTTCTGAATGCCTGCTACAAGTCGGCAAGATTGGGCGATACTAAACTAGCGACCCAAACCGTAAAATAGTTTGTTGTTTAAGAGTTGAAAGTGTCTTTGCCCCCTACCCGAAGGAACCCACTTCTCACAAAAAAAAGCAACAATGCAGCTAAGCCCGCACAAAGCCTGATCGATACTATCGTTACACTTAAAGAAATATCGATATTCACGCGCCCTCGGATCAGTGGGAATGTGGGCATTTAATTCCCAGTCAGAAATGGTTTGTATTGAGATTGCAATTGGGCGATAGTCGTTTTTCCAAGACATGGCTTTGATTCCATTATCAGCTTTGAAAATCCCTCACGTCCAGTCCTGCGAGAGAGTGACAAATCTCTCTGTACCGCAGTATAAGGATTTTTTCTGTCTCCCTTTAATTAATATTCTGTCCTCTCTGGAGCCCGTTCCAAAAGGTTAGTTAAACCATCTGGGAGTCAGCGGCCTGACACCTTCACTGCCTGACCAGGGGATCCTTCTTTGAACCTTAAAAGTAAGTGATAATTTACCGCCGGAGTTCATTGCGAGAGAAAAAAAAGACTGTAAGTCGAACAAAGTGCGAATTAAAACAAACAAATTCGTTCAATTGGTGAAATCGCTTTGATTGAAATTGTGGGATGATCTTGCGTCTCGTTGGTGAAAGAAGGATCAAGTTGTGTGTGTGTGATTTATAAATAGAGTCATCAACATTGACCGCCTTTTAAAAGTTTTTACAAGTAGTATTTAAATTACCTTTTACAACACTCAAAGATAAAGGTGATTAGAAAACTGGTCTAGAATCTCGTTGTTAGGAGTTTTACCATAAATGTACTTTATATCTCTGATAGAAATAGTTACATGAGTCAAGAACATCTAAAGCCCATCATATATATGTCCACATGTGTATAAATAAGATTCACACAGTGGTGTGGAGCCGGTAACGCGAGCAGACAGTTGTTAAACAGTGCACTTGACCGGACTGTATTTGTGTATTCATCCAGGGAAACGGTAAGTAATTTAATAGTTTTTATTCACAGCGATTACCCCTCAGACATGGCAAACGTCATGCATGAGTTCAACTTCGTTAATGCAGACACGATATATCCTGTAGCTTCTAATCTTTCTGAAGAGGAGGGAATTTTCATAAAGCTTTTCCAATACCTTGTTTAGTAAATGAGCCCAAGTGTATTTCTCTAAATCGGAATTGCATTGTTAATAGCAAAGCTGATGAAATCTACTAGATTTACAGCGATACACTGTAACTGATATCATACAAAGAACAATTGATGGGATTACTTTGAAAAATGAGAATTGAACTTCTTTTTTGCCCACGGTGCTTGCTCACTTTAATTCAGATTGATTCGTGTTGACGAGGCTTAAAACGGGTCGCCCAGCTGTGAAAGGTGGCTGGTTTTTTTTTTCCTCCGAGCAGAGTAGAAAACTGAGAATTTCATTCTATGTTCAGTGTCTGGCTCGTTACAGCAATCGAGAAGGGCTGCTGGCTCACCGAGCTCTACGAGATTGTTGTGCTGCCGCGGTCAACTGAAAGAGTGATGAGGTGACTGGGCTAAACAGAACAAGCTGTGTGTGTTCTCTCTCCTCTGATAGCAGTGTTAAAGAATGGCACACAGGAATGACCGCTGGACGCCGTACTGTCTCCCCATTCGAGAGCTCTCTCACGTTTTAACAGGGAAGAAAGCAAAACAACATCAAAACATTCGCATTCCCTAATTGCTTGGAGTTGGGTCTTAACATAGTTTAATCCACCTAGGACGTCAAATACATCTTGTGTATGTGTAAAATATGCTTCATCCGACAGCCCATTAAATCATGTTGGTAACAAATTATTAACAAATAGGTTAAAGGTGTTCAGGTGCTTTCAAATGAAAGATGCTCTCGTTCTAATATCACTGTCAATAAAGGTGACTTCTTTGTGCATTGCTTATTCACTAGGAGGCTGTTATAATTAAAGTTCCAACAGTTCGCCATTTCGCAACGCTGGCATTACAATTTAGCAACATCAGTAGCAGATTTAATTTTTTTTCTGGCTGCTTAACTATATGACAAATTAGTTTTAAATCCAGCGGCGTATAATTCATTTTCCTTACATAAATTCTCAAACTTCTGTAATGCAGCCAACATTGAAAAATAAATGACCATTTCGGTTCGGTTCTGTAAACCAAGCGTGGTCAAATTATTACATGCGGTCAGCTGCAGATTCCTACTGAACCGAGTCAAGCTGCTCGCAGTCACATTCTCTGTGTTGACAGTGATCCAGTTTTTTTTTAAAAGATCTGTCCTTGTGATCGAAACCCAATGAAGTACAGTGTACATATCCAAAGTTCATGAATGTATATGAGTAAGTTGAAATGAGTTTGCTCACCGCTTCACTGATTCATTATGAAAATGCGTGGATGATATCGAATGCTCCTATAATGGATTTCAAACTTCTTTTTAATTCTAGTTTCTCACGTTTAATCGGACGTTCAGTGGAAAGTTGCTGGATATCGCCTTAAGAGAATGCATAATTTGATTAACCATACAAAAACCCCTCGAAAATAGAGTCAGCCCTGATTGCGAACGAATCGGAGGGGTTGTGTTTTACCCTTATAAATAAGTTGTCGTCAAGACCACCGAGTGAATGGAATAAGGCTGCAATCACAGTATATAAACTTCCAAATAGGAAAATAGCTCTATCGAGCACCGCAATTGTATAGAAATATCGGATCCAATAAGTACACTATTAAGTACATACAATTTCTATCAATACGATTCAGAAAAGAAATGAAGGGCTTTTCTTCCACATTTGTATAAAACAAACTCTCGGTTCCTTTCCTATATATGACAAGTACTGAAGGCATAGACAATCCATTGATAGTTTTCAGTGAATATTGATCTGTGTGTTGATATGTTTGGCACTGAATATAAAATAAACGCGTGCAGGTCACACGACCTTTTGCATGATTTGTTTGACTGAATATCCATTTTGCTATGATTCACGTTCTGGTACGCAACATCACTTTCCTTCATCAGAAATACAACTGAACAATAAAGAATTAGCGCTAGGGCTCTCAGACTTATGGTGTAGGAACATAAAAACAGGGGAAGACAATGCCATTTACCGATCCAACACCGGCACCTCCCGCATCCTGATTAATGGCAACATTTATTGTTCAGTTTCCGCATTTTTGAGCATTATCACAGAACGTGAGCAGTATTAAGCAATGGAACTGAGCAGAATGCAGCGTTTATGTTAATTCCATTCGGTATTTCCCTTAATTGGAACGATCGTTCCTATCAGCATTTTAACATTTAAGATGAAAATTCTTTATTCACATTCAAATTATTAGCTAGCGTTCAATATCCCAACTTTACGATTGGAGCTGAGAAATTTGGAGTCAGCATCTCGATTATTTTAAATAATCAGCTGGCTAATTCTTCAAACTTCAATTTCTTTTTTAAGAAGTTTATATACTGTTTATATACAGTTTATATACTGTGTTGGTACTTTGAAAAATATATTATGGAAATGATTGCGGCGTGTCTTTCCTAACGGTTAAAATAACCATATTATTAAACAATTGCAGATTTGACTTAATACAATTCTGCAATTACAGGTGTAACGTAGAGACAGTGAGATAATATGTCGCCGTCACTCAGATGTTGAGAAAGTAGCTTTAACGAGGTAAAGTTTCAAACAATATGTAATTGATAAACATTTTCAGTATATTGCAGTTAATGAGGCCAAATATTACAGTTATTGACACTTGTTCATTCTAAATGTGATATGCAATTCTAACTTGTGAATTCTTCATTTTACGCCTTTTAGTACAGAACTATTATTCTATACATACACTTTTGAAAAATCTGTTGACAAGTGAATTGGGAATAATATGTGATCGCACTCTCACCTTGTTTTGCAAATGAAACAAAGCAACGTTCGAGTTTTCATGTTAAGGTTTTACTGAAGCGTGAAGTCCAGAGACTAATTGAGAGGTCTGATGCCTAGCTCCAATTTCTGCTTTTAACCTTCCCAACCAGATGTCAAATCCTTAAATTCATAAGTTATGAGGCTGCCAGTTAAAAGACGTAAAAATGAATTAAACCTTCGTGACTATTAGTGGTTCAGCGCTAAATTCACAGGTAAGATATCTGACCATGATGCCTCAATACGTTCTGTTGACAACAACACGACTGAGAAATTACATTTTATAGGTCGCTATTATCTATCTATCTATCTATATACATATGTACTGTATTTGTTTTGTAATCTTGCAAACATTCGTTACAACAGAGCACGAATCGCCAGTGAAAGATTTAGGAATGTTAGTGACAAAGGCTAAACATATAGCCACCAATGCAGAAAGGGCGAAGTTGAAACCAATGTGAATCGAAAATTTGTGAAGGATCTATGATCTCAGCTAAAATTCCTGCGACCGCAGGCGTATCATTTTAAAACAAAACATTTTAAAATTCTCTGTGTGCACATTTATTAGTCAATTCGTCTGATACCTCAATGCGAAAGTATGATTCAAATATTTAGGATTTTGGAGGAATAAGAGAAATAAATACTCCGGCTTGTTATTTATCTAATACATTGTTGCATGGTAATCAATCACATGATTTTTTTTAAAAGGATGGATTGTTGTATTTCGATAAACCTAATGAACGAACTGGCAGGTGCAAATTGAATCCATTTGGGCTCTGTCTTTGTACCAATTGCCACAAATCCAAGTGGCATGGTGCTAATTTAGTAAAACTGAAACATTTGGCCAGAAAGCTTAATGCATTTCTTACTGCTCGAATACATGTTCGTAATCTATTGACAGACTTCCTTCATTGCTTCATTGGCTGCTCCCCAAACACGAGTCAGTCTCCTCTTCCCCTTGTTACATTTCAGTAGACCCAGAGTTTTGATTTAACATTCCCTTCGTGTGGGGAAGTGTTATCGCGCCTTTTAGATTTTTAAAACACATCCTTCATTTTTTGATGCCTTTGCAGCTTTTGTCTAAATCCAAATATATGCAAGTAAGCGGGACACCGTATCTTCCCATGGTTTAAGGAAGGTAAACATGGAGAAGGAACAAAGATAGAATTGGCGCTAGCACTGTCATAGGTCATCTTATCTTTCCATTATTCCTACTCCAGATATAAACCAAGCAGCCAGTGTTTTCTTCTGCCATGCAAAATAATCCGTCCAACCGAGCATCCTTTTGATCTTTTGTCTTAATTTTTTTTGGTTAAGTACATTCCTATCTGACTTACAGAAAGTCAGTCTTTCTGTACGACAATCAGAATGTGTTCTGCTCTTTTTCGTTGGGTCCTTGCGCAGAATATTAGATTTAAAAAACGTAGTCTCAGTGTAACTGATAGTTGTGACCTTTGACTTGTGTCGTTGTTCTACAGGATGACCAAATCCTGGGGTGGAAGGAAAATTCCAATTTGATAACATTTCCTATGTTTCATTGTCAGAAGGTTGTCTGATGTTGCTTGTTTTAGAAAAGGATTATGTGGAGTCCAGTGCATAATCCAAATATTGTTTACAGTCTAGAGCTATAGTTGTAAACTATTGACCCAAGAGTTATAGATACACCAGAGAATGCACATAGCCGCTGACGAGAGATAGAATTCATGCTGAACATTGGCTACTTCTGAAGTTAATGGCAAGACAGCTGTATTTTTAGCAGTTTGTTGAGAATTAATAACACCAAAACTACAGTTAATAGTTGTAATATATAATTATCTTATTTTTTATTTTAAATGGTATTTGTTTCTATTTATTGCCACAAGCAATAGAGGTTTAATATTAATAGCCGACTTGTACATTGCAATTTACCAATGCTACTGACTGCTAACCAGAATTGTCAGTTAAAAGGCAGTGTTCAAATTGCCTGTTATCTTATTGCTAATCAACATTTAGGATTTCTATTAATAAAGAGATTAAACTTGAATTATTTGTAAAAGCCTCATAAAATTTTACTGGAAAATTATGCTTAGATCAGGTTAATTTCACAATCTGGATTTTCTCAATCTTCAAATGAATAAATAATTAAATGGTACAATATTCTGTCATTGCTTGTTTTCCAACTAATCAGTAATTCCTTATCTATATACATAAAATCATAAATTCAACCTATGTGAGATACAAAAAATGGTAAATGTTACTTTCTGTAATACACCAGCTCATTCTTTATTAAAATGAAGCTATTTCAGTTTCCATGCAAACATGGAAACATAGAAAATAGCAGTATGAGTAGGTTAAGCATATGACATTACCTTGGAACAAAGTTAACAAACATGCATCCCATTGAAGTTTTCTAAATATTATGAGAGTAGATGAAGAAAATGACATTTTTCTTGTTTTAATTTCACACAGGTTTCAGTAATATGCACAGAGTGCAGCCTGAATTTTTACATCACTTTTGTTATCAGAAAGCTCTTAGGTACATTGAAAATGTACCAAGTATTTAGACTGCAGTGAGTGGAGGTTTATAAAGATATCTTTCCAAAACATACCATTTCCTGACTAGAGAATGTTGTGAAACAGGTAATATAAAGTAATATTATAAAGATCCTATGACATCCTAAGTTTCTGATATGTTATGGTACTTTTATTACCTTGTAGTCACAGTATAATATGCAACTAGAAGTCAGGTTCACTCAGAAAGTTGCCTACTTTATTTTTAAACATGAATTTTGATGTCAGATAGCTATAGCCAATTCAGAAACAAACAAATAATGGGTATAACTTATGGATGTATTGATAGTCATAGTGTCATACAGTATGGAAAAAAAAACCTTCAGTCCAACTCATCCATACTGACAAGGTTTCCTAAACTGATTGGTCCCATTTGCTTGTATTTGGCCCATATCCCTCTAAACATTTCCTATTCAAGTACCTGTCTAAATGTCTTTTAAATGTTGTGAAATAGTTGGCATTCAGGTACCTTTTAAATCTTTCCCCTCTTATGTTAAATTAATGCCCTCTAGTTTTGGACTCCCCTACCCTGGGGAACGACTTTGGCTATTCAGCTTATCTATGCTTCTCATCATTTTATAAACTTCTGTAAGGTCACCCTTCAGCCTCCTATGCTCCAGTAATAACAATCCCAGCCTATCCAGCCTCTCCTTATAACTTAAGCACTCCAGTCTCGGTAGCATTCTTAAAAATATCTTCTGCACCCTTTCCAGTTTAATAACATCCTTTTTATAGCAGGGCAACCAGAATTATATGCAATACTCCAAAAGCAGCCTCAACAATGTCTTGTATAGCCACAACACGTCATCTAAATTCCTATATTCAATACTTTGGTCAATGAAGGCAAGTGTGCCAAATACCTTTTTCACCACCTCTTTTACATGTAATGCCACTTTCAAGTGACTTTGTTTCTGAACCCCTAGGTCTCTGTTCAACAGCACCCCCCAGGGCCCTACCATTAATCCTATAAATCCTGTCCTGGTTTTTCTTACCAAAATGTAACACCTTGTATTTATCTAAATTAAATTTGATCTGCCACTCCTCTACTCATTGGCCGAGCTGATCAAGATCGCATTCTATTCATTGGTAGTAGCGAGTTTTGGGAAGATTTGTAGCTCAGGTTGAGATTTTGGATGTAGGTTTGCTAGGATGTAGACCCCATCTACCACCCCTGAGAAAAGGAACAGGAAGTGACTTCACCACAGGAAATAATGAGAAATGACATCACCAACCCAAAGAAACCCAAACATATAAATAGAAAGCAGGAAGTTTCAGCATTGCTTCGCCTGAGGCCCACTGAAGATGTTACCTAGTTGGGTAACAAAACGCCTAGAAATGAACCTTCCAGCTCAGCAAGCAAACCTACATCCAAAATTCATTGGTAGTTTTTGGAAAATATAATTGGGTGTCTTTTATCTCTGTCATTAATTCTTGTAAAATTGAACTGCCCAACATGCTATTGTGTCTGTTCATTATCCAGTAACTGATGAATAAATTTGTTTGTCAGTATGTTCAATAAAACTCTAGTGAAATTTTCCTTCTCATCTGAAGTTCACGAACATCGTGTTTAAGTGTATGACATAACTAATCTGCTAATAAACAATGGCAAGAGCCCCCAGTTCAATTCCTAGGTTTAGTTACCTAGTCACTGGGCAAGTAAAGGTGCAGTTTGTAATGCACAGAGCATTGAGATGCCTATGATAATGCACTGAGATGTTGAGATTGTAACAAATAGGAAGAATGAAAGCGAAAAATATAGCAGACATCAATGTCAAACTAATAGCTGCTTCACAACTATGTCAACAGTGAAAATTGGCAGTGGATTAATAGTTAGGCCAGAGCAATAAATGCAAATAACTATGTTCTATTTTATGCTTGAGTTTCAAATATTTGGTATATTTTGATTGGATCAGGAAACATTTACAATGGAATTGGTTTATTCAGTTGATTTTTATTTTTGCTCAAATAAGTTACATGTTTTCTGGGGTAAGTACCTGCCCATTCAAACTTTTTGAGGTGCCTGCTGTAGTCACTTATATAGCTATATAGAAAGAGGAGTGAACGTGATCTTTGTGCAATAGGTGGCAACTTTCCAATTTGGCTTAAATTTCTTACATTCCTCAGGGTCAAAATACAAAAGTGTAAGATCTCTACATGTTACAATGCATTAATCTATTGAGAACCAAAAGCCAAATTTTGGTTTCTTCAAATGTTTAGTGTTGGCTAAGGAGATTTTTAACATTTTGGGTTTCACATCAATATATGACAGAATGTGAAGAGTGTATTCTGTTCTGTATTTGCAACAGTGTCAATTGAAATTATTAATGAACTTTTAAGTTGCAGTACCATGCAAGTGTCATTACTAGCTCTATATACTTCTTTCAAATATCTATATCATTGTGGTTAGTGAAACTAAATAATTAATTTGAGTTGTGATCACGTGTGGCCCAGTTTTTATTTTTAGAGGAATCTTTAAGCGAATCAAGTTGAGAGAAATTAGTGCAGAAGATTATTTTCCATTGCAGCAATAAAGCACTTTTCAGCTCATATAAATGCATCCCAAAACTATATTGTAATTGCAGCTTCCAAAGTACATCTCACTGCAGCCATGTGAGTTTTTCCATTTCCACCCAATTAGTGTTTCCGAGAGAGGCTGTAAATTTATTGACAAATTGCAAGAGGTTTCTTAGTGTGGGTTCATGTTCCTTAGAAACTGATTGCCGAATTCATTTCCTAAACGTTCCTGACAGGCATGAGAGCCAGACACTTTCTTCCCATGAGCTTGGATTGAATTTAAACTGGGCACCTGAGAAAGAAGAACCAATGTCAAAGTGCACCATATAAAACAGCTTTCAAAAGCATTTCAGATTAATTCAAGAGTTATTTTGTTCCATAAGAAATAGTTTGTCTTCCTATTATTTACAGCAGAATTTCAGATTATAATAGCATAAATGAAAAATAGTTGAGACATGTGAGTGCTGTCATCTGCCACTTTTATGTCATGGAAAATCATGTCTCACTAACTTGATTGAGTGTTTTGAAGAAGTGATGAAGAGGATTGATTAGGGCAGAGTGGCAGACGTGATCTATATGGACTTCAATAAGGCATTCGACAGGGTTCCTCATGGTAGACTGGTTAGCAATGTAAAATCACATGGAATACAGGAAGAACTAGACATTTGTATACAAAACTGGTTTGAATGTAGAAGACAGTGGAGTGTTATTTTTCAGATTGGAGGGCCTGTGACCAATGGTGTGTCACATGGATTGGTGCTGGGGCCCTTGCTTTTTGTCATTTATGTAAATGATCTGGATGTGAACATGTGGGTATGGTTAATTAGTGGTGTAGTGGACGGTGAAGAAGGGTACCTCAGAGTACAACAGGATTTTGATCAGATGGGTCAATGCGCCAAGGAGTGGCAAGTGGAGTTTAATTTAGACAAGTGTGAGGTGCTGCATTTTGGAAAGGCAAATCAGGACAGGAGTTATGCACTTGATGGTAATGTCCTGGCGAGTGTTGCTGAACAAAACGACCTTGGATTTACAGGTACAAATTTCCTTGAAAGTGGAATCACAGATAGTTAGGTTACTCAAGAAGACATTTGGTATGCTAGCCTTTATTGGTCAGCGTATTGAGTATAGGAGTTGGGAGGTCATATTGCAATTGTACAGGACATTGATTAGGCCACTTTTGGAATATTGTGTGCAATTCTGGGCTCCCTGCTACAGGAATGATGCTGTGAAACTTGAAAGGGTTCAGAAAAGAATTACAAGGATGTTGCCAGGGCTGGATGGTTTAGCTATAGGGGGAGGCAGAATAGGCTAGGGCTATTTTCCCTGGTGTTTCAGAGGCTGAGGGGTGAACCTGTAGAGGTTAATAAAATCATGAAGGGAATGGATAGGTAAATCGGCAAGGTTTTTTTCCCGGGGCTGGGTGAGACCTAAACTGGAGGGCATAGGTTTAAGGTGAGAGGGGAAAGATTTAAAAGGGACCTAAGGGGTAACTTTTTCATGCAGAGGATGGTGTGTGTATGGAACGAGCTGCCAGAGGAAGCGGTGGAGGCTGGTACAATTGCAACATTTAAAAGACATCTGGATGGGTATATAAATAGGAAGGGCTTAGAGGGAAATGGGCCAAATGCTTGCAAATGGGACTAGATTAGGTTAGGATATCTAGTCAGCATGGACGGGTTGGACTGAAGGGTCTGTTTAGATTAGAGTGGTGCTGGAAAAGCACAGCAGTTCAGGCAGCATCCGAGGAGCAGTAAAATTGAAGTTTCGGGCAAAAGCCCTGCATCAGGAATACAGGAAGGGTCTGTTTCCATGGTGTACATCTCTATGACTCCATTACCCTATGTCAATGCTAAGTGATGTTGTTTGTGAACCTCTGCGAAAGTAACAGTGTAACTTAAGATACAGGTCAACAACCAGGAGGCATGATGCTGACATAACTCTAGTAAGTAGACTTAAAAAACTTTGACTGCACAGTGGATGTAACAAAATTCCAGCCTGGTATGACATTATTTTTGATAGGGTCTCATATGAAGGAAAAGCAAATTCGATCTATTCAGATGTCTCAGTGGTAATTCACTGAAATGATAAACAAGTATTTCATGTCCAAATGTTGCCATTTTCACAACATCAGAAATTATGTTCATTGTCTCACTGTGCAAACTGCTCACAAGTTTGTTCAGCTTTTCAACTCGGCAATGATTTTTCAATGCTCTACCACCTAAAATCATTTCCATAAAAAGTTACAATTCTGCCCCATCTTAGCTAATGTGCAATTAAACTCTTCGCAGTGTCTTTATTATTCATGAAATCACCTTGTGTTTTGGTATAAGTCCAGCATCAATTAAAACTATGCTGCCCATAGCCTAGCTTGCCTTAGGTCTTCATCACCTGTCACCCCTTCCTCACCAGCTTAAACTGATTTGAATCTTGCAACCCTTGGTCAGAATCAGACAAGAAGCATGGCAAGGCCAATATCGCTCCATCCATTATGTTTTTCACAAACAATGTGGCAAGAGAAGTCTTTCGATAGGCAGCAACAAGTTGCCAACTGCAGAGGAGGGCATTTATTGTTTGTTAAATGCCTCGTTAACAACTCAACTCATCTCAAAAATGCTCAGCTTTCTACCTTACCAAATTCACCAAACAAACTAGATGTCAAGAAATCCTGGTATGGAAACTAGGTCAGCTACCTGGCAGACTCACTGCTTGCTTTGAAAGATCTTCGCATTGCAGTTGATCAAACTGCAGCATGGCCACATTCCACGGAAGCCAAATGCAAGCATCCTTCATCCGTTGGTATTGGGATCTGGCATTTGTCAAACCAATATGGAAATCATGAAACCTCTTTAATACACTGGCAGGGGACTGTGGAAGCTCAGATTTGCAGTGCAGGACACAACAGCAACGAACGTTGGAAGTTTGCAGAAGGGTCACTTTACACGCATGGACAGGGACCCAGCTTCAGGATTGGATCGACTGTTCTCTTGCTGTCTTAGCACTGCTCACTTCCAGCCTAGCTGGTTACTCATCCCAATTCTTCTGAAATATGGTGAGAGTACCAGCCTCCATAACCCTTTTGGGCAGCACGTTCCATCTTTTGACCACCCTCTGGGTGAAAACATTTTTTCTCAGATCTCCTCTAAATCATTTACTCGTCATCTTAAATTTATGCTCTGTGGTCTTCGACATCTCTGCTACGGGGAAAAGATTCTCATGATCTACACTGTCTATGTTTCTCATAATTTCTGTATACCTCAATCAGATCTCACCTCCCCCCGGCCCGCCGTAGCCAGTGAGGTATTAAACAGATCTAATAGGTCCTCTTTCTCTGGTGATCCTCTTATTCTTAATACAATAATTAAAAAGGCTTAGCTTTTTCCCTAATCCTATCCGCCAGAGGTTTCTCACAGCCCCTTTTTGTCCTCCTAATTTCTTTTTGAAGCAATCCGCTACACTCTCTGTACATTGGAAGGGACATCCCTGTTTATAAAGCACTGTGCCAGATATGTGCTTATTTCTTTTTCTTTATCAAACTCATGATACCCCTTGACAGCAAGATGTTTAAATGCTGTTGATGAACCTACCAAAATACATTTGAAAGAGCAGTAACAGATTGCTGTAAGTGTTATGAAAGCAATGAATAGGGTTAGTCACTGCTGTTTCTGATCAAGGAGTTTAATTTAGTCAGCAAAGGTGATCTGCCAAAATCCATTACCCCGTGCAAGAGTCTCTACCTGAGTGCAAACTATATAGGTAAAATTTAGACCCAGTCATGAGTTTGTTCACTCCAAGTAAGAACATAAGTTCAGAGAGCTCCAGGTGTTACAATTGCTGAAAATTGCACTTAGATGGTGCCATTAATTTGCTGAAGCTGAAAATTGGCTGTCTTTTGACTGGCCAGCAGCTCGATGGACAAGCCCTCTGTCCCCTAGGTCTTTGATCCTGGGAAAGTCCCTGTTAGCTGCCCGGTCAAGTGTCATGCAACTTTAAATATGGTGTGCCTTGCCAAAAGAAGGCAACGCAGCATTCTCACTGACTTTTCAACTGACACACAAGATCGTGTCTCCCCCATTAAACACCAGCCTAGAAACTGGAATGGCTAAAAACCTGGTCAAAAATGTTTGAGTGAAAGAGATTGAAATCAAATGGGCATCAGAGGAAGTGGTTCCAAAGGAATTGTTCAAGGCAGCGTAAAGCTCTGCTACAAATGGTGCAGCAAGTGGAAGGGACAGATGAATGGAAGATGCAGTATTATGTGGATGAGTACCAATTGTCTGCTTTGGTGTGAAAATAAAATGACAAAGTATTATTTAATTGGTGATAGTTTGTGAAATGTTAATGCACAAAGACACATGGATGTCCTTTGATACTGGTCATTGAAAGAAGCATGCAGGTGCAGCTATCAATTAATATTGGTCTTCACTGCAAGAGTGTTTACGTACAGGAGCTGCAGCTGTATAGGGTTTTGGTGAGACCACATCTGGAAAATTGCGTGCAGTTTTAGTCTTATTACCTAAGAAAAGATACATTTGTTATAGACTGCTGCAAGAGGTCACCAGATTGTTTCTGAGATTGCATGAGGAGAGATTGGAAAGAGCAGAGATTGGATCAACTGAGCTCACATTCACTGGAGTTTGGAAGTATAAAAGGAAATCTCATGAAAGGGCCTTCTGACAGGGCCAGACAGAGGAGAAGCAGTGATGATATTTACCCTGGCATGGAGGTCCAGAACAGGGGGTTAGGGTGCTAGGATGTGTGGTCGGCTACTTACAACTGAAATGAGGAGGATGGTGAACCTAAGAAGGCTGTTGAGGCCAAATAATTATATATATTTAAGCAAGAAATAGATAGGTTTCTGGAGACTAGACACATCAAGGGATCTGGGGAAAGAATGCAGGTGATGTAAAGGATCAGACATGATCATATTGAATTCTGGTGGGGGCTCATTGGCAGAATAACCTATTCCTGCTCCAATTTTTATTCTTTTTATGTTTCAATGACCTTACTTAAATTCCTACATGAAAGTAATACAATTGAGAATAAATTCTTAAAAATTTTGTCTCTGCAAGATTATGGCAAAGTCATAAACATGTTTCAAAATGAGTGTTCATAATTTTGCTGGAGGCACTACAGAAAAAGATAAAGCAATTTCAACAACTTTTGGGGGGGTACAAGATTATCCGACATATTGGTCTACGAAGTGTAACTCTTTAATGTCTTTATTTGATCATGCATGTGTCCGCGCCTGAGGTTGCTGTAGCATTTGCACAAAAGTATTGGCAAGTACAAAGTCTCTCTGCTATTTTGATGGCAACTTTGATGCTATTCATTTCTCTCCTTTGAATTCTTGCCATGAGTTAGGAATAGGAACATGCACTGACTGACAATATGCTAAACCATTACACCATGAAGGCTGTCATCATCTACATGTTAATTGTATACTAATTGGGTATTTGATTGTACTCAGTAAGGTGGATTTTAACTGGGGATTCACTTGTGTTCACGGACAGAAACCATGGTTACTGAATTGCATGTGCAAAGTGTAATTTGCAATTCTGCAAGTGGAAAGCTTGTAAGCATATAAATACTGGATTCCAGCTCCATCTTTCACCGCCTAGCTATCTGTTGTAACACATGTAAAGTTTATCATGAGTTGTCTGTTGGACTTCATTAATGGGCTATTTATCACAAACATTATGACAAATAAGATAGAATAGAAAGAAAGATCTCAAACTTACGTCATTTGAGGTCACATTGTCAGACCAGCTTAAAGTATTTTGCAACTATCCATTGTGAAAATAATGTGGAAAATTATTTCATGTCTTTTGTTTTCTACATGTTAAAATTCATACTGTAATGAGTTCAAATTATTCTCAGAATTTTTCAAACCTTTAAAATTTAGTGTTTCCTGTCAGTTTACTAGTTATCAAAGATATTTAGAGTTCATAGCAGGAGTTATCTGTAATTCCATACCATCTTAAAATTATTTTCGTATGGATTTGGTTACCTTTGTGATTCTTACATTTTATTATTTGGTTGTCATTTCAATTGCTGGAAGTTACTATTAACTAGAATATCAAACATTTGCAAAAGTATATTTTTCTCATTGGCCACTGAATGAAAACTTTTCAATTAAGGTTCAGCTTTTGTGCAAAGCTGTGTCTGTTTGGTTGATCCATAAAGATGGTACAAAGAAACATATTTCTGCATATCTCTTGGTTTTAAAGAGATACAACAAATAAAATAATTTCATCATAAAGTTGAATTTAAAGGATGCTAAATAACTCAGTCGTGTGTGTCTGTCAGGCACACAATTCCATGCAGTGTCCACTCGAATTTAAATGATGCTAAATATCTCAGTCGTGTGTGTTTGTCAGGCACATTGTTCCATGCAGTGTCCACTCATTAAGAAGGCCTCAAACAGGTTATTGAGCAGTTCATTTCTGCAGTGTTTGAAGGTTCCAGTTCAAAACATGGCTGACACTTGAACTCAGAGTCATTTTTGCTGAATTCCAGCCCTTAGATTGGATAGTGCAGAGAAAAGCTGACAATCTCTATGTAATTGCCAAATTCTTAAGCAATCATGAAATACAACCTGTTTCTTTTTTTTTCTGAACTATTCCATGAATTGAACCTCACCACTCCTCTCTGATTCACTGATATGATGTTCAAACAAAAGAGTGAAAAAGGGTGACTTCCTTAATTTTAATTAAAGCTTATGCTTTTTTTAGAACTCTTCTAGCATTTAGCAAGGTACTGTTTGCAAAATTAAATACTGGGGGGGGGGGGGGGGGGAGTTCTGAGTGCTTAATCAGAAATACATCTCCTTGCTCATGAGATCTATGGTAATCATGATAAAAGTTACTCTATATTGTCACCTATCATTTGTCTTAGTTGTGTGATGTTTGAAAACCCTCTAAATGTTGCTCATTATTTCATAATGTTTTTCCCTTATCATAATATATGAGGAGATAGGAACAAAGAAGTAATTGTAGGGGATACTCAGCAAGTCTAGCAGCATCTATGCGAAGAAAGCAGAGTTAATGTTTTGAGTTCATCATCAGAGAAATGGTCTGTTCGGATCCAAATAGCATCAGTTTCTGCATTATCTGCTTTTAGACTGAAACAAAATATATCTTACTCCTACTAATACTAAACATAAATAGTATAAAGGGCAGGAGGAATTGGATACAAAACCTTAACACTGACAGATTGGTAGAATTAGGATCTGGATCGATTGAAGAATGTTTCACAAAGTTATATTCTGATAAGGGCTGAGTTCTTAAAGGGTCTTAAAGCATTGAATAGAAATGCTGCACTTCTTTCAGAGTTACTCCATTTCTTTCAGGGACTCTGTACAAAGTCATTGGAATTATAGGTTATAGAGAAATTCAGCTGGAACAGAAGTATGTGCAAGATGTACTCAAATAAAATGCCATGTGTCATTTGTGGTGGCCGTGGGATGAGAGGTTTCTACATTTTAGATTATGTTCAATGCCCAATATGTGTTGTATAGACTTAAATGTGTCAAATAAAGTATTTCAAGGGGCTCTGATATTGAAATGCATAGTTTACTTCCATTTTTGGTTAATTCCTTTGTTGCTAAAGCACTGCCTCCGTTGGTTAGTTTGAATTGAAATTACTCATTACAGTCTGACTGCCAGGATTTAAGAGAATGTGGACACTGTATTAAATATTGGATAATTTTTAACAGACATGAGGACATTTCTCCTGGATCTGGCGCCTATTTTGGGTTTTTATTTCCCTGTGGACAGACCATAGGCATCATTAAATCAGTTCTTCCTTGAAAGTTTCCAACCTAAACAAAGTGTCATATTTAGGGACTTATGGATTTATGGATATCTACATATCTCTAATCCTGGAGATTTTATTGGTTTAGTATGAAAATCCTTAAATAAAATTATAATGGAGGACCCAACTTAAATAAAACATCATATTGTTAAAAGCATCCAGTATGTTCCTGATTATAAAAGGAATCCTTTTTTGTTTACGTTGGGTTGATTGGGAAATAATCATTTCAATGCATTTTCCAAGATCTGCAAATAAACCAAATCAAACTTACCATCGAAGTAAAATATCACAAAAATCAGACTTCTACAATAATAATTGAAAATGGTTATAATTTTGTTCCATATCTTAGATAGCTAATGCATTGCAAGTTATCCAGTCTGTATCTGAGTAGAATAATTATTTGAGAAAGATAAATGTTTTGTTACCATGGTAATTTAGGAGCAAGTGAAAAAATAATTGAGTTAAACTTGGTGTAAAAAAGCAACCAATTTATAGTGCAAATAAATTTCAAGGTAGTGTAGCAATGATCTCCCATAAAAAGTTGGGCAAAATTACATGCCTCACCACCATAACATCAATTTTTTTCCCACTGCCTACATCAGAATTATGACTGGTATCTCTTTCATCAGAACCTGACAGTAATAAGAAAAGACAGGACCATGATCTCAGCCTACTTGCCTTCTGTCTGTCTCTGTTTCCTGGGGACTACCAGATATGGCGTGCAAGTTTGCCAGGGTTAGAATTGGGAACGACAGGACAAACAATAAATGGAAGCAAGTTATTTGGTAGCAACATCCTCTTCTTTCACTGAGGTTAAGGAATATTGTTGAAGATTCATTGTAGTTTTCCTGGATCTTACATACTTTGAATTTCACTCCCACCTCTTCTGCTGCTACATTTGTAGATCCAAAACAGCACCAACAGTTCCTGTCAGCTGCAGGCACATTGCCACCTGCTAATGGAATTTTTGAGGAGGTCGGTATAAATGTCTCAAATTGGATGTTGGGTCAAAGTCATGACAAGGTCAAGACAGCAGGCCAAAATCCAATACCAACCCATGACACTCAGGATAAAGCCAGGACAACCCTGTCCTGAGGATCTGTGCTCATTTGGAAGAAAACGTCATTCGTAAAGATCTCTGCAAAACATTGGTCATTTCAACACAACCTACTCAACGAGAAACTGATGGGATTGGCTTGCCTGTCTGTTATACACATCACCAGATTGAAGTGAATGGACACTGAAACTGAGAGGGCTCTATAATGGGCAACCAATCCAATCCTGCCAGTTCCTCACTGAGTGGATTAGGTTACAATTATGTCAAAAGAGAGTTATCTTCTTATCTGAGTGCATCTTTTATTTCTCACCCTGAGCTCTGAAAGGGTGGCAAAATGTTAGCTTACGGAGTTTCTAATCATTAACATCGAGTTTACATAGGAAAGAGAGCAGTGACTTCATCAATCAACATTAGCTATCCTCAACGGAGACATAAATTTCTGACTTAAGTGGGCAATCATCAACGCTATAACTGAAATAGCTATCCCTCTGACCACAATTAGAGAAGTACAATACATCTCCTGCTCTCTCATTTTACTCCTGGCCCAGAGATAGCAGGTGAAAGCAGGCACCTCTGAAAAAAAAACCTGGTAAGGAAGAAATGCAAATAAAAAACATTTGTGAGAACTGAAACATTTGTTTATGTTTTAAAAGTATATCGCTTTTTAAGTTCTCCATTCTGACAGTAGTTTCCTTTACCTTTTCCAGAAGCTTTGCATAAACATTCTCCAGCTTGGGAACCATCTAAGAACGCAATGTGACACTTCCCTTGCCATAATGGATTTGTTTATCTTTGTCAGGAGCCGCAAATCTCTGTGCTTCATGGAGGAACAGTTTGTGTGCACACAAACACTGAATGTAAGTTAAGAGAATTATCACTAACAACCCAACCAGCACTAGGATTACAACCAATAAAGTCCTGTTGAAGTAAACACACTTAACTGAACATAAAATGGTATTGTGAAAACAATAAAAAGTATCTGTACTGGGATTATTAATAATTCTACCCTCACTTCCTTGAAATAATATAAGATAGTATAAAATAGAAAGATAATTTTTTTGTGGTCCTGTGTAGCTTTCCATCAGATATATACGTGTATCATTAACATCCCATGAACAATCCAAAAGTGAAAAAGTCATGCAGTGATGGCATTTATTTTGAGACAATTTGAATATAAAAACAGGGATGTACATCTGAGGCTCTATAAGGCTGTAGTCAGGCCAATTTTGGAGTATTGTGCACAGTTTTGGGCCCCATATCTCAGGAAGCAAGTTCATGAGGAATGGTCCCAGGAATGAAATGTGAGGAACGTTTGAGAGGTCCGGGTCTATACACGTTGGAGTTTAGGAGGATGAGGGGAGATCTAAATGAAACTTACAGAATACTGAATGGCCTAGACAGAGTGGGTGTTAGGAAGATGTTTCCATTGGGGGGAAAGACTAGAATCTGAGGACACAGCCTTAGAATAAAGGGTCTTTCAAATTCATTAGCTGCTGTTAAAACAGCTTGGAAGACCCTATACTGACAACAAGCAAAACTAATGTCATTTACAAAATACTGTGCAAGAACTGTAACAAACATTACATTGGACAAACTAGCCACTAGGATGTATGACTATCAACTAACCACAAAACAACATGACCCTCTCTCACTAATATCCTTACATACAGATAAGGAAGGACACCACTTCGATTGGGAAATCACATCCATCCTAGGACAAGCCAAACATAGACACAAGCGAAAATTCCTAGAAGCATGCCATTCCAACCAGAACTCTATCAATAAACACATCGAGTTAGACCCATCTACCACCCCCTGAGAAAAAGAACAGGAAATGACATCACCAACCCAAAGAAACCTAAACATATAAATAGAAAGCAGGAATCATCAGTAGTGCTTCGCTCAGAGGCCCACTGAAGATGTTACCTAGTAGGGTAACAAAACATCTGGAAATGAACCTTCCAGCTCAGCGAGCAAACCTACATCCAGTGTATTTAAGACTGAGATAGATAGGTTCTTGATTGTCAAGGGGATCAAGGGTTACGGGGAGAAAGTGGGAGAATGGGGTTGAGAAACGTATCAGCCTTGATTGAATGGCACGGCAGACTTGATGGGCTGAATGGCCTAACTTCTGCTTCTATGTCTTAAGGCCTTATAGTCTATCTTTATAGTACGTATTGAGAGATACTTGTTCTAGTTGTTCAGTTTTCAAATTCTGGGCTCTGGAATACAATTAATTAGCCAATAAATCAAATTGTAGCCATTGTCCCTCACAGACATTGTGGAAGGATAAGATAAAATACGAGTTGCAAGTCATAAATGAATTAGTAATCTTCCAAGAAAGCCTCGTCTAATTGTTTACTGATTTCCAGAAATATTCTGGATGCAGTATCACATTAATTCAAGCTGCGTAAGCAGGATCTTACAGGGGTCTGAGTGATGTGGGCTATAGCAAGCTTTGTAGCGATCAGACAAGTCATTTTAGCCATATCCTGATGTTGGGAGCAACTCTCACCACCTTTTATGCTTTTCACAGGCAGCATGGAGAGATTCTCACCAGGCAGTGGTGAAGTGCTAATTGGTGGTCATTATTGGTTGTTCATTCCTTATTAAGAGCCCAACTCAATGCATAAACATGCAGCCTCCCATCTTACCAAGCAAGATCGACATTGAGAAAGCTTGACAAGGAAGCCAGTGCAGGTCCCTGGTGGATTCGCAGCTGGCTCTAAATAACCTCCATGTTTGAAACCAGGCAAACACGTCAGGTTACTCTCCTTTGGCACTGGTCACACAGACCCACATCCACAGAGGTTGCCATTTGACATGTGACGGCTGCAAAAGCCCTGATGGCACATTTCCAATCCACTTACAGGATGCTCCTGCACTTCAGTGCTGCATTCCCAGGCTGCAACAGCAACTAATGTTGTAATGCTTCAGCAAGGACACTGTGTACTCAGGAACATGCACCAAGCCCATGGACTGGACCAGGTTGCATCTCAGGGCTATTTAGTCTTTCTCTTAGAGCTCACTCACTCTGAAAAAAACATTCAATGCGGCAGAGCTTAGTGGTAAGGCAGAGGATTGAGAAAGTATTAAAAAATCAACAAAAGACAATAATAAAATAATAATGAGAGAGAAAATAATCTTGGAGGTTAATCTCACCAGTAATGCTATGATAGAGAGCAAGAGCTTCTTTAAAAATATAAAAAGTAAGTGGGAAGCTAAACTAGAGATAACTCCCTTAGAGAATGTGTCTGGGGAAATAATAATGGGGATTAACAAACGACAAAGGTTTTGAATAAATACTTGCATTGTTCTTCACGGTCAAAGACACTGATAGCATCATAAAATTTTCAAATGGATATAAAACTAACATCAGATTTAAAAAAATGCTAGGGAAACTAAAGGAGCTAAAGACTGATAAGTCCCCTGGACCTAAAGGGATACATTCTAGAATATTAAAGGAAGTGGCTTCAGAGATAGTGCATGCACTGGTATATTTGGAAACACAAGCTTTTGGAGCGCTGCTCCTTCGTCAAGTAGCTAGTGGGGCAGGATCATAGGACACTGAATTTATAGTAAAAGATCAAAGTGTCATACAATTGATGCAAAGTATTGAACAAACCGAGATTGCTGTCAAGTCTTTAATCACTTTGAATGGGCATGCAGGTTTCCATTGATTAATGTGTAAATTTCAAAACTCCTTTCAAGTCCCAGTCTCAAAATAACTTAAGGTTTTATTAAAAAAAAGGTGACATCTCCACTCAGACAATGAATGCAAGGTGTAAGGTTAGAGTCTGTCTGTATTCCAACCTTGAGTCAGACTGATTCTAATTCCAAAGTAGGAATTTATAAAATGTCACATGGACTGACTGCCTACAGATTCTGTGCTTTTTGAACAAAATAGAATGTATCTGCAAATACAAATCTGCAAATGCAAATTCATCCCATAGACTTGTGTGTGTGTGTGTGTGTGTGTGTGTGTGTGCGTGCGTGCAAATGCACATGCATGTGTGTGTGTACATGTGAGAGTGTGTATGCATGTGTGCTCGGTAAAGTGTGTTTGAGTGTGACGGAGTATATGCTGTGAGAGAGTATGCGCGTGAATGTGAGTGTGTGTGTGTATGTGTATGTGTGTCTGAGAGCATGTGAATGAGAGAGGGTCTGTGTGAGTGTGATTGCATGTAAAAGTGTTTGTATATGGGTGTATATGTGTGCTTGTGTGTGAATGTGTGCATAATGTAGTGTGTATAATGTAGTGGGGTCACCTGTAGTGTGACATGAACCCAAGATCCTGGTTAAGGCCAACCTCATGGGTACCGAACTTGGCTATCAGCCTCTGCTAGGCCACTTTGCATTGTTGTCTATCCCAAAGTCCGCCTTGGAGGATGGTCACCCGAAGATCCAAGACTGAATGTCCCTGACCACTGAAGAGTTCCCTGACTGGGAGGGAATATCCCTGTCTGGCGATTGGTGCGTGGTGTCCATTCATCCGTTGTCAGAGCATCTGCTTGGTCTCGTCAATATACTAGGCCAGTTAGCTGAAGGAAATAAATGTTAGAGTTTATAAAGGATGTAATAGCAGAGCATTTCGAACTATGTAATTTGATTAAGTACAGTCAGCATTGCTTCATGGAGGGGAAATAATTTATTAGAATTTTTTAAGGACGTAACAAGCAGAATAGATAATGGGTAAGGAGTGGATATAATGTACTTGGATTTCAGAGGGCTTTTGATAAGGCATTAACTATTCTGCTTAATAAGATAAAAACTCATGGTTTTGTTGGTACCTTATTAGTATGGATAAGGAATTGGCTAACTACTGGAAGACAGGGTTGGGTTCAGGGGGTAAAAACAATGACTGCGGATGCTGGAAACCAGATTCTGGATTAGAGTGGTGCTGGAAAAGCACAGTAGTTCAGGCAGCATCTGAGGAGCAGGAAAATCAATGTTTTGGGCAAAGGTTCTATTCCTGATGAAGGGCTTTTGCCAGAAACATCGATTTTCCTGCTCCTCGGATGCTGCCTGAACTGTTGGGTTAAGGGGGGAGCATTTTTAGGATGGCTAAATCAGAGATCTGATGGGGTCACAATTAATTACAATATTTTTTAATGACTTAGATGAGGAAACTGAATGTACAATAGTCAAGATTGTGGATGACACAAAAACAGGTGGGAAGGCAGGTGGTGAGGATAACACAAAGAGTCTGCAGAGGAATACAGACATGTAAAATGAGTGGGCAAAAACTTGGCAGGTGGGATACAAACTGTGGAAATGTGAGATAATACACTTCGTAGGAAGAATAGTGGAGCTGAATATTTTTTTAAATTGAGAAAGAGTGCAGAAAATTACAGAACAGAGGGATTTGGGAATCCTCATCCTTAATCACAAAAAACTAGTATCCAAGTTCAGTAGCTAATAGGGAAGGCAAATGGAATGGGGTCTAAAATTAGTATGGTTTTTCTGGAACTTTACAAGGGCCTAGTCAGACCACAGCTGGAGTACTGTGACCAATTTTGGCACCCTTACCTAAGATATACTGCATTGGAAAGAGTCCATATCATGATGTTTAGAACAGATACAAAGTCAAGAAGCTTGCCATAGTTGTCAGCAAGCCTCAGTCAAATCAAAAGGGATAACTGGAATTCTGTTACACGTCCAGGCCCACTCAAGACAGTCAGAGTCCAGGGTCCTCTCCTCATATGGGGTGAGCAACTGAATTACTGGCAGCACACAATCCCTTTTGGCTCTTTCTGCCCTATTGTGGGCTGTTTCCTAATGGGATGAAAGAGAGCTGGGATGAAAGAGAGCAGGTATTCAGTGAGATGGAAGTGAACGGTGCAACTCAATGTTGGTGCAGGTGGACAAGTGAGTAGGCAGCTCTGAGGTTTACTGTTGTCAGGATTGGGATGGGTGGGAGCAAGTGGGGAAGAATAGTAGAACATGAGAGTTGGTGGGAGGTGGGTACAATATCAGATACAGTGAGTGCAAGGTATTGGACAGCAAATATTCAACTGTACGCTGTCAGAGTGGAAAAGGACATTGACTTTCTTCCCACGATGCTGTGCATTCCTTCAGATGCCAAGATTGCTCAAAGCCTTGTGGCAATCTCAGACCATTCACCTCCATTGCTGGTCATGGCTGAGGTGGAAGTCCCATGTCGACAGTCCCCTGCCCAGCAGGAGTCTCATCTGCCATTCAGGGGCATATGTCAGGAACTGTGCTGGGACAACTCTGGGTGCACAATGGACTTTTGAAAGATGGCACAGGCACAAGGGAGAGAAATAAATTCCAGATATCTGCCCAAGTGGCAAGTTGTTCAGGGAAGATGGTAGGCCAGGATGGAAATCAGACATCAGCGATGCCACACAGAAACGTGGTCTGTAATTAATGAGGTAGTTTCAGTAAATACGGTCAATTCTTCTGTGATGCAATGGGCAACCCTATGTTATAGAAAAAAAATCAGGCTTTAGGAACAGCTTGAAGCGTTGGCGATGTAATAACATTACAGCCAAGATGCATTTTAAAAGTTCATGCTGTGGAAACAGCATCCCTAATTTGTCAATCATGTTACAGCAAATATACATTGACAAAATGTACATTATAACAGAACAACCTGGACAGCAACAGATCTCATTTGGCTTCACATTCATAAACCCTCCAAAAAGCTCACCACAGCATAAGGTTCAACCCCAAGTGTATACTTAACAAGTGCTAACTTTTAAATGGTAAATGACCTTGAAGTTAATAGAGAATTGTATTATTATATGGTGAGTCTACATCAGAGGATTTACAACATAGATGACCCCAGAACATTTTGGCACAAATAACCTGAGGCATTAATCATGTCTCTCCATAACCTTAAAGACTTTTGTACGATATGCATCAAACAATAGGTTTTAACTTCAGGCATTCACCACTACACCTCTAGATGTGTCACAATGATTGCTGCTGTATTTTCTAATCAGTTGTCCAACAAATGAAAAAGGATATCACAGGGGCCCTGGTGGAAATTTTTAATTCCTCTCTGACAGCAGAGGAGGTACCAGAGGACAGCTAATTTAGCTTCACTTTTCAGGAAGGCTGGTCGAGATGGACCAGGGAATGACAGAGCAGTGAGTCTCACAACAGTATTAGGGAAATGTTTGCAGAAAATTTTGCAGGAGAAAATTAATCTCCATTTAGAAAGGCACGGTTTGATTGGGGTAGTCAGCATGGCTGTGTCAAAGGGAGGTTGGGCCCAATAAATCTGGGTGAACTTTTTAAGGAGGAGATTGAGTGTGTAAATAAGGGCAGTGACATTGACATTGTTAAAAATCACACAACACCAGGTTATAATCCAACAGGTTTATTTGGAAGCACTAGTATTCAAAGCTAGTGCTTCCAAATAAATTTGTTGGGCTATAACCTGGTGTTGTGTGATTTGTAAGTTTGTCCACCCCCGTCCCACACCAGCACCTCCACATCATTGCCATTGACTTTGGTTACATTCATTTCAGTAAGTTCTTCAATAAGCCCCCATATGGGAGACTGATAAAGACAGTAAAAGCACATAGGATACAGAGTAACTTTACAAGTTGGATCCAAAACAGGTTTAGTGGCAGGAGATAGAGGGCAGGGGGTAGAATGCTGCTTGTGTGACTGAAGTCCAGTGTTCAGAGATGTACCATGGGGATCAGTGCTGGGTCCCTTATTGTTTGTCTCTATATAAATAATGTGGGTGAGAGTGTGCGAAGCAGAGGTGGGGGCAGCAGTAGGGTTTGGGGATGATAAGTAAGTTTGTTGATGACATGAAGATTGACTAGGAGGTTAACAATGCGGAAGAAGGTCTTAGATTACAGGAGAATATAGATGGATTGGACAGATGGTTAGATCAGTGGTAGATTGAATTTAACCCTGATAAGTGAGAGGTGATGCATTTTGGAAGAATTAACAAGGGAATACCCAATGAATGATATGACACTAGGAAACTCCGAAGAACAGAGGAATCTTGGAGTGCTTGTCCACAGATCCCTGAAGGTGGCAGAACAGCTGAATGCGGTAGTTAAGAAAACATATGGGACACTTGCCTTTATCAGACAAGGCACAGATTGTAAGAGCAGAGAGGTTACTTTGGAACTGTACATGACTTTGGTTAGGCAGCAGCTGGAGCACTGTGTACAGTTTCCAGTCTTTGCATTACCTGAAGAATGTGTTTGCACTGGAGGGATTGCAGAGGGGATTCACCAGGATGCTGCTTGGGATGGAGCATCTTAGCTACAAAAAGAGGCTGGATAAGCTCTTTTGTTGTATTTGGAAGAGAGAAGAATGTGGGGTGGGGGTGGGGGGGGGGGGGGAGCGGAACAGAACTGAAAGAGTTGTATAAGATTATGAAGGGCATGGAATATGTGGGTGGAAAGCAGCTGTTCCCTTAGTTAATAACAAGTTTAAAATGAAAGGCAGGAGCTTTAGAACTTGAGTGAAATGCATTGCCCAGGAGACCACTTGAGGCAAGTAAACTCACAACCTTTAAGATGTACTTGGATGAGCACTTGAAGTGTCATAACATTGAAACCCTCGTTCTGGAAATTGGGGCTAGTATAAGTGATACAGACTTGATGGGCTGAAGGGCCCTTTCTCTATTGCATGATTCTATGAAATGTTGGTGGAAGTCTACCATAGAAGAGTATAGCTATCTCAATTATCGTCAGTATGATCATCGCAGTTCATTCCTGCCCAGTTGCTATTAAAAGTGAGACGAAAGCATTTAAGGTTTAAAGAGATAATTGACAGTGAAGAAACTAAGTCATGGGTATTCTTTGCATTTGCAAATGGTCCCAACATATTGGCAGTCAATTTCAATCAAGAACTGAAAGAGCCAAAAAAAGAGTCCATAAATGTCACTAAGCAGAAATTACATTAGCAAAACTATTTGAGAAGTAATCTATAGAGCACACAAAAACAAGAAAGCTAATTCACTTAATATAGAATATTATAAGTATTGCAACCAGTATCAGGACAATAAGATCCCATTATAGGAACGCGATTATGACTGGATAATCTATTTTACTTTCTGACATTAACTGGAGGACAAATACTGGCCTGGAGACAGGGATCTTGTACATCTATCTGAGCAGCTGCTTAACAGACCAATGTCCACATATTGAATTAGGAAGCAGAAGACATTTAGACATTTTCATGTTCCTTATTTTCAATCTATTATTTAGCAGAGACACACCAGTGTCCACTTTTCTTTTCTGGATCTTTCCCTTTTCCAAAGCCAACTGGCACTGTGAAAAATCCAGCTTTTCAGTGTGAAGTACAATCAGTACACCAGCACTCAATCAATTCGAGACCTGCACCTCAAAATACTCACAGATTACTGTTGTATTGTACAAAACTCATAAATTATCTGATTTGCTGATGCAAGTTGACAGAAAGCTTGAATTAGGTTCCAGTATTTAACAACGATAGCTATCTGCATATAACCCCCCCGCCCCGCCACCCCCCCCCCCCCCCCCACACACTTCAAACATATCAAGGAGATAGCCTAGACCTTAAAGTTTATCTTAGTTAAAGGCAAGTGTAAGGTGTTGTGTTCCAGACGTAATTCAATTGGTTATATTATTCAGCTTTAAGCAAAACACACTTAATTTCATCAGATACTTAAAATACAAACAAAAAGAAGATGAATTTGAATAATTTAACTCTATTCCAAAACTTTACAAAATAATAGATGTTTCAACTACTAACTAGAAACAACTTCAATGTGGTAACATCCCATAAACACACGTGTGGCAAAAGCAAACATAGTAAAATAGACTGTCTCATATGCAACATTTCTCCAGTCCAGGAGGAAAGAACATCAAGAGAAAATTCTGGCAGGTAGAGAGAGTGACAACATTTTGCTGTAGCAGGGACAAATGCAGCTTCAAAACCCCAACAACTACTGAAAGCTAAACTAAAAAACCTAGGTTCTGTGGGAGCCTGACTCCACCTATTCAGGCTGCTTCTATTGTTCCAACTTTAAATAACAACCCAAGGCCTCACAAGCTGTTTAATTTATTGGCTTAGAACAAACCACTTGGTACCTTTGTCACATCCTCTCTTCATTAGAAAATGCATGGACAAAATACACCTCTTAAAGTCATGGTATCATCATAACACACACGGGGGGAGAAAAGCTGTTATGGGTAAAAGGAAACTGGGGAAGCAGTTCAATGTGCTCTGTACACAAAATCTCCTGAGCAAGTTCTTGTGCTGATCAGAATGCTGCTTCTTGATCTCCCTGCTCTGGATACCGGGGGTACAGGGTGACTGGTTCAGACTTACAAAAGTCTCTGACTTAAGAATTAAAAGTCACAGCTTACAGCAACTAATGAAGGAAAAACAAATTGGTTTTCTTCAAACTTAAAGTGGGTTTTGCTCCATAGAATAGACACAGCTGGTGGAGATCTCATAGATTCTCTCTATCTCAAGCTGCTCACATTGTTGTTGGAAGGCAGAGAAACTTTGTCATCGAGAACTGGTCACTAGTCCACACAGCAATCAACTAATCATTGTCAGCTGAAATTCCATTTGTGCACACTCTTGACTCCAGCCAATTTGCACCTTCTCCTACAATTGCTTGAACCAGTCATTAATTATATAAGTTTCTGTTTTAAAAAATTGTAGTAATCTTTCAACAATCCCCAAATTTAAAACACTCCTTGTTCCACGTTGGTCTTGTAGTGGTTGGAAAGAGGGCCAGGCCAATCTCATTGACCATGAAATCCTTGATTGGGACTGTCAGCCAGGGCTCCCTGATTGGTCTAGGTTAACAACCCCAATCAGAGAACTCATGATCAATGAGATCCACTCAGTCCTCCTACTCTCTGCAAGTCTACAATTGAAAATACAGAAAAACATAAAGGCAGGTCACTTACAGATATCTGATGACCAACACCAACCCACTCAAGCAGAGAGATTTTTTCATCTCCAGCATTTGTTTTAAACTGCCTACATCTATTCTAAGCTTTTTTTTCACTTTATCCCAGAAAGACCAAATACCAATGTAACATTCTATTTGTTCTTTTCAATTTCTCCAAGATTTTAAATAAATAGAACTCCATATCAATAGCATCATAGAGTCATAGAGATGAAACAGACCCTTCAGTCCAACCTGACCAGATATTCCAACCCAATCTAGTCCCACCTGCCAGCACCCGGCCCATATCCCTCCAAACCCTTCCTTTTCATATACTCATCCAGATGCCTTTTAAATGTTGCAATTGTTCCAGCCTCCACCACTTCCTCTGGCAGCTCATTCCATACACGTAACACGCTCTGCATGAAAAGGTTGCCCCTCAGGTCTCTTTTATATCTTTCCCCTCTCACCCTAAACCTTTGCCCTCTAGTTCTGGACTCCCCCACCCCAGGGAAGAGACTTTGCCTATTTATCCTATCCATGCCCCTCGTGATTTTATAAACCTCTATAAGGTCACCCCTCAGCCTCACAGCCAACGGCATTTATTGCAGATTTAATCCTCAGTAATACATAGACTCTCCTTAAACTCCCACATCCCACTAGAAGAACATATCACTCTACTAAAGGCCATTTTTGCTTCTTTCAATCTGCAGATCCAGAATATAGCACTGTCTTATTCCTCTACAAAACATTGCTCCAGGCTAACTTAATACTTATGGCTTATATTTTTAAGTTTAATTAAGAGACATATCCCAATGTAACATATAACCCACTCTACTCACTACTGCAGACTTACTGTAAGGCCACACTTAAAATATCCACTTCTCTGTTTCTGTGCTGTGATCTCTCCCAAACAGGTTCCTCCAAGATCTGTTGTGAATTTCTCTGTTTGTTAATTTTCCCAGATGCACTCTGATGTACAGCAATACAGGAACTCAAACAGCAAAGGCAGTAACTGTGCAGGTTCACTGTGTCAGTTTCTTTCTTAGATTAGATTACTTACAGTGTGGAAACAGGCCCTTCGGCCCAACAAGTCCACACCGACCCGCCGAAGTGCAACCCACCCAGACCCATTCCCCTGCATTTACTTCCCATAACACCACAGGCAGTTTAGCATGGCCAATTCACCTGACCTGCACATTTTTGGACTGTGGGAGGAAACCAGAGCACCCGGAGGAAACCCATGAAGATACGGGGAGAATGTGCAAACTCCACACAGTCGCCTGAGGTGGGAATTGAACCCGGGTCTCTGGCACTGTGAGGCAGCAGTGCTAACTACTGTGCCTGTGTGTGTGTGTGTGTGTGTGTGTGTGTGTGTGTCTCACACACACACACACACACATCACCATGTGCTGCCATTGTCTTTCCTCTCCCTTCTCTCTCTCACATTATGTGCTGCCATTGTCTTTCCTCTCCCTTCTAAAACTGCTGTTGTTTTGACTTTTTTTGTCTCTAAAGTTCCAAAACAATTGCAACAGCATATAAAACAGTAATTGCTGCTCTTGGAATTCAAGGGAATCACCTTCAATACTTGGAATATCTCAAAAAAGGAGCAACATGTTACAGCCAGAAGTTTCTCCCATCTTCCATTAACAAGGGCCAGAGTTTAATTGGCAAATGAGCTCTTCACTGCTTTCATTTTCTTTGCCTCCCATGCCAAGGAGCAACTTTTCTGATATTTTCCCACAAGGAATTTCGCAAATCTGCCTACACTGGAAAATCCATCACTAGGATTTGTAAGCAGGCATCACTAAAAATGATTAATGTTTTATTTTGAGATCACCCAAATCAGATATATTCTACTTTTTAAAAAATCTATTTGGTCTCAATATTGTCTCCTCCTTGGAATTTTGTGGTCTGACTAAATTCCACACAATGAATCTTCTATCTGGCCTAGTCTGTCGGTCTAAGCACCCTGCGAGATTTCTCATCTGTTCCATTTCATCCGAGGTAGCAGCTTCATCTTTCTGCTCAGATCTGGTACAACTAATTGCAATAGGGATTTACATTTTCAAGTAAAGCTCCTGGTGTACAATTACATTTGACTTACCCTGAATAACTTTCAAACTCACACATTTGGAAGTTCTAGCAACAATACAGCAAATTTGGAATTCCTTCCTAATGCAATCAATAATTTCTCCTTTAAAGCCAATGCTGTCTCTGCACCACCAATCCCCCCCCCCCCCCCATGCTCACCTCCCACCACCCCTCCCATAACACCCAAAAATGCGATCATTACATGCATCATAAAAATAGCTGGGAATTCTCTGTTATAATGTCAACAGAAGACTGTCAGGTTCACTTTCTGTTACAAACACTTTAACATTATTAGAGTTATCCTCATTGAAAAATACCACACCCATGGAGCTTCTTTTAACTCATAAATGCACTTCAGCAATTTTCATAGTTTTCACCTTCCATTCCTGCTCCTTCCTTTGAAGCCTGTAAGAATATTTCCCTCTCAAACAGGTTACCCTGAAGGAATGCAACATTGATACCCTTTACATTCCTTATATCTGTGGAGCCACACTCCAAGGAACAGTCTGTTAAAATGGCTAAGCAGTTTTTCAAACTTACCTTCTAAGCCATAGGAGAGACTTCCTTAATCTCTTTTCAAAAACATTCCTCAGCTCCTCCAGTTACCAATCTAGCTTTGTCCTTACAGGCCCCATCAAGTTGGATTTTATCCATATCTTTCCATGTGATATGGATAGAGTTTGACCCCTATCTTCAACTTTCAAATATACGCTGAATTCTTTGCAGTTTTGTAATTTCTAGTTTAGCCTCTTTCTTCACTCTATCTTTCATTTAGATGTGGACATAAATAAATATCTATTATAGGGATTTCTAGTGTTATCTATTGTCTCAGAAGACTCTCCATTACTTATGCTGCACAATGGACTTGGGATCTCGTGGAGGAGATTGTCTGTCAGGGCATGGTCAGAATTTGAATTAGGTCTTGGATTGTGCTTACCAGTGAGAATGAGTCTGCCTGTTATAGAGACATCCCCAGCCTATTCAGCCTCTGAGTTATAGACTCATAGAGATGTACAGCATGGAAACAGACCCTTCAGTCCAACCTGTCCATGCCGACCAGATATCTCAACCCAATCTAGTCCCACCTGCCGGCACCCGGCCCATATCCCTCCTAACCCTTCCTATTCATATACCCATCTAAATGCCTTTTAAATTTGCAATTGTACCAGCCTCCACCACTTCCTCTGGCAGCTCATTTCATACCTGTGCCACCCTCTTTGTGAAAAAGTTGCCCGTTACGTCTCTTTTATATCTTTCCCCTCTCAACCTAAACCTATTCCCTCTAGTTCTAGAGGCCCCGACCCCAGGGAAAAGACTTTGTCTATTTATCCTATCCATGCCCCTCATAATTTTGTAAACCTCTATAAGGTCACCCCTCAGCCTCCAAAGCTCCAGGGAAAACATCCACAGCCTATTCAGCCTCTCCCTATAGCTCAAATCCTCCAACCTTGGCCACATCCTTGTAAATCTTTTCTGAACCCTTTCAACTTTCACAACATCTTTCCAATAGGAATGAGACCAGAATTGCAAGCAATATTTCAACAGTGGACTAACCAATGTCTTGTACAGCTGCAAAATGACCTCCCAACTCCTGTACTCAATACTCTGACCAATAAATGAAAGCATACCAAATGCCTTCTTCACTATCCTATCTATGTGCGACTCCACTTTTAAGGAGGTATGAACCTGCACTCCAAGGTCTCTTTGTTCAGCAACACTCCCCAGGACCTTACCATTAAGTGTATAACTTCTGCTAAGATTTGCTTTCCCAAAATGCAGCACCTCACATTTATCTGAATTAAACTCCATCTGCCACTTCTGAGCCC
Organism: Chiloscyllium punctatum; assembly: GCF_047496795.1. Lineage (NCBI taxonomy): Eukaryota > Metazoa > Chordata > Chondrichthyes > Orectolobiformes > Hemiscylliidae > Chiloscyllium > Chiloscyllium punctatum. The sequence goes on from NC_092743.1 coordinate 126,936,965, forward strand.
TTGGCCCATCTGGTCAAGCTCCTGTTGTAATCTGAGATAACCCTCTTCGCTGTCCACTACACCTCCAATTTTGGTGTCATCTGCAAACTTACTAACTGCACCTCTTATGCTTGCACCCAAATCATTTATGTAAATAACAAAAAGTAGAGGACCCAGCACCGATCCTTGTGGCACTCCACTGGTCACAGGTCTCCAGTCTGAAAAACAACCCTCCACCACCACCCTCTGTCTTCTACCTTTGAGCCAGTAGTGTATCCAAATGGCTAGTTCTCCCAGTATTTCATGAAATCTAACCTTGATAATCAATCTCCCAAGGGGAACCTTATTGACCGCCTTACTGAAGTCCACATAGATCACATCTACCACTCTGCCCTCATCAATCCTCTTTGTTACTTCTTCAAAAAACTCAATCTAGTTTGTGAGACATGATTTCCCACACAAAAAACCATGTTGACTATCCCTAATTAGTCCTTGCCTTTCCAAATATATGTACATCCTGTCCCTCAGGATTGCTTCCAACAACTTGCCACCACCAACGTCAGGCTCACTGGTCTATAGTTCCCTGGCTTGTCCTTACCACCCTTCTTAAAGAGTGGCACCATGTTAGCCAACCTCCACTCTTCCGGCACCTCACCTGTGACTATTGATGATACTAATATCTCAGCAAGAGGCCCAGCAATCACTTCTCTAGCTTCCCACAGAGTTCTCAGGTACACTTGATCAGTTCCTGGGGATTTAACCACCTTTATGTGTTTCAAGACATCCAGCACTTCCTCCTCTGTAATCTGGACATTTTGCAAGACATCACCATCTATTTCCCTACAGTCTATATCTTCCATATCCTTTTCCACAGTAAATACTGATGCAAAATACTCATTTAGTATCTCCCCCATTTTCTGTGGCTCCACACAAAGGCCGCTTTGCTGATCTTTGAGGGGCCCAATTCTCTCCCTAGTTACCCTTTTTTCCTTAATATATTTGTAAAAACCCTTTGGATTCTTCTTAATTCTATTTGCCAAAGCTGTCTGTTGATGCTACAACATGAAGATTTGAAAGTTCCCTGCCCCAACACCCCATGAGCAGCTCATAAAAGCTGCGCAAAGAGAAAACTAAGTTGTAAATATTATTGCCTTCATCTGTGCGAACTGTAAAGGTGACAATTACCTTCAGAAAATCAACTAAGAAACCATCTATGCCTATGGAACAATGCATTGTGAAAACCACTTAAGTAACCTGGCAAGTTATTCTCTTTTATTTCTCACTTAACTGTTTATCAGTCTGTCTTTTGTGTGAATGACACAGAAAACAAAGATTTTTGAGTATAAAGTCCAATTAGATTACTTTATTGATTCATTTTACTCTGCTAAAGCTACTACGTTGGCAATAAATTGCTAAGTCTATTGTTTAAAATACAAACTGATGTCTGGAACTAAGTATTCGCAGATGCTGAGTTGGGTTATTTCAAGACTGGTTAGGAACCACTGTGGTCAATCTTGAGCGTCTTTGAAGGTTTTAATTTTACGGTGTTACAAATGTAAAGATAGAAAGGCTGATTTGGTTCACTAATCTGTTTCCATATCATAATTGCGCCTATGGAAGAATTTGGGATTCCACTTTATGTTAGCTGTTAGTTTTTTCTCATTATCACTCTTTGCTATTCTTTTTGCCTTTTCACCTCGCTGCTGAACCTTATGTATTCAGCTTGGTTTGCAACTATATTTTCTAACTCCCATTTGTCTCCTTAACCAATACTTTTACCATTTTCTTTTCCATTCCTATCTTTTTTGCACACCATGTAATATGGAATAATTAACATCTACTCCTGCTCCATCCTTAAGCCATGTCTCTGTTACAGCTGCAACAATTTAATTCTACAATCTATGAAAACAACCGTAAAATATTTATTGAATCAAGGAATATACCTCAAACACAGTACCAAAGCAATTGTTAATACATTATTGTGTAAATAAACATGGTAACAGCTCTCAAGGAAAGCTATTTCCTTATGTCACACAACAAACTAAGGAGGAAAGGGATAACCTTAATGCACAAGAATTACACTGGGAGAAATGCTCCTAAGGTAAAGGGAAAATCCTCTTTCTCTGTAAGGCATTCGACAAGGTTCCCCATGGTAGACTGGTTAACAAGGTTACATCACATGGAATACAGGGAGAACTAGCCATTTGGATACAGAACTGGCTCGAAGGTCGGAGACAGAGGGTGGTGGTGGAGAGTTGTTGGAGGCCTGTTACCAGTGGAGTGCCACAAGGATCGGTATTGGGTCCATCGTTTTTTATCATTTATATAAATGATTTGGATGTGAATATAGGAACAATGGTTAGTAAACTTGCAGATGACACCAAAATTGGAGGTGCAGTGTACAATGAAGAAGGTTAACTCAGATTACAACAGGACCCTGGTCAGATGGGCCAATGGGCCAAGGAGTGGCAGATGGAGTTTAATTTAGATAAATGCGAGGTGCTGCATTTTGGTAGAGCAAATCAGAGCAGGACAGATAAATTTAATGCTCAGGTCTGGGAGTGATGCCAAACAAGAGACCTTGGGGTACAGATTCATAGTTCCTTGAAAGTGGAGTCACAAGTAGACAGGATAGTGAAGAAGGCATTTGGTACAATGGCCTTTATTGCTCAGTGCATTGAGTATAGGAGTTGGGAAATCATGTTGCAGCTGTACTGGACACTGGTTGGGCCACTTTTGGGATACTGCATTCAATTCTGGTCTCCCTGCTATAGGAAAGGTGTTGTGAGATTTGAAAGGGTTCAGATATGATATACAAGGATGTTGCCAGGGTTGGAGGGTTTGATATATAGGGAAAGGCTGAATAGTCTGGGACTATTTTCCCTGGAGCATCAGAGGCTGAAGGCGTTATCTTACAGAAATTTATAAAATCATGAGGGGCATTGTTAGCGTCATGGATAGTTCAGATCTTTTCCCCAGGTAGGGGATTCCAAAACTAGAGCACATAGGTATAAGGTGAGAGGGAAAGATTTAAAAGGGACCTGAAGGGCAACGCTTTCAGATAGAGGGTGGTGTGTGTATGGAATGAGCTGCCAGAGGAAGTGGTGGAGACTGGTAACAATTACAAAATTTAAAAGGCATCTGAATGGGTATATGAATAGGAAGGGTTTAGAGGGTTGTGGGCCAAATGCTGGCAAATGGGACTAGATTATTTTAGGATATCTATGCAGCATGGACAAGTTGGGCTGAAACATTTGTTTCTGTGTTGTACATCGCTATGACACTATGACATAGCCAACCAAAATTCCAGGTCATTGTGTCACTGTCCCCAGCTAAAATCTAAATGTTATCCCTAAATATTTAGGATCAGAGTCACCCAAACAAAATGGGTGCAAGTTTTGACTCTCCTCATAAAAGAGAGCAGGGAAGTAATTTCTGGAGCAAACCAACTTCACCACTTGCTCATAATGAGCTGGAGGTCAGCGCTAAAATATAGGAATTGTCCATTCTCTCTATCTTAATGTTCAGATTGCGAGAGAGCTGATCACTATCTACACCCCAAATGAGGATTCCTCCCACAATCCATTACTTTAGAATTTCCCTCATTTCATGGAAGAGGCGTTCAGAGGAAATGATTTAAATTGTCCCCCCTGTTCACAGCTGGACAACCTTCTGCCCAACTTCGGGTAAACTGCCAGAACAATCTGTGAGTAATGTAAGAACCATGTCCTCACAGGTAACTGGAAAACAAAGCATCCCCAGTGAAGAGTTTAGCCTTCTGCTTAAACATGCATAAAACACTTCCAAGAATCAATTCTTGTCTTTGTCTAAAAGTGTAAAGTGGTTGATAGCCATTTGCTAAACCGTTTTCTAGCTCTCTTAATTCGTATAATGGAAATTGAAATCACATTTCACCATAATCAGTTTTACCTATCTCACAAAATCAAGATCTTGCACTGTCTATTCACTAGTCACTATCTGACTCACCCTTGATAACCTGTCAGCCCATCCTCGCACTTAGATCTAGAGCCAGCATTTGAGGATTAAACCTAAAACAGATATAAACTCAACAATCTGTTGTCAATTGAACCAGAAATAGCATTTGAGAATGACTAGATTAACCACCATGAGCAGAGTACAAATCAGGAAGAAGGCTATAGCACACTCTGCAGCGGTAGGTACAGAACATAATATCACATTGGTTAGGAAAGCAGAGGGGAGCTAAACTATTACCTTATTAAAATCAACAAAGAGCTTGCTTCTTATAACCTCATTTACATCGTTCAGAGTCTCAGACCACCCCACAGGAAACATCACAGACTTCAGAGTTCCACATTCAGACTTCAGCCAGGCAGAAGCCAGACACTGGGCTGTTCAATCTTAGCCAAGAAGATCCAAATGCTGATAGGAAGTCGCCAGTTTATGAAAGTCCAGGAACCAATGACTGCCCTGCAAAGACTTTGTGACTCTGCTCCCAAGGCTGGCACCTGTTCAACTAAAACTCTCTCACACCTTGAGGAGATGAGCACACTCTCAGTCACCTGCAAAACCACCAAACCCACTGACAAGAGGACAGATTTCTTGCAACAATAATTAGACAGACAGAAGACAAACACAGTTTGACACATCATGACAGTTTCCTCCATCCCTGAGTAAAACTAAACTGCACTCGGCTAAACCTGAATAACTCGAACATAAGTCAAATTCTCTATGCTGGACTTTACCTCATCAATATATTCCCATCCTTTTGACTGTCAGAGTGTCAAGTCAAAAGAAATATAGAAAGCCTAAAAGTCGTTTTGCCATGTGATCTTAGCTATCAGAAACAGAGAAAGAATTGAAAATTATCCTCAAATTCATCAGTAGGTGGTTATCTGCAATAAAATGTAGGTTCAAGGTAACATAATGAATGCACCTCACCCACACAAATTCCATTCTCCTGGTGGAGACCCACTGCTGGCAGTGTACACCACTGGACACGTGATGATAACTACTGTCACTTTCCCCTATAACACTCAACACTCCTGAGCATCAGACTAGAAGACCCCAAGTTACATGGCTGTTCACTCTATTCATAAAGAGTGAAATCCCACCCCCTTACAACATCCAGCTTAGTCATATTACTGCTTGCTGTTAGCTGATGCATCATCTCATTAACACAGAGCAGTACCGTCCCTGTATCAAACATATGGATGAACCATCTATGTTAATCAAAAAGGAGAACGATTGCACACAACACAGAACTCAGAAAGTAGCAAGCTCCTTCAATCTAATCCTAGAAATACATAACCTGTGAAATGGGGATAATGAACCTCCAATCCCCACCACACCAGAACACCACAAAGAGCAATGTGCACTATGATACAGTCCAAGAACCTTCCTTATTCAGTTATGCCTTAGGGATTGTCATGAAACAATTTTGACCATTCACGCTTATGCTGTATCCAATGTACACAAAACATGACAATGACCCGGGTGCATCAATGTGTACCTCTGTCAATAGCATGTACTAAACTGAACAGCTACTTTATAAAGCATATTTATTTTCCATTAAGGGAAAATGAAACAAGTAAAAGAATTTCATTCTTATATATTAACATATATAATAGAAATATCACGCAGCATGATTAATTAATCAAAAGCAAAATATTGCAGACTTTGGAACCACAAAATAGAAACTGAAATACAGGAATGAACAGATCATGGAGCATCTCTGGTGAGTGAAACAGAATTAGCATTTCAGATTGATGACCTTTCATCAGAACTGGAAAATGTTAGAGGTGGCAAATGCAGAACCAAGGATCAGGGAGCAGAGGAAGAAAAGGATATCTGGGAAAAGATAAGAGGAACTAATGCTACAATTTTTCTCATGCATTGTGTTATACAGTGATCATTAATCTGTACTTTAAGCTAAATGCATTAATACATTTTTTGAAACTAGTTATTGCTCGTGGATGATAAGTTCATTAAACTGAAATCTGAGTCTCATTATTAGCACCTTTAGTCTAATGAATGCTGATGATTAAACATGAAAACCTATCACGTTTAAATGGAGATGAGATTATATGTTTAAAATTGGGGCATTATAATGTTAATGCATTTTATAATCAGGGGCACTGAGTAATTATTCTACTGTACATCTTTTTTTCTTGCATTTGCAAAATGTTTGTGTCTTATCTTGTGAAACATCCTATCATGTAGAATTTGCAAGGTTTACAAAGAACATTGCTCTTTTAATAATGGGCTCATTATGTTCATATGGCCATTCTCAGCCTTGAGATATTGAAACACAAGCATAGATTTTTTGCTCAACTATGCAAGGAATTGAGGACTATTTTGATACAAAACACTCCAAGACTACAACTGCAAAAGCAACATAATAACTGCATTTTGTAACAGAGGATATTTTGCTTTCATGAGATAATATGTCAAGGTCTAAATTCTTAAAAAAAAAGCTAGGTTGGAAGTACTGCCAAATAGGGCAACGTTGTCCTTCTGGGAGAAGCATTTAAATATCTTCTGTTTAAATTCTCATTTTTTTCTAATTACAACAAAATCAAGCACTATGTCACCCTCTAATTCTATCAATATATTCTAATAATTAGATACAAATTTGAGTCACTTCTTTTATTACTTAAAATCCTTTGAAGAGATAATGTTTTGTCTATTTTTTCCATTTCTGGAAAAGATTAGATTAGATTTCCTACAGTATGGAAACAGGCCCTTCAGCCCAACCCAACCCTCTGAAGAGTAACCCACCCAGACCCATTTCCCTCTGACTAATGCACCTAACACTGTGGGCAATTTAGCATGGCCAATTCACCTGGCCTGCACATCTTTGGATTGTGGGAAGAAACCCACACAAACACAGGAAGAATGTGCAAATTCCACACAGACAGTCACCCAAGGCTGGAATCAAACTGCAGACCCTGGTACTGTCAGGCAGCAGTGCTAACCACTGAGCCACTGTGCCACCCCACATGTAATGTCGATTTTACAAGCAGCAATAATTGTGAGGAAGTCTTCTTTCAAAACTGAAAGGAAATGAATTCAAATATTTTGTTTAAATTTGTAATTAAGAGAAACTGGTTGATAATTTCTTAATTTAATCTTCATAAATTAGCTACATAAATTGCTTCTTAAACATTTAACTCATGGCCTTCTAGCTTCTGAATCTTTAATAACTCATACATATATTGGGCTTTTCATTTAATTCTACTGCTAAAAACAGAGCTTGATCTGACTTTCAAGTTATATATTTCAAAGTAAATTCTTCTGAACACAAACTTCTTCTGAATTGTATGCATTCACATTGTTATGCAATGCATTATTTTTCCACCTTCTGCCTCGCTGTTAATCTCATGTTTGGAAGGTTTACGAGTCACAAGTGTCCCAAGTGGTAAATATAATCGAGAATACAATGTTGCAAAGTATTACAGCAATAAATATTATGTCTTTCCAGTCAAACATTGAATTTAAACGAATTTCCTTGCTTGAAATGAAAAAAGAGCACTTTTGAGACTTGTTTATCATTTGTTTCCCTGATATAGGGCACCGTCAGAAAGTTAAGCCTTTTTTTATTTTTTAGTTATTTTCCTTTTTTTCTTTTTCTCTTTTTTTTCTTGCAGGTGGGGCCCAACCAGCAGCAGAGGTAGGCTCACGTGCAGGTGGGGCCCAGGCAGTAACCACAGTCCAGGTGCAGGTGGGGCCCAGGCAACAACAGCAGTCCCAAGTGCAGGTGGGGCCCAGTCAGCAGCAATGGCAAGGGGCCCCAGGCAACAGCAGTAGAAGCGGTCCTGGGTGCAGGTGGGACCCAGATAGCAGTGGTCAGAGCAGTTAAGCCTTTATTGCTAAATCTTAGTTACCCTGGAGAAGGTGAAGCATTTTCTTGAAACGATTCGGTCATTGTGGTGAAAATATTTCCACAGAACTCTTAGGTAATAACTTCCTGGATTTTGACTCAATGATATTGGAGGATCAGTGATACAGGGCAAAATTTTCTTATCTCTTCATGTTCTGTAGAGTCTTGAACAGTCCCCATCAGACTAGAGGGTAGCAAATGTAACCAGACTACTTTATAAAGGAGGGTGGGAGAGAACAGGGAGTAACGGACCAGCTAGTCCAACAATAGGAGAAGGTAAAATGCTAGAGTTTTTTTTTATAAAGGATGCAATGACATGAAATGAAGAAAACACCAATGTGATTAGACAACATCAGTGTAGATTTATGAAAAATAAATCAAGTTTGACAAACATACTGGAGTTTGTTGACGATGAAATTGGATATCAGAGAATCAGATGATGCGATATATCTGTATTTTCAGAAAGATTTTGATACAGTCCCACATAAGGTATTAGTTCACACAATTAAACCACATGGGAGTGGGAGTAACATGCCGCATGGATTGAAAATTGAGTGGCAGACAGGAAACAGAGATTAGGAATAAATTGGGGTGGAAAGCAGTGACTACTGGGGTACCACAGGGATCAGTGCTTGTACCCCAGTTATTCACATTATTACAATATGATGGTAACCCCATGTATCTGATGTCCTCATCTCTCTAAGTGGTAGAGGCTGTGATCCGAAAATTGTCCAAGTGGTTAAAAACCTGTTAAATTATATTCATGATATTTGATGCAATCCAGTACGTAGAAAGGGAATGATGTCGAGGGGATCCCCGCTAAAAATGATGTCTCCACTTGTGCTACATTTAGTCGCTTAATCATGGTATCTCCTTAACACCAATGCAAGTTTTCAGAATTGAGTAACACCATAGGCAAAACACCACTATCGAGTTATATCAATAAAAGCTGTTTATATTTGTATTTAAACAGAGGCGCTTTCCAACAGCTAAGCATCAGTAAATATCTTAACATTATTGATAAGCTGCCCGATCAATTGATGACTAACTTTGAAATGTTGAAAAAGGTTGAATTTTCTTTCAGTTTGCTTTATACCTGGTTGCAATTACACTGGAGCAGTAACATTAAAACATTGGGAGACTTTCTCACGCCACTGTTATTGAAACAAATACTTTAAAAACTGTAGTTCTGTTCCAACTAATTTATAGAGTTTGTGCTTAAATTTGCACCAATTCAAAACAAAATCTACTTTAAATTGGTCATTATATCACTTAATATAACTACAACCTCTTTTGAAATGTTAATTAAAGCAAAGGTGAATTGTAAATAGAAAGGTTTCCTGAAGTTCATCTATATTTCACTTGCAAGCAAATGTCCTTCATCCAGTTGATGTTTCAGATTGTTTTTAGATTTATCCTTTAGAAATGAAGGATTTCGAAGGACAGCTGGTAAAATTTGAATTAATTAAAGTCTGGGATAAAGAGCAGGCCAAATGGAGTTCATGTAACTAGTATTGATGTTGTAACAACCCATCTAGTTCACTAATGTCCTTTAGAGAAGGAAATTTACCACCTTTAACTGGTCTGGTGTATTTTGACTCAAGACCATAGCAAGGTGGTTGACTCTTAACTGTGCTCTGGCAATTAGGGTTGGGAAATCAATGCCCACATCCCATGAACAAATACAAAATGCAAAATGTTTGACCTTATAGAGGTTTACAAAATCATGAGGGGCACGCAGACAGTAAACAGACAAAATAGTTTCCCTGGGGTAGGGGAGTCCAGAACTAGACAGCATAGGTTTAAGGTGAGAGAGGAAAAATTTAAAAGGGACCTAAGGGGTAACATTTTCATACAGATGGTGGTGCGTGTATGGAATGAGGTGCCAGAGGAAGTGATGGAGTCTGGTACAATTATAATATTTAAAAAGCATCTGGCTGGGTTTATGAATATGAAGGGTTTAGAGGAATATGGGTCAAGTGCTGGCAAGTGGGACTAGATTAGTTTAGGATATCTGGTCAGCATGGACGAGTTGGATCATAGGGTCTGTTTCCATGCTGTGCATCTCTATGACTCCAAGACAGCATTCTTTGGAAGCTCCCTGGGTCAGATGCAGTTGAAAATCTGTTAAAAAAATTCAAAGAGTGCTAAAAATGTGGTAATCAATCTTGATTGTTCATCCAATGACATTTAGAAGAATCCACTATTTGTGGTGAGTTTCATGGAAGTTCTGCTATTGGATGGTTTGACTTGATTGTCTTCAAATGTAGCTGGAAGATGGATTTCTGTCTTATTCAGGTGTTTAAAATCATCACAAATTCAATTAATACCATTAAGCCTGGGTATAACAACCACTCATTAGACCATGTGGTTCTGTGACTAGGAAGATAATACCCATTCTTGTCATTTCTGCGAGTTGGCTTTCAACTGAGAAGCAGCAATGATCAGAGGAACCTTGGTGTGTGTGTCCATGGTGTACATGGCATATCAGCCAATCCTATGTTCCACCAATCCTTTGAGGTGGTGGGACAGGTAGACAAAGTGGTTAAGAAAGGCATATGGAATTCCTGCCTTCCTTAGTGGAGACATCAAGCCAGGACTGGAGAATTGTAGCTACGAGAGGAGATTGGTAAGGTTAGGGTTGTTTTCCTTGGAATACAGAAGGCTGAGGGGCAACATGATTGAGGGACACAAAACTGCGAGGAGTGGAGATAGAGTAATCAGGAGGAATCTTTTTCCCATGGCAGAGAGTTCAAAAACCAGGGGTCATATTCAAGCAATGGGGACATGGGGAAAAGTTATTTTAAGGAGAGAATGGTGGGTGTCTGGGTTTCACTGCTTGAGTTGCTGGTGGAGGAAGAGACCATAAACTCTTTTACAAAGTGCTCTAAGATGGAGGACCATGAGTCGTGTGAAGGAAAATGGGATTAGAAAGGATACCTGGGTGTGTTTGGATTGGCATGGATAGCATGGGTCGAATGTCTCCCCACCACCCCCCACCCTCCGTGGTGTATCATTTCTGTGGTTCTATCATGTGATGTCTGTTTGCCCACTTGCTGGACTCAGATTTGCAACTTTGCAACTGCTCCCACAGACATCACAGCCTGTAGCTCTGCCTTAGAGCTACAGATTTCTTCTCTTGTGATATTCTTATCAGATTTGAAGTGATGTCAGTCACTCTTTGAAGTATTCTTCAGTGTCAGGCATTGCAAAAATGCTTTCTTCTCTCGGGTTTATCAGATCACCAGATCTGTACAGAAGATCTTCACAGCAGAGCTCACTGGTGCAGGTACTCCCACAATGCTGTCAGGAAAGGAATTCAAGGATTTTGACCCAGTGACACTGAAGGAAAAAAGATATATTTTCAAGTTAGGATGGTGAGTGACTTGGAAGACAGGTTGGATGAGGTGGTGTTCCCATATATCAGCCACCATATTCTTTCTAAATGGTAGTGGTCATGGATTTGGAAGATGCATTCTGAGGGACCTTAGAGCAGTGCACCTTGTGGATAATACACTGCTGCTATAGTGGATGTTTGTGGATGCAAATCCAGTTAAGCGGGCTGCTGTTTCCTCACCGATGTCAAACTTCTTGAATGTTGTTGCAGCTGCACTCATCCAGGCAAGTGGAGAATATTCCATCACAACCCTGAATTGTGTCTTGCAGTTAGCAGTTAGGCTTTGAGGAGTTGGGTGGTGAGTTACTCACTGCAGGATTCCTGGTCTCTGCCCTGCACTTTTTGCCAGAGTATTTGTATGGTTAGTCCTGTTCAGTTTCTGCTCAATGATAACCTCCAGGATGTTGATAGTAGGGATTCAGTGATGGTAATGGCATTGGTTGTCAAGAGGTGATGGTTAGATTCACTCTTGTCAAAGATGATAATTTTCTGGCATTTGTGTGACATAGCTATTACTTGCCACTTGTTAGCTAAATCTGGATATTGTTCAGGTCTTGCTGCATGTGGGCATAAACTGCTTCAGAATCTGAAGCAGGCAAGCAGGAGGCTGGAAGAACACAGCAAGCCAGGCAGCATCAGGGGGTGGAGAAATCAATGTTTTGGGTGAAAATCTTCTTTCTGAAGCAGCATGAGTGGTGCTGAACATTGTGCAATCATTGGTGAATATCTCCCCTTCTGAATTTCTAATAGATGAAGGAGCTGAAGATGGTTGGGCCTAGGACACTAGCCCGAGGAATTCCTGCCAAGATACTCAGGAGTAGGAGTGACTGACTTCCAACAACCGCAACCTAGGTATAACTCCAAACAACGGAGATTTTGACCCAGTGACAAAAACTGGGAGATTTGTCCCCCAGTTCCCATTAAATCTAGTTTTTCTCAGGCTCCTTTATACCAGACTCTGTCAAATGTAGCCTTAATGTCAAGGGCAGTCACTCTGACCTCACCACTGGAGTTCAAATCATCAGAACCCTAAAGCTGCTCACCATGCTGAGTGTGCTGACATGCAGGTGGTCAGTATATGTTCTTCCAGAACCCATATGGTCTGGTATGTATGAGGATAACTACCTTCTGATCAATCTAAAAGAGTGTCTTGTAGCAAATAATAAAAAGCTTGCTGCTAACTTAGAATTACTAACATGTTACCAGGTGTGGGAAACATTATTACAGAAATTGGTGGGATGTCCTAGGCCTTACATCTGATTCCTTCAAGATTCTCAGTTAGTTTTCACACCGATCCTCATGAGCTTATCATAGGTGGTGTTGGTATTAACCCTTCCAGACCCATATATGCCAGTATTATTTGCCTATATGTGTGATATATGGTGAGGACCAGAGCTTGATGACTATAGGGTGTCCCAGGCTCTGTTTCGGCGGTGCTAGAAAGGATGCCACAGAGGCACTGAACATTTATTCTCATATCAGGGAGATATTGATGACAGAGGGGAATGGCAACATCACCTGTGGGTTTCCTTAGAGCTGACAATGAAAGTAATAACCAAAACTCCAACTGTCAACCATTTCACATATGGTACTTTTCTGCTTCTACATTTGGGGATTGCAACAATCAGCAAAAGTGTATGATTTGAAGCTACCCATCCCTTATGGATATTTACTGTATGTCCATCATAGAAACATTGAATCATTCAGTATAGAAGAGGCCCTTTGGCCCATCAAGTCTGAATTGACAAAAACACTCTAAATCAACATCAGTCACACTTTCTCACACTTGACCCATAGCCTTGAATGTTCTGACATTTCAAGGGCTCATTCGAGTATATTTTACAGCTCTTCCCCTCCATCCCTAACATTTCTATTACTTAGCAGTCCCTTAGGATTGAGGATGACCTCTTTCCAATCTGTGTTGTTGTCCTGAGGTGATTAAATATTCCAATACTGATCTGCAAGCCTGCCACAGGTGGGCAGGTGATGTTTAAAGTGGGTAGGTGATGTTTTTGGATTTCCATGCTCTATCTGCTTTTTGGATTTGGCCTCCACTTAGACCTATTCGAGATGATTGAAATGGTTGGTGCATTGACAGATGTTTCTTCGTCAGTTTGGGCAGCTTTGGGTTGGAAATTATGTTCTGAACCAAACAAAACCTCCCCCCAAAATATATTAAGAAGATAGCCTAGACCCTAATGTTTTTTTCTTTTAAAGGTAAGTGTTAAGTGTTGCATTCTGGATGCACTTTGATTGGTCAAATTAAGCAGCTTTAAGAAAAAACACACTTTATTTTATTCTGCTGTTAAAATGACAGGTAAAATAAAAATGAAAGAAAAGAATTGGCTTAACTTTAACCCAATTGAAATGCTTAACAAAACATTGTATGTATTAACTATTACTAATTAACTGCTCCAATATAGTAACATCCCATAAACACACCTCTCACATGCAATTCTGGCATCAGGAAGAGAACCCCTGCTTTTAGCTATAACCGAGAGAGGAATAAGAGCTTCCACATCCAGCTTCAAGACCTCAGCAACTGTAGAAAGCTAAAACTGAAAATCTCAGTTCTGTAGGAGTTTGGCCCCACCCATTCAGGCTGCTTCTATTGTTCCAACTTTCAAAACAAAACCAAGGCCTCGCAAGCAGTTGAGCAGATCAGTTGTCACCTTCATCTCAACTATTCTTCATGATGAAAGGGATAAAATAAATCTTTCAAAACTATAGCATTGTCCCAATTCCCATGAGGATATCCAGGGAAAATAAAATAATACTGATGACATATGCTGTAACATTGGCAATAAAATGATCAGGTATGCTTTATGCATTGGCTATCCATGAGCAAACTTGATGGGAGCTTTTCTCTACCTACATTGATCTCAATCAATTCATTACTAGACAATGATTCACACTCCCACAGGGTCAGGCCAACTCAGGATCACCTGTTTGATTACAAACAGGCAATCTCAGCGACGTTAACTATTGCAAGTGTACATTAATTAATGATTGGAAGGCTGGTACTAATGGTGCACATAGCAGCATTTATAATCTATAACCCATCAAAACATGTTTTTGTCGGATTTTTCTAAAATCACTGATGTTATTTTTCAGATGACATGATCTGAACTCTGAACAGTATTTACACACAGGACACGTGTCAGACTTGCAATTGCTTTTGTTATATTAACAAATAAATAATTAACATGACATTCTTTTGTCTGCTGTTTTAGTAGATGCTTTAACCCATGTCTCATAAGTAGGTTAATTGTATAACATAGGGGATATTAAGATTTCATCTGTGAATGCATCAACAGAAATACTTAGTCAAATTGCAGTTATGTGGTTTCTTGGGTTCACAACTTTACAAAATGTTTATGAATTAATTCAGTTTTCAAAAGTAAAAGTGGAATGATTGGCTGCAGAAATATTATAAAATAATAATAAACAATAATGTTCTCTGTGCTCACTCAAATAAGACAAAAAGGAGAAGTAGGCCGTTCAGCCCATCGAGTCTGTTCCACCACTCAATGTGATCATGGCTGATCTCATAATCCACAACCTCACTTTTCTGCCTCTTCCCCATAACCTTTGATTCCCTTACTGATTAAAAATCTATCACAGCCTTGAATGCACTTGATGTCCCAGCCTCAATAGCCCTTTGTGGTAAAGAAATCCACTGATTTACTGCCCGCTGAGAGAAGAAATTCCTCTTCATCGCTTTCTTAAAGTGTGACCCCTTTTGCTGAGACTATCCCCTCTGGTCATAGATTCGCCCACAAGATGAAACATCTACCCAGTCGTCCAAAGAATCTTATATGTTACAATAGTGACCCCTCTCATTCTTTTATATTCCAACATGTACAGTGCTAATCTACTCAAGACAGTCTCTCCATACCTGGTAACAGTCGAGCAAATCTTCTCTGGATTGCCTCCAAGGCTAGTATATTTTTTCCTTAGATAAGGAGCCCAATACTGTAGACAGTATTACGGTTTAATATGGTTACACCGCCACAGCTTGCTATTACACAATGCAGAACATGAGAAAAGATTATCTATGTGATAAAGGAAATAACTGTTAGTACTTTTGAAGCTAGTATTGTTCATTTTATTGGATTGTTTTATCAATTACTAAATAATGGAAGGATTTGAAGCAATAACTTCTGTTGTTGCCTCAATTTTACAAGTACCTGTTGCTTTCTATAATAATTTCAATTTGCAAATATATTCAAGAAATATTTAGCAACTGTGAAAGGAGATTTATTAATTTCAAGGCTTCCATAAATACAGTTACTCCCAGACCTGGGTGCATTAGTAACTATTCCCCTTGAAATATGTTCTGACTGGGAGAATGAACAGAATGAACACAGAATAGGACAAGTTGCAGAGAGAAGGAGAAGGGATCCAAGCAGGTATTCATTTCCCCTAAAGAGATGTAACTTACTGCTCCCAGCTACAGCAAGATTACAGAACAGGAGGGCATTTAGGTAGGTGAGGTCTTAACATGTCCAGACCCTGGCATATGTTTTGCTACTGCCAGAATTAAAGTTCAGGACAGGAAAGCCATGGTTGATATTCCTGCTCAGCTACTAATCCAGAAAAGGCATAGCATGCAAACATTTTTGCTGGCTGGATATGTTTGTAAGAAGCCCCAAAGTATTCAGTAGATTAGGTATCAAGATTCACTGTTGATTGTCCATGCTACACAACCTCGTCATGATGAGCAGCCACTGCTCTCTGTGGTTGGTCTTTCTGTGAAGGACACATCAATTGTTAACTATCCCTCACCTTATTTTCCTCTGTCACAAAATGTCTCGTGTCTGCTGAGCCACAATGTAAAACTGAAAGCTAATACAAACTAAATGTTCCAAATTAAATTCATGAATGAAATGCTTCCATATTGCATCTTAATGTTGCAACTAATTATGTTTGCACATTCCCACAGTGCGGCACAGTGGCTCAGTAGTTAGCACTGCTGCCTCACAGCTCCAGGGACTGAGTTCAATGCCAGCCTCAGGTGACTGTCTGGGTGGAGTTCGTCTGTGTGAGTTTCACCGGGTGCTCTGATTTCCTCCCACAGCCCAAAACTGTGCAGGCTAGGTGGATTGGCCATGCTAAATTACCCATAATGTCTAAGGATGTATAAATTAGGTGGATTAGCCTTTGGAGAGTGGGGTGTGGACTTGTTGGGATGAACGGCCTGTTTCCATAATGTTAGCGATTCTACGAAAATATGTCATTTTTCAATGTAGTGTTGCTACCCCACTGGCTGGAGCACAAGTGGTGGAAAGCTGATGATTTGCATCACTCTGTGCCCTTCAGAAGATTGGAGTCCAAGTTGTGTAGGTACACTCATAGTGGTGTTCATTAGGTTCTAGGATTTTAACCCAGTAACAGTAAGGGAATGGCAATATCGTTCCAAGTGAGGATGGTGAGTGGCTTGGAGGGGTGGTGTTCCCATCCATCAGCTGCCTGTATCCTCTAGGAGATAGGGTCACGGTTTTGAAAGCTGCCATTGACAATGCACCTTCCCTTAAGACATGCTGTACAATGCAAACATTTCAGCCTAGCTTGAACCGGTGCTGATCACTCGCAACATGACCCCTCCTGTTCATGCATCCATTCAATCCACTGCAGGACTAGGCGCTGACTGAAGGCTGAAATCACTGAATTGAGCAGGCAGCACACAAAGTTGATGCAGACTGAATTACAATCAATGAGCAAAGTTTGACATTACTTTCCATTCACACATTTCCAGAAGTTATTAAGTGTGTTCAAGCAGGTCAAAGCATAAAAATATGAAGTTTATGCATGCTATTGTCAGAGGGTTATTAACTTGCAACATTGAAGGTTGTAGATAATTAAGCTGTAAAGGTAGCTAGAAAAGTAACCTTTGTAGTTTGAACAATTTCATAAATAAGCCTTTGTTTAGAATTGATAAGATACTACATTTAAATAGTTCTGAGAGTCAAATAATATTTAATGCAGAAATATATTTTCAAATTGTAATAACTTTAAAAGATATATTCAGTGAATGTTTAGTTTTCAGGGACAGCTCTTGTTAGGTACTATAAAGTTAATGTTGAGCATTTTTAAATTGTTGGGTTGAGAAAATTTTATGCTAAAGAGCACTCAACAAGTAATTGTGTCGGTGTATTTACCTAATCAGTAAGAATACTGTGCAATTAATGAATGACAAAGACACATGTGATCTCCACAAGAAGCATAAAGATTGTGATCAGTTGCCCAACATTCCTGTGACAAAGTACACAACAGTTTAAAATAAATAACTAATGTCATTATATATCTAATATATACTTTACAGAAAAGTTTATTACTATCTTAGAAAGTGATGACACTAACATTCAAGCCTGGCATCTTTCCTACATTACTGTATCACCAATAGGAACAGTCCATCAGCAAGCAGTCTTCAGCTGTGTGGGCTGAGTACCTTCAAGATGTGTCATTCATAGAAATACCTACAATGCGAAAGCAGGCCATTCAGCCCATCAAGTCCACTTTGATCCTCCAAAGGCCCACCTCCCCTAACCCTATTCCTGCAACCCTGGATTTCCAATGGCTAATTCACCTAACCTACACATCCCTGAACTCTATGGGCAATTTCCCATGGCCAATCCACCTAACCTGCACATCCTTGGACTGTGGGAGGAAACCAGAACACCCAGAGGAAATCCACGCAGACATGGGGAAAACGTCTAAACTCCACACAGACAGTCACCCAAGAGTGGAGTCAAACTTGGGTCCCTGGCGTTGTGAGGCAGCAGTGCTAATCACTGAGCCACAGCACCACCCATTACAGCAAGTTACATTTTTATAAACTCAAAACGTCTTGTCTTAATTGTTTCAGTTGCTTTAGTGTCAATTAATTTTCCTTCTCTTTCAACTTCAAACTTTAAGGAATCCAAAGCTGGCGTGAATGTATCATGAATACCACAAGGAAAATTTCAACAAGGAATACTGCAGGCCAGAATTTTAGTGGTGTAAAATAGGCAGATTTAAGGACAGTTCAGACCGTAAATCCAAAATCTCTGATTAAAAATATAACACAAGTGATAAAATACTCTATTGTTACACATTCACATTTACAGGTGAGCAAGGTTACTCACATAATCTTAGTTGATCTGTCCAGAGAAAGACTAAATTGCAACCTCACCCATTGTAGCATTCCTTTCCTTTACAGATGACTCCAGTTTACCAATTTATCATCCATTGTCAATTCATTGAAGTAAATCCCGACTCTGTGAAAATGTAAAATGCAACATAATGAATTGGTAATCATTTTTATAATCTCATTATTTTTATATCAATTGAGTTAGATGCTATATTGTCTATTATCCATTGTACACGAGCACCCAAAGAGAATGGCATGATTTTTACCATTTCACCAACCTGGAGATTTAATTCCAGTGTCCACTGATCAACTCTCCAAAGTTAAATTCTAAATTATTTGTCCGAGCCACAAACAGCAAGGGCCCAACACTGATCACTGCAAAACTCCACCAGATACGGGCTTCTGGTCAGAAAATCACCCCTCGGCCATCAGCCTTTGCTTCCTCCATCTACCCAGACATGACTTCCTTTCAGAAAAACCATATTGGTGATTCTTGATTAATCCCTATCCCTTAACAATACTTCCAAAGTAGGGCATTATCTAAAGCAGGAAACAATGAAGTCTTGTGAGAGGGCAAAATGGTAATTATGGGTGAGTTGAACTAGCACATTGATTGGATTAATCAGCTTGGCAAAGGTAGCTTCGAAGAGTGTATGAGGGATTGTTCCTTAGAGCAACATGTCATGGAGCTAACCAGAGAACTGACTGTTTTAGATTTGGTATTATGTAACAAGGATTGATAAATGGTTTTGTAGTTAAAGATCCTCTTAGAAGGAGTGACCAAAACATGCGAGAGTTTCAAATTCAGATTGACAGAGTAAAGACAGCCATTTACAAGAATTTTAGTGTTGGGCAAAGGACTGAAGACCATTCAGAACCTCCTCTGTGTCTATCCTAATTTCTTTAATTATATCACATTAGAACATAGAACAGTACAAAACAGTTAAGGCCCTTCAGTCTGTAATGTTGTGCCAACCTTTTATCCTACTTTAAGATCAAACTAACCTACATACCCTACATTTTATTATCATCCGTGCACCAATTCAAGAGTCACTTCATTGTCCCTAATGTCTCTGACTCTATTACCACCACTGGCAGTGCATTCCATGCACCCACGACTCTGTGTAAAGAACCAACCTCTGACATCTCCCCTAAACCTTCCTCCAATTACCTTACAATTATGCCCCCTCGTGATCGCCATTTCCACCCCGTGAAAAGGTCTCTGGCTATCCCTGTATCTATGCCTCTCATCAATCTTGTACACCTCTATCAATTCACCTCTCATCCTTCTTCGCTCCAATGAAGAAAAATCTAGCTCCCTCAAGCTTCCTTCATCTGACCAGCCCTCCAGTCCACACAGCATTCTGGTAAATCTCCTCTGCATCCTCTCAAAGGCTTCCACATCCGTCTTATTATGAGGTGACCAGAACTGAACACAGTATTCCAAGTGTGGTCTAACCTGGGCTCTTTAGAACTGCAGCATAACCTTATGGCTCTTAAACTCAATCCCTCTGCTAATGAATGCCAACACACCATACTCCTTTTTAAAAACCCAATCAACTTGGGTGGCAACTTTGAGAGATTTATGGACGTGGGCCTCAAGATCCCTCTGTTCTTCCACACTGCCAAGAATCCTGCCTTTAACCGTGTAATCTACATTCAAATTTCACCTCCCAAAATGGATCACTTCACATTTTTCCAGGTTGAGATCCATCTGCCACTTCTCAGGCCAACTCTGCATCCTGTCAATGTCCCGTTGCAACCTACAACAGCCCTCCACACTATCCACCACTCCACCGACCTTTGTATCATTGGCAAACTTGCTAATCCACCCTCCCACTTCCTCATCCAAGTCAATTATAAAAATCACAATGGGCAGCAGACCCAGAACACATCGTTGCAGAACACCACTGGTCACTGTGCTCCAGGCTGAATATTTCCATCAGCTCCCACCCTCTGTCTTCTATGGGCCAGCCAATTCTGTATCCTGACAGCCAGATTTCCCTGTATCCCATGCCTCCAAACTTTATGAATGAGCCTACCATGGGGAACTTTATCAAACATCTTGTATACCACATCCACTGTTCTACCATCATCAATATATTTTGTCACATCCTCAAAGAATTCAACAAGACTTGTGAGACATGGCCTGCCCCTCCCAAAGCCATTCTGACTATCTCTAATCAAGCTATGCTTTTCCAATTAATCATAAATCCCTGTGTCTCAGAATCCTCTCCAATAATTTGCCCACCACCAATGTAAGACTGACTGGTCTGTAATTCCCAGGGTTGTCCCTATTCCTTTTCTTGAATAACATTTGCCACTCTCCAATCATCTGGTACAATTCCAGTGGACAGTGAGGATGAGAAGATTATTGCCAAAGGTACAGCAATCTCTTCCCTCACTTCCCATAGTAACCTTGGGTATATCCCGTCTGGCCCAGGGGACTTATCTATCCTCATGTTTTTTCAAAATTTCCAGCACATCCTCCTTCTTAACATCAACTTGTTCAGGTGTATCAGCCTGTTTCATGCTGGCCTCACAAACGACAAGGTCCCTTTCACTGAAGCAAAGTATTCCTTAAGGACCTCCCCTACCTCCTCTGACTCCAGTCATAAGTTCCCTCCACTATCTCTGATTGGTCCTACCCTCACTCTGGCTATCCCCTTGTCCCTCACAAAAGTGTAGAAAGCCTTGGGGTTTTCCTTAATCCTATCTGCCAAGGCTTTTTCATGCCCCCTTCTAGCTCTTTTAAATCTATTCTTCAGTTCCTTCTTGGCTACCTTATAATCATCTACAGCCCTGTCTGATCCTTGCTTCCTCAACCTTAAATAAGCTTCCTTCTTCCTCTTGACTAGATGTTCCACATCTCTTCTCATCCATGGTTCCCTTACCATACCATTCCTTCCTTGCCTCAGTGGGACAAACTTATCTAACATTCAAAGCAAGTGCTCCTTAAATAATCTCCACATTTCTGTCCGTGAGAATATCTGTTCCCACTTTATGCTCCACAGTTCCTGCCTAAGAGCATTTTAATTCCCCCTCCCCCAATTAAATATTTCCCATACCGTCTGCTCCTATCCCTCTCCATGACTATAGTAAAGGTCAGGGAGTTGTGATCACTATCACCGAAATACTCTCCCACTGAGAGATCTGATACCTGATGTGGTTCGTTGCCAAGCATAATGATTTCGCTGCTCGTTGGATGCTGCCTGAACTGCTGTGCTCTTCCAGCACCACTAATCCAGTATATAAATTTAATATAGCCTCCCCTCTAGTCAGCCTATCTACATATTGAGTCAGGAACCCTTCCTGGGCACACCTGACAAAGTCTGCTCCATCCAAGATATTTGCACTGAGGAAATTCCAATCGATATTATATATTAATTATATCCTTCTTGCTGATTTGTATACCTACATCATCTCCCTCCCACCAGTGAACACTGACACAAAGTATTTATTTAGACCCTACCTACATCCGTCAGATCCATGTACTGTGGTCTTTAATAGGCCCTATCATTTAACACTTAATGTGCTTGCAAAATAACTTAGGATTTCCTTTTGTTTTACCATCCATTCTCCCTCCATGCCCAATTTTTGTTCTCCTAATTTTCTTTCCAAGTTCCTCCTTGAACATTCTGTTCCCCTAGGGCTTCTGTTATTTTGAACCCTGGATATCTGCCATTACCCTCCCATTTTCTGTTTGTCCAATCTCATGTATCTCTCGATATCCACATTTGGTCTCTATCATAACCCTGATCTCACCTCTTTTTCTAATTTCTCTTTGATGTCCCCTTGTACTTGCGCCAAGTTCATCTTATTCATGAGATCCACTTCTGACTTTCTGAACCCTATTCTCACAAAACAGTTTTCCACCCAACTTCCCCTTTTGGCTCCCAGGTTAGTTTATCTTGCTAACCATTACATCTCTTCAAATCTGCTAACATCAGCCCACTCCACAAGGTTGTACAGATATTGTTCTTAAGAAAACGACGTGCTATGTGACTGTAGCAAAGGAAAACTTTTCCTTTTCATTCTTTTAGGCCTACCTGTAATCTTTGACATGGTGAACCACAGATCTCCCTCCAGCATCTCTGTACCATTATCTAGCTGGGTGAGACTTCTTTCATCTTGTTCCATTCTTAACTATCTAATTGTATACACAATACATTGGTAGGGTGATTAAGAAGGCATATATCATTCTCACCTTTATTAGTTGAGGTATAGAATTCAATATTTGGTAGCTTGTGATAGATCTACCTAGGACATTGATTAGGCCACGGCTGGAATACTATGTGCAGTTCTGACTATCACACTTTCGGAAGGACATGAGAACTCTGTTGTGGGTGCAGAAGAGATGCATCAGGATGTTGCTCAGGCTGGAGTGCCTTCAGCTGTGTTTTCCTTGGAGCAGGGAAGGTTGAGAAGAACCCTGACTGAGATCTACAAAATTATGAAGGACATCATAGGGTTGATAGGAAGACACTTCCCTTTCAAAGAGGTGTAAGTAATCAAAGGGCAAAGAATTAAGGTGAGGGGGAGAACAAAGAGGAGATTTAAGGAGAATATTTTTGTCCTAGAGTGTGGTGAGTATCTGGTACTCACTGCCTGAAATGATGGTGGAGCCAGGAACCACTACAACATTTAATAAGCATTGAATGAAAATTTGAAGCACCATAGTATCCAAGGCTGTGAGCCCAGTGCAGGGAGATATGATTAAAACAGATGCTTGATGATTGACATGGACACAATGGGCCAAATTGTTTTAGTACTATCAGCAGCAACAGTTCTCTTCTCAGTCCACATCACTCCCTCTGATATTCCCCAAGGATCTTTCATTGGAATCTTTTGATTTTTCATCGATGTTCAAAGCCTGGATCCCTAAGCAACATGAAAATCTTCTGTAATCTGACCCCCTTTGCAGAAAGTCATGGGTAATTCATATGAACTGCTATCCCCACAGTGTATTGGCTGATGGAGCAGTTGTACTTTTGAAGCAATTTGGTAACACTGTAGTGACTTTACAAGTTATTATCTACAACATTATCTCTGAAGAAAGGTAATTACTTGGAGCTGGTGTATCCATTCACCATTGCTCTTCCCTCCAATTCAATGTGCTCATCCCTATAAAAGCAGTAGTATGGTGGCCTGGATTTCCTGGGACCTCATGGTCAAGTACTTGCTGCCTTGGGTCAAGTGGGAACTTTGTTGCACATTGAACTTGTAAATATCATTCAGAAAGCATTTGATGGTGCTCATGACCTGGGAGGAGATACCAGGTCCTATCAGTGTTATAACTGCTTCACCATTTGGTACATGTAACCAAATAATTTTCCTTGCTCAACCTCCCTCACTCCTTTCCACTGTTTACTGCTTGCTGTGCATCGTTTACTCACAGCTTTCCTGGCCCCATTCTAGGGTGCTCTTTTCACCTGCTCAGGCATATTCAGACATGATTTCAGATATCAAAATAATTACATTTGAAAGCAGGGCAGCAAGTTGCACTAAAAATATGTTTAAAATTAAGCCATTGCATCCAAAAAGTGACTGCTCTGATAAATGGAATTTGAAAATGCTGGCACAGAAAGTGCAGGAAGTGGGTGTTTCCTTGTTTGGGGCAGAAGGACACCCACCAGAAATAAAAGACGGACTTGGCAGTGGTTAGCAGATGCCATCAATGCAGTCCACATGGCCCAGAGATCTTGGATCTTGATCAGAAAGAAGATGCATTTCTGAAGAAAACTGTTAAGGCAAGACAGAAGAATATGTTTCCATGTTAAGTAGCTGCCTGAAGATACAATTTAGAAGCAAGTATTTTCCTATAACTTCTGTAAGGACAGAAAAGAGCTGGCGTTTCGAGTCTAACTGACCCTTTGTCAGTTTGCTTTTTTCCTATAACTTGTAATTCATTTACTGCTCCCCCCTTCAAAGTTTATGATGTTCGGTCCTACTAAGTAGAAACAGCCTGCTACAGCTTACCATGTATGATTGTACTGTGGTGTGACACGAGCAGCAATTCTGACTGAAATTCCTCTGTCACACTGAAATTGTGAAGAGCTTTTATCCTTGTGTAATAGCTGAGCTACATACACACACTGACTCCTGGTCAAGCTGACTGAGTGACATCTAGCATTTGTAATATCTCAAAACCATTCCCTTGTTTGCAGAACATGGTACCACTCCAACAGTGGGAAATGGCACAAACTGGATTTGCTGGAAGTAAGTCCTTTAAGAGTTTTGAGCAAAAAGAGATTCAGTTTCAAACTTGCATTGTTCCATACTTTACACCAAACTGGAGAACTGCATAGGACCACTTAATGCCTATTTGGAAAGATGTATGGGACTGGGTGGACAATGCAATCTGGTGCTCTTAGGTTATGAGAATGGATTGAAACTAGTTTGGGGTCTCAGCCACTTGCTTGACTGTTATGTAGCAATCCTGGGAGATATTCCCAGGGAATGCCTGTTAAGATGCAGCCTCCAGGTCCACTGCCTATTAACAATGATCTGTCGGTCCTTGAGGCAAGCAAGTGGGACTAGTTCAGTTTGGGAATGTGGTTGGCACACACAAGTTGGACTGAAGGGTCTGCTGCCATGCTGTATAACTCGATGACTCTATCTAATCAAAGGCCCTCCAACCTTGGATATCAGCAGTCCCGACAGCAGATTTAAGCACTGCTGAGTTTGCAAGGGCAAATGTTGAAGTGCCTTTTGTGGAGGTACTTACTCCTCAAAAATGATCAGTAGTCACAGCTGCCAGTTAGAGGATGGGCAGCGACTGAAGCTTTGGTTGGTGGAGGTCACTGCAGAAGTTCCTGCAAGCTCCCATAATGCCAGCATTCAGCAGGCAGCCTCCAGGTATCTGCCAGGCCTCACACCGAGTGGGCAGAATCTTGGGAGGGGAAGGGGTAATGGCAGCTCTCAACCATCCACTGAAGGGCCAATGGGAGCCTCGCTTCACCTCTTTCTGAAAACGCCCCCAATTTACATGTTGGTGACAGGCTTCCCCTGGGGTGGGGTTGGGGGGAAGGATCTCTGGGGATGGGAAAGTCCCAGATGAGGGAACCAAATGTAATATCACCAAGTTTGCCCACAAGGCAAGACTGGGTGGTTGAGGAGAATGCAGCGATGCTTCAACATGAACAAGTTGAGCAAGTGGGCAAACGGCACATGATGCATAATGTGGATGAATGTGAGGTTATTCACTTTGGTAGCAAAATCTGGAAAATAAATTCTTATCTGAATGGTGATAGATTGGAAAAGAGGAAAATGCATCAAGATTTGAGTGTCTTTATACAAGTAAGCATGTAGGTACAGCAAATGATGAAGAAGGCAAATTGTATGTTGATCTTCATAGCAAGAGGATTTAAGTACAGGAACTGGGTTGCCTTGCTGTAATTGTACAGGTAAAAACAATGACTGCAGCTGCTGGAAACCAGATTCTGGATGAGTGGTGCTGGAAGAGCACAGCAGTTCAGGCAGCATCCAAGTAGCTTCGAAATCGACGTTTCGGGCAAAAGCCCTTCATCAGGAATAAAGGCAATGAGCCTGAAGAGTGGAGAGATAAGCTAGAGGAGGGTGGGGGTGGGGAGAAAGTAGCATAGAGTACAATGGGTAAGTGGGGGAGGGGATGAAGTTGATAGGTCAAGGAGGAGAGGGTGGAGTGGATAGGTGGAAAAGAAGATAGGCAGGTAGGACAAGTCCGGACAAGTTGGGGGGACAGTTACTGAGCTGGAAGTTTGGAACTAGGGTGAGATGGGGGAAGGGGAAATGAGGAAACTGTTGAAGTCCACATTGATGCCCTGGGGTTGAAGTGTTCCGAGGCGGAAGATAAGGCGTTCTTCCTCCAGGCGTCTGCTGGTGAGGGAGCGGCGGTGAAGGAGGCCCAGGACCTCCATGTCCTCTGCAGAGTGGGAGGGGGAGTTGAAATGTTGGGCCAGGGGGCGGTGTGGTTGATTGGTGTGGGTGTCCCGGAGATGTTCCCTAAAGCGCTCTGCTAGGAGGTGCCCAGTCTCCCCAATGTAGAGGAGACCGCATCGGGAGCAACGGATACAATAAATGATATTAGTGGATGTGCAAGTAAAACTTTGATGGATGTGGAAGGCTCCTTTAGGGCCTTGGATAGAGGTGAGGGGGGAGGTGTGGGCGCAGGTTTTACAGTTCCTGCGGTGGCAAAGGAAAGTGCCAGGATTGGAGGGTGGGTTGTTTGGGGGCGTGGACCTGACCAGGTAGTCGCGGAGGGAATGGCCTTTGCGGAAGGCGGAAAGGGGTGGGGAGGGAAATATATCCCTGGTAGTGGGGTCGATTTGGAGGTGGTGGAAATGTCGGCGGATGATTTGGTTTATGCGAAGGTTGGTAGGGTGGAAGGTGAGCACCAGGGGCGTTCTGTCCTTGTAATGGTTGGAGGGGTGGGGTCTGAGGGCGGAGTGCGGGATGTAGACGAGATGCGTTGGAGGGCATCTTTAACCACGTGGGAAGGGAAATTGCGGTCTCTAAAGAAGGAGGCCATCTGGTGTGTTCTGTGGTGGAACTGGTCCTCCTGGGAGCAGATCCAGCGGAGGCGGAGGAATTGGGAATACGGGATGGCATTTTTGCAAGAGGCAGGGTGGGAAGAGGTGTAATCCAGGTAGCTGTGGGAGTCGGTGGGTTTGTAAAAAATGTCAGTGTCAAGTCGGTCGTCATTAATGGAGATGGAGAGGTCCAGGAAGGGGAGGGAGGTGTCAGAGATGGTCCAGGTAAATTTAAGATCAGGGTGGAATGTGTTGGTGAAGTTGATGAATTGCTCAACCTCCTCGCGGGAGCACGAGGTGGCACCAATGCAGTCATCAATATAGCGGAGGAAGAGGTGGGGAGTGGTGCCAGTGTAATTACGGAAGATCAATTGCTCTACGTAGCCAACAAAGAGACAGGCATAGCTGGGGCCCATACGTGTGCCCATGGCTACCCTTTTGGTCTGGAGGAAGTGGGAGGATTCAAAGGAGAAATTGTTTAGGGTGAGAACCAGTTCGGCCAAACGAATGAGAGTGTCGGTGGAAGGATACTGTTGGGGACGTCTGGAGAGGAAAAAACGGAGGGCTTAGAGGCCCTGGTCATGGCGGATGGAGGTGTAGAGGGATTGGATATCCATGGTGAAGATGAGGCGTTGGGGGCCAGGGAAACGGAAGTCTTGGAGGAGGTGGAGGGCGTGGGTGGTGTCTCGAACATATGTGGGGAGTTCCTGGACTAGAGGGGATAGGACAGTGTCGAAGTAGGTAGAGATGAGTTCAGTGGGGCAGGAGCATGCTGAGACAATGGGTCAGCCAGGGTTGTCAGGCTTGTGGATCTTGGAAAGGAGGTAGAACCGGGCAATGCGGGGTTCCCAGACTATGAGGTTGGAAGCTGTGGGTGGGAGATCTCCTGAGGTGATGAGGTTCTGTATGGTCTGGGAGATGATGGTTTGGTGATGGGGGGTGGGGTCATGGTCGAGGGGGCAGTAGGAAGAGGTGTCCTCAAGTTGATGTTTGGCTTCAGCGGTGTAGAGGTCAGTGTGCCAGACTACCACTGCGCCCCCTTTATCCGCTGGCTTGATAGTGAGGTTGGGATTGGAGCAGAGGAATTGGAGGGCTGCGCGTTGTGAGGGTGAGAGGTTGGAGTGGGGGAGGGAGGTAGACAGGTTGAGGAGGTTAATGTCCCGGCGGCAGTTGGAAATGAAGAGGTCAAGGGCAGGTAATAGGCCAGCGCGGGGTGTCCAGGTGGATGCAGTGTGTTGGAGGTGGGCGAAGGGGTCCTCGGAAGATGGGCGGGAGTCCTGATTGTGAAAGTAAGCTCGGAGGCGGAGACAACGGAACGCCATGATGTCGAACAATTCTTCCGTCGCCTCCGCCTCCGACCCCACCCCTCCAACCGTAACAAGGACAGAACGCACCTGGTGCTCACCTTCCACCCTACCAACCTTCGCATAAACCAAATCATCCGCCGACATTTCCGCCACCTCCAAACAGACCCCACTACCAGGGATATATTTCCCTCCCCACCCCTTTCCGCTTTCCGCAAAGACCGTTCCCTCCGCGACTACCTGGTCAGGTCCACGCCCCCAAACAACCCACCCTCCAATCCTGGCACTTTCCCCTGCCACCGCAGGAACTGTAAAACCTGCGCCCACACCTCCTCCCTCACCTCTATCCAAGGCCCTAAAGGAGCCTTCCACATCCATCAAAGTTTTACTTGCACATCCACTAATATCATTTATTGTATCCGTTGCTCCCGATGCGGTCTCCTCTACATTGGGGAGACTGGGCGCCTCCTAGCAGAGTGCTTTAGGGAACATCTCCGGGACACCCGCACCAATCAACCACACCACCCCGTGGCCCAACATTTCAACTCCCCCTCCCACTCTGCCGAGGACATGGAGGTCCTGGGCCTCCTTCACTGCCGCTCCCTCACCAGCAGACGCCTGGAGGAAGAACGCCTCATCTTCCGCCTCGGAACACTTCAACCCCAGGGCATCAATGTGGACTTCAACAGTTTCCTCATTTCCCCTTCCCCCACCTCACCCTAGTTCTAAACTTCCAGCTCAGTAACTGTCCCCATGACCTGTCCGGACTTGTCCTACCTGCCTATCTTCTTTTCCACCTATCCACTCCACCCTCTCCTCCTTGACCTATCACCTTCATCCCCTTCCCCACTCGCCCATTGTACTCTATGCTACTTTCTCCCCACCCCCACCCTCCTCTAGCTTATCTCTCCACGCTTCAGGCTCACTGCCTTTATTCCTGATGAAGGACTTTTGACCGAAACATCGATTTCGAAGCTACTTGGATGCTGCCTGAACTGCTGTGCTCTTCCAGCACCACTAATCCAGAATGTAATTGTACAGGGCCTTGGTGAGACCACACGTGGAGTATTGTGTACAGGTTCGGTCTCCTAGACTGAGGAAGGACTTTCTAATTACAGAGTGCAACAGAAACATACCATACTGATTCTTGGCATGGCAGGGCTGATGCAAAGACCGACTGGATCAGTTAGGGCTAGATTCACAGACTTGAAAAGAATGAGGGGGATATCAGAGAAGCCTATCAAATTCTAACAGATCAAAATGGGTCAATGCAAGAAGGATGTTTCCATTGACAAGGGAATCCAGAACCAGAGGTCACTGCCGAAAGATACAGTGTTGGCCATTTAGGACTGCAATGAGATGAAATTTCTTCAACCAGAGAATGGTGGGCCTCTAGAATTCTCTGCCACTCAGAGAGCGATAGAGGCCAAAATATTAAATGTTTTTAAGAAGGAGTCCGATATAGTCCTTAGGCATATAGAGCTCAAAGAGTATTGAGAGAAAGTGGGAGCAGGGTGCTGAATTGGATGATCAGCCATAAGCATTTTGAATGGGGGAGCAGGTTTGAAGGACCAAATAGCTACTCCTGCTTCTATTTTCTATTGGTCAGACAAAGCAGGTAGGAAGAGCTACAAAAGCATGACTGTGAACAAGAACTTTTCAAGGATTAACAAAAACACCAGAAAATAATTTATACATTTTAATTACAAAAGAAAGTGGGATTACACAGACTCATAGAGACATACAGCATGGAAACAGACTCTTAGGTCCAACCCATCCATGCTGACCAGATATCCTAAATTAATCTAGTCCCATTTTTCAGTATTTGGCCCATATCCCTCTAAACCCTTCCTATTCGTGTACCTATCCAGTTGCGTTTTAAATGTTGTTATGGTACCAGCCTCCACCACTTCCTCTGGCAGCTCATTCCTTACACGCATCACCTTCTATGTGAAAAAGTTGTCCCTTAAGTCCCTTTTAAATCTTTCCCCTCTCACCTTAAAACTATGCCCTCTAGGTTTGGACTAGTGCACACCCACACATTGAAATTCACATGGTGCACATCCAGACACCGAAAGACAGTCACATGGTGCACACCCACACACGAAACAATGTTACTGTGTGGGTAAGCTCCCCATGACCATGTTTCCATGTCTGGATGCGCTCCATGTGACTGTGTTTCAGTGTGTGGGTGTGGTCCGTGTACATAGACCAGTGAGTCTAACATCAGTGGTGGGTAAATTGTTGGAAGGAATTCTGAGATATAAGATTTACATTCATTTGGAGAGGCAAAGACTGATGAGGGATAACCAGCATGGTTTTGTGTTATCTCACAAATTTGATTGAGCTTTTTGAGGACATAACCAAAAAGACTGATTGGGCACAATGGTGGACAAAGCAGTATGAGCCTCTTACAAGTTAGTAACAATTATATCATCAATGAAAATAACATAATGGTAGATGTATTGAAGGACCACTTTGGTAGGCATTTCCAGTCGAGAGAAAGGTTAGCATTGCCAGACATCTGAATAAAATATTCATGAATCAGATCCACAGCTCAGCAAAATTAATATTGATAAGGTAGCAGTAATAGTGAATATAATGCCAATAAACAGTGACAAATCCCCAGGTCAGGTAGGTTCAATTACAGGTATTTTAAAAATTGTGAGAACATTGCATATATTCTAACTATAAATTTCCAATTTTATCTCAACTCAGAAACCATTCTGTTAGATTGGAAAATTGCAGATTTCACTCCACTATTTATGAAAGGTGACAGACTGAAATGAGGAAATTATTACAGTTTATAATTAAGGGTAGGGTGACCAAACACCAATTTTCAGCTGATCCTATATGGATTTGTAAAGACTAACAAACCTGCCAAACCTGATTGAATTTTTAAAATAGGTGGCTAACGAAGTGTGCAAAACATGTCTATAGATTTTGTTTATTAGGCCTACCAGAAGGTATCTGTTGAAGTCCTTCATAACAGATTGTTAGCTGATATTGAAACCCATTACATTGAAGGTAAAGTCCTGACTGGGTGAGAAAATTGTCTGTCACACCAATCCCAGATCCCTCATAGTGTTGGATTATGTTAGAAACCCAATGACAAGTAGCTGCTGCTCAATAGTTGACTTTTAAAAATGGGCTGGAAGTGTAAAGTATAGCAAGTGTTGCTTTACTGACCAACAAAATCAAGCCCATTGTATGTTGCTCAGTATATCATTCTAGATCTTAGTTTTTTTGGGCACTCATGCTCAACCCATATTGATTCTAGGTATGCAACATTTTATAAAATAAAGGTTGACAAAAGAGATAAACAGCAATGTTTGTGTTGGAATTAATGAATAAATTATCATAAATTCTGCTCCATAACATCCACCACACAATGACATTTTAAATATTATCTCCATTGTAGCTGATTCCAGCTAATCCCCAAAATGATACAGCTGAAAACCCACTGGAATTTAGTTGAAACATTTTCTAAATGGCAAAACAAACATGGCTTTCTTGTCTATTTGACTAGCAAATAGTCTGGTATATAATTTTCTAAAGCAGCCGTCCAATTGACTTCACCAGAGTGTTTTAGGGCTGAAATACTCCTGTTGTCAGTTACGTAATGCTGCTTTAAATTTCACGATGTATTTAACCGAATTCTACAATGTAGAATTGGTTTGTTCATTCCAGTTGAAATTTTGCTACAAATGTAAACTGTTTAGCCTTGTGCTAAACAAGAATGCATTATATTTTCAATGGTGTCTACAATTATTTTGTGTTTTCCAGTGTGCAATTGTAATTTGATGGTACAGGAATATTTTGTTCCTTTGTCTATGACTTCATCATTTAATTAGTGAGAATGCGTGGTGTCATTTGGATACTTGGCAAATAAACTGAAATTGGAACAACTTAAGAACACTTTGAGTTAGACACTGAGTCCTTCACCTATCCTTGCCACTTGGACCAATAATTAACACCACTAAAGAAATATGATGCACATGCCTTTTGGAAACAGAGAGAAGTAAGTACTTACTGTGTGCTTTTTAAATAAAATTTGTAAAAACACTTTATCTGAGCTCATTATTGATGATTAGATTAATGTGGATCTGTTTATATTGCTATCTCTATTAAAAACACTTTTCTCATGTTCCACTGGCTTCATGACATTGTTGATTCACAGAAGTAGCTCTGCTAATAAAATGCTATCAGGCTTCCAGGCTGAGAGAATGCTAACATCTTGTTACAAATGTTTTTCAAAATGTCCTGAACAGATGAAGTCTGCACATTAGGTGCATGTGTAATGATCGTTAGACTGTGAGCTAGTATATTTAAAGAGGCTACTGGAGAAAATATTTCAAACCTTTGAAGTCTCAGACAGATGTCAGTATACCATAGAGAAGATAATAAAATGGTTTATTGCTTAATGCGGGATCATTTAAAATATGAAAATACACCAACGAGCTTGATCTTCTGCAGGTGCAAGAAAGGTATAGTGACTGTTATTTCTAACAGTCATTAATCAGATTTGTGCTTTTGGAAGGAGCTTGAAGTAAATTAAAAAATACCACTAAAACAACAGAAGCAAATCTGTTCATAAAGCTATCCTGATGCAATGAGCCCTAACAGTACTGGAGGCAGATCTGTAACCTATCTTACTTCAGTGAGTTGGGCATTCTTGCTTTAAGCACTCTTAAGGTCAACATGCATTTTCTGGAAAGTGTCTGGATCACATTAAAGGAGATGGTTGTCAGGAAAGAATGTTAGAAAGGTGCAAGTGTTAGAGTTACGTGGGAACTGCTGTTGATATTTTCACTTTCACAAGTTGATGCCTCTGTTGAGCCATTAATTCTGAGACCAATTAAGACACTGATTCTTTTAACACGCCCCATGTGCAGCCTCTGTTGAGAACTGAAACATGTTTCTTAATAAGTGCATGTTTTTAGGGATGCCTGTTTGGCTGGAACATTTTGATTCAGTGCCAGAGAGGAAAAAGTACATTCTTGACTTCATTGCCATTTTTCATCAGTCAGGCTGATGCTGTTCAGTGAGTTGTTGTTGGATATCCCCACAAGGAGTGCAGTCCAATACATTGGCTACTAGTAAAACATAGACAATTAAATATTCAGATATGGCCAAACGAAACTTTCAATCATTAAATTGGAAAAGAACAACATCATATGATTGTAATATTTGTGCTTGCATGCTATATGCATGCTGACTTAAAACATTTTGCCTGTTTATTGATAAAATGGTTAGATTAAAAGCAGGGTTTGCATGTGCTTTTGGATCACTGTGTGCTTTATTTCCTTGGTTACTGAAAGGTTGTAGACACATCTTTAACATGATATACATTTCTAATGGACAACACTGGCTCAAATAGCATCAGCTGTGGCCAAGGGTGAGACAGCCTATCATATCTTTCAGTGTTTTCCTCAGAGGAAGTACCTGTAAGATCTAAAAATGGGTTAAAATCTCTGTTTATCTAAATAAGGTAAAAACACATCAAATATTGGTTGCTTGGTTTCCACTTTGTATATGAGTACTCACATGTTTCCATTAAATTAGCATCATAAGTGCAAGACCAGTTCAAAATGGCAGTGCATTAACAGGGCTGTGTATGGGCACTTGCCCAGGGGCCATCCTCTCCCATTTGCTTTCCTCCTTCGTTTTACTTTTGCTTCTGCTCTTTTCTTTTGCTTTATTTTCCTTTGATTTAGGTCTCTCTTTTCTTTTTCACTGTGGCGGGTTGGTTGGCAGCACTGGCTCAACAGCGAGAGCAGGCTGCGTGCAGAGGGGAGGAATTTAACTTCTCACAGCATTCCAAAGTGGTCTCAGTGAGTGCGTTCTCCCGCCATTTGGGACATGTGGCAGCAGCAGCGAGGTTATTCTCCTGACATTCTGTACCAACAGCAGCATACTCTTCAAGATGGCAGCGCCAGCAAGGTGACATCTGCAGCCGAAGCAGGACTCATGGCCTAGCGGCGGCCTGGCCTGGAAATGGAGACAGGGATTCTTCAGTGAATTGGGCCCAGTGGCAAAGAGATGTAGGGTGACTCATATCTTGGTGGGTCTAGTGCTGGTGGCCGTGGGGCGGTGAAGGTCTCCCTTGAGGCTAGGTGCCAGCAGGGACTGAATCAGAAAGATTGATTTAGTCATAGAGCCATAGAGATGTACAGCACGGAAACAGAGCCTTATGTCCAACTCATCCATGCCGACCAGCTATCCCAACCTAATCTAGTCCCACCTGCCAGCACCTGGCCCATATCCCTCCAAACCCTTCCTATTCATATACCCATCCAGATGCCTTTTAAATGTTGCAATTGTACCAGCCTCCACCACTTCCTCTGGCAGGTCATTCCATACATGTACCACCCTCTGTGTGAAAAAGTTGCCCTTCAGGTCTCTTTTATATCTTCCCCTCTCACCCTAAACCTATGCCCTCTAGTTCTGGACTCCCCCCCACCCAGGGAAGAGATTTTGCCTATTTACCCTATCCATGCTCCTCATGATTTTATAAACCTCTATAAGGTTACGCCTCAGCCTCTGACAGTCCAGGGAAAACAGCTCCAGACTATTCAGCCTCTCCCGATAGCTCAAATCCTCCAACCCTGGCAACACCCTTGTAAATCTGTTCTGAACCCTTTCAAGTTTATGTCTGAACTTTTTGCTTCTCTGTATTTCTCATTTATTCCTATGACCTATAATGCTGGACTATTTATTTCTAGATTGTTTTTCTTTCCTAACAATTTGAACTGAAGTATGTGTACCTCTGTACCTTTGTACCTAAGAGATGGTGCTGTAATGCGACAACTGTAAACTTTTCATTGCACTTATTTGACAATAAAGCTGATTCAATTCAATTAGCATTGAAGTAAAGGCATACTTTGGTGAAATTTACATTTTCGCTTTTTTTTAATCCAACTTTTTTTTTGTTCACATTATTCCTTTAAAGCATTGTCACAGAGCCTTTCAGCTTCTAAAGCATCAATTCAACATTGATAGTTAATGATTAGATTAGATTCCCTACAGTGTGAAAACAGGCCCTTCGGCCCAACCAGACCCATTTCCATCTGACTAATGCACCGAGTGAACCTCTATTGCAAGACTAAAGCACCTAACACTATAGGCAACTTAGCATGGCCAATCCGTCTGCCCCACACATCTTTGGATTATGGGAGGAAACCCACATAGACACGGGGAGAATGTGCAAACTCCACACAGACGGTTGCCTAAGCCCGGAATCGAACCTGGGGCTTTGGTGCTGTGAGGCAGCAGTGCTAACCGCTGAGCCACTGTGCTGCCCAATACTATAAAATCATGAAACTGAAACACAAATCCGAAGGAAAGAACGGTTAGATTAAGAAAGAAAGATAAATGAGAAAGAGAGAGGAAGAAGAAAAAAAGAATTTCTTAAATTGGGATAAATGGGACTTCATCTGGTTAGCAAGATATAACTAGTGGGGTGCCATAGGGTCCAACTATTTACAATCTGTCATAATGACTTGAATGTGGGGATGGAAAATACTGAAACCAAATTTACTGATTACACTAACATAGTTGGGAAAGTTAGTTGAAATGACAAAATAAGAAATTTACAAATGGATATGGGCAGGTAGATGAATGGACCAAAATGTGGCAGACGAAATTTGACACAAATAACCATAAGGTTATCCAGTTTGGTCAGAGGAATAGAAAGGCAACTCATCATGTAAATGGAGAGAAACTTCAGAATACTTCAGTGCAGAGGGATTTGGGTGTCCTCATACATAAATGCAGAAAACTAGTATGTAGATATAGCAGGTAATAAGGAAGAAATATAGAATTTTGGCATTTATTAATAGAATCGAATACTAAAGTAGGGAAGTGTTGCTTCAACTGTTCAAGGCATTACTGAGACCACCACAAAATCAGAAATTGCTGGAAAAATGCAACGGGTCTGGCAGCACCTGTGCAGAGAAAGCAAAGGTAATGTTTCGTTGCAGCGACTTTTCTTCAGAACAGATGATTTGTGCTGAGAGATTGAGCAGTTTAGGCTGATAATGTCTGGATTTTAGAAGAATGAGAGGAGATTTAAGTGAGCTGTATGATGCTAAAAGGGTTTGACAAAATAGTCATAGAAAGGATATTTCCTCACGTGGCAAATTTAGACAGGAGATTTTTAGCTAGTAGTGGGTTGAAGGATTATGGAGAGCGGACATGAAAGTGGAGTTGAGGCTAAAATGCGATCAGCTATAATTGTAACAAATGTCAGAGCAGGCTCAAGGGGCTGAATATTGTCTACTCCTGCTTCTAGTCCTGACGTTCTCAAATGCTTTAAAATCTCCAAAAATACATAAAACTAGAATAAGTGTGATTCCACATTTTTAAAGTAAACCTCTATTGCAAGAATGATTGTTTTCTCAAGAATTGAATCCTATCAAGCGAGAACAAATTAACTTACACCTGTACAGAGAAACCCTAACATCTTTTGGTATGTTCAATTGGTCTCTAGTGGGTAGGTACTGCAAGTTAAGTCCATTGCAACTTTGTAAACCTTAAAACATTATGATCGAGAACTCTGTACGATGCTTACATCATTGCCTGGATCATGAGCTGTATTTTCTCAGAACCATGGCGAAGGTAAAAGTGCATTGGTATGGTATGTATCTCTTTCTTTGACTAAAACAGAGTAAAGAGAAGCAATTATTGAAATCAAAGCCTTAGCTTTACCTGAGCTTATGAAAACATTTATTGACTATGTCCACGGACTTCAGTTCACAAACAAGACTGACCACAAACATTTGACTGAATTATTAAATGCTAAGGAATTAGCAACGATGCTACCAAAGTACAGAGAATTGCAGTTGAAGAGATTTGGTGCATATGTGCAAGGGAACAGGCAACCTATAGTGAACACTATGATGTATATTCCTGCCATAAGGGAATATGAATTCTCATAGAATCATAGTATCCCTATAGTGTGGAAGCAGGCCATTCAGCCCGTTAAGTCCACACTGACCTTCAAAAAGTATCCCGACCAGACCAATCCCATTTCCCTCTCCCTGTAACCCTGCATTTCCAATAGTTAATCCACCTCGCGCATCCCTGGATGCTATGGGCAATTTAACATGGCTAATCCGCCTAAGCTGCACATTTTTGGACTATGGGATGAACTTGGAGCACCCAGAGGTTTCCTACCTTTCAATTCTGTTTGAGATGTGGAAACCTTTACCTCACTAATAATCAAACATCTACCAGCAACAATACAATGTTTAAATAGGATTGAAAATACACAAACATCAAAGAACATGCTTAAAATCATGAAAACTCCATCAAAGGATGGCCAACATATTTTCTGCACAATCCTACTCTGAAGCAATATTTTGAACAAAGAAGACATCTCAGTAAAGTGGAGAACTGTTGATCCATATTGAGAAATTGGTCATAGCTAGAGTTCTCAGACTCAACACAGCATGGTCGCCTCTGTTTGGTGAAAGCCAGTAGTGGAGGTGATTTTTAATTGCATTATTTCTGTTGTTCATCAGCAAGAGCAAAGAAAACCATGCCGATAACTTTCATTTTCATCCGGAGTAAGTGATGAGGACAAGTACCATTCTAATAAAAATGTTTTAATCATTGCCAAACCACTAGAACTCCAGCTGAGGAGCAAGGGTAGATTTGTGATCAAAATTGTCAAGGCCAAGCTCTTGAGAAAATATGACTAGTTGAGAATTTGTGTTCTGTTCACACTGGTCTCTGATCTTCTGAAATGGTCCCACATTGTTTTGGGTCTCAGTTAATTGGAAGTCACAGTTCAAAGCTTGCAAGCAAGAGTGAGTGTTATGAACAGCTAAGGCCATTGTTTTTTCACTACTGAGCACAAATCCAAGACAGTTTTATTCTGATCTTGTGTGATCTTGGTTTTTCAGTCAGTAATCAACTTTACAATATGGGCTCCCTGACAATGAGATGAAGGAGGACTTGAGGAGGACTTTACCATTTTCCTGACCCCAGTTGTTTCCTGTGTAACCTGTGCAATGTTTTACCAGGATAAAGGCAAGCACAGATTCATACTCTGCATACACCAGAAGGCTTTGATTCAGCATAATCCCGCTGTTACTCAA
This sequence comes from Chiloscyllium punctatum, assembly GCF_047496795.1. Taxonomy (NCBI): domain Eukaryota; kingdom Metazoa; phylum Chordata; class Chondrichthyes; order Orectolobiformes; family Hemiscylliidae; genus Chiloscyllium; species Chiloscyllium punctatum. Next base: position 126,975,251 of record NC_092743.1, read on the forward strand.
CACAACTGGCTGATGGGATTCCAATTTTTGCAAGAAGTTTCATGCAACATCCTCATTGTTAACTCAAGAGGAAAATTAATGAAGCTGCAAAATGGGCCCTCCAGTAAAGTTGTTTAGAAGTTACCCAATGGTTGATCAGGTATCTTTTAGCGATATTTTTGATTTGGTTTAATATTGTCACATGTACCTAGGTACAGTGAAAAGTTTTGTTTTGCCTGCAGTACAGGCAGATCATACCATACAAAGTGCAGAGTGAGGAATACAATGTTACAGCTGCTGAGAAGGTGTACAAAGAGTGAGATCAACATTTAAATTTAAAATTTGAGCAGTCCATTCAGAAGTCTGATAACAGCGGGGAAGAAGCTTTCTTGAAATTTGTTGGTACGTGTGATTAAACTTTTGTATTTACGTCCAACCTCTTCTGTGGTGTAGTATTTTGTGAATGCATGGAATGCGTTGCCAGCTGTGGTGGTGGAAGCAGAGTCATTGGGGACAATTAAGTGACTGCTGGACATGTACATGGATAGCAGTGAGTTGAGGGGTCCATAGGTTAAGTTACTATATTTTACATTAGGATTAAATCTCAGCACAACTTTGTGGGCCAATAGGCTTGTTCTGTGCTGTACTTTTCTATGTTCTATATTCTGGAATCACAGAGTCATAGAGATGTACAGCATGGAAACAAACCCTTCAGTCCAACCCGTCCAGGCCGGCCAGATATCCTAACCCAATCTAGTCCCACCTGCCAGCACCCAGCCCATATCCCTCCAAACCCTTCCTATTCATATACCCATCCAATGCCTTTTAAATGTTGCAATTGTACCAGCCTCCACCACTTCCTCTGGCAGCTCATTCCATACACATATCACCCTGTGTGTGAAAAAGTTGCCCCTTAGGTCTCTTATATCTTTTCCCTCAAACCTATGACCTCTAGCTTTGGACTCCCCCACCTCAGGGAAAAGACTTTGTCTATTTATCCTATCCATGCCCGTCACAATTTTGTAAACCTCTATAAGGTCACCCTCAGCCTCCGACACTCCAGGGAACACAGCCGCAGCCTGTTCAGCCTCTCCCTGTAGCTCAAATCCTCCAACCCTGGCAACATCCTTGTAAATCTTTTCTGAACCCTTTCAAGTTTCACAACATCTTTCCAATAGGAAGAAGACCAGAATTGCAGGCAATATTCCAACAGTGGCCTAACCAATGTCCTGTACAGCCGCAACATGACCTCCCAATTCCTGTACTCAATATTCTGACCAAATGCCTTCTTCACTATCCTATCTACCTGTGACTCCACTTTCAAGGAGCTATGAACCTGCACTCCAAGGTCTCTTTGTTCAGCAACACTGCCCAGGACCTTACCATTAAGTGTATAAGTTCTACTAAGATTTGCTTTCCCAAAATGCAGCATCTCACATTTATCTGAATTAAACTCCATCTGCCACTTCTCAGCCCATTGGCCCATCTGACCAAGATCCTGTTGCGATCTGAGGTAACCTTCTTTGGTGTCCACCACACCTCCAACTTTGGTGTCATCTGTAAACTTACTAACTGTACCTCTTATGCTCGCATCCAAATCATTTATATAAATGACAAAAGGTCGAGGACCCAGCACTGATCCTTGTGGCACTCCACTGGTCACAGGCCTCCAGTCTGAAATACAACCCTCCACCACCACCCTCTGTCTTCTACCTTTGAGCCAGTTCTGTCTCCAAATGGCTAGTTCTCCCTGTATTCCTTGAGATCTAACCTTGCTAACCAGTCTCCCATAGGAAACTTTGTTGAATGCCTTACTGAAGTCCATATAGATCACATCTACTGCTCTGCCCTCATGAATCCCCTTTGTTACTTCCTCAAAAAACTCAATCAAGTTTGTGAGACATGATTTCCTACGCACAAAGCCATGTTGACTATCCCTAATCAGTGCTTGCCTTTCCAAATACATGTACATCCTGTCCCTCAGGATTCCCTCCAACAACTTGCCCACCACTGATGTCAGGCTCACTGGTCTATAGTTCCCTGGCTTGTCTTTACCACCCTTCTTAAACTTTGGCACCACATTTGCCAACCTCCAGTCTTTCGGCACCTCACCTGTGACTATCAGTGATTCAAATATCTCAGTAAAAGGCCCAGCAATCACTTCTCTAGCTCCACACTAGAGAGGTTCTAGTTTCAGGGTACACCTAATCAGGTCCTAGGGATTTATCCACCTTTATGCGTTTCTAGACATCCAGCACTTCCTCCTCTGTAATATGGTCATTTTTCAAGGTATCACCATCTTTTTCCCTACAATCTAGATCTTCCATATCCTTTTCCACAGTAAATACTGATGCAAAATATTCATTTAGTATCTCCCCCATTTCCTGCAGCTCCACACAAAGGCCACCCTGCTGATCTTCGAGGGGCCCTACTCTCTGTCTAGTTACCCTTTTGTCCTTAATGTCTTTGTGAAATACCTTTGCGTTCTCCTTAATTCTGTTTGCCAAAGCTATCTCATGTCCCCTTTTTGCCCTCCTGATTTCCCTCTTAAGTATAGTCCTACTACTTTCCTAAGGATTCACTCAATCTATCCTGCCTATACCTGACACATGCTTCCTTCCCTTCCTTAACAAAACCCAAGGTGTGATAGTAAATTCTTGGATTTGTTAGAAAGTATTGCAACACCCTGATGGTTGGAGGAATGACAGGTTTTGGGGGGTAGTGGAGGATAGCGAAGTATGTGGACTGTCCACACAAAGGCAGCAACAAGTATGGGACTTCTGGTCTGTAGCATGACAAGGGAGATAAAACAGGGGCAGCAGAAAAGACAAGCCTTGTACAGTGCCTTCTGCCGAGTCAGAACTGGACTCCCTCATGCTCCTTGATAACGTTAGGATACTGCTTGTGTTGCCAGTAGGTGCAGTCAGTATTTCAACTAATCTGGTAACACAGTACACAGTTCTGAATAAGAGTCCTATTGGACTTGAGACATTAACTCTTTCTTTCTCACCAGATGTTGCCAGACCTTCTGAGATTTTCCACCAATTTCTGTTTTTATCTCATAGTTTGTAGAGTTGGCACTGAAAAAAAATGTTGTTGGATTTTGTTCCAAGTATCAAACAGGTTCACTAATGGCTTCAGGAACAGAACATTTCCATTTCAACAATAACGGCAGCTTCCATTTATTGTCACACCTTTACTTTAGTAAATATCTCACGCTATCTATGCTAGACTAGTCCTTACAATAGCCAGTTCTATGCGTGATTCCAGCTCACAATACATGATTTAATATTCATGCCCTTGGAAGCAGTTTAACAAGCCATTTAGATATGCAAATAATATAGTTCAACACCATCATCAGGAGAACAGTAATAGATTAAGAAGGTCATTAGCATCATTAGATCGTGTGGATGGGTATATGAATAGGAAGGGCTTAGAGGGATATGGACCAAGTGCTGGCAAATGAGACTAGATGAGGTTAGGATATCTGGGTGGCATGGACGAGTTGGACCGAATGGTCTGTTTCTGTGTTGTTTCTCTCTATGACTCTATGTGCAATGAGTGTTACACAGCAACATCACTTACATTCCAAAATAAAAGTGAGATAACCAAATTTCCTGTTATTGTTTAAATCAATGAATATGAAATTGCACTGAAGATACAGTACATTTACTTCCTTAGGCGTGATGTAGGCTTTTGCACTATTGAGTTAAATGAACTGCTTAACTACATGGTCACAATTCTCTTACCCTTTGGTTACACAATGACCAGCTTGTGGGGAAATAGGGTGGAGGTTGAATCAGTTTCCCTGTGTTTTTTTAAATTCTCTGGCCCACCACAATATGTGTTTTTAATACTTTTCAACACACAGCCACATCACATTTCAGTTGAAGCATTGTACCATTCAAAAGCAAGGAGCCAATTGTTGGATAACAAATAACTGCAGGTGCTGGAAATCTAAAACAAAAACAGAAATTGCTGGAGAATACTCAGTCGGTCTGGCAGCATCTAAGTGAAAGAAAGCAGGATTAACATTTCAAGTCCAGTGATCCTTCTTCAGAATTGCGTGGCATGGTAGCTCAGTGGTTAGCACTGCTGCCTCACACCACCAGGGACCTGGGTTTGAATCCAGCCTTGGGCGACTGTCTGTGTGGGTTTCCTCCCATAGTCCAAAAGATATGCAGGTTTGGTGAATTTGCTGTGCTAGGGTAGGGGGAATGGCTCTGGGTGGGTTACTCTTCAAAGGGTCAGTGTAGACTTGCTGGGCTGAAGGGCCTGTTTCCAGACTATAGGGATTCTAAAGAATTGTTGCAGAAGGTTCACTGGAGTTGAAGCTGAGTTTCTCTAATAATTTCTGGTTTTGAGCCAATTTCTTACTGACCGGAAGTAAAATAGTAAAATATGATAGCAAACATATATTCAAGCACAGTAATGAGGTTTAAAAAGGGGAGGGTGCCTAGCACAATAAGAAATTAAGGATTATGCAGTTTAAAAAGCTTTTTGTGATCTTGATTTCCTTTGGTTAACCCCAAAACCATGGCTGTAGAGTTAATTTCTTGCATTTCAGCATTAGCAAAAGTTGTAGAAACCTTGAGTTCTAATTGAAAGGATGTTTCTCTGAAGACTGGTGCTAGTTTTCAAGATGTTCAGTAGGAAACTGGGAAAGAGAGAGTTTTTCAGCTCCTTACAAAGTCACTTTATTTTCTTCTCTCTCTACTGATTCGTCAAGCTGTTATTTAAATACGGTTCACTTGTGTAGTCCCAAGTCTGGCTTCTTAAGCTGAAGAGATGAAAACAATTCTTTGTCCAATGTAAGGAACCTCTCATAATAGTGTAAATTAAATCATGATATGCAAGTTTTTTGATTCCTGACTCAGTTGACTGACTTTGATGTTTTTAGATTAATGTTAACTTCACTTTAAATAATATTATTTATCCCACATTGGTTTCCTGTACTTGTTTCAATTTATGCTCAGATGATTGCTGTAGCCATTTTAGGTCATTCTTCTTCCTTTTTAAAAGGATTTTAGTCCATGAAGGTCTAAGAATTAAAAACAGATGATGGAAGTTGCAAATTGATGGTCCATATTTTATCACAATCATGACATCTATCAAAATAGCTTCAGGTTTAAGTTTCTTTTTGGCAGATATAAAATGACAAAATGTTACATGATTTTACATAAATATTTTGCAATTTTATCTCAATCTCTATTAAATATGTATTCATCATTAAAATGCTGTAGCTAATAAGCTTTGGATTTCATGACCAATCTTGCTTGTAAAATTGGCGATCACTCAAGTAGAACATTTATCTTCAGTTATCATTCCAGCTCACATTTTATTTTCTTCTGTTTATAAATCATATGCTTCAAATACATGCCTTGAATCATAATGTTCTGATGTTTGAATTTAGTTCAGTTGAAGAAACAACTATATATAAACAAATTGGCTCTAAGACTCAAAAATCTAACCATAAATTACCATTAAAGCACAAACAAAATTTTGCATTTTAAAATATGAGCCTTTAAACCATTTACTATTAAAAGTTCCTTTGATATAATTTCCATATGCTAAATGATTCTTTGTAGACTTTTCTGTATCATCATACTCTTCAAAGTTTTCAGCTTTCAAAATGTTCAATTTGATCAGTGATCAATGTGACAAGAAAGAGAAAAGAACCAAAAGATAATTGAAATGTTTAGGGGGGGCTTTTGAAAGCATTGAACGAAATAATATGGGGAGATCATTCTGTCAGAGAACTACAGGCCATGGGTATAATAGCTGAAGGATGAAACAATTATAAAGGTGGGCGAATCAGTAATCTGGAATCAAAGGAGTGGAGGGTTTTCGAAGAGACATACAGGAATTTACTCAAATATTGTGAAGTAAGGCAGTGGGAAAGTTGGAAACAAGGACAAAAATCTCAGAGGGTCTAACCAAGTACAGGATGATGACATTGTGCAGGAGATGACACAAACTTTCATATTGAGAAAGGTGGAAGCCAGGAAGCTTGTGAGGGGCGCACTTGTGAAATTAATACTTAAAATAATAAAGATAATAATTAATGTTTTGGCACAAATTAGGGCGAGGCAGGGACATAAGTAAATTTTAAAAACTATAAAACTATAAATTGTAACCAGGGCTAGACAGACTAGATGCAGTGAGGATGTTTCCCTGGTTGAGGGGTCGAAAGCCAAGGGGTCACCGTCTCACGATACAGGCGAGACCATTTAGAGGAGATGGGGAAACTATTTTTCACTCACTGTGGAAGCCAGGTTGCCAAGTATATTCAATAAAGAGATTGGTACATTTTGGGATATTAAAGGCATCAAGGGGAATGAAGAGAAAGAGGGAAAATAATGAGGATCATCAATGATTATACTGAAAGCAGGCTCAAAGGGCCAACTGGCCTACTCATGCTGCTAGTTTCTGAGAAAACAGCATTTATGAATATAAATGGTCTTCAAGTGAAGTAAAATGCTCAACAGAGACAGAGGATGGCACGTTTTTAACAATCATAGTAAGCCTGAGATATTGATGAAACCAAATCAAATGGCATTGGCATATTATTATTAATGGCTTGTTTCCTTTTTATGTTCCGAACTGGGTAACTTCTGATCTCAGATCTGAATTTCATCACAAGAATTTTGTCCCTTGAGTCCAAGCTTTGTGAGTCTTCCAGTCTCCCTTAAAGCCTTGAAAACTCAATCTCATCAGTTGGAGCACAAGTTCAAATCCACATTCTGCATGGCAAATAATAGTCATTTTCTCTACTTTCGGTACAGAAATAGCTGCCTCTCTCACTCCTGCTTGTTGTCCCTCAGGTAACTATAGACTCCCCCAAGTCAATCGTCTGTCTGTGATATGTCCATTGATTTGTAAGAAAACCTGTAGCCTAAAGTTCAAATGAATTCCCCTACCCCTTTCACATGGCAACATAAAATACATTAAGCTTGCATGTATGTGTAAATGCAAATTATCCAGTTTTGACACTAAAAGTAAGTAAATAGTTTATAGTCTAACTGTTTACAACCAAATCTTTTCTAGGATTTTGGGAAACTTAAATCCACTCATGGCAAAATTTAGAGACTGCTGTTGGCCAACATCTTCCTATAGCAGTAAGGCTTTTCACTGGAGACCTGGAAATGTGTAACACTTCCACTCATTGGCAGGACACTAGCCATGTGCAAGTGCCAGTGTTGGATTGGGGTGGACAAAGTTAAAAATCACACAACACCAGGATATATTCCAACAGGCTTATTTGGAAGTACAAACTTTCAGAGCGCTGCTCGTTCACTAGCTCCTTGACCCGATGAAGGAACAGCCCTCCGAAAGCTTGTACTTACAAATAAACCATTTGTGACGATGCAGCCAATAGGTTCATTGTCATGGAATGCAGCAAATCAGTAGGGGAGGGGATCACGGAACAATTTGCCATTTCTTCACTGGGACAAACGTTGAGGCATCACATTTAAAGAATCGCAGGACAGACATTTACTCCCTACAAGCCAAAAGCATCATTCTCAATATCTGAGGAGATTTGGGAACTACAATTGGTGCCATTCTCTTTCCATCTGCCACCCGGATCCCTTGAACTTCAAGTTTTCACTTTGTACCCAACCTCAGTCCCTTTAACAGCATCGATCATCCTTGCCTTGGCATCCGTGACCTTCAACTCATCAATCCCCCATCACCTTTGGCCAGCTCCCATTGATTGTTCAGTTTCCTCCAGCACAGTGTAACAGCCTCCCATTACTCTCAACATTCATTCATCATCCTTGACCTTCCCATCAACCTTCAGGACATTACCATTAACCTTCCCTGTATAACCCTTGATCTCCTTCCAATCATGCTTGACAAAATTAGTCTTCCTCACAAAGTCCAGCGTCCTTTCTCTGTCTCCAAAGGGATTTCATGTGGCTCCCAAATACTTCCCTCCCTCGGTCAACCATGTCCCAATGCCCTTTAATTAGCATCACTTAATCCCAATGGTCAGTTTTGAATCTGAAGGCACGTGTTTCTTGTTTGTTGATTATTTAATTTAAATTTCTGGTGGAGGTTGCTGTTTAATGAGCATGAGATGTTTTTCAAGGGATGTTAATCCCCTGCCAAGTCAATATCATAGCTTTATGACACCATTGTGAAGTTAGATTTTGGCTTCTAGCTTTTCTCCATCCACCCCGACTCCCACTCCTTGTAACTGCGCAGGGTTTCATGCGAACTTTTGAAGTGTAAATATCTTGCAGCTTATTCTCATTAAAAAGTAGTTTGCCTATTGATTTCTAACAAGCCATACAGCCTTACTGCCAGACAGATAGCAGATCAGGTTGCATGATTTAATCTACTCTAAATTTTATTTAAAACTGCAATCCCCAAAACATTATACTCTTAGAAATCTCATAATTGTAAAATACGCAGGTATTTATTGGTCGCAACTAGTCAAAGGCTTGTACAAATAAATTGCCGTGAAAGATGTGGGTCAGAATATTTTCATTGTTCCATTTGGCTGATTGAGGTCCCACTTTTTTGGCTTTCTGCCAAATGTACTGGTCCATGTCTAGTCAACCAACTTTAATTTGAAACCTTGGAACATTTTGTTTCCTAATGAAGAGAGTGGGAGGAGAGACCTTGTGAATTGCACAGTTGTACCTTTCTTGTACAATAATATGTAACTTGAAAATAAAAAATACTAGCTCTGCGGCCAGAATGAGGCAAAATTGAATAAGATAAGTAGCTATCAATCCAGCTTGATATAAAACTACTCTAATGTCATGGCCACAATAATTGATCCTTCTCCAATGACTGCTATAAATCTGCCATGTTCCGCTGCTTTACGAAGGAGCTACAATTTGTTTAGGGCTGTCAAAATAGCTGATGTGTAAACAGTGATATTTGTGGACTGTAAATTGTTGAGGGCAAACATGGCTGAATTTTGCAATGTTTTGTCTTTGCATGAAGTTACAGAGCGAAACACCCACATGGACTGTGACTTGATTGCAGTGCAACAATATCTGGTATGCAAATGACATTTAGTAATACATCTCTAAAAAAAAGACCTCAGATTTAGTGAGGAACATGTAAAGAATACTCATGTTTAAAAATCTTTATTATTGCAAACATATTCATGCCATACCTCAGAAATTAGTTGAATGCCCTGTGTACTTTACTCCAGGGAAAATACTTGTTTATTTGTTATGTTATTATTCATTAGTACTTAAAAGGATGAATCTTAAGGTTTTTTGGGTAGTGTCAATTTCACCAAGTTTCACTGAGGGTTTCTGCCTTTGAGGTCTAGCAAGTTTTCTCATGCTATTGTCCCAAACCTGCCGCACTAATAACCTACCCCGCCTCTTTGGTGCCTCTCATGATGATGGGAGTCTGATTTTATCACTCACTATACCCAGAAGAACATGCCATTGCCCAGATAACCCAGAATGCACTAGAATCCCTGTGCCCACACCATATTTAAATGGCTGTTGTGCACCCTGGGAAGCATGATCAGTACAGTGTTAGCCTGCATAGTTCATGACATTCCTGCCCCAGACATGGCAGATAAGGTGAATTCGGCACGCCTCCCAACAACACCTTATCCATAGGCAGCTGGTGGACAGACTGGTGAAGAGGTGGGATGTCCTCTACTCCCAGAACAAGCAGAGGAGATCATATCATCACACCCTACCAGTCTGGTCAGAGGTTACCATCCGAGTCATTGTGGTCTCAGTCAACTGGAGGAATGCCCAGGTGTGAAGGAAGAAGAGCAATGAACTCCATTTGGCCACCACCTACTCACTGCTCCTCACCAGCCCTGTAAGGCTCATGCTCTAACCCTCTCACTATTACATGCAACATCATCCCTCACTCACTATCATTCAACCACCTACGTCCCCTATGTCTTCTTAACTCTACATGTTGTCTGCACTGTCTACTCACTCTTAAAACACTTCACCACTTTTCCCCAGTAACACCATCACTAATAGCTTTGACACTGTGATAATCTCTCTCAATCCTGCCCAGAAGAAAGCAGCCCACAAGAGAGCAAAAGGAGTCGGGCGGGTGGTGCACTGCGCGACATTGAGCTCCTCACATGGTGTGAAAAGAGGATCCTCTCCCTAATCACTCTAAAAGCAGCAGCCCATCAAGACATCCTGAGGGGCAGCTTCAAAGTGCAGAAACATCCAGCAAATAGATTGAGAGGTGCCATGAGGACCTTTAGAAGTTGACAGGCATGGGATGCCAACACGAGAGGATGGCTTGGGGGTGGGTAGTTAATGAGGATAATGACAAGCAATAATCCCCCTTAATAGACATCTCACTGCTGACTGGTGAGAATCTCATCTTGATGACTGAAACTTTATTAGAAAATGTCACTAGTTGCTCCCAAATTTGAGAAAGGCTTCACCGGACATCTTGATGTTTCCCTGGATTTTTGAGAAGCCCGCGTCATAAGATTCCACTTGAAGTCCTGCTTTAAACCAGTTTTTCTTCCTGACAATAGGACCATGAAGGTCACAACAAAAGTGTCTGCCACCTTCCTGTTCCTTGTCTGCCACCTTCCTGTTCCTTGTCCTGATGATTTCCTGGTGATTTCTTGCCCTCTCAGACCCCAGCAATGACTTGTGCTGAGTCCACATTACATCTAGAAGGGACCACGGGTCCTTTTTTTCACCAATGTTCTGCGCCTATTCATCATTGACAACTTGACACATTAATTTTATGAATAGGTACATATCCAAAATTGTTAGTTATCTTTTTACTACACTGTGAAAATGTTTTATATAACTCTTTCGATATGCTTTTAGATGACTTAAGATCTTTCCAAATGTTGGAGATCACTGGCTTCTCAGAGCCAAACCTTACCTTCATTGTGCAGGACATCTCAGTTAATGATACAATTTATGGGGAAGACACACCATTGGATACAATATTCACGGGGTCCCAATTGCAACAGCAACATTGCAATGCAGTGGTCAGATCAACATTCCAGAATTTTTACCAGTGATAGCCCATTAAGAGGCTATACCAGTGATAGCCCATTAAAAGACTTCTCCACCTCCTGATGCTGCCTGGCCTGCTGTGTTCTGCTAGCCTCTTGCTAGTTACTGAAGGAATGAGCCAGCTGGAGGGTCTGCCAGCGAGAGAAGTGAAGACTGAGATAAAAAGGGAGAGACACTAACAACAGGCACAGAACAATGACATCAGTTTGGCACTGACATCAGCTCCTCTGTGGTGTGAATGTCCAATCACATCACAGCTTTGACCTCTACTTCCGCCGCCTTAATTGGAAGACTTGCCATGATAACTAAAAGAATGAATGGCTTGCTTTTATATGAATTACCCTTAAACATCTTCAGGACGTGTCGTGGAGGATAAAATGCAACCAAATTATGCACAGCAAGCTCCCGAAATGGAGCCAGCTTTTGCATCCTGTTGGGTAGACAGTACCTCACTTTGACAATTCATCTGAGACACAGCAATTCCAACAGTGCATCGCTCCCTGAAGATAAAAAGATGACACATGTAGTAGCTGAGAAATTGACTTTGGATGATGCAGTACAGCAATAGGCCCACACCTACTGACTAATCATTGCTGACAACCATGCTGACAAAAAAGACGTCCTGCAAGTCTTTAAGGGATGGCTGATTGGGCAAGGCATAAAAAAGCCAAGCAAGGCAAGGCAGGAATGATGTGAGCATCTAGGCAGGTGCAAAGTAAGTGTGCAATGAGAGATTGTGTAAACAGCCTGTTCCAATCCATGAGCTGGATCCCTGTACACCTGTGCACAAAATATCCTTGCGGGAACCTTTCAATGAAAGGTGGGGGTGGTGAGGGAAACGCATACTTGACCTCATCCACACCAATCTGTTGGCTGCAGATAAATCTGTCCATGCCACTATCAGTAAGACTGATCACTGCAGTACTTGTGGAGGCAAAGTCCCATATTAATGGTGAGAATGTGTGGCACAATCAGTCTACTCTCAAACATCTGTCAAGAGATAAGAAGTGCTATCAAGCAGCACCTGCTCAGCAATAACCTGCTCAGTGCCACCCAGTTTAGGTTCCACCAGGGCCACTCTGTTCCTGACTTCGTTACAGCCTTGGTTCAAACATGGACATAAGAGCGGAATTCCAGAGGTGAAGGGCGAGTGACAGCCCTTGACATCAAGGCTGTATTCAACCAATTGGCACCAAGGAGCCCTAACCAAAGTGGAATTAATCACAATCATGGGAAAACTCTCCAATGGTTCGAGTCATACCTGACACTTTATTTTCTACTTAAAATGAATAAAGTCTGCAATGTTTAACTTTTAACCTTACTTTGAATGTTTTACACTATACCATAATTACTGCAATGTTTAACTTTTAACTTTGTTCTTTCTTTCTACCTTGTAAGATTCTGTACATACTTGTACTTAAGATGACACCTTGTGTGGTGACATTACAGGTCATTCTGGTATAACCAGTGTTTCGTCAACATGAATTCGCTGTTACGCTATTGACGAATTGAGGACGTTGTTTCTAAAGGGCAAACTTTTAAAACATGTGTTGGTTGCAATGTGATTACATTGCCAACACTTCAAGTGCTGTTTCTAAAGCATGATTTTTCTATAACATGGGGTTGCACAAGAATGCAGCTATCACATTATACAAGCACTGGCTGTATGCACTTTTCACTGTACTCCAGTACTTGTATACTTGAGAATAAGTGATGATAAAATCAAAATCACATCAGAAGATGGTTATGGTTGTTGGAGGTGACTCATCTCAGCTCTAGGACATCTCTGCAGGAATTCGTCAGGATAGTGTTCTTGGCCAAGCATCTTCAGCTACGTCATCAACGACCTTCACTCCATCATAAGGTCAGAAGTAGGAATGTTTGCTGATCATTGCACAATGCTCAACACCATTTGCGACTATTTAGAATCTAAAGCAATTCATATCCAAATGCAGCAAGACATGGACAATATCCAGATTTGGCTGATGAGTGCCGAGTAATATTTGTGCCACACGAGTGTCAAGCAATGATCATTGGTCACCTCCATCAATTGAATGATCACTCCTTGACATTCAATGGCCTTACCATCACTAAAACCCCACATTCAACATCCTGGGGGTTACCATTGATAAGAAACTGAATTAGATTAGGAGTATAAGTACTGCAGCAACAAGAATTGGTTGGAGGTCATGAAATCTACAGCAAAAATTTCTAAAAGCCCATCCAACGTTGACAAGGCACAAGTCAGGAGTTTGATCAAATACACTGCCCCTACCCAAATGATGGCATCTCCAACAATATTCAAGAAACCTATAAGAAGTTTAAGATGCGATGCAGAAATTCGTACATGTTCATTACATAGCGTTTTCCAAAATTATGACCACTACCATCTGGATAAGGACTGTAGATACATGGGAAAACTACCCCCAGTAAGTTCCCATACAAATCGTTCACCAGCATGACATGGAAATATAAGAATTGGATTTATTGCTGTCACATGTACCTAGGTACAGCGAAAAGTTTTGTTTTTCTTGCAGTACAGGCAAATCATAACATACAGGGACAAATAAATCGTAGGGTGTTTAGACAGAGCGAGGTATAAAAGGTCATGGCTGCATAGGAGGTGCACAAAAGCAAGATCAACATTAGATTTGAAATTTAAGAAGTCCATTAAGCAGTCTAATAACAGCATGGAAGGAGCTGTTCTTGAATCTGTTGGTACATGTTCAAGCTTCTGCATTTTCTGCCCGACCGAAGAGGTTGGAAGAGAGTCTGACGAGGGTGGGGTGTGGTCTTTAATGATGTTGGCTGCCTTTTCTCAGCAAGTATAGATGGTGGTTAGCTTGTGTGATAGTCTGGGCTGTGTTTACGACTTTCTGTAGTTTCATACGGTCTTGGGCAGAGCGGTAAACATACGAAGATAGTTGGTGAGGGTCCTTATGAACATGCTGAATTTCCTAAGCCTCTTGTAGAAGAAGGGCTGTTGTGCCTTCTTGACCGTCTCATCTACATGGGAGGACCAGGACGGGTTGTTGATGATTGTCACTCCGAGGAACTTGACACTCTCAACCCTCTCCACCTCAGCTCCATTGAGCTCGATAGGGCCATGTCCTCCTCCTTTCTACTAAAGTCGATGGTCAGTTCTTTAGTTTTGCTGACATTGAGGGAGAGATTGTTGTCTTTGCACCATGTCATTCGGCACTCTATCTCCTTCCTGTATTCTGGATCATCATTGTTTGATATCCAGCCCACAACAGTGGTATCATTGGTGAACTTGTAGATAGCATTCGTAGGTGTACAAGGAGCACAGTATTGGGCTGAGGATGCATCTTTGTGGGAATCCGGTGTTGAGGATTATTGTGGAGGAAGTGCAGTTGTCTACTTGTGTTGTGTGGGTGAGAAAACTGAGGATCCAGTTGCAAAGGGCAGAGCTGAGACCTAGGTCTCAGAGTTTGGAGATTAGTTTGGTCAGGATTATGGTGGAGCTGTAGTTGATAAGTAGAAGCCTGATGTGTGTATCCTTACTGTTCAGATGTTCCAGGAATGAGTGTAGGGCTCGGGAAATGGCGATTGTTGTAGACCTGTTGTGCCAATCGGCAAATTGCAAGGGATCAAGGCAAGTTGGGAGGCCAGTGTTGATGTGAGCCATGACCAACCTCTCATAGAGGTTAGAGCCACCGGCAGTAGTCATTGAGGCATGCTGCGTATATTTTATTTGGTTCTGGGATGATGGTGGTTTTCTTGAAGCAGGTCAGGACTTCAGATTATATATATTGTAAATATATTCCCATTCCTTCAGTGTCTTTGGATGAACATCATAAAATTCCTCCGTAATGGTATTGCAGGTCTACTTACAGCACATGGACTGCAGCGGTTCAAGAAAGCAGCTCGCCACCACTTCCTCAAGGATAACTAGGGATGGGCAATAAATGCTGGCCCAGCCAGTGACATCCACAGCCCACAAGTGAACAAAGGAAAAGCATCCAGGATAAAGCAGTCTCCTTGGTCAACACCTCATTCACAAGAGAAATTTCTTCACTCAGTTTGATAGATGCTCTCTAGGAGAATTAAGGACACGAGGATTGACTGGGAAATTGAAGTTAAGGTTAAGGATCAGCCGTGGTCTTATTAAATGGCAGAGCAGGCTTGTGGAGCTTTATAGCCCATCCTTGCAACAGTACCATTATCATCACCTTAGATTAATTTATCCAACAGCCCAGGAACTTAACACCTTCTGACCTGTGTGGTTGTGTTCCACTCCGTCACTAGTGCGTGAACCATCAAAGGGGTTCTACTATCCACATAGAATGGGACTGACATTAAGTGTGTAAGCGTTTCACTGGTTAACTAACCACCGCATAACACGCTTCTTCAGCAACTGAAGTTGACATGATTGCAACAGATTAACTTTTGACATGACTTTTATTGAGCAGACATCAGCACCACTCCAAGGGTTAACCAGCAGATGGATTACAGAGGTCATTTCACTGTAGTAAAGATTCACAACTGATTACACCTCAGAAGTGACAGAATTATAAAGTTCTGCAGCAGGCTAAAGAATCTCAATTGCCATTTGACTTATTGCTCAATTTTATAGATGGCAATTCTGTTCTTGTTTGTCATTATAATTTGAAACAATTAACTTGTTATTAATTACTTCTAAATGCATCATAATTCTGATTTTCTGGTTCATGTTATGTAAAATTTCTTCCTTTAAAATGGAAGGATTAAATTACTTACAGTGTGGAAACAGGCCCTTTGGCCCAACAAGTCCACACCGACCCTCCAAAGAGCAATCCACCCAGACCCATTCCCCTACATCTAACACTACGGGCAATTTAGCATGGCCAATTCACCTGACCTGCACATCTTTGGACTGTGGGAGGAAACCAGAGCACCCAGAGGGGACCCGTGCAGACACGGGGAGAATGTGCAAACTCCACACAAACTGTTGCCTGAGGCGTGAACTGAACCCAGGTCTCTAGCGTTGTGAGACAGCAGTGCTAACCACTGTGCCACCCACAATATATAGGAAGTAGCATCATATTCACTTTTTTTTTAACTGTGTTCAAACACATTACAGGTACTTGACCCTAAATTGGTTCAGATTTGTCCCTGATTATCATTTGTAGGAGTGATGCAAGAAAAAAACACACTCAATGTCCCATTTTTAAAAAATTTTATATATTTGGTCAAGTTGAAACATCCCAGTAAGGGGTATTCCCTGTATCTATGAAGATCAAGAAGAAAATAATTAATGTGAATACCTTTTGCTTCTCTTAACAAACCACCTTTCCTCCAATCTTCTTTTAATAATAATTTTTAATATGCCTCAAGTGGTATTTGCATGATTAACAGTCCTCACCATTTTTGTTTCACATATAATTATATATTTTAAATGCCTCTGAATGACCTTTGACCTCTTTATCCAGCCCTTAGATTATTACTCTTCTCGGTTTCCCAGTCACATAGGCATACATTTTTCTTCTGTGTTTTCTTGCTACTTTTTGTTTTAAATTCTATTTCACACTTGACCCCTCTTGGAGCTCATCCCATTCATCCAAAGTTTGCTTTCTAAGTTTCACAGAGAGATGCGGTTACTTTTGGCATGAGTTTGAATATGAAGTGGAATTGTACAGTGATCAATAGTAATTGTATATTAAATTACTTCTAGATTACCAGCTAAAGCTACATTAATTGTTAAGTGTCTATGTTAATAAAATCTAGCACAACATTTATTATAGGTTTCTGTTGGATAGAACCCAATCCAATGCATTAGTTACAATTATTTAGAACCATTCAATCATCTTTATCGGAATTGAGTTCTGATTGCACGAACGCATCAAATTTCAGATCCTTAACATAAAAAACTTTTTTACTGTTTCATTCACTGTCTCATCTTGAAAGTTGTTGTTGTGTCTTTGACAGAGACCACAATCTCCGTGAAATTTCAGCTCTTAGCTGGATCAACTACTAACGAACAGAGTGACCTTGGTACTTGCTACATTGCAGATAACAAACACAGAAAGTCGTCACTGAATGTGCACGTGTATGACCTTGTGATGCTAACTGCTTACAAGTGCTGCTGGGCAAAGTTTTGATATCAGTATTAAATTGCAAACAAAATGTACATTGAAACTTTACATCTTTTATTAGAAGTGCCAATTAAAATGACCAAATGATGAAAGAGAGCTTCATTTTAAAGTTTAGAATGAAAGCTTGGCATGCCAGACTTCATCAGTCAGGCTCTATGACTAAGTGAGCAGTTGATTGTACATAGGACAGGGTGTTTTAATCAGTTTAAAGTCTCCCAATTGGTAGCGTAACATATTTAATCATACACTTAAAACCACAAGCATCAAGGCAATAAAAATTGGCTTATCCAGTGATGCTCACAACCCATGAATGAATAATATATCAAAATGCAGTCTCAATTAAATTATTTTCAGAAAATGATTTTCTCCTATTTGTTTTATCATCTCTGTTTTACACAATATTATGTGCTACTAAGATGCCCTTTAAAAGAGCCAGCACAGACATCGTGAGCCAAGTGGCCCCCTTCTATGTCATTATTCTATAATATTTTCATGTTAATTTAAATTCTGTCTGAGGAAGCATCAATTCAATCTGATGCAAAATTCCACAGTTGCCATCTACCCTCCCTATGTCTCATCCATGTGGTCACTCTGTGCCTGAACATTGACAGGATGTGCAGACTCATCAAGTATAGAATCAGAGAATCTTCATTCTGCAGTGACATAATCATGGGCAATAATCCTGTTGCTAATTTCCCTTCCTTCAGTGGGAGCATTCAGACAATTGACTTTCAGTAGAGGAGTGTTCAGTACCACTGCATTTACCTCTGGACCAGAGCATTACAAGTTCAAGCCTTGTTCAAGAGAACTGGGTACACAAACTAGGCTGACCTTTCAGTGCATTGTCAACCACATTATACTAATAATACTGATTGGGTCCCAGGTAAGTTCTCCCTAGCCCTCAAGTACAAAGACAGGGACGTAACCAGTCCTTGCAGAAGGAGTGACAGGTAGCAAAGCTAGTAAAGTGACAATGGAAAGTGGAGCGATTGTAATGAAGTCAGCCAAATAGACCTCTCAGAATATGAGTTCCGTGACTCAGGCTGTTCACCTGATCCAATCAGGGAGGCCTGGCCAACAGATAAGCACAGGAGAATCAGACATCCTGCTCACTCTGAGACATGGGTCTGTGGAAGCTAAACCAGTATCAAGGACTGTCTGCGTGTAAATAAAGGGTGACTTGGTGACAAGATTCCAGCCTCTTTGAAGTTATTTCAGAAAGCACTGGGAGGGAAACTCCTATCTTCCTGCCACCAAGAGATATTTTGTAAGGTGGAAACAGAAGCAGCTCAGGCTTCTGTCAACTGAAGGTAGGCATCAATTAAGGTAACCACCATCTTTAAAGAACCAATGATCCCAGTGTTGAGTTGTAAATTGTCCATCCTCAGTAAAGTCCTCTCATGCTGTCACATCATTGAGCCCTGCAGGCTTTGGACAGTCACACATTAAAAAAAAACAAGGCGTAGGAGTAGGGCTTTCGGCCATTCAGGCCTGCTCCACCACTCAATAAGATCATGGATGATCTGATTTTAACCTTAGCTCTTTATTCCTCCATTCCCCTGATAATCTGCAAATCCCCGTGGTAATCAAAAATCTATTTTTGGCTTAAAAATATTGAAGGATTCTGTGTTTGGGGAAGGCAATTCCAAAGATTCTCAATCCTCTGAGAGAACATTGTTTCCACAGCTCTGTCTTAAATGGGCAATCCCTAACTTTCAAACTGATGACCGGTAGAACTAAATTCTCTCACAAGAGGAAACATCCTTTCCTCATCCATCTGGTCTCGTCCCCTCAGGAGTGTCACATGTTTCAATTACATCTCCTCTGACTCTTCTAAAATCCAGAATATATAGGCCTAAGGCTATCTAGCCTTTCTTCAGAAGGCAATCTCCTCATTCCAAGCTATAGTTTATAAAACCTTCTCTGAACTGTTTACAAAACAAGTACAGTTCATAAGAACAGTGACCAATATTGTAACAAGAAATCTAGATACAGTCTCACCAATGAAGCATAACCTTCTTACTCTTGCATTTAATTCCCCTCACAATAAATAATAACATTCTATTAGTTTTCCTGATTACTTGCTGTACCTGCATACTAGAACACCCTGATCCCTCTGCATCTCAGAGCTCTGCAGCCTCTTATCATTAATATAACCACCTCTGCTACTTACGTCGTACCAGTTTTGTTAGGCTGGTTGGCATTTCTTCCTATCCTCAGGAAAAAAGACTCTGTCTTGCCCTTATTGCCTCCAACATAGCCTTCAGTAAAGGGGCAGGGAATCATGGAGACCTATCCATTCCTTCTTGCCATTCTCCTGCTTCTAATTGCTTTAGCAGACCCTTCAGACTCTCTTCGGGTTGTTCTATCTAAACAGTCCTTGGCAAATTCAGTACATCAGTTCCCTCTCAATATTAGCGAACTGGAAGTTAAAACATTTATAGTAAAGCCCACTCCAGCAGTAATTACATGACCAACTGTATATCCTACTGTATCAGCCAAGCACATCAGATGAAAATTATAGTGCAATGGGAACTGTATCGTCATCCTAAGTGTAGCTGATGAGTTTGTGAAAAAGGAACAAAGTCACAGAGATGTCAGAACAGGAGCCTGGGTGAGTAGGGCTCTGGATAAGACACCCTCTCTTACCATCCACTGAGTATAGTTATGTTCAATACATTTTGTCGCTATTCACATGCAAGAGTGTAACTCACATATAATTACACCCACTTACTGTTTCGCACCACACATACTGTTAAACCTGCTGACATTACCAGCATTTTCAATTTGTATGTTAGTTAATACAGTATTGCATATTTCAATGAAGACACACAATTCCAGCACTGAAAACTACATTGGGAGCAGATTTATTGTGACCAAATTGACTTAAAGAAATATTTTATCGCAAACTATGCTAAAATTGTAATCAAAAATAAGCTTTATAAAAAGTTCTTGCATGGGTACAAGGCCAGTGTTTATTAGGCATCCTTAATTAGCCTTGGGAATGTGGTGGGGTTAATTAGCCTTGGGAATGTGGTGGGGCGACATATTCTTGAAGCACTGCACGCTTCTGGCGCAGTGACTTCAACCGATCTGTCAGGGAGTGTGTTCTAGGATTTTGACCCTGTGATACTGAAGGAATGATGAGGTTTTTAAACATCAGTGACATACACCTGATGAAGGAACAGCACTCCAAAGGCTAGTGCTTCCAAACAAACCTGTTGGACTATAACCTGGTGTTGTGTGATTTTTAACTTTTATACTCCAGTCCAACACCGACACTTCCAAATCAATTTAAACATCAGGATAGCATGGAACCTGCAGATTATAGTGTTCCCATGTATCTGCTGTCCTTATAGAGTCATAGAGATGTACAGCACAGAAACAGACCTTTCGGTCCAACCCATCCATGCTGACCCAATCTAGTCCCACCTGCCAGCACCCGGCCCATATCCCTCCAAACCCTTCCTATTCATATACCCATCCAAATTCCTTTTAAATGTTGCAATTGTACTAGCCTCCACCACTTCCTCTGGCAGCTCATTCCATACACATGCCACCCTCTTTGTGATAAAGTTGACTCTTAGGTCTCTCATATCTTTCCCCTCTCACCCTAAACCTATGCCCTCTAGTTCTGGACATCCCCACCCTAGGGAAAAGACTTTGTCTATTTATTCTATCCATGCCCCTCATAATTTTATAAACCCCTATAAGGTCATTCCTCAGCCTCCAACGCTCCAGAGAAAACAGCCCCAGCCTGTTCAGCCTCTTCTTACAGCTCGAATCCTCCAAACCTGACAACATACTTGTAAATCTTTTCTGAAAGTTTCACATCTTTCTGATAGGAAGGAGACCAGAATTGTCCTTGTCCTTGTAGGAGAGAGGTTATGGATTTGAAAGACATTGTCAAAGAGGCCTTGATGAGTTGCTGCAGCCTATGTTATTGGACACACTATTGTGCATCATGGGTGTGGGAAGCGAGGGTTTAAGTTTGTGGATGATCTTCTAACTAAGCAGGCTGCTTTGGCTTTGATGAAATTACTAATAATGATCTTGTTTTGAACATCGATACATTTTTATTGCCATTTTTACTAGTTTAGCTTCTGTATGAAGTATGTTCCTCCATGTAAGTTCAAGATTTAATTTAAATGTGGAAAGTGTTAATGGTTGTAGGCTTGGAAGGTGCTGTCTAAGGGCCTTTGGTGAATTTCTGCAGTGTATCTTCTTCACAGTAAACGCTGCTGCTGAGTGTCAATGAGTGTATGTTTGTGGATGTGGGGCCACTCAAGCAGGTTGCTTTGTCCTGGATAGTGTCTTGAGTTTCTTGAAAGTCATTGGAGCTGCACTCATCCGGATGAGTGATTCCATCACTTTCCTGACTTGTGTCTTGTGGATGTGGACTGCTTTTGTGGCATAAGTTGGTACATGACATCAATCCTTTTGATTCTGATTGCAAGGTTGAATTTCACATTGCATGCAGATTGGAAGTGTTTGCATTTCTTGTCCTGAACAGGGATAGAGAGCTCATTCCTTGGCAAAACAAAAGTCACAAACCACAGCTTCACGCTGTTTGGTTTTGCCTTGTAATCCCCGCAAAGTAACACTTTACTTTCTGGATATCTAACGTAAATGCCACTTTTGCTAAAACAGAAAGCATGACAATGAATATCTTCAAGTAGGAGCCACCACACAGCCTTGCTTCACTCCATATATGCCTGGCAAAGCACCAGAAGTCTCTCTACCATCCAGGACACAAGCAAACATGTTGTTGCAGAATGGTCCTATCACAAGGATAGATTTTCAGCTTATCCAAATTTTGCCTTGGGTTTCCATTGGCCCAGATGGCTTTAGTCAAATTAATAAATGTTGAGAATTAGTTACCGCTCCACTCATCGTATTGCTCCAGGAAATAAAATGCAAGCATAATGTCGGCTGAACTTTGTCCTTTTCTGGTAGGCAGTCCAGTACAATGTGCAGTGTTGAGTGATTAAACAGGACTCTTGCACGTTTTTTCCCAGCTATGCAGAAATATGGTGATTTCTTATTCGTTGTTGCAAGCTTGGCAATTCTCCTTCCGTTTATAAAGGTGGAAATTAACAGTGCAACTTTGGTGATACACACACCACAAAAAAGCAGCAATGTATCAGTTTCTATCTCAGTCAGTGCTGAGTTTGTTAGTATCAACTCACATAAAAGTAGAGCTGTATTAATTAACATTTTAATTAAATGTTAAATTAAACATTTAATGTATAGAAAACTGTGCCTGGTCTTCCACTCCTGACTGGGATCCTTTGACCAGCTGCCATTTACAGCTTTAGAATCGCTGTGCACCACATTCAATAGCATAAGGCAAATGGGCCACTTCCATTTCTATATGTTTCAGCTAACCCTTGACTGGATGGTTTGATGGACCATCTCTGATAGATTAAAATGCACTTGATTTAAATGAACACTGTAAGTCATGTGACAGCTAATGCATGTGTCACCACTGCAAGACGTTTGATGCTTTATAAGAAATAAATGAAATAATAGGATCCAAATAACTTTTAGGTAGCTTTGTGATAATAGCCAGAAAGCAGTGACTGTGTACTATTCAAGTCAAAATCTTCCACCACCATTAAAATAGCTTTTCTTCACACCAGTTTTATGCCAAGGTGAAATGTCAACCCATTGAAGACTATGCTTCATTACATTCCACCCTCAGAGGGAAGGGATGAAAATCCCACTCACCTCCTCTTGCAAACGTTCCATTGTTCCTTTACCAATTATCTCCAGAGGCACTTTTGCAGATCGCAGTAATATGTTAAGAAAGACTCTATACATTAATTATCACCTTCACCACTTTGTGATTCACATCCCTTAGTATTTTCTTCTTCAGTGTTATGAAAGAGGCAATATAAATTCACAATGTGCACTTGCATTACTTCTATATGTGAAATCTTTCTCCAATCATTTCATGAATGACTAACATAACCCATTTTATTTGACACTTGTTCCTTCACCTTTTAAAAATAGAAATAGCATAGCTAATATAAAGTAACATGTTGAAACCTTTACATCTATGCTGAAAAATGTGTTGCTGGAAAAGCGCAGCAGGTCAGCAGCATCCAAGGAGCAGGAGAATCGACGTTTTGGGCATGAGCCCTTCTTCAGGAATGAGGAGGGTGTGCCAAGCAGGCTAAGATAAAAGGTAGGGAGGAGGGACTTTGGGGAGGGGCGTGGGGAATGCGATAGGTGGAAGGAGGTTAAGGTGAGGGTGATAGACCGGAGAAGGGGTGGGGGTGGAGAGGTCGGGAAGAAAATTGCAGGTCAAGAAGGCGGTGCTGAGTCCGAGGTTTGGGACTGAGATAAGGTGGGGGGGGGGGGTGGGGAAATGAGAAAGCTGGAGAAATCTGCATTCATCCCTTGTGGTTGGAGGGTTCCTAGGGGGAAGATGAGACGCTCTTTACATCTATGTACAGTTGTTGTCTACAAAAGCTTATGAGCTATTGACATGTTCTTGTCTCACTCTTGTCTGAACTTTAAACATTATAAATTCCGATGTCCGCAATTTGTACTGATAACTGTCAATGTATATTTGTCATGTTGCAATCGCAGCCTTTCACCAGCGGTAGTGCAACAGTAACTAAAACTAAAATAATGACAATTGTGGGAATATTAAATAAATGCATTATCACAGTTGTGCCATTCCTCAGCAACTCAGTTTATTTCTGTTGCATAGACCTTCTGAGATTTCAAAATTGCTATCCTTTTGCTTTACAAATTACTTCACGTTTTGCCATTAAATTATACATAGATTTACAATTACATACATTCACCAAAGATCCTGAGGCAGTACCTTCCAAATCCATGACCATTTCCATCTCGAAGGACAAGGACAGCAGATACATGGAAACATCACCACCTACAAATTCCCTTCAAAGCCACTCATCATCCTGACTTGGAAATGTATCACAGATCCTTCATTATCATTGAGTTAAAATCCTGGAATTCCCTCCCTACGGACATTGTAGGTCAGCATGGAGCAAATAGATTGCAGAGGTTCAAAAAGGCAGCTCTTCTGTAGGGCAAATAGGGACAGGCAATAAATGCTGACCAGCCAGCAATTTGTATGTCCCATAGTGAATAAAAAAGGTAAAAGTAAGGATAGAATGCATTTTAAAACAGGGATTGAATTATGCTGACATAAAGTTACAATGGAGGCCTGCACCGGTATAATGTTTTGAACATGCATTTGTTTACATAATGATAAATCATTGCATATCAATGTTACTGAATGAAATGTCTAAGATTGTCTCTACAACATAATAAGTTACATAAAAATATCCCTAATCATCTCCCAGGAACATTATCAAACAAAATTAATCACCAAACTACATAAACTAAGAGTAGATTATTCATTCTTTGGTTTGCTGTTGAGTTTTATCAAAAATGGGAATATGGTTTCTCAATCAATTCATGATTGCCACACTCCTGTGAAACTCCCAGGAACATCTCAATATTGTAAAGATGTTATATAAATGCAAGTTGATATCGAAGAAAAATAGGAGAAACAAAAGAGAAAAAGGACAACAAAATAAAGTGTATAAAATATTTACTCAGTTATGTTTTTGTTTATGTTTAAACCATATTGTCATTTGCAAATATGCTCAATTTATAAGAATATTGCAAACCCTCTGGATTTTATCTGAAGTTTCTATGAATTATGAAATAATCCTTGCCTGACACTACTGTCAGCAAAGCAGTATTGGAAATGGAGAAAAATTTTGGTTGATTTGGTGGAATGTTTGGAGGTAAGAGGTCATATGATGAAACTTTCGGGATGATGTCCAGCAGAGACTGGAAATCTTACATCTCAGTCACATCATTATTGCAGTATTAAGTGATTTACTGTGCAGAGGGAGCTAAATTATTTTAAATAAAATCCAACCCAGGCAGTCCAAAATTCCTTGAAATTGTGAAAGATTTAATGCCACATGTTTTCAGTAACATGGTTTGTAGAAATCACTAAATTAATGTAAGTGCAGTACTGAGAAACTATTACATTTATAGAAGGACCATGCTTTCAGTGAGTCAGCTATACTTAGTAAATAGCCAAGCAATATAACCTCGGACAATGATTTGTTTATTCATATAACTGTTAAATATTCCACAGTACTACTAAGAAGTACAAGATGTTGCCTTAAGGATGTCCTAGCCAATGATAATACTTCAACCAAGAGCTCCCAAAAAACAGAGTAACTTGTCACTTTTCTCTTGATGTTTTTAGTTAAATATTGCTGGTCCAACTGACTGCTGTATTTGTCTGCATAATGATAAATTATTGCATATGAAAATAAATTTAATGTATGAAATGTCTGAGCTGTCTCTACAACATAATAAGTTACGTTAAAACGTCAGTATTCCTTCAATGATTGTTTTCATTCATTTATTTCAAGAATATTTTATATTTATTTGCATTCAGGAGAATCCCACACCTTGTTATAAAATATGAAGTGTGCATCTGTTATGAATTCCAGTGCCTAAGTGAAACCAGTAAAACACAATTGGTCTGGTGCCCAACTTAGAGAGCAATCTATTGCTTCAGACCAGTATGACTCCAGAGATGTAGTAGTGTAAACAATTTCAGGAGACGTCCATGAAAGACGTTGCCATTACTTGGCGACAGAGAATGCTAACTAGGTGATGTCAACTGTCATGATGTCATCCTGCTGGTGCCTGTCCATCACCACACTTATCAACATTTGAAGGTACCCTGGTGAGTCTGCAGTGTAAACAGGGGAAGATCTGTTAATTATCTCCGTGATACCTGAATTGAACTTTACCCGAGTCATTCCAAGTGCTGGTATAAATGTGTTTTAACATTGCTGCCACTTCCAACATATTTATGGGTGGAGTGTTGTGTATGGTTTATACATAGTTAATACAAGTAAAAAGATGAAGATATGGTACCTTAGAAAAAGTACACAGAATGTTCACCATCCCAGTCTCATAAACCTGAAACAGTAAGGGAAAGATATACAGTTTTTGAATTAAAATATATCTGCATATTAATTCATGTTTCCTACAGTCTCTATTCATATAAGAGACAATCAAATTGTTACTTGCTATTCTAAGTTTAAAATGTCATGAGTTAAAAGATATCATGGAAAATTGGGGCAGAATTGGAATAAGGTTTCTCTTACTTTATTCAAGTTTTGCTCTGTTTCATTTTTGCACCTCAGCTTCATCTATTGGAACCCATTTTTACATAGCAAATCTTTTACCAAAGTAAACCTCAGTTATTGATATTGCTGTAAAATCTTGGGGTATTTTTATCAGAATACAATGGCAGTTTAGTTGAGTAACCCTTGACCACAATTTACAAGTGTGTCCATACTCCAACAAAGCCAACTGACATTTTCTTAACCTCCTGTAAAACAGGCAGAACAATTGTTTTGATGTTATCCTTAAATAAAGTTTCATTTCATTAAATTTCTTTTACTCAGGGATTTTAGTAAAATGATTGTTCTGGCAGCATTTGTATTGTAGATGATTTCAGTTGAGATTGGTATGGTGGTCATCCCTACAGTCATTTGCTTTATTCCCATCTGTCTATTTAGATGCAAATGATATGACTAGCATTGGTTTCAGACTGGCACTAACATGCTGTGAGGTTTGTCTAGCTGCTAGCTTCATGCCACTTTGTGCAGAGAAAGTACATTGACACAACTCTACTAAACATTTCTTGGTGGTTTCAAGCCGTAAACTGTTAGCAGACAGGACGCTGACCTTTGAACTCTTAGCTGGAACATCATAAAGGTTTGACATTAAGCATGAAGTTTTCCTAACCATTGGAAGGTACCACATGTTCAGATTATGTTCAGGTTAAAAGAGAAAAAGTATAACTTAGCGAAGATAAGTGGGAAAACTGAGGACTGGGAAGCTTTTAAAGAACAACAGAGGATTAGTAAGAAGGAAATACGCAGAGAAAAAATGAGGTACGAAGGTAAACTGGCCAAGAATATAAAGGAGGATAGTAAAAGCTTTTTTAGGTATGTCCAAGGCAAAAAAATGGTTAGGACAAAAATTGGGCCCTTGAAGACAGAAGCAGGGGAATATATTACTGGGAACGAAGAAATGGCAGAGGAATTAAATGGGTACTTCAGATCTGTGTTCACTGGGGAAGACACAAGCAATCTCCCTGAGGTAACAGTGGCTGAAGGACCTGAACTTAAGGGAATTTATATTTGCCAGGATTTGGTGTTGGAGAGACTGTTAGGTCTGAAGGTTGATAAGTCTCCGGGACCTGATGGCCTGCATCCCAGGGTACTGAAGGAGGTGGCTCGGGAAATCGTGGATGCGCTGGTGATTATTTTCCAGAGTTCAATAGAATCGGGGTCGGTTCCTGAGGATTGGAGGGCGGCTAATGTTGTGCCACTTTTTAAGAAGGGTGGGCGGGAGAAAGCAGGAAATTATAGACCAGTTAGTCTGACCTCAGTGGTGGGAAAGATGCTGGAGTCTATTATAAAGGATGAAATTACAGCACATCTGGATAATGGTAACAGGATAGGACAGAGTCAGCATGGATTTATGAAGGGGAAATCATGCTTGACTAATCTTCTTGAATTTTTTGAGGATGTAACTCGGAAGATGGACGAGGGAGATCCAGTGGATGTAGTGTACCTGGACTTTCAGAAAGCTTTTGATAAAGTCCCACACAAGAGATTAGTGAGTAAAATTAGGGCGCATGGGATTGGGGGCAAAGTACTAGATTGGATAGAGAATTGGTTGGCTAATAGGAAACAAAGGGTAGTGATTAACGGCTCCATTTCGGAATGGCAGGCAGTGACCAGTGGGGTACCGCAGGGATCCGTGCTGGGACCGCAGCTTTTTACAATATATGTAAATGATATAGAAGATGGTATCAGCAATAACATTAGCAAATTTGCTGATGACACAAAGCTGGGTGGTAGGGTGAAATGTGATGAGGATGTTAGGAGATTACGGGGTGACCTGGACAAGTTAGGTGAGTGGGCAGATGCATGGCAGATGCAGTTTAATGTGGATAAATGTCTGGTTATCCACTTTGGTGGCAAGAACAGGAAGGCAGATTACTACCTCAATGGTATCAAATTAGGTAAAGGGGCTGTTCAGAGAGATCTGGGTGTTCTTGTCCACCAGTCAATGAAGGCAAGCATGCAGGTACAGCAGGTCGTGAAGAAGGCTAATAGCATGCTGGCCTTCATAACAAGAGGAATTGAGTATAGAAGCAAAGAGGTGCTTCTGCAGCTGTACAGGGCCCTGGTGAGACCACACCTGGAGTACTGTGTACAGTTCTGGTCTCCAAATTTAAGGAAAGACCTTCTGGCTATTGAGGGAGTGCAGCGTAGGTTCACGAGGTCAATTCCTGGAATGGCAGGATTGCCTTACACGGAAAGACTGAAGCGACTGGGCTTGTATACCCTTGAGTTTAGAAGACTGAGAGGGGATCCGATTGAAACGTATAGGATTATGAAAGGACTGGACACTCTGGCAGGAGGGAACATATTTCCGTTGATGGGGGAGTGCCGAACCAGAGGACACAACTTAAAAATACGGGGTAGACCATTTAGGACAGAGATGAGGAGAAACTACTTCACCCAGAGAGTGGTGGCTGTGTGGAATGCTCTGCCCCAGAGGGCAGTGGAGGCCCAGTCTCTGGATTCATTTAAGAAAGAATTGGATAGAGCTCTTAAAGATAGTTGAGTCAAGGGGTATGGAGATAAGGCTGGAACAGGATACTGATTAGGAATGATCAGCCATGATCATATTGAATGGCGGTGCAGGCTCGAAGGGCTGAATGGCCTACTCCTGCATCTATTGTCTATTGACTATTATTTTGCACTGCCTGGAACAGTTTAACATTAGACTAACTCCTAGAGGTGCCTTCACTCCTCATGTCTATGTTAAATTTAGCTGATGCAATGACCCAATTGTAAAGATGGTACATAAAGGAAATTATTTCTTATTGACATAGATTTGTAATGTGTTAACTTGGCTAAGATTGGAGATACAAACAGGATCCCATGAGGCCCAAAAAATCCAGAACCTTTTCAGCACAATTTCGTAATAAATTCAGATGCATTCACACTGAGGTTATGCCTTGGATTCACCATCAGATTACAATCTATCACAGGGGTTGCTGTAAGATTTTGTTTCAGCAGAATCTCTGCCTATCCTTGAAAGTCCTTTAATGGATGGCAGGATGGGCCCTGCGATTGGAGAAGCAGATTTTATCACTGGTGATTGTTTTGAGAAACCTTCTATTCCACCTAATAGTTATCTAAACATCTAGCCCTGCCAAAAAGTTTTAAATATGCCTAGAGACAAGGAAATTCACATTGGATAAATGTGTTTTTAGAGCTGGGAATGGGGATGGGGAATTTGGCAATGATGGTGTTCCTTCAGTTCTTATGTCCGGTGATAGGTCTGGGACATACTGATGAACTCTCCTTGGTGCGATGTATTTAATCTGTGGTATATACCCACATCCACAGTGCACTCGTAGTGAAGTGATGGATATTAAGTCAAGTGGCAGAAGACCCTAATCAAGCATACAGCTGTCACCTGGATTAATTTGAGTTGCTTAAGGACGGTATTAGTTTAAGTGAGTGACGAGTATTGCATCAGATACCTACATTGAGGCTTATAGGTGATATAGGGTTTTCGAAGAATGAGGAGCCTAGCTGCTCAAATATATGTAACCCAGCTTCTGATCAAGTAGCTGTGTTCTGAAAGGTCAAATTCTGTTTGGCTTCTAATTACTGTTGTATAAGATTTTCAGCTTGGAAAGCATTTATGCTGAAGAGTGCAGCACATGTGATGATGTCACATGCATTTGGGTGGGAGTAAAACACTGGATCTTGAAGCAGGTAGACCTATTATCCAGCTCTCACTCATAGCCTTCGTCATGATTGCTGCCATGCTATGAACTACATATTGTAAAAGACAAGAGTTGCTAATTGTTTGACCACTTGGTGATTTTCCTCTACCACATTAAAGTAAGCAGGCTCTCAAGGCAACAACCTAAAAAGAGGAAGGAGCCAGAACATCTGCCTTTTGCTGACCAGTAATCTAGATATCTTATACAACAGAACAACAGGAAAAATGGTATGTATCATTCCTTATAATGGAATCAAGTTCAGTTGCTTCATGGTACCTTTTAAATTATTCACACTTGGTTTTTGTCCTGACCTTACACAACTAGTCTTTCATCTAGATATTGCAGCAACAATTATTGCTAAAACAGAAATTTGTTTTCTCCTGCAAAATATTCAATAATGTCTTTTGAGCCAAGTCAGAATGGAATCTCACCATTCCTTTGCAGCACTAGGAGTCAGAAGTACCATCCAAAATAGAGGGAATAAGGTGCAATCTTGTTGAATTACTTAATTTTCTTCATTTAAAATTAGGTTTTGAAAAGAATTGGTAGCTTAAGTAGAAATTTGTATTAAATGTTCAATATTATCCTACTAGCAGTTGTAACTCTCTAGAAGCACTCCTAAAAAGTTAATAGGTTTCACATTACTTGGACTGGCTCCTTTTATAAACACTATTTTTAAAAACTGTCGACAGTTTGTTTTGATGAACTACAATAGACGATGAAATAGGTAACACAAGTCCTTCCTCAATATGATTGTACAAGTTTGTTTGTTGTTGCTTTTTTGTCACAGTATTTCACATTGTATATGTTATTGATCAGAACCTGTCTATTTTCTGGTAGGATTCACAACTGAAAACTAATTATAGAATAAAATGAATTTTGATAAATATGAAAACATGCTACCAAAAGACATTCTTTTAAAATAGTGAGATCTATTTATCAACTTGATAATGTCATAATTTGGGATAGTATTGACATACAAGTATCCCCTGCTTTTCGAACATTTGCTTTATACCACTATGCTTTTAGGAAAGACCTACATTAGTACCTGATTTCACAAATCCAAAGAGGATTTTCACTTTTATGAGAAACGACAAAATTGTTCCCATATAAATCATGCATCTTCACTTTACGCCATTTTCAGCTTACAAAAGGTTTCCTGGGAACACTCTACTTTCAAATAGCAGGGGATACCTGCAACAATTTCAGTGAATCTTCACTCCTCATGTTTCTCACAACTGCTTGTACCTGCACAATCCCAATTCCATCAATATGGGAGGTTTGTAAATCAGCAATAAGTTTCTTCAATATTTATGACAAGAGATTAGATTAGATTCCCTACAGTGTGGAAACAGGCCCTTCGGCCCAATCAATCCACACCAACCCTCCGAAGCATAACCCACCCAGACCCATTTCCCTCTGACTAACGCAACTAACATTATGGGCAATTGAGCATGGCCAATTCACCTGACCTGCACATCTTTGGACTGTGGGAGGAAACCAGAGCACCTGGAGGAAACCCACACAGACAGGGATTGCAAAATTGTCTTATGATTCTGAGTGCTTCACTAGGTTTATAATGGCTGAGTCACTCTTTTTGTGTCAGCAATGTAGAAACCAACAGGTTTGGTGTTATGGAGATGGATACAAGAACATTAGAAAATACACTGTAAAGCAAAATCACTTTGGCACACTTGCATCCATCTTCAACCAGAAGTACCAAGTGGATGGTCCATCTCAGCCTCCTCCTGAGGCCCCCAGCATTGCAGATGTCAGTCTTCAGCGAAATCAATTCATTCTTTGTAATATTGAAAAAGATTTGGAGGTACTTGATACTGCAAAGGCTATGTGCCCTTGGTAATTTTTGAGAAGATTTGTAGCTCAGGTTGAAGTTCAGGTTGTAAGTTTGCTCACTGAGCTGGTAGATTCATTCTGCATGTCCCCTGACAACATTCCAGCAATAGTACTGAAAACATGTGCTCTAGAATTGGCTGTGCTTGTATCAAAGCTGCTCTAGTGCAGTTACAACACTGACATATACCTGACAATGCAGAAAATTGCCCAGGTATATCCTAGCCTCAAAAAGCAGAACAAATCTAGAAAATAGTTAGTTCTGCTAAGAATAAACCTATGCCAACAAGACACTGAAGGAGGGGTCTAATCAAAGTGGAAAACAAGCTTTCTGCTATTAACACCGACTCTTAATCTCTATCACTATTTACAAATTTGCCAATTGCTCTGGAGCACCTTCCTACTTGCTTCTTCCATGCCTCCCTCACCCCCACCCCTCGTTTTTGCCAACAGCATAATTTCACAAAAAGCATCATTTTACAGCCCTCTTTAGTTCGGAACACGAATCACATTAACTCTGCTGCCCACAACTCCTGAGTTTTTCTGGCACTTTTTTTTTTATTTCACATCTGCAGCATCTTAAATAGTAGACAATAACAGGGCTTGTTCAACAGATTGAGGTGACACAACTCAGGAAGGCTGAGAAGATGACTAAGCTTAGAAAAATCAACATTTTCCATGAGAAGCATTCAGATCTGGGGCTTTGTAGAGCCCTGTCAGCTAACCTACCGACTGCAGCATCTGCAGTAGCTGTCCTGATAATGCCATCAATGTCTCCTCCACAGGGGTAAGGGCACAGCTTCCTATACCCACTCCAGTTAGCTCCTGCTGCCTGCAGTTGTGTGCAGTCTTGACTTGGACTTGCGAGGAATGTGTGTCAGTGAGCGTCATGCAATAAACACTTACAATATTGACCTCTTACTGATCCATTCAGCCAACAAGTGCCCTTATAAAGAAAAAAAACATTTTAAAAAGTCAACAATAAAGTGCCCTTAAGTCACTCATCATTTTTATTATTCTTTTAAACTCCCTCTCAAATTACTGTCCTTTTGAAAGATCGTGTGCCTAATAATGAATATCATTCCAAATTTGGCCTTAGGCATGATATAGACAAGGTCATATTTGTCAAACCTCCTTGAGATAGATTGTAATATCTGTTTGCTTTTGTTGATAAAGCTTCATATTGACTATAAGCCTTGGGTGAATGATTAATAATCATATCCAGGTATTTTCCTACATTTGTTAAATGAATAGCACTTCATCACATTTCCATTTGCTAGTTGTTGGTCCTTTATGGTATGCTTTATGTCTATTCCCATTCATTTTTTAAAAAATTGACTTCATAGCCCACTTGTTTAATTGATCCAAATGTTTTGAACAGCATTTATTTCTCTTCATTGCATGGCGAATTAATTTATCCATCTCAATAAATGCTGCAATGTTGAAACAAATTTGCTCCTTCACATCACATTAAAGCATAAGGTCACGGTCTTGAAATTGTGTCACCAATCTGAGAGATTCCCACTGTAAGTCTGTCTGAATGGCTGGAAATTCAGACAGGCTAGATTCCAACCATCAGTGAGATGACCTGTAAAATGATGGTTTATATGCTGTGGACAATGCAGGGGTTGGAGGGATTGTGGGGGGGGGGAGAAGGGAGATGTTGTGGTAGGGGGTGTGGAGGAGGAGAAGCAAGTGGCTCAGATAGCAAAACTACAACATATGCAAAGAGAAAATGGTCATGGAGAAGGGATATAGGAGAAGAGTGGGTGTTAATAGCAGAAAGTTTTCGTCTCTGTCCTCCATTTTTATTTGGACAAAGCCTTCAACAATCGGTAGAAACACTTCATCACCAAGATGGAAAAGGTTGGAGACATCCAGAGTTTTCAAAATTCTGAAGGGACTGGGATGTACATTATGGCAACATGTTTCATTTTGTTCACAACAATAGGGGTAGGAGACATGGCATGCATTTGAAATTGGGCAAATTCAAGAATAACCTGTGGAAACAAATAGCTGCATTTCAATGTGTAGCAGTCATAGAGTAATTGCATCATTGATATGTATAGCATGGAAACAGATCCTTCAGCCCACCTCATCTATGCCAACCAGATATCCTAAACTAATTTAGTCTCATTTGCCAACACTTGGCCCATATTCCTGATGAAGGGCTTTAGCCCAAATCATTCATTTTCCTGCTCATCACATGCTGCCTGACCTGTGCTTTACCAGCACCACACTCTCGACTCTAACCTCTTACATCTGCAGTCCTCATTTTCACCATATCCATCTAAACCCTTCCTATTCATATACCCATCCTTTTAAATGCTGTAATTGTACTAGCCTCTACCACTTCCTCTGGCAGCTCATTCCATACACACAGAACCCTCTGCATGACAAAGTTGCCATTTAGGTCCCTTATAAATCTTTCTTCTCTCACCTTAAACGTATGCCTCCCCCAACACATGGAAAAGACCTTGTCTATTAACATTATGTTTACACCCATGTTTACTGAAGTCTAGAATAGACTCGTGGTATTCTCCCGGGAGCATTCGAGGCTGAGGGGTGACCTTATAGAGGTTTATTAAATCATGAGGGGCATGGATAGGATAAAGCAACAAGGTCTTTTCTCCGAGATGAGGGAAGTCCAAAACTATAGTGCAGAAGTTAAAGGTGGGAGGAGAAAAATTTTAAGGCACATCCACCACTCTACCCTCATTAATCTTCTTTGTTACTTCTCCAAAAAACTCTCAAGTCAGTGAGGTAAGATTTCCCATGCACAAAACCATGTTGACTATCTCTAATCAGCCCTTGCCTTTCCAAATACATGTAAATTCTCTCCCTCAGGATTCCCTCCAACAACTTGCCCACCACCAGGCTCAACAGTTCCTTAGCTTTTCCTTACTACCTTTCTTCAATAGTAGCACCACATTAACCAACCTCCAGTCTTCTGGCACTTTACCTGCGGCTGTCAATGATATAAATATCTCCATGAATCTGGGAAGGATTGGGGGTGGGGCATGGGGGGCGTGGTGAAACACAAATGAAATTAATAACACGTTGAGAAGGCAGCTCCAACACACTAACCATTACCATAAAGCTGGGAGATTAACCTTGGTTTAATGAAGATTGCAGGAGAAGTGCATTGAGTGTAGGAGTTGAGAGGTCATGTTGCAGCTGTACAGGACATCGTTCAGGCTATTATTGGAATACTGTGTGTAATACTCGTCTATAGGAAGGGTGTTGTCAAACTTGAAAGTGTTGAGAAAAGATTTACAAGGATATTGCCAGGTTTGGAGAGTTGATCTATAGGGAGAGGCAGAATAGGCTGGGATTATTTTCCCTGAAGCATTGGAAGCTGAGGGGTGACCTTATAGAGATTGATATCCAGACGTTTCGTTACCCTACTAGGTAACATCTACAGTGGGCCTCATGCGAAACAATGCTGAAAATTCCTTCTTTCTTTGTTTGGGTTTCTTTGGGTTGGTGATGTCATTTCCTGTGGTGAAGTCACTTCCTGTTCCTTTTCACAGGGGGTGGTAGATGGGGTCTAACTCGATGTGTTTGTTGATAGAGTTCCGGTTGGAATGTCATGCTTCTAGGAATTCTCGTGCGTATTTTTGTTTGGATTGTCCTAAGATGGATGTGTTGTCCCAGTTGAAGTGGTGTCCTTCCCCATCCATATGTGAGGATACCAGTGAGAGAGGGTCATGTCTTTTTGTGGCTAGTTGGTGTTCATGTATCCTGGTGGCTAGTTTTCTGCCTGTTTGTCCAATGTAGTGATTGTTACAGTCCTTGCACGGTATTTTGTGAATGACGTTAGTTTTGCTTGTTGTCTGTATAGGGTTTTTCAAGTTCATTAGCTGCTGTTTTAGTGTGTTGGTGAGTTTGTGGGCTACCATGATGCCAAGGGGTCTGAGTAGTCTGGCAGTCATTTCTGAGATGTCTTTGATGTAGGGAAGAGTGGCTTGGGTCTCTGGAAGTGTTTTGTCTGCTTGTTTGGAATTGTTGCTGAGAAATCGGCGGACATAAATAGTGGTGGGTGATTACACAACTAACAGGAAGTGGAGGCTTCACAAATATCCCCATCCTCAACAGTGGAGGAGCCCAGAATGCCAGAGCAAAGAACAAGGCTGAAGCACTTGCATTCACCTTCAGCCAGAAGTGCCAAGTGGATGATCCATCTCAGCCTCCTCCTGAGGTCTCCAGCATATCAGATGCTATTCTTCATCCAACTCAAATCACTCCATGTGATGTAAAAAAATGGCTGAACGCAACGCAATTTCAATGCAGCGCATGAGATATAAAATGAGCATCCACTCGGCACATGCATTTGGTAATTTAACAAACGTTAATCAATCAGAGTGATACTGATCTAATATTTCATTTCAGCTTTGAGTCTGGGGATTCCAGGTTTGCTGGAACTTGCGCATGAAAGTGGAATGAGAAGAAAACAACAACTGAGGCAGTTGATGTTATGAACATAAAATGTGCAAATGAATATTCAGTACTCATAGCTGCTTTCTTACTTTCACAAAAGCGGTTGTTCACAATTTTCTGTTATACCTATCAGTCAGTATGTCAATAATAACTTCATGATATTACCACTGTATCATAGCACATAACTTAAGGGTATGAAGTCCTCATACTCAACCTTTACTGCAGGGTCACTTAAAACATGACAAGAGCATGCTGCCCAATTGTAATCACATGCTTGTGTATAATAATTAGCCGTAATAGATGTCTGTTGGATTTTTCAACACAATATCAGTGCTCAGTTTCTTATGTTATGAAGGATAACATAAACTGTGCTGCATCAGCTAAAATAGCCTGCTGGAGACAATTCACATCATTAGCAATAGCAACGGTCTACGCAAAAAAAACTCCAGTATCTCATGGATAGATATTTGGAAAACTAATTGAAAATCAATCAGGCCACAGCAATGGACACCAGAGAGTTTGGGCGTTCAGCAGTGTCAGATTCTGACTGTATTGACAGCTACTTCTGTGTTTAGGGCATTGACCAGGAAGGAGACAGCACTAACTTCTTTTAGAACAGAATGTAAGTACCTTCAGCAGACAAAATATCTAAGAATGACTTGCTTAAAAATAAAAAAAGGCAGAAGTTCAATGCAATTAAAACCAAAGACTTTAGACGTGTCCCAAAGTTCTATCCCACTCCTTCTCATTAATTAAAAGGGGCTATAGATTTATTTTTATTTAAAATGGCAGTTGAACAGTCTTGAACGCACAGTTCCAAAGCTTCTCTGGAAGAGAATATAGCTTAAAAGACACTAAAAACAGTGATTTTCTAAGATTAGGAGGCTTATCTATGCCCAGCCGTCATGTATGATGAAAGGTCACCTCACTTGAAACATTAACTCTGCTTTCTTCCCACAGATGCTGCCAGGCTGATTGACTGTCACCAGCAAATTCTGTTTTTGTTCCAGACTTCAGTCCATTCTGCATTTTTCTTTCTCCAAATTGTTATAGTTTGAGGGATATCTGATGGCAATGTGGATTGATTCCTGGACAGATGTTGTGTATGAATGACACAGAGGCAGAAAGACCCTAGGCTAGAGGAATTGGAGTCTGTCTCTCTATCTGTCTGCAATAAATGTAATCAAAGTCTGAAGGATGTCAGTTTACCTTCTCCCACCAGTTGCTGTAAGCTGTTGCCTTTAAGCAGTTACTAAGAGATTTTACATTTAGAGTCGCAATTGCCAAAAGCCTCCTGTGAAGAAGTGAAAGAGTCTAGAAAGGAGCTCTGAGAACAAAGTATCTAAGGATGCAAAGGTAACAGGTTGTGAAATTCTATGGAT
Source organism: Chiloscyllium punctatum (assembly GCF_047496795.1). Taxonomy (NCBI): domain Eukaryota; kingdom Metazoa; phylum Chordata; class Chondrichthyes; order Orectolobiformes; family Hemiscylliidae; genus Chiloscyllium; species Chiloscyllium punctatum. Next base: position 127,012,896 of record NC_092743.1, read on the forward strand.
GGTGCCACTGAATCTGTCTCCCAATACTTCTTCCCCCACTCATCACACCGTTTTTTTTCTTTGGCTGTGTCTAACTGTACGTATGCGCAGAGATTTTAAAAGGGGCTTTTGATTATTGATAGTTTGACAAATCAGTTTTGTTCATCTGTGACTGGAACTTATTTATTTGTAACAAGTAGCGGTTCTTGTTATGATAAAGAACCTGGTCAATGTTTTCTGATTTCAGCAGATGGGTAATTTAGGGATTTTGCAAAATTTTAATTAAATCATGAACTTTTGTGGCAACTCTGGGTGTGTATTCCAAATTATGGAAGTCCTATCTTTGTAGCTCTACTTCCTGTCTTTTTTCCTTTCTTCTCTTCAAACTTGCTCGAAGTTCTCAAAATTCCCCTATTTATAACTTAGCCTGGTTTTTGCTTTATTCCATAAGGCCATAAGTCATAGGACCAGAAATAGTCCATTCACCCTGTTGAATTTACTCCACCATTCAATGAGATCATGGCTGAACTGATCATCCTCACTTTCTTACCATTTTCCCCATAACTAGGAACTAGAATCTCGACAGTGAAGATGGGGCCAATCAGCCAAATGAGTCTGCACCAACTCCCCAAAGAGCATCCCATCCCCGCCTATCCTCATAACCCCATATTCCATAATCCACCTAGCCTGCATGCCCCTGGACACTCCACAACAATTCAGCACGGCCATATCACCTAACTTGCATATATTTGGACTGTGGAAGGAGACTGAAGGAGAAATCCACACAGATACAAGAAGATTATGCAAACTCCACACAGACAGTAGCCCGAGGCTGGAATCAAACCCAGGGTTAACTACTGGGTCACCATGCCACCCCTTGATTCCCTTACTGATTAAAAATTTGTCCAACTCAGCCTTGAATATACTTAATGTCCCAGTCTCTGTCATAAAGAATTCCACAGATACACAACTTTTTGAGAGAGGGTCATGTCTTTTTGTGGCTAGTTGGTGTTCATGTATCCTGGTGGCTAGTTTTCTGCCTGTTTGTCTAATGTAGTGATCGTTACAGTACTTGCACGGTATTTTGTGAATGACGTTAGTATTGCTTGTTGTCTGTATAGGGTTTTGTTAGGTGATTTTGAGAGAAGTAATTCCTCCTCATCTCTATCTTAAATGTGCAACCCCTTATTCTGAGATAATGCTCTCTGGTCATATATTTGCCTATAAAGGGAAACAACCCAACACATCTATCCTCAAAGAATCTTCAATGCTTCAATAAAGTCACCCCTCATTCTTCTAAATTTCAAACAGTATGGGCCCAACCTACTCAGCCCCTCCAATCCTGAGATCAGTCATGAACATTCTCTGGAATGCCTCCAATGCCAATGTGTCTTTCCTTAGATATGGGACCCAAGCTGTTCACAGTATTCCGAGTTGTGTTTTTGACAAAATCTCTCTATGTTTATACTCCATTCCCTTTGAAATAAACGCCATCATTCAGTTTGCCTTCCTTACAAGATAATTGATTGGTTCATGGTTGAGTATCTTTGGCTCTCTTGATTAGGTCACTGTAGCTCATTGTCCTCCTGATCAGTAACACGCTTGATTAGTTTATTCTTGTCATGATGCTTTTGTTTATTGAGCAGGGGACATAATCAGTGTTGTTTACAAAGTTTATTACATTACAGCTCATGCCTGTGACTAAACACTCATTCTACTGTCAGCAATTTGCATGAAGCAAACAATCTTGCTTCCCAACCTTTACTAACTCACGGCTAATAACTTCTTTTAATAATTCTTTAAAGTTATCACAAGGAATTAAATCAACAGGTGAATGTATTGTAGGCCATGTGACCGACAGATACTTAATTTTATAACAGGAAGCCAAGACGATCATCCCACCTCAGGTAGCCAAACGATGCCAATACTGCATTGATCACCAGTTCTGACAGTCATGTCAGCTCTTCTAAAACCATTAATTCTGAGCTGGCTTGAGGGGCACCTCTGATTCTCTATTTTTCCTTGGTGTTCTGTACTCCCTTCCTTTGCATGGAGACAAAGGTGCTATTGTTCAAAACCAAAAGAGACATTTGTATTTTGTTCCATCCATCAATTGTGTAAAATTTTAAAACGGCAACTTCTCTGGTCAATTCAGGTAGGGCAGCATTGGAAAAGTACGGCTCCTGATTTGTTATCAGTTTCACTGCTTTGCATATTGCTTTACTCCACCGAATCCAGCTTGACCCAAATATCACAAACTGAAGTTCAGCAATATTCAAATACGGCATAGCTTGAATCTGTACTTAATAAGTATAGCTTTATCTGTTAACCTTATGATATAGTGTTTATCTGTTGTTTTTTAATCTAGGAGAAGGAGCATCCTGTATAGTCATATGTCTTTGTCAACAATGCATCACATACAACAAACATAGTCATTCAAACAAAAAGATGTTTGTTCAACCCATCTTTAAGTTAAATGTTTTGTTTTATACCTGTTGTTGAGGTAAGTCTGAGACTATAATTTTAATTTAAGTGAATTTGAACTTGTGTGCTTACTTCATGGAAACTGCCAGTGCTCTGAATATGAGAGGTATGAATTATGCATCTTAAACTAATTATAACTAAAGGAACTCCCTCCCTAACAGCACTGTGAGTGGGCCCCTCCCCACAACCTCCATCACTGCTGCTGCCTGGGACTCGCCTTGGGGACCCTCTCCAGCAGGACTGCCCCCACCGCTGCAACCAAGGGCCTGCCTAGGACTTGCCTGAGGCCTGCCTACAATGCTGAGGCCTGCCTCCACCACCGCTGCCTGGGACTCGCCTTGTCCCCTCCCCAGGACCTCCACCACTGCCACTGCTGGAGGCCCACCTCCACTGCTGCTGCCTGGGACTCAATCTTGGGGCTGCCTGGGACTTGCCTTGGGGACCCTCCCCAACAGGTCTGCCCCCACCGCTGCGACCGAGGGCCTACCTGGGACTCGACCGAGGCCTGCATCCATCGCTGCTGTTGCCTGAGGCCAGTCTGCAATGTCGCTGCTTGGTATCACCTTGGGCACATCCCCAGGACTTCGCCACTGCTGCTGCCAGAGGCCTACTAACATAAAGCAGCAGAGTATGGCGAGCCCGAAGGTTGCAGGGCCCAGCCGCACCTACGCCGGGGTAGCCGCTGCCTTAGGCTCGGCTGCTACCACGACAGCCTTCAGGCACTTAACTAAACGCCTGGGGGTCAAGGCCTATCCCCACCCCACTATGTCCATTGAGGCCTGCAGCAAGGCCATGGCGAATGTGGTCGGCCCACTGGCCATCGTCACTGCGGCCCGGATGTACGGGAAAGCCGTCTTTTTCCTTAAGACTGAGCAGGCAGTCCACCTGGCCATGGAGAGGGGGCTCACTGTGGGCGGGACACATTTGTCCGTCGACCCTCTGGAGGTCACGGCCCAGAGGATCGTGATCTCCAACGTCCCGCCCTTCATTGCCAGCGAGCTCCTTCTCCCCCACCTCACCATCTTGGGGGAGATCTGGTCGGGCGTCCAACCGCTCCTGCTCGGTCTTAAGGACCCCGCCCCCCGACACATATACTCCTTCCAACGCCAGGTGTTCATTTGCCTGGCCCGGGAGGAGGTCACCGGGGGCTCTTTCACCCTCCTCCACGAGGGTGCAGCCTACCGCGCCTTCTGGACGGCGGACGGCGGACGGCGTGCGGTGCCACCTGTGCCGCGAGGTGGGGCACATTAAAAAAAACTGCCCCACCCAGAAGGCTGCCCAGCCCATGCCAACAGCTCATGATGGCACCGCCACACCCACCCCCACCCCCCCCCTCCCCCGAAGTCAGCACCACAAGCCCCAGCACCGGGGGCTAAGCCGGAGGCTTCCAATGCTCCAGCCTCCAGCAGGGAGGGGAGTGAGTGTCCGGCCGGCCGGAAAGCGCTCAAGAAGACACGATGTGTCAGGCCCGCCCACGGGGAGGCCACCCTATCCCCTTCCCCGACATCTCGCCCACAATCTGCCCTGCCCCGGCTCAACAATGCCCCTGCGGCCGTGCTAGCATCGCCCCGGCGCAAGAACCCTGACCCCCAAACGCGTACCTAATCCTGGCCCCACTGACCCTACATCCACCCCCCACCCTGATAGAGAAACCCCTGGGGCTTCAATGCCTGCCCCTGGCACTGCAACACCTGGCCCGGGGGCCCCTGAGCCCGAGCCCCACCACACTCTGGCACTAACGTGGGGCAGGGCGGGGGAACCACTGCCGCCCAACCCCCTGCAGCGACTGTGTCTCTGGGCCCTGGAGAGGGAACGGGGTCCCTGCCCCGCCCACCATCAGCCGATAAACCAGGGGCGGGGGCAGGAAGTGACACGGCTGACCCTCCCCACCCTGGCCATGCCCCCTGACTTCCCCCAGCCAATCGTATTCTGGGAAAGGCTATTTTGGGGGGGGTGGGGGGAGGAAATAGAACCTCGGGCCCCATGTCCACCCAGGCGGGCGGGCAGGCAGGCGGGCGGGCGGGCGGGCGGGCTATAAATTCCCCCCTGTCTCTCTGGGGAAGAGGTGCTGGCCCTTGGAGGGAGAGATACTCCAGCAGCGTGCCGGTGCCGATGGCGCTGCTCCTCTCCAGGGGATGAGCCAATGGTGCCTCTCGACTGTCCCGCACCGCGGCCCGACCTACCCAAACCCCTAGGGGCTACAGCAGCGCCTCCTGCTGTCTCAACTCCTCTGGTCCCTGCGGGAGACTTTAATGACCACATGGGTCATGGTGCGGGTGACAACGGAGGATCCTCTGCTGGGTCGTCGAGCGGTGGAGGGGAGGAAGGTGTTATTCTTGCTCCTCCCACCCAGACTGTTTGTCTGGGGGCCTTGTCCCTGGGGGAGGACCTTTTCCATGAGGAGCTGGGCACCCTGGTGTCGGGAGGGGAGCGGGGCCCTGAGCCTCTGCCACCCGCCGACCTGAACTCGGCGTTCCGGGAAGGGGTGTGCTGAGGAAGGCACCACTGGTGACCCTGGGGGTGGGGTCGCTGGGGGTTTGAGGCCAGTTGGCGGTGCCGGACCAGCCCCCATCCTCTTGGTGGGAGAGGGGTCAGTGACCAGGGGCTACCTCCTGGAGGAGGGTTCAGGATCGGTGGCGGACACCGGGGACGACGCAGACTCTGTCTGCAGCAGCATTTTTGAGTCCTAGGTGCCCACCACTGATCTTCCTCTCATCCCCCTCGAGGAACTCTGAGTTTGTTGAGGAAATTCGGAGTCGCCGGGATAGAGCCCAACTGGTGCTCGACTGCTGGAGCTCCTTTGAAAGAGTTTGCTGGTCGGCCCACGCTGCTCGCCAGGCACCTGGGCTTGACGTGAATGAGCGAAAGCGAGTCAGGAACTTCCTGGGGGCACGCCTGGTGAGGCTGAGGCTAAGGGTGAGGGCGAGGGACTTCTGTGCCCCTCCCTCGTCCTCCCTGTAAATGTATATATCAGTTTTTAACTGTACTGGTGGTGGTTGCACAGTGCTTCCGACATGGCGACAACTATAGCCAGCCTCAACATCAACGGCAGCAGGGAGTCACAGCGCAGATTCCAGACCCCCTCAGTCCTTCGAGACGGGAATATGCGGTGTGCTTCCTGCAAGAAACCCACGCTACCCCGGGAGACGAAGCCACCTGGCTCCTGGAGTGGAGAGGAGGCTGGGGGGGGGGAGGGTCTACATGAGTCACCTCACCCGCAGATCTGGCGGGGTGGCTATCCTGTTGGCCCCGCATTTTCAGCCAGAGATCTTGGGGGTCAGGGAGCCAGTGCCAGGCCGTTTGCTTCACCTGACGGTTCAGCTGGGGGGCGCGGTGCTTCACTTGGTGAATGTCTACGCTCCCCTGGCCGGGCCGAGGCAAGCGAGCTTCTTTGAAGAAGTGTCCGCTCATCTCGCTTCCATCGACGAGAACCAGTGCGTCGTCCTCGGGGGAGATTTTAACTGCGTCCTCGAGGGCAGGGACCATGGCGGTGCCCGCACTGGCTGGGCGTCGGGGAAGAGGTTGGGGGACTTGGTCAAGTTCTTCGACCTGGTGGATGTCTGGCGGAATCTCTATCCTGACTCCATCGTCTTCACCTTCGTGAGGCCTGGGGTCGGACCGTCCAGAATCGACCGCCTGTACGTTTCACGGGCATATGCCTCCTGTTTTCTGAAGGCCTCCACGCGGCAGGTGTCTTGCACGGACCATCACCTGGTGTGGGCGGAACTCCTTCCGTTCGGCGCCAGGCTCGGCTCCACGTACTGGCACTTTAACAACCTGCTGCTGGAGGACGAGTGGTTCCGGGACTCGTTTTGTCGTTTCTGGGCCAGCTGGGGAAGGAAACGTGGAAGTTTCCCCTCCCTGAGACTATGGTGGGCTGTTGGCAAGGCTCACGTCCACGTCTTCTGTCAGGAGTAAGCGAGGGGGTCAACGAAGAGGCGGAAATCCAGGATCGGGGAGTTGGAGAGGGAGATGCTTGACCTGGAGTCATGCCTCAGTCAGCCCGACGCGGACCCGGCCCTGCGCGGGGTGTATGAAGAGAAGAAGGCCGCGCTCCGGGACCTGCAGCTCGTTGGGGCTCAGGGCGTGTACGTGAGGTCGCGGATCCAGCTCCTGCAGGACCTGGACCGCGGCTCCCCCTTCTTCTACTCGCTGGAAAAAAGGCGTGGCACCCGTCAGCAGCTCCTTGTGCTGCTGGCCAATGAAGGGTCCCTCCTCTCAGATCCGGAGGGGATCAGGGCCCACATCTGGAACTATTACACGGCTCTGTTCTCTCCGGATCCGTCCAGCGAGGATGCTTGCAGAGTTCTGTGGGAGGACCTGCCGCAGCTTGGCCCGGAGGACGCCGGAAGGCTCGACGCTCCCGTCACTTTAGAGGAGCTGACCGGCTCTCGAGGGGCAAAACCCCGGGGCTGGACGGGCTGACTGTGGAGTACTTCAGGGCGTTCTGGAATGTCCTGTGGAGTGACTACGCACAGGTCCTGGGGGAGTGTCTAAATGCCGGACAGCTGCCCCTTTCTTGGTGCATGGCGGTCATTGTCCTGCTGCCAAAGAAGGGGGACCTTTCGTTCTTTGAAGAACTGCCGTCCGGTCTCCCTCCTCAGCACGGACTACAAAATCTTCGCCAGGGTGTTGTCTTCTCGCCTGGCTTCTGTGCTGGCCTACATGATTCACCCGGACCAGTCCTACACAGACCCGGGCCGGAGGATACACGACAACATCCACCTGGTCTGGGACCTGATCCATTTCTGTTGACGGGCTGGTCTGCCGAGCGCCTTCCTGTCTCTCGACCAGGAGAAGGTGTTCAACAGGGTCGATCACGAGTACCTGCTCGGGACTCTGCGGGCATTCGGGTTCGGGACGCGGTTCGTCGCCTGGATCCGACTTTTGTACGCCGCCGCAGAGTGTCTGGTTAAAGTTAACGGGTCCCTGACGGCGCCCCTTCGCTTCGGGAGAGGAGTGCGTCAAGGCTGCCCCCTGTCCGGCCAGCTGTATTCCCAGTGCGTGGAGCCTTTCCTGCGCCTCTTGCGGAGGAGTTTGTCGGGGCTGGTTCTGCGCGGCGCGAGCATAGGGGTGGTCCTCTCGGCCTACGTCGACGACGTGCTCCTCACTTTCACCGACCTGGCTGACCTGGGGAGGATGCACGAGTGCCAGGCCGTGTACTCAGCGGCGTCTTCCGCCAGGATCAACTGGGCCAAATGTTCCGGACTACTGGTCGGTCCGTGGCGGGTGGACTCTCTGCCGGAGGAGTTACGGGGGTTCAGCTGGAGTACCACCCATCTCCTCTACCTGGGGGTCAACCTCAGCCCGGCTGAGGAATCCTGGCCGGCCAACTGGCAGGAGCTGGAGGCCAAAGTCTCGGCTCACCTAGGCCGCTGGACAGGACTGCTGCGAGTGCTATCATACAGGAGTCGAGTGCTGGTCATAAACCAGCTGGTGGCCGCCATGCTGTGGTACCGGCTGGTCACTTTGGTCCCTCCTCCTGGCTTTGTCACTGACATCCAGAGAACGTTGGTCGACTTCTTCTGGGACAAAAAGATGCACTGGGTCGCCGCGCAGGTTCTGAGTCTCCCTATTGAGGAGGGCAGTCAGTCGCTGGTGTGCGTCCGCACCCAGGTCGCGACGTTCCGCCTTCAGACCTTGTGGCGATACCTTTACGTCGAGCCTCCTCCTAGGTGGTGCGCCCTGGCGACGTATTTTTTCCGCCAGGTGCGTAACCTCAACTATGACACGCAGCTCCTGTTCATCGACTGACGGTTTGGAGGTCGCCCTCAAGACGCTGCCTGTCTTTTACCAGGACCTGATCACTGTTTGGAACATGGTCGAATCACGTCGCGCCTACCCTCCGGCTGGAGTAGCGGCTGTCGTCAGGGAGCCGTTGCTCAGGAATCCGCACCTCCGTACTCGCGGGTTCGAGTGGCTGTCGGAGGGGAGGGCCGTGGCGGCGAGGGCGACCAGGGTCGGGGACGTGCTGGATGCCGGGGGCCTGGGCTGGACGCTGCCGCAGGACATAGTGAGCTGGGCAGCGGTAGACGTCCAGTGCGTGGCCACCGCCATCCGACGCCTTAAAACGGCGGTGCTCGGACCCGACGTAGTGCACCAGTTGGAGGACGCTCAGGTGTGCGGTGGGATCCCGTCCGCGCTCACCCCGGCCCGGACGGAATTTCACATTGGCCCCAAGGTCCCATACTTCCCGCGGGAGCCTGTGCCCCACAACCTGAGCCGCCTCCGGAATTTTAATTTTGTTTCTTTTAAGGATATTAAAAGGAAGGCCCTGTATCGACTGCTGCTGCACACCGTCCACCTCTTCTCCCTCATCCGCCGTCCGGACTCGCCTTGGCGTGCCCATTTGCCACCGGGCGGTGGAGATCCCCAGTGGAGGGCTCTCTACGCGGGAGTCCTTCCCCTTTCTCTCGGGGATCTGGGGTGGAGGGTGCTGCACGCAGCAGTCCCCTGCAACCGCAGGTTGCGGTGGTTCACGGACTCCCAGCCCAACTGCTTGTTCTGTGGCGCTGTGGAGTCCGTGGACCATGTATATATTGGGTGTGGGCGTTTGCACTCCCTTTTTGATTTTCTCAGAAACCTTCTCCTCTGCGTTTGGCTGCACTTCAGTCCCACGCTCCTGATCTTTGGGCACCCGGTACGGAGGAGGGAGGGCAGGTCCGAAGACCTCCTCGTGGGTCTGCTCCTGGGCCTGGCCAAACTGGCCATCAACAGGTCCAGGCAGCGGGCCGTGGAGGGGGTCGTTAGGGCCGACTGCCTGCCCCTTTTCTGGGGTTATGTTAGAGCCCGGGTGTCCTTGGAGAAGGAGCACGCGGTGTCCACCAACACCCTGGAGCTGTTCAGGGAGAGGTGGGCGCCGCAGGGAGTGGAGTGCATTATTTCCCCCTCCAACTCTATTTTGATTTAGTCCCTACCCTCCCCTTCACTGTTTTGATCACACAGCATTGCCCTGTGGTTTGAAGGGCAGTGCTTGTCACTGGCCACTCGGGTGTTTTTCATATCTTCCTGGTGGTGGAAATTGAATAAAGATTCGTGCACTTTGTGTCCTTCACTGTGTTTTACACCTGCGCACACACACACACACCATGGGTGCTGGGGAAACAATAAGCACTACCGCACTTAGGCGGTAGTGTAAAAAAAAAGAGGTATTATTGTTAGTTAACAACCTTATTAACAGTGCTTCATTGAGACACAGCTTCCAATTTTACCTAAAACATCAAGCAAACTGGACGCCAAAAATTCTTGATCTGGAAACGAGAGTGGGTACCGAGGGACTTCAACTTGCAGCATGCTACAAAGGACCTCCATGTTGGACAGCAGGCACCACCATCTCAGGGAACACTCCATGGGCACCTACCCCATACACACTCCATGACCATGGACATTGGCATCCAAGACATGAAGAACCTTCAAGGCACATCTCCAGCCACTTACAGGATGCTTCTGCACTTCAATGGTGAATTCAGAGCACAACAGCAATTATTATTGTAATGCTGCATCAAGGACACTGCGCACTCAGGAACACATATCCAGCTCACAGATTTAGTCTCTGGAAGTCTCACACTCTGTTATTGAACTTAATCTGTCTGAGCCTCCCTGGATGCTCACAGCATCTCTGCCTTGCCTTTTCTGCACTTTGCCCCCTCAGCCATAGATATCAGGCTCACACAGTACTGCTGAATTGCTTTGCTGTTTAGTGCAAATGCAGAGGCAGGAAGCTTGACAGGGTTATCTGTATTTCTACATCAGCCTTTGCTCAGGGGAACCACGCACAGGGCAGCCTCTGATATCAGTCCAGGGGCTTAGACCCAGTCAGTCAGCCACTTGGAATGGTCAGAGTCAGGATGCTCTCTACTTAAGGGTGAGGAGGAAAATGTTGAGCAGTCCATCATAATTGGGTGGCCTATCTGTTATTCTTGGTGTAAGTGGGGGAGAGGCGTCCTGAGTAAGTGAGTAGGCAGCAATGAGAGCATACGGTGTTAATGGTGTCAGGGGTTGGTATGGTTGACAACAAATGAGGGAAAATGCTACAGGTAATAATGAGATTAGCAGATGTGTGGTGGGAGATGTGTGCAGTAACAGGGATGGATTGAATGTGAGGTAGCAGAGAGCAGAATGGTGACGGCTACATTGGTGGAATGGGGAAGGTCATTTACCCTTTTCCTCCATTGCAGTGCATTCCACCAGACATCTGAGGTTGCACTGACCTGGGTGGCAACCTCAGCCAAGGTTGACAGTGGGTTGCCTCCGTTGCTAGTCTTGGGTGAAGAAGGCATCCTGCGTCTACCTTACCCCATCCAGCAGCACCTCCAGGACACTGCCTGCAAAGCAGAGAACCAAACTTTCCATGCCTGCCCTGTCTGGGGCGAATGTCAGGAACCATGCAGGGTACCTCTGGATTTTCTGTGATCATGCAGGTGTACAACGGCCTTTTAAAGATGATACCACACCAGAGATGCTAGTCAATTCTGGAATATCTCAGCAGAGAGTTGTTCCACAAATGACACTGAGTGATATTAGGCTAGAATCAAGCAGGAGGAACACCAAGGGGCAGTATAGGTAATTAATGAGGTGAGTTATGGCAATAGATTTCATCTAACTTTGTGACAAGAAACCCTCCAAAAAAACGCAACAAAACTGTATCTTAGAAAAACATAAGATTCAGCCCTCTGTGTGAAATTGAAAGACAATCATATTCTTAGCATAAACATAAAACAAGAGAAAAATTCTATAATACTGGAAATCCAAAATAAAAATTGAAATCACCCACAAGTATCCAAAGGGGCAAACAATACTCGCAGAGAGACTTAAAGTTTCAGATTTATGACCTTGCATCAGAACTTTATTTTTAACAGTGTGGAAACAGGCCCTTTGGCCCAACAAGTCCACACCGCCCCGCCGAAGCACAACCCACCCATACCCCTACATCTACCCCTTACCTAACACTACGGGCAATTTAGCATGGCCAATTCACCTGACCTGCACATCTTTGGAGTGTGGGAGGAAACCGGAGCACCCGGAGGAAACCCACGCAGACACTGGGAGAATGTGCAAACTCCACACAGAGAGTCGCCTGAGGCAGGAATTGAACCCGGGTCTCTGGCGCTGTGAGGCAGCAGTGCTAACCACTGTGCCAACGTGCCGCAGAACTGGTAGATCTGAGAGAGGAATGGCTATTCAGCAAGAGTCATGGAGGTGCAATAGGGAAGGAAATGTGACAGGGTGAAGGGCTGACAGTCCAGTGACCAACACAAGAATAATGCATCGCATTGTATTCACTAAGACCTCGAAAGCAATTATATCATGAAGTGGTACGTTTGGCAATTAGTTATGAATATTTACAGGTAGGCAAAAAGTGAACCTCCTAGTTCAAGTGTGACTATTGGAGCTCTGTATTGGACTAACTAGAGTGAGAAAATATAATTAAAAAACTTCAAAGTCATGAACTGGAGACTTAAATAAAAACAAGAAAACATCATAACAGATTAGTAAGAAGTGGACATTTCAACTGTGAACTGAGCTCTGAGGAAAGGTTGGAAGAACATTTATTAGAATTCAGTTTATACATCAAACTTTAAATCCTCTTTTTCATCAGATGCAGACTAGCTAAATGTTGACTAACCTACTGTTATTTCCTGCATTTCCTCTCTTTGCTTCAGATTTCCGACATTTACTGTTCCATTTATTTTGGTTTTGAGGTCACCAAAGATGTCCATGAACTGTGGTATCCATTTCCCATTGGCCTCTTATAAATTTCAAATTAAATAAAGTAGCAAATCTGTTCTGATTCCTGTACAGTTAGGGTAATTTATGCTGTAATTGGAGAGATTATGAACAATGGATTAGAATAAGACTAGACATACTTGAGACTATTGTACTTCTTTTATCAATGTTATTATTAGCATGATTATTTTGACTGCATTTATCTGGAATGCCAAAGCTATAAAGACTATGAAACTTTCTGGCTGAAAAGCAATGGAAGCTCCCATTGTAGGGTCATAAGCCCTACAAATGAAATCTATTTCCATAATGAGTTAAATTAAATATGACAAACTACATTACACTAGGAGTTTGCACTATGTTCCTGTAGTAATTTGAATGATGTCAGCTAGGTGGACCTCAGAGAACATGAGATCTCTGACTGAGGCTGTTAACCTGGTCTGATCAGGCTGGCACATATAAGCAGGAGCGTCACAGGTTCTGCTCACTCTAGGAGCCAGCTATGAGCTAGCTGTTCAGTGTCATGTACTATATACGTGTAAATAAAGGGCGTCTTGGTGACAGGATACCAACTCTCGAGGGGTTATTTCAGTTCCCTTTCTGGTTTAGAGTATCTTACTTTTAAGACAAGAAATATTGATTGAATCCAGAAATCTTGATTAGAGGGTACTGCCATTGATAGAAAGGGAAGGGGCAGGGGAATAATTAATTCAGTGTGTTTAAGCAATCTTATCATTGCTATGATATGTAGAATATCCTGAGATACTGCAGTCACCAGTGCACATTATAATCTACATCATTCTGCTTGCTAAGCTTCCCATTGCAAACGAACCCGGGGAATTGAGGGGAGTATGTAACAATGAGCGTAGTTCTAAATCAGTGACATCAGAAGCAGAATAGCCAGCAGCCTTCAAATCCATTACATGCTTCTGTAAATCTTGGTAAATTAAACTTGTAATGGGAGGGTGGATCAAAAACAACTGGTCAAATTGCATTGGAATTTATCCTTGTAATAGCAAGATGAATATGCTATAATAGCCAAATGAATGCCCACTGAGATTAGGATTCTCAAGATAGAGTTGGTTTCTCCTCTAATGGTGTTGACCCTTGAATACAAACAAAATACGTCGAATAGTGTATCAGCTACATGCTCACATACTTTTCAGTTTGTTGAAATCTAGCGCTGGATGGAAGCCATGAAGTGTCGCTATATAAGAGAATTAAGTCAGAGTGTAGGAATTATAACCCACATAACTTGGCAGGAGTTATAATAAAGCATTATCAGAGGTGAAAACTGAAAGAACTGCAGATGCTCTAAATCAGAAACAAAAACAGAAGTTGCTGGAAAAAGATCAGGAGGTCTGGCAGTATCTATGAAGAGAAATCAAAGTTAATGTTTCCAGTCCTTCCCCAGAACTGAGTTGAGCTCTATAATCCAGTTGAAAAGGGAACTAATTATCAGGAATTCTCAACATAGTTTATGCCAAAGGAATCCTATCTTACTTTAATTTTGATGATGGTTTGAAAAATGTAGTGCTGGAAAAACACAGCAGGCCAGGCAGCATCCGAGGAGCAGGAGAATCGACGTTTCGGGCATAAGCTCTTCTTCAGGAATTTTGATGATGTCAAACAATGACAGCTAATAATAGATATTGTGTATTTGGCTTCCAAAATAAAATCCTATATTAAAAAAATATATTAAGCATACATAAGTTCTGGGGATTGACAATCTCATTTTAATCTGAATTGTAAATTTGTTCATGCCCTAACCATTTGCCATCTTCTGAGTTAGGTTGGGAAAGTACAATCCTTAAGTTTGCTGATGGAACAAAGGTGTGTCTAGCAGCTGAGATTTTGGATGAAGTAAACAGGATGTAGGTTGATTCTGGGAGAATGGATCCCATTCAGATGTTGATTAATATGAAGCGGGGGGACATTTGGAGGTGATCTTTTTAAGAGATGCTGACATTTTATGTCCAGTAGTGTGAGGCGATAATTAGAGTGTTTACCAAGCATAGCAAAATGAGGGAAATATCGAGCTGACTTTTCCCAGACCATCTGTCACAGGAATAGAGGTTGGAGGTCAAGTAAGATAAGAAGGGCAAATGTCGCAACAGCTCCTTGCTCCAGCAATTGGTTACAGGACAGATGGGCTACCCCTATCAATCCACCCAAGCAAGACCCCCAATTATGAGCCATTTTCAAAGCATTTTACCAATGGCAGTCTTGCCCACACATACCCATGTCATTCAGGGAGGCAGCATTCATTTGGCAGTGCAGGCACCATCAGAGACAGTGTATCCATGATCCACTGCACGTGGGAAAGTAACCATCAACAAAGTTCCCATAAAGTAAGACATACATAAGCAAACCACTGCTTGCCTCCATGGAATGGGCAGCTATCTATCTCTGAGATCACTACTGCAAAACCTCAGCACCAGTGAGACTATGATAGGGTGCTCCTCTGACATAGTTTACCAATTGCATCCCCCTTACCCCCACATCCTCCACATCCCCTCCCAAAAAAAAACTGGGCATTTGTAAAATCCATCCTTATATTGAGTTTGGTTTGAGTAATCAAAGGCATTGCTCGACTGTGCAAGGTTTTTGGATTTTTTACAAATGCTCAAAGTAGAGCTGGATAAGTTCATGCAAGTGGAAGGCATGTTCAGTTATATGCAGCCTTGAATCCCTACAGTGCAGATAGAGGCCATTTTACCCATCCAGTCTGTATGAATTCTCCAAAGAGCTAGCCCCCATCCTATCCCCATAACCCCACATTGGCCATGGCCAATCCACCGAACCTGCACATCTTTGGACTGTGGAAGGAAACCAGAGCACCCGGAGGGAACCCACACAAACATGGGGAGAATGTGCAAACTCCACACAGACAATCACCCGAGACTACTTGATTCAGCTCCACAGAGACCCCTTGATTGCTTAATTGTCAATTAATTGCCTTTGGTGATCAAAGAGGAATTTCTAAGAGAAGTTTTTTGACAAAGTGATCCATATTTTTCTTTTTTTATTTTGCTAATTCTAGGGGACTGCATGTTTGGAGAGCTCATGCCAAATATTGAAACGAGATGGTGAAGTCTATCAGGTAGATTAGGTCAGCCCATGTTATCATGTCACTCTATCATAAGTTAGAATGTTGCTGTCTTTGCAACCAACTTCCTCCAGCTCATGATGTGAAAATTGAGATGTGTGGATCCACTGGTGCTGTGAGCACAATTCTGTGATCAGCTCAATAATGTATCCATCCAATTAAAGCCTCAGAGAACCAGCATCTTCCCTTCATCAGACACAATTCCGCAAGTGAAATAGCTTTCTACTGTGTGATGCTGCCTTATAGTCTATTGAAAACTGACAAAATTCACCCAAGAATAAGACTGATAAAGTCAGGACACAACTGTGCGTCATTGCAAACTCATCCAAAGACCAATGCAGCCACTCCAGTTACTAGATTATTTTACAGCTTTTTGTTAAGAAAAAGGAAAGTAGCCCGACAATGTAATTTACTTCAGTAACTTTGAAACAGAGTTTGTAAATTTATTTTTCAGGAAATTTGTGGTTTTATGTGAATTTTTACATCCAATTCTAAATAAGCCAAATAAAATCTTTGTTTGTTTGCCCTCCACCCCCTTCTCCTGCTGTAGTCTGTCTGTTTTATCTCTGTCCCAGCCCCTTGCCAGTTTGAATGACTACGATTACATTCAAGTCGATCAGATAACCGAAAGCACCATTCACAATGTATGTGCACTCTCTGCTCACACTTGTGATATACTCATTTGCTGGGACAACAAACAGTATTAGTTTAACACAGAATATTGTAACCGTGCACACAATGTCTTCAGATGTTTTAACAGTAGTTTTTGTACTCCTCTGTGTTTGTTTACACTGGCCAGGAGAAATCCACCCCTGGATCTAAAGGTAATGTCTTTGTAGGTCTGCAATTGCATGGTTCATGACCTGTACATGATTTGTCCTTGATAAACACCTTCACTGCTCAAGAAGCAGAGGAGGTCTCTCCTGCACCTTTGCCACCTTCTCCATCCCCACCCCCTCTCTTGCTTTTGCCAGTTGAGCAGAATACACATACTCACTTCAGAATGACCTGCAACTGACCCCAGCCTCAGGACAGCACATACTAGCTTCACTCACCATCAACTGTTGTTTTAATCTTCGGGCTGGATCTAAGACCTCTGAATCCCAGAGCTTGCATTCACACATCCTAAAGCTGCCTCTCTGTACTCCCTGGGAGCCAGTCTCCAGCTGTAAAGTAAGCAGACACTGACAACGGGATTACATGTGGAGCATAAACTTGATACAGGCCCCAGAAAACTGCCTGTGTCATCTAAATATCTCTGCGCTTTCCCCATACATTAGAATAACTTACACAAGTAACGTAATCTTGCTAACATGTGAACAACGCTTTACTCAAAGCATTGTTAACTTATGTTTTTATCATTTATACTATGATGTAAAAGTTTAATGGGATTACATGATCTGTGTTGGTAAGCATAAGGACCTGGAAAGTACTGTGGCTGGGGGAGTGGGGGCAGGGGGATGGAGTGTAGAGTGCAATTTCGAAGCCTAAGTGATAACAACAGAGGCATGACAGGGCTTTGAACCAGGAAGCTGTGCTGAGTCTTATGGAGACCCTTAGTCTCTTCAGTCCCATGAGAGTCAATGAGTAGCAAGACTCTGCCATTGGCTCTTGTTAAACCTAGGGCATTAAGCGAATAACCTAAAACAAACTCGTATTTCATTCTCTATGAAGTGAAAATGAAGTGAAACAGCGATCTCAGCAGCTGTACAAGCCCTCCATGCTCCTAAGACTCCTCAATGTACCAATAAAATAGTACCCAATGTAAATAGTTTTCAAGACCACTTGGCATTACCAGAGTAACATGATTTTCTGCTACTGCTTCAGTTTATCGGTTCTATGAGCCTCACCCATGATTTTCTTATCTCTAAGTTTGATTATTCCAATATACTCCTGAATGGATTCCCATCTCTTTCAAGTCTAAGCAATAAGTAATATAACTAAAATATATGCTAAGCAATATACATAAACCTGTACTTGGATTAATTTTGACCAATGGTCTCTACCTGAGGAATCAGCGTATTGTTCCGTGATTGAGATGGTGACAGACCCACTGTGTACCAACAGCAATTCCTAGATTGTATTCGATCAGTTTTATCAGGATTACAACAACCAACAATGTTGTTCGCCATTAGGCCAGCTTTTAATTCCAATTAGGCCACTTTTGGAATATTGCATTCAATTCTGGTCGCCCTGCAATAGGAAACATGTTGTAAAACCTGAAAGGGTTCAGAAAAGATTTACAAGGAATTTGCCAGGGTTGGAGGGTTTGAGCAGTAGAGAGCAGCTGTATAGACTGGGGCTGTTTTCCCTGGAGTGTCAGAGGCTGAGGGGTGACCTTATAGAGGTTTATAAAATCATGAGGGGCGTGGATAGGGTAAATAGTCAAGGTGTTTTCTCCAGGGCAGTGGAGTCCAAAACTAGAGGGCATAGGCTTAAGGTGACTTGAAACAGAGCTAAGGGGCAACTTTTTCACACAGAGGGTGGTATGTGTACGGAATAAAGCTGCCAGAGGAAGTGGTGGAGGCTGGTACAATTACAACATTAAAAGGCATCTGGATGGGTATATGAATAGGGAGGGATTAGAGGGATATGGGCCAAGTGCTGGCAAATGGAAATAGATTTATTTAGGATATCTGGTCAGCATGGATGAGTTGGACCGAAGGATCTGTTCCTGTGCTGTACATCCAGACTCTGACTGTATTTTATTGAATATAAATTTCACTATTTGTCATCGTGGATTTGAACGCATGGTCCACACTGCCTGTCAGTATGCCAGCATTGATAGGAACTAAGCATGGGGGCCCTGCAGAATCTCAGTTGTAGTAGATTCTGAAGAAATTATGGAGGAAATTGCACTTGCCTCGAAACCTCTGAAAGTCTCCATTTAAATTGGGGACTTCAAATGAACTAAACTAAGTGAACTAGATACTCAGGAAAAGTCAGATTATTAAATACATAGTCGAACTCCAGAGTAACTAATCAGCTGACCCTATACTTACATCATATTCCCTCAACTACACCTTTCCCAGACCTTTTAAGCCAAAGATCAGGATCCAACCCCTGACCCCCACCATCTACCAAGACCTGACTTCCCATCCCCACTGCTGGACCCCACCCAAGCCAATTTGCCCGATCCTCCACCCAGCTCCACCAGATCCAAAGTGAGCCAGTACAATATAGTCCCTGGCTGGACCTGATTTCTCCCACCTGCCCTAGCTTACTCTAAACACTGTATAACTTAGCTTTCATCTTCCACCTTGGCACCCTATCCCCTAACCACCTGGCACCCTAATCCTACTCATCTAGCAGGAGAAAGTGAGGTCTGCAGATGTTGGAGATCAGAGTCGAGAGTGTGGCGCTGGAAAAGCACAGCAGGTCAGGCAGCCTGCGAGAAGCAGGAGAATTGATGTTTCGGGCAAGAACCCTCATTCCTGATGAAGGGCTTTTGCCTGAAACATCGATTCTCCTGCTCCTTGGATGCTGCCTGACCTGCTGTGCTTTTCCAGCACCACACTCTCGACTACTCATCTGGCACCCTACCCTTTCTCCAGTTGGCCCTCTATTTACCTAGCACCTTACCCAGCTGGAACCCTGTGAACCTAGCACCCTATCCACCCTACACATCTGACATCCTAACGTCACATCTACTTTATGTCCTTACAATAGCTGCCAGGTCCTTTAGATGCCAGAACACAGCAACTGACTGCTATGTAAAGGGAACGTGGTTCTCACTTCCTGCAACATTCTTGCTCTACAAAAGATCTGTCAGAACTCTGAGGGAGTCCTGAACAAAGTCTCCTCTCATGACTTCAAAGCTTCTTTCTTTCATATAAAGGAAAGCCTGAATGGCAATCTGTATGCAATCGCTGCTCCATGGAAAGTTCATCCTGAATGTCATCAATATATCACGAGTCCAATAGCCACAACTATAACACTACCACCTCCCGTCACATCTTCAGATAAAAACAGGAGACAACAGCAAGTATACAACAAATAGTAGGAAGTCAAGGATAGATCCATAAGGCTGCCACAGTTAACATTGGTGGAATGGGATAAGAAGCTGTTGCAGGCAATTCTATGGCTACAATTTGATAAGTAATGTCGTTAATAAGCATAGAGGTTCGATTAAGTATGTTCTATATGACTCTAATGTAATGACTCTAAAGAGTAAATATTCATGTTACATTGAGCATCACCCATTCTGATGAGGTCAGGCAGTCTTGGGTGGAGACAGCCAAATTCTGCACAAGCAACTGAAGGGAACAATGATTTGGAGATGCCGGTGTTGGACTGGGGGGTACAAAGTTAAAAATCATACAACACCAGGTTATAGTCCAACAGGTTTAATTGGAAGCACTAGCTTTCGGAGCGCTGCTCCTTCGTCAGGTGATTGTGGAGGGCACAATTGTAAGGCACAGAATTTATAGCAAAAGTTTACAGTGTGATGTAACTGAAATTATACATTGAAAAATACCTTGATTATCTGTTGAGTCTTTCATCTGTTCAAATACCATGATAGTTTCACTTCTACCATGTGTAAGTCCCAAAACCTTTTTTTAAAAGTTGCATTCTCAGGTTAACTGTAACAATTGGTGTTAGCTAGACAATATGTTGAAGGTGTTAGCCCCCTGTGTTCTCTGTCTATGACCTGATGTTTAGATTGATTCTAATCTAAAAAGTGAGATAACAGAGTTTTACATGAATTCATGCAGTTTTTGAGCAAAGTGAGCAATGGTATTCTGCATAGTCCTTAAGTAACTGTGCCTCACAAGTTAATATAAACCATATCAATTGCTACCATGCAAGCCATGACTAATGCAAGTGCCTCTTCTGTTTAAACTCTCCAGTGGTTGATCCTTTATCGTTGATAATTAACAAGTCCTAGACTCAGCACAGGGGAAAGAGTACTGGTGAGAACTCCCCAAACCAGGGTACCACATACTGGCAACAGTAATATGTTAAAATATGACAAAGGGTATTGTGCATATTGCCTCTGCCTTGTATCTTATAGCTTGAATTATAAAGAGAAGTTCATAGGTAACTCAAACCTACTGATCTACTGAAAATACCATAGAAATTAACACTTTAACTTGCTGCAGAGCCAGGCCATGTGAAATGGTCTGCATGAGCAAACACTCTCTGAGCTCTTTCAGTGGGAGATTTCATGCTTGCACTTATCATTTTCCATTCACTGTGAAAGGCAGGCTGCTGATCTACTGTGCTGGCACAGAGGCATTGTGCCACTGAGCAGCTAAACAAAAATTCACATTCACAATTCTTTGCACAGTGTGTTCCAGAGTGAGATACAATTTGTAACCAAGCCTGTAGCTCATTCCTATGTATTTCTTGGAAGAAGACGAGCTACAAAAACCATGTTCATTCTCAGGCCAAAGGATATTTGTGGCATATGCCAAACAAGTAAAGGATATGGTTATATTTGGCCCGGATTATGTTGTTTGATAGTGATCTGTACTGATCAAACATTTGTAGATAGAAATTATTTACCATACAAATTGCTGATAATCAAGTAATTTATTAATTTATCGCACTTGTCTTGTCATAGACCAAGATGATAAAGACATATGATTATGATAAGCTCATTTCTTGTATAAACTTTGAAAGTGAGTTTGAAGTATTTTGTTTTCAGTACACTTTTGATGCATTATAACATTACATCTACTTCTCTGAGCTCAATGTTGCTTAACAAAATCAGTAATTGCTGGAAAATCCCAGCAGGTCTGGTAGTATCTGTGGACTGTAGGTAGCGTTAATGTTTCGGGTCGAGCGACCCCTTCTTCAGAACTGAAGAGGGCTGGTTTAGAACTCAGTTCTGAAGAAAGGTCACTGGATCCATAGCGTTGACTCTATTTATCTCCACAGATGCTGCCAGACCTGCTGGCTTTTTCCAGCAGTTACAGATTTTGTTTCTGATTTTTTCATCGTCCGCAGATCTTTGGTTTTATGTTCAAAGTTGCTTAATTTGAAATATTTGAAAATTATTTTCCCCCAGCATTGTTTCATGGAAAAGATTACGCACTTCACATATTCTAGTGAGAAAGCAACTTCAAGTAGTGAGAATTAGACTCCATTATCTCTCATTGCCAGCTAGGCTTTTTCAGTTAAGATCCTAATTACAACCAGGCTGAAAGGCATCAGCTATTGAAACCCAGTGACTGGGAAATGTACAGCAACAGTCTAGGAAGCCTTCTGTACTGATTTACCTGGCCTCTATATCGAGCTGAAGCTGAGAATTCAGCATGCTCAGAAGAATACTGTGGCACTCTTCCACTACTTATTACATGAGAATGATCATTATAAATTTGAAGATGTGTCCATGCTAATCATTTTGAAATGCATTTTACATAAATTGACTGATGTGTTGCTACTACTTCAAGAGCCAATTCATCTGAAAGGAAGACACTTGGAATTACTCATTCTTAATAATTCTCACTCAATAAAAATGAGTGTCCTGGGAACATTTCACTGGCTGGCAGCACCAAAGTTTAAATTTAGAAAACAATTAGAAGCTTGGATGTAAAAGCCTTAAATAAACTTTGTTTTAGATATAGTAATTGCACCCTCCCCTCTTCAGCCTAATTCATCACTGTCACCTTGTCAAAGCAATTGTGGTGACAGTTCAGAGTGATCATTAACTAATAATGATGTGCCAATCACACAAACAGACCAAACAGCATGGTTTTACATAGCCCAAGATCAAATAGACTGAATTCTCAACCCAAAGCTAACCTAAGTGTGATGGGGAAGGATGGAGTGCTATAGTTAAGCCTGGTATATGTGGCAGTAGTCACTGACGCTTCCATCGAGGAGATAAGAGTGCAAGACTGTCTTCAGCCAAATGACTCACAAGCTACAGTATTTGAAGACTTTGAAAAGCTGCAAGGGCGAGGATTTATTAGGTCAAGGTGTGCACCAAAATAAAGATTGGAAAAATCCTCAGATTTAAAAGATCATTCGGTACTGAATTAATGTAATGGAATCATTTTCAAACTGTTCACATTCCCATACGCGGAAAAAAAAGCACGGTGACACTTTAAATGATTGTTTGACAGTCCAATGCTAATTGCACATTTAGTGTTTCCTTCAGGTAGGAGTTATTTCTACAAGAAAACAGAGCCTTTCTTCTATTTGTAAGTGTGTTCAAACTTTCTGTTTTAGTTTTATGCCTACTTTTCTCGGTATTTTACTGAGATAGTGGGGGGGGGGGGGGGGGGGGGGGGGGGGTTGGTGGTGGTGAGGGGAAGGGGTGTGTGAAGTTCCTCTTAAGTAATTTTTAAGCAGAAGAAATAGCTCCAGAGTTCACAACAGTACCACAGAAGTACAACACATGACGCCTAAATACTGCAATTTGGGGTAATTCAAGCTCGCCAAAGAATACATGTGGGAAGTACCAGAGAAACTCAGTAGGTTTGGCAGCAATTTCAGAGAGAATAGTAGAGGTAAAGTTTTGAGACCAATACGACTCTTTATTGCCATAATGCGAAACTTTAATCACTTTTTATTTGTGAACCACTTTTGCTGGAAGAAATCTAGCTGAATGCCAAACTGTTTGATGTGAAAATTTGAGGGCTGGACTATTTCATTTCCTGGTACTCGTTTACATGCAATAGGTGGGCTGCCTACAAGATTACATCACAAACAATCAGTGCATCCTGTTTACATCTGGGATTTTCAGTTGCCATCTATAAACCTATTGAATGTGATACTGTCACTCATCCTGGCATGACTGCACACACTAATGCAAGATTGGAGATGAATAATTCTGCAATAAATGGAGATTCTCATCACTGGATCAGAAGGCTCCCTGCTCTCCCTGTCCCATGTCCTCTTGTATTTGGGGGTCTTTGTACGAGGTTTGAGGAGCAGGAAGGGCATTCTGGTTCTAAGAAGTAGAAAGAAGATTGTCAAGACCTGCTTAGGCCCAATCTGGAGATAGATGATAGAGGTGGTCAATTTTAGGTACTCCTTTCTGGTATCTATATGAAATATAAGAAACTTTATAATGATTTGAAAAGAACAGTAAGAGTGGGGGCAGTTCTCTACATGTTTACCCTTCCCAATAATGCCTAGAAATGATTCTTCTCCTCATCTGCTTTATATTCTTTACAGTTAACCAAAAGACCATATTATAATCACCTCTCATTCACACATCAAACAGACACACATATATCTTGTTTGTAATTTTCACATTAATTACAAGATTCCAACTGTGTCGTTCATATGTTGTCTTTGTCTGCACTTCACATTCCAGATGCTTACTTTCCATTCAACATTTTCCATTCTGCTCGTATTTTGCTCCTTCTCCCTCTCTGTACAAGGACTGCAAACAGAAGTCCCACATATCCTCATTTTCAATATCATTCACTAATTCTTAATGTCTTGCTACAGGCCAGGCTGGTGCAAAAAAAAAGTAGGACTCAGGGAGAATCATGTCCAAAGATGTGCAGGCCAGGTGAATTGGCCATGCTAAATTGCCCATAGTGTTAGGTAAGGGGTAAATGTAGGGGTATGGGTGGGTTGCGCTTCAGCGGGTCGGTGTGGACTTGTCGGGCCGAAGGGCCTGTTTCCACACTGTAATGTAATCTAATCTAATGTAATCTAATCTAATGTATCAGGCCGGTAACATGACCCTCACTAAGATGGAGCAGAATGCTCTGCAAATTAGTGACATTTTGTGACAATAGTATGGCTTTAAGAGGTGTATTTTGTCCTGGCTTTTTTATGAAAAAGTTTGAGACAGGGATGATGATCAATCTAATCTGAGCCAATAAAGTAAACAGCTTGCGAGACGTTTTTTTTGCTTGCAAGTTGGAACAATAGAAACAGCCTGAATGGGTGTGGTCAAGCTCCCATAGTACCAAAATTTTCAATTTCTGCCAGGGTTTTGAAGCTGAGTTTGGAAGATCTCCCCCTGCTACTCTCTCTCAAAGTTTTCTCTTGGTGTTTTTCATCTTCGACGAGAGAATTGCATGTGAGACGCTCTATTTCACTGAATTTGCCTTTGCCAAGGGTTTATGGGATGTTATTATATTGGAACAGTGACTGTTTAGTAGTTAAATAATATATATTTCTGTTAAGGTTTCCAATGCAGTTAGGTTATTTCAATTAACTCTTTCTTTTGTTAACAGTTGACCAATTAAATCGCATCCAGAATGCAATGCCTGGCACTTGCCTTTAAAGTAAGAAAAAGGTAGGGTCCATGCTATCTTCCTAATAAATTTTGATGGAGTTTTGGTCTGGTCCAAAACAAGTTCCAGCCTATCATGTCAGATCGTCCATATTCCTTTGGTTGCTTCTTAGCATTACTCCTCTGAAGAAGAACACAAACCTTAATACTTAAACTGCAGTAATCAGCAACAAATTCTCTTGAGCAGTACAGCTCCCTAATGTATTGATCATCAGATAGATCCAGGAAACTTCAGGCCAGATGACTATGTGGACTGTGTAAGCGGTTAAAGACCCCACTTGTATAGTCAAGCAAATATGACCGTGAAATGAGACATTATCATGCTCAGAGCAAGGGCTTACATAAATTCAAGGTAAAGTAGAAAACTAGCAAACTTAGAGAACAATAAATAACAACTGAGGGATACAAAGAAAATTAATGATGTGCAAAAATAAATACGAAAATCTTGAAAATCTTAAAAAACAAAAATTAAAATTTACTTTATACATATAGAAAGAGAAAGAGCGAGAGAGATAAAGGGAAATGAGGACTGATAAGTCAAGTGCCAGTTAGTCTATAATGGAGAATAAGAAAATAGAAGAAGAAAGTGTGGCACTGGAAAAGCACAGCAGATCAGGCAGCCTCTGAGGAACAGGAGAATCGATGTTTTGGGCAAGAGCCCTTCATCAGGAATGAGGCTTATGGGCCAGGGGTCTGAGAGATAAATGGAAGGGGGGGGGGTGGAGCTGGGGGGAAGGTAGCTGAGAATGGGATAGGTAGATGAAGGTGAGGGAGAAGGGGATAGGTTGGAGAGGAGGGTGGAGTGGATAGATGGGAAAGGTGATGGACGGGTCCGGAGGGTGGTGTCGAGTTGGAGGCATGGGACTGGGATAATGTTGGGGGAGGGGAAATGGGGAAACTGGTGAAATCCACATTGATCCCATGTGGTCGCAGGGTCCCAAGGCAGAATAAGAGGCATTTCTTCCTCCAGGCATTGGGTGATAACAGTTTGGTGATGGAGGAGGCCAAGGATCTGCATGTCCTTGATGGAGTGGGAGGAGGAGTTGAAGTGATCAGCTATGGGGCGGTGGGGTTGGTTGGTGCGGGTGTCCCAGAGATGTTCTCCGAAACAATCCGCAAGTTGGTCCTGTCTCCCCAACGTAGACGAGCCCATATTGGGTGCAACAGGTACAGTAGATGACATTGGTAGAGGTACAGGTACATTTCTGTCGGATGTGGAAGTCCTTTCTCCCCCCACACCTCCCCCCAACGTTATCCCAATCCCAAGCCTCCAACTCGGCACCACCCTCTTGACCTGTCCATCACCTTTGCCATCTATCCGCTCCATCCTCCTCTCCCCACCTATCACCTTCTCCCCCACCTTCATTTACCTATCACATTTTCAGTTACCTCCCCCCCCAACTCCACCTCCTATCATCTAACTCTCAGCCTCCCGGCCCACAAGCCTCATTCCTGATGAAGGGCTTGTGCCCAAAACATTGATTCTCCTGCTCCTCGGATGCTGCCTGACCTGCTGTGCTTTACCAGCACCACACTCTCGAATAAGAAAATAGAGGACTTGTTAAATGTTAGCTTATATCTGTTTCACACTGGCGAGAACAAAATACCCTCACTTCACAGGAATGTTAAAATTAGCCTGTGTAGAAACCAAATGTATTTAATTCAAGGTGAAAGAAAATATTGTGATTTATCACAAATCCATTTGTTTCCAGCCATCAAAAGGAAACAGGTAAGTGAATCACAAATGCATGAGTCATAGCTTTCCCAATGCTCTCCAGATTTGTATTTGAAGATTGTAAATGCCATACCAATACTCAGGAAAGCAGAGAGATAGAACTAGATAACTACTCATTTACCAGTTTAGCATGAATGGGGAAAGTTATTGGACCATATCAATATGGTGGAATAACTGAGAGTTTGATCTGGTGTTAGCTGGCCAAAGAGAGTCAGCATAGAGTTGTGAGTAGCAGATCATGTCAGATTAATTTAGGTGAGCATTTTGGGCCGGTACGGTAGCTCAGTGGTTAGCACTGCTGCCTCACAGTGCCAAGGACCCGGGTTCAATTCCAGCCTCGGGTGACTGTCTGTGTGGAGTTTGCATGCTCCCCCTGTGTCTGCGTGGGTTTCCTCCGGGTTCTCCAGTTTCGTCTCACAGTCCAAAGATGTGCTGGTTAGGTGAATTGGCTGTGCTAAATTACCCATAGAGTTCAGGGATGTATAGGTTAGGTGCATTAGTCAGAGGTAAATATAGAATAATAGGGTAGGGCGATGGGTCTGGGTGGGTTGCTCTTCGGCAGTTAGGTGTGGACTTGTTGGGCTGAAGGGCCTGTTTCCACACTGTAGGGATTCTATGATTCTATGAGATCACGAGCATGGTGCATAGGAGATTGTCCATGGATGTTATCTGTATCAATTTGTAAAAGGCATTCAATAAGGTTCCACACATGTGATTATTAGTAAAACTATAAATACATAACTAAAAGCTACTTTCTGCCAAAGATTGATAATTGACAGGCAGGAAATAAAAAAGTTTGGGTGAAGGGATATGTTCTCTGTTCAGCAGAATATGATAGGTTCTACTGGGCCATTGTATATTACCGATTTGAACAACAGAAAGTTGTATATCCAAGTTGCCATTGTCACACAGTTAGGAGATGCAATAAATTGTGCAGATAGCATCAGGAAGTTAAATAGGGATGTAGATGAAGCAGGGCAGTGGCCAAAACTATGACTGAATAAGGTTCACTGTGAGATCCTGCACTTTGAATATGAATTAAAATATTTGCTTCGCTGTGAAGGTCTCATTGTTGAGGCAGGGCAATGGGGTCTGGCCATCCATAAACATAAAGCACTGCATAGCTACAAAAAGTAATCCAGAACACTTGTAAACTGTTGGCCATTAAAAATAGAGACATTGGAATTCAAATGAGGAATTGATGCTTGATGGTACAGAATCTTAGTCAGGCCCCATCTGGAATGCAGTCTTGGACAATAACCTTCAAGAAAAATATATTAGTCCGAAATGGTATACATTTGAACAAGTTGAACAAAATGATCAAACTTCAAGAACCTAAACATTTGAGACAAATTAAAACCAAGAAAAATTTACAAGTAAGAAATTCCTCCACAATATTTTTGCCTTCCCTTCCAACTCTTTTGGTCATAACTAAGGTGCCTATGTTTGAACTGAGATGGTACCAATAGTGCTAGGAAACAAGTTGTAGTTAGCTAGGCTGTCTTGACAAATTAATATGCGATCACCATGACTGTATCCTTTGTCCTCTTGCTCAGTTGTACCAACCTGCAATTGTAACTCCACTTCCGTCTTTTGCCACTTGAACAGAATCAAATTCTGGACATCATATTGAGGTTGTACAAGATGTTGATGAGGCCTCTTCTGCAGTACTGTGTCCAGTTCTGATCAACTTGTTATGGGAAGAATATTATTAAGTTGGAGGGAGTTCAGAAAAGATTTACCAGGATGTTGCCAGAAATGGAGGGTTTGAATTGTAAGGAGAGACTGGATAGGCTGGGACTATTTTCACTGGATAATAGGAGGTTGAGGAGTGACTTTATAGAGGTTTATAAAATCATGAGGGACAGAGATAAGATTAATGGCAGGTGTCTTTTCCCTAGAGTGGGGGATGTCAAAACTAGGGGCATATTTTTAAGATGGGAGGAGAAAGATTTTAAAAAGACATGAGGGGCAATTTTATTTTGACAGAGCGTGGTTCGTGGGTGGAATGAACTTGCAGAGAAAGTCGTAGATGCGGGTACAATTATGTTTAAAAGACATTTGGATAAATACACAAATAAGAAATGGAATATGGGCCAAGCACAGGCAGGTGGCACCAGTTCAGTTTGGATGATGGTCTGCATGGACTGGTTGGACCGAAGGGTCTGTTTCTGTGCTGTTCAACTCTATGGTGCATTTACCCTCCACCCTCAGCTGAATTTGTTCTCAGTTTGTGCAAATCTGTTTGAATTCCTCACTCACACTAAATACAAGACATTTGATGAGAATCTGCATCGGTCCCAATTATCTATCTCCTTTTTGCAGCACTATGGAATGCCTTTTAAGGATAATTGTATAACTCCACTTCCAGCAACAGAGAGCTACATGTGAAAGAACTGTGGATCAGAGAATCAGTTTTAGCATTTCAACCCTACCTTTGTTCCTATGCTCTCAGCAAGGCACTAACCATGAAATTACCACAATAATTTCAATAATACTTCCGTTCCCCTCTATTATGGAAATAAGGCAGGAAAGTGGAATTGAGATGTTCAGATCCTGAATGCAGGAGTAGATTCAAGGGGTCAAACACTTGACATCTGCTTCCATGTCTTATAGTTTTAAGACCTCCTCCTCATTCTGAGTAGCAACCCATAATATATTTTTTGGCTCTGCTCTACCCTAGTGTCTCAGTAAGTAAAACGGAACGAACAGACTGAGTCACAGTCTCTGCCTCCAGAACATTAATTCACTTGTGAGCAATTCTCTTGACACCAATGAGTTTATTATTGTCATCTTGACAGAAACTTGGGTGAAGAGACCTTTCCTTTTAGTGATACCACCCCTCTAGGCTATTATTTCACCACCTGCCTCACCCAAAGCACTGCACAGTATGGTGAGGCTCTCACCACAACACCCTGTGGTCTGTCTTCCTAAACTTTTGGCACCTTTACCTTGAACATTGTATACTGATCAAGCCACTTGAATTTAAAATCCCTGTTCTCTTTCCCTTCTGGATGCAGATTCAGCAATAGACTTCAAAAGTGAATTGAATAAACATAAGAAGGAGAACAATTTCCTGTAATATGGAGAAGGAATGGGGTGGTGGGACTAAGGGAATTGATCTTCGACAATATTGACACAGACTCAATGGGACAAATAGCCTCCTTCTACTTTGTAGCATTCGTTGCTCCGTCATTGAATATCTGCTGTTTCTATCTTCTGACCATCTTTACATAACTAAAATGTTTGTGTATTATTTAAATATTCAAATCTAATGGGGGTATACATCATGAAGGTTAACCTATTAGAGTCATAGAGTCATAGAGATGTACAGCACGGAAACAGACCCTTCGATCCAACTTGTCCATGCTGACCAGATATCCCAACCCAATCTAGTTCCACCTGCCAGCAGCCGGCCTGACTGTCTTACTACAGATACTAACTGACTTATGTGGCCAAACATCTTTGGAATTTAATAACATTATTTGTTTTTACGTTGCTCCCATTTCTATAAAATTCCATTTAGATGTTTACCTGTTTCAATATGTTCTCGTTCATTTCTTCGTATTTTTTTATTACACATAGAGTAGGACAGGTCAATAACTATTCTATTCTTAGATTCAATAACTATTCTATTCTTAGATAGCAGAGGTAGACAGTTCTCTGATAACTATCAGGCTGAAAAATAAGTCTAACATTATGATAGGCAATCATATTGAACAAGCTTTATTTGTGGACATTTTGTGCCATTGCCCTGACATTCTGTGTTAACATTTAGCAAATCACATGTGGAAGTGGTGGAATAAACAGCCACAATGCAGGGTGCCTTACTATGCGCAGGCTCCAAATCATACTCCTTAAAAAAGTGATTGCAAAAGCAAAGTTACACAAAAAGCTAATTGTGACAGCAGCTAGAATTAAGTAATACAATTGCATTTTTACTTTTGACAGCAAAGAAATACATATCCCCTAAAAACACAAAGAAGCTTAAATCTTTGCATTCCCAGAATGCAAAGCATAAATGAACTATTAACCTTGGCATGCCTACTTTAAGGTTGACACATCATGATTAGAGTTTCAACAAAAAAAAATCAATAATGCTGATTTAAGGATTTGTGGGAGCTTTTAACATAACCTATGAGAAACAAACAAATGACCTCCAGAGAAGTTAATAAGTAACATATTTATCAAATTTTATAGCCATGGGGCTGTACCCAAATCAATAGTCATTCTACAAATACCTGAGTGCTCTGGGTATAAAACTATGGCAGGGTCAGTAAGGCACTTCGAAGAAAACAAAACCGAACTGATAAGAATGTTTTAATTTTAAGTTTGTGCTAGCTGCATTGACTTTATTTGTGTCCTTTATATTGTTTTAATGTGCATGCCTTTTATTAAAAGTTTTGAAAATTAAAATATGGAACATAATACTTGTGTTTATTAAAAGGCATGTATTATGTTCCATATTTTAATTTTCAAAACTGGCAAGCATTTTCAAAGAAAGTCTTATCGAATGAAACAAAAAGCTAAAAATACTGTTCAAGCAAAGGGCATTGTCAGCATGTGGATCTGTGGAACTTGTTTTAAACTTCTGAAAATCTGGTTGTGCACTTGATCGGTTCCCACTGTTATGTTTGTGCATTATTGTGGAAAAAGTACAAATTTAGAAGGACTGGGTCCAGTGTTAAGGAGGGGGAGGGTGTCAAATGTATTCTGTTTCCCGCCACCAGGGCAAAGACATTTTTAGAACATATTAAACATGCGTGCAGTCACATTCATTAACATTTCAAATCAAGCAATAATTGTAACTATGAAGGCGTATCACCATATAATGCAACGGAAACTCTGAATCCACACCTTGCCTACACAAGATTAATCATTAGTTAATTAAATACCAAGTAATAAAGTTTTATTAAATTGTGCAGTATTTCCTATGGTAGCTGTCAACTGCTATAAGGAAAAGGGTCGCAAGGTAGGTGGTTGTAGATTCCATTTGTTAATAAAAATGGCCCAATATATTGGGGATCTGTTATATGCCCATGATCTTAAAGTCAAATTGAGCTGAAGAAAAATATTTTGAAACTGCAATGCAAAGTATAAAAGATTTTTTTTAAAAATTGTACTCTTAATTCCAAGACACATTCTCTGTTATCGCCCTCTGATGTGCATTCTGTATCTCTGTGGAGCAGATTGCTCTCTCTAGCGCCCCCATTTAGACTAATCAACATGAACTGATGCTTGAAATCTACTTAAGTGCTTTCTAAATGAGCAATTATCTCTAGAACTAGCCTTTACTTGGCTGCATGTATTTGAAGAATGTTCTGAATTCTCCCTATTCTTAAAATTCATTTAAAGAAAGCAATGGGAAAAACCAAAGGACGTTAGCAAAATCTGAGAGGGCAGAAGTACGAAATGATGCAGAAACAAATGTAATTAGGATGAGTTATCTATAACCACTAAAAAAAGATTGATTTGTATCTTTGAAAGGTGATAGGATGTTTGGGTTTTCTTGCAAAAACACTTGCTGTTAGGTGTTAACTCTTTAGGCACATCAGCGTTATTAATTCTGTGATTCAATAGTTATTCATTGAGCTTTTCACATTCTCTGGAAATGTCCCACTTTTTTACAAAAATTGCAATGGTGTGATAAAGCTGAGCATTGCTTCTGCTTGTGTCTTTTCATATTTGGAACAGTAGCTTCTAATATCAAAAGATTTAAAGAGATTTAAAGGTGACTGTCTGTGGAGTTTGCACAGAAACCCTGTTTCTGCATGGGTTTCCTCCCACAGTCCAAAAATGTTCAAGTTAGGTGGATTAGCTACAGTGCCCAGAGATGTACAGGCTAGGTGGTCGAGCCATGGAAAATGTAGGCGTAGGGGTGTTGGAATGCTTTTCAGAGGGTCAGTGTGGACTTGATGGATTGAATTGCCTGCTTCCACACTGTAGGGATTCTATGCGTGTCCTTGAGCAAGCTGGCTTCTGTCCCATCAGTCACTTGTGGTGTTTTCAAATCTCGACTTCTAGTACTATCTGGATTATTCTTTCCAATGTGAGATCCTTTAGATCTCTGAAAGCGATATGTCAGAAACTCCAATGACAATTCTGTCTCAAGTTGAAATCTGGTTGCATATTGCTATCATCACAAAATTATGGCAATTCTGTGAAGGTGATTAAAAACATTGTCAATAGCTTCTCCAAGAAGCTGTATTCTTTAGTTAAATTGTACTGTCTCTATTAAATTATTTTTACTTGGTATAGAGTAATTGTCAAATGTTCTTACAATATCAAAGGTATCTGTCTCTTCTACATTTTCTCATTTTAAAACATGGTCTGTAAAAAGACCGACAAAATTAAATGTATTGACTGTTCTTCATTGAATTTTTTGTGTAACACACACACATACAACACATACATTTATGGGGTGAATTTGTACTTGCTGAGTTAAATTGTACTTTGCTCAAAAACTACATGAATCCATGTAAGACTCTGTTAACTCATTTTTTTTATTAGAATCAGTCTGAATGCTACGGCACAGACAACAGCACACATGGGGCTAACACCTTCAACACATTATCTGGAATGACACCAATTGTTAAAGTTAACCCGAGAATGTAACTTTTTAAAAAAGTTTTGTGATTTACATATGAAAGAAGTGAAACTAACATGGTCATTCTAACAGATGAGAGACTTAACAAACAATCAGGGTATTTTTCAACGTATAATGTCAGTTACATCACACTGTAAACTTTTGTTATAAATTCTGTGTCTTACAATCGTGTACTCCACAATCACCAATGAAGGAGCGGCGCTCTGAAAGCTAGTGCTTCCAATTAAACCTGTAGGGCTATAGCCTGGTGTTGTGTGATTTTTAACTTTGTCCACCCTAGTCCAACACCGGCATCTCCAAATCATCGTAATAAAGCTTTACCATCTCTTAATCAGACATTTCCCTTAATTACTGTTAAAGTTGAAAAGTTCTGACTGTTTCAATATCGTCCCCCATTTTTGCAGTAAATATTGCTTTCAATCATATATAGATAGAGAAATTCTTTAAACTGCAGATGCTCTGGAGGAAAATCTTTTCCTTTTGACCAACCTCTGTGGTTGTCACAACTTTGAGCCCTTTCAGTTTCTTCCCCATTTTGCATTGAAAAACATCACACTGCTAATGTTTCTTGAAGAAATATTTACAGTTCAACAATATAAGTTTTATTTTCTTCTTCCAAAGTGTTTTAAATGAACTCTTCTTTTGTGTTCAAGTTTCCATGCTCATTAGTCTGTTTATATTGTTACTTGCCTTATTTTTTCAATGTGTCTCCTTTTCTTTAAGAAAACTTCCTTGCAGTAATTGCTGCTTTTTTCAAAATGACAAAAACATTATGTTCAAAAAATCACACAACACCAGGCTATCGTCCAACAGGTTTATTTGGAAGCACTAGTTTTCGAATTGCAGCTCCACAGCCATGTGACAAAGGAGCCAGGCTTCGAAAGCTAATGCTTCCAAATAAACCTGTTGGACGAAAACCTGGTGTTGTGTGACTTTTAACTTTGTCCACCCCAGTTCAGCACCTCCAAGTCAAAAAACATTATGACAATCCTTTTTTTTTGCTTATTATAACAATTAAACCTTCTCTTAGCTTCTCAGTCCAGAATTTTCCTTTCATTTACCACTTGAGACATTGGGCTCATTTTGAGCATGAGTTTACAGTTCAGCAACTAAAATATTCTCATACAGAATTGGTAACAAGCACAGAACTCTGAACAATTTTGGATAAATGCTTGTTACTTTATGTCCTGTGGATGGAACCTCAGTTAACCCTTTCTGGTACTAACTGAATACAATGAGTTTTTAAAAACATTTAATTGCTAAATAAAGCAATCAGAAATGTTCTGACCAATCCAGAATTCTAATCCAGCTAAAGACCTGCTTGTTCAGTTAAACCTTGTGCCCTTCATCTTAAAGCTGTTTAGTCATCAGGAAAAGCCTTCATTGAAAATATCAAATAAACTTAAAATATGTTATTTAAACTTCTGTCAGGAACTTTCTCCTCTACAATTAATTATGTAGGTCATCATCAGCAAGCTCATTGACATACAAAGCTTCTTCCTGAAGTAAAATACTATGCAAATTCTGTCGTGTCACAACATATAAAATAAATAATTGTGAATGAGCACAACCCATTCACCCACAATACCCTCGATAGAAACAATGGACCCAAAGGATGTTTCAAAAGAACACTCAAGAAACAAAGTAATTCATTGATGAGTTTCAATTATCTTAAAAAAAACTTATTATACATGAGTGTGGTAATAGAAGTGTTAATCATCCAGACTCATTAAAGTTTCAATACCTGGAACTGCAAAGGACTTGAAATCTCTGTGAGTGGATCAACTCAGTGAGATTGATAACCGAGAGCAGACAGCTAGAGTTGGCGATCAAGCAGTGGCTCAGGTGTTTCAAAAGAGTAATGAATTTCTGGGCCCTCCATATGAATCAAGCCTGCTCCACCATTCAATTAGATCATGGCTATTCCAATCTTAACCTCAACTCTACATTCCTGAACACTCTGATAATCTTTCAATCCTTTAATAACCTGGTGTTGTGTAATTTTTAACTTGGTACACCCCAGTCCAACATCAGCATCTGCAAATCATGACTCCATGTAATAACAGTGCCAAAAACATGTAGTCTGTTTTTCTGTTGAAGGTTGTCTCGGGAATATTTACCTCATGCTTGCCTCTCTCTATGGTCTGTGACAGCTTCCAGACCCCAGCTTCCCTGTGTCAATCATCAGTCAGTGCCATTCTGGCACTGCTACCTTCGGCTCCTGTATGTAAGTCTCAGTTGGAGTTTTCGAATTCATCGAGGACAATTACTTCATTAAGGTTTTCACTGGTGGCCTCAATTTAAAGTGTCTGTATCCACAGATCAAAAGTGAGCTGCTTACTGCATTCTAGGCCTGGTCAGGCTATCGCTTGAGCATGTGGAATTTTGACTACATTGCTTTTGGCACGGTTATGACATGGAGACAGATAGCCAAATCAAATCAGCCTTTCTACCTCTGTATTTGCAACATAGTAAAATTAAACCTTTGAATGCTCCCATATAGTCACTGCAATGGTTTCTAAACATACTTTTAATTACCAATCCTAGACTTTGCAAGTAATTATTTTCCAGATTTTGTACTACAAACAAAAGCTTAACTTTTTATGAAATACACAATACCTTTAGCAGATTGAAAATTAACAATATATTAAGCTAATTTAATGAATGTGCTTTAAACATTTATTTTCAGCTGCCTTTCACACAAAAGACATACAAACAAGCACAATTACTAGATAATTTTAAAAAAACAAGCTAGATTATTGAAATAGCTTTCACATTACACTGTTTCACATGTATAAATAGGTTTCACAGGGTGGAGTGGTGGCTCAAAAGTTAGCACTGAAGCCTCACAGTGCCAGGGACCCAGATTCAATTCCAGCTTCAAGAGACTGTGTGAAGTTTGCACATTCTCCCTGTGTCTGTGTGGATTTCTTCTGGGTGCTCCGATTTTATCCCAAAATCCAAAGATATGCAGGTTAGGTGAAATGGCCATACTAAATTGCCCATAGTGTTCCGGGATGTATAGGTTATGTGCATTTGTCAGGGTAATGGGTTCGGGTGGGATATTCTTCAGAGGGTCGGTGTGCACTTGTTGGGCCAAAGGGCCTGTTTCCACACTGCAGAGATCCTAAGAAATGTAGACTTCTTGGCTGCTTTTCTGAAATATTGATCAAGGTCATCTTCTCATTTCACCCTGGCAAAGGGATGAATACTTCTAACCTAGCTTTTCTCCCTTTGGGCTTCTGGAAGCTGGTGTAAAAGATTAGGCAGGGAACTTATAAATCTTCATGTTGTCTCAGCAGCAACCCAGAACCATCTCGCAGAAAACATAGTTGACAAAAAACACCTTTAATTCTGGTTCCATCCTGATCACCTCTTCTTCAGGCTTCAATTACCATTCAACAACTTTCATCTGCTTGAACTTGGGGTGTCTTCCAGACTTGCCAGAACCAATTTCCAGGTACTGATCTTATGAATAAATAACCAACGTTTGCTATCTGTTTAAATACAATGCTCTTCCTGGGTTGCTGTGCCTATTAGACCATTTTAAATCAAGGCCCAGCCTGCAATTAACCTCCAGGCCTGACCTCCGAAACAAACAAAAAACGTGTTTAATGTGTTCGTTTCTGTTTGTCACAAATTGTCCCAAAGTTCACCAGTCATTTCCAGCTGATTATTTTTATTATTTTATCAAATTTAAATTCGAACAATAAAATATTAGTTAGGATGCTAACAGCACAAACTGGTATGCATTTAAAATAGCTCCTTTTTCTGTTTAATAGCCAGTGACATACTCCTCAGTTGGTGACAATAAACTTTATGAGCTTTCCCTGTCTGCATGCTCTGTGACACCAGTGGCTAACAGTGGACTGATCACCTTAACTGCTGCACTTATCTTTCAAAAGGGATGAAGAAGCTGTCCACCTTTTCTTCATCAGAACCTAGGGATTTAATGGGCAAACCTGAATATTTCAGCTCTTAATTCTGAGTGAAGCACACTCCAATCTGCCTTCATTCCATTTTCTCAGATTGAACTGTCTCAGTTGGAACTCTCTTTTTCAGAATTTTCTTTTTTCCTTTTTTCCTGACTCTCTCTGTCTTTCTCTCTCCATTCTGTTCCTGGAATTCTCTTTCCTGTTTTTTCTGTTGGAATTTTAACTCTATTCTTGGCTGATCCAGCTTTAACTTGACTGTTTTATTCTCTTAGTTTCTACTTTAGAAGGTCTGAAATCCATTTCGCAAATTTGGCTTCCTGGCTGATCTCTACCTTTCCTTTTAAGTCTTCTAAGGATAAGGCTTTTAAATTCTCATTTGTTCTGGTGTATGAAAACATCATTATCTTAATAATTTTCATCTTAGAGGCTCAAGAA
The DNA here is from genome assembly GCF_047496795.1 of Chiloscyllium punctatum. Taxonomy (NCBI): domain Eukaryota; kingdom Metazoa; phylum Chordata; class Chondrichthyes; order Orectolobiformes; family Hemiscylliidae; genus Chiloscyllium; species Chiloscyllium punctatum. The sequence continues at coordinate 127,050,111 of NC_092743.1, forward strand.
AATAATTTGACATTTATTAAAAGCAGCTTTAAAAAAAAGATTTATTTTCTCCATTCGAATTCTTTAATTAGTCAGTGGGTTGTAATTAGACCACAGACCTCTAAATTTGTTATGACCTGTTGAGGAAGGGGTGATCAGTTCTCTTCTTCTTAACTGCTCTTGGTCCCAATGAATATTTATAATTCAATTTTTTTTAACATGCAGCTCTCACACTTCAGTTTAACTTAGAAAACCAGATCAAAAAAATGATAGAAACCCAAATTCCAAGCTGGTCTTGAGTGAAAGAGAATGTTTGTTTCCTATCTTTTAGACATGAGAAAAATAAGTAAGTATGAGAGCAAACACATACACAAGCACAGCTAATCCCTTTTGAAATGAACTGACTGGGGTGAAAGGTGTCTGTACAGAAAGGTAGGTAAAAGCAGTTTGAGCTTGAAGTTTTTAAGAGTCCTTGGGTTACAAGGGTGAATCTTGAGTTACCTTGTTACCCTGTTTTTCAGAAGTGGTGAAATTTGCAGACAAGCATCATTTTTCGATGAATGGACGTTTTTTCAAATTGCTTTTCCAACCGCACTGTGATAGACAGTGAGAAAGGAGCTGTCAGTGTCCTTGCTGTTACCAGCTCATTCTTCTCCCTATCTCCTTTGTTGCTCAAAGACTGCTGTTGCTATAGTGATCCTATGTTTCATTCAAACCTTGGATAGCTGTCCTGATGAAGGGCTTCTGCCCGAAACGTCGATTTTCCTGCTCCTTGGATGCTGCCTGACCTGCTGTGCTTTTCCAGCACCACTCTGATCCAAAAACCTTCGATAGCTGTAGGCAACCATTCGTGTCTCAATATGTGAATTTATCACAAAACAGTAAGTAAACCAACAGGTGCGAATTTCAGAACATCTTACTGACTGTCAGTACCTCTTGATTAAAATGGTAGCTATGGCATAGCCAGTTTCACATATTCCATGTGGGTTGCTTGGTCTTCACAAAAGCCATTTTAGGGCAGTACTTTCCTTTTCAAAAGTCCCTCTGAGTCTATGAAAGTATGAAATATTAATGTTAAATGCTGAAAACTGAATATTGACAGCCCATTTTTAGTCTAATCCTAAAACAGGTTTCTATAGATTAATGTCACTATTTAACAAAGTGATTCAGACTTATTTGTTACCAATAGTTCCAGTAGCTGTGGACTGGATTAGCCAAAGAACATTCAGTTTTGACACAATAGTTAACATGTTTGGAAATGGGTGAACTGTTGAAAAGTATAGGCGAAGGTGAGGACTGCAGATGCTGGAGATTAGACTCGAAAGTGTGGCGCTGGGAAAGCACAGCAGGTCAGGCAGCATCCGAGGAGTAGGAGAGTTGATGTTTTGGGCAAAAGCCCTTCATCAGAAATGAAGCTGTGAGCTGAGGGGGTGTTGAGATAAATGGGAGGGGGGGGGGTTGGGCTGGGGGGAAGGTAGCTGAGATTGCAATAGGTAGATGGAGGTGGGGCTAATGGTAATAGGTCAGAGGGGAGGGTGGGTCGGATAGGTGGGAAGGAAGATGGACAGATGGGACAGTCATGAGGGTAGTGCCAAGTTGGAACATTGGATCTGGGATAATGTGGGGGGAGGGGAAATGAGGAAACTGATGGGATTGGAAGGCCCCAAGGCAGAAGATGAGGCATTCTTCCTCCAGGCGTCTCATGGTTAGGGAGTGGCGATCAAGGTGGCCAAGGACATGCATGTGCTTAGCGGAGTGGGTGGGGGAGGTGAAGTGTTCGGCCACGGGGCGGTGGGTTTGGTTGGTGTGAGTATCCTGGAGATGTTCTCTGACGCGGTCTGCGAATGGACGTCCTGTCTCTCCAATGTAGAGGAGACCGCATCGGGAGTAATGAATACAGTAAATGACATGTGTGGAAGTGCAGGTGAAACTTTGATGGATGTGGAAGGCTCCTTTGGGGCCTTGGATGGAGATGAGGTGGTGAGGTGTGGGCGCAGGTTTTGCAACTCCTGCAGTAGAGTCATGGTAGAATGTAATAAACCCACTCAGCAGAAGCCCATTTGTTTGTTATTGAAGTTTGGCACGTTATCGGAGGTATGAAGATGATGACCATCCAGAAGACCTGAAAAAGATGGTATAGAAGAAGTATATAATGTACAAAGAATCTTAACTTCTCCTGTAATAATGGATTTGCTTTTCAATTTGAAATTTAGCAAGCAAAAACAAAGAGAGAAGTATCATGATCTAAATGTGATTGAAAGGAATAAAATGTCCAAACATAAGAGTGCACCAGCAAGTGGGGTCAGTGTCAGGAAAAATGGATGAAGGAATAAATCAAACATTTTTTAAAATCTGAATTCATGCAGCATTCATAGAAAATAGGTTAATTGACTTTTCACATTTTTTTCATGTGCTGGAGACATCACTGGGAGATTCAGTATTTATTGCCCATCCCTGAATTGCTTGTTGGGGTATTTCAGAGGTCAGGTAATAATGAACCACATAGCTTTGCTTCCTGATGTAAGAATGGCAGATTACTTTCCTGAAAGGACAAGAGGAAACCAGATGGATTTTTGCAATAATTGATGTTAGTTATTGTGGCCACTGTGACTCAGAGTAATTTTATATTGTAGATAAACTACTTGAATTGAAATGCCGCCAGCTGCTATGTTATTCCAGTAACATTCCTACTATGATTCTATCTCCCTTCAGTTAGGAACAGAAAAATAGAAATAAATGGATTACACAAAATGGATAATATAACTATTACAGAGACATGACGCAACACCGTCAAGGTGGGGACTGAATAGAATACTTGCCATTTCAGGAATATGGTAGAAACTCTTTTGGGGTATCTCTTTTGATAAAGGATGAAATCAACATACTCATGAGCTCAAAAGATCAAGGGATGAAAGATGTAAAACTAGTTTGCATGGAGATAAGAAATAGCAAAGGAATGAAGTACCGAGTGAGAGTAGTTTCCCTAATAGTAGCTGCGCTTTGGACAGAACATAATCAAGAAATAGTGTAGGCTTGTAAGACACGGTTTGCAATAATGCTGGCAACTTCAATCTTGATCTTAAAAAGAAACGCTCGCTTTTATATATTGCTGTTCATGATTATCAGAGGTCCAAAGGTGCTTTACATATAATGAAATACTTTTTGAATTGTAGTGACTGATACCACATTGGAAACAACTGGACAAACCAACTGGCAACGAAGATCATCTTATTTGGGATTGTTTCCTAAATCTATATCCTGTGGTACCGGCCAGCAATCAGACTGAAACCCAGTATCTGTAAGATCCCAAGTGAAGAATGGAAGGAGGCAGAAACCAAGAACCTCTTGGCCAGTTAGTCCAACATTTGATATTAAAACCATTCCAGAATCAATTATTAATGAGGCAGTATCAGGACATTTAGAAAATCAAACTGCAATGAAGCAGAGTCAGCATGCTTTTAAGAAAACTAAATCGTGTCTGACGGATTTATTAATTTGAGAATGTAATGAGATTTGGCTAAGTAACAGAAAACAAAGAACAGGGATGAATGTCATATCCAGTTGGCAAATTGCAACAACAGTGGGCTGCCATAAGAATCAATGCTGGAGACTTAATTATTTGTAGTCTATGTTAGTAAATTGGATGAGGGAACCAAGTGAAATATGATCAAATTCGTTGGACCATACAAACGGGAAAGCAAATGCCATGGAAGGCATAAGAGTCTCGAATAGCAAAGGAATATTTGCAATTGAGCAAAGGTTTTCAAAATGGAGCATAATCTGGGAAGCAAGTAGAAACAATAGAAAAACAATATTATTTAAATGGGGATAGACAATAAAATATTGTTGCACTCGAAACTATTTTGATAATTGAATCAAAGAAAGTTTATCTGTGGATATCAAAAACAAATAGTAAAGCAATTGTAATATTTGACTTTTTTTGCAATGGAGATAAAATATCAAGTGTAAGGAACTCTTGCTGCAATCAAACAGGGCATTGGTGGAATCAGATCTCAAGTACTACATGCAGTTTTGGTCTTCTGATTTAAGGAGACAGTTCATGTAAACTTCACTGGGCTGATTATTATGTTAAAGGGGCTGTGAGGTGATTTTATCTTCGGTACTGAGAGGACTTGACAGAGTAAATGCTGAGAAGAAATTTTACCCTTAGATCAATCAGAACTAGGTGGCATCATTTCAGAGAAAGGTTAAGACAGAGTTTTTTTTCCTCTCTGTTAAATGGTTGTGAATATTTGGAATTCTGTACCCCAGAGGCTGAACCATTGAACATATTCAAGGCGGAGAGAGATAGATTGTTGAACTATAAGAGAATTGAGGGTTATAGGAAACAGGAAGGTGGCGTTGAAGACAGATCAGATATTACCAAATGGTAGAAAATGTTCAAAAGCACGTATGCCTTATTTCTGTTTTTAACTTATGTCTGTAAATTCAGCACATTATTCAGAACAAATAATTAAAGCTGAACCCAGAAGTGAAAGTATATACCTAGCAAAGATTAAACAGACTTGGAACTTCATTCTCTAGGAAAGAAAAGGTTGAGGGATGATTATGAAAGGGATTAGTATGGCAAACATGAGGAAATATTTCTAGTTCATGAATATAAGATAGTAATTAATGAATCCAATTAAGAATTGAAGAAAAATTTGTTATACAATATATGGAACGTGTTACCACATGAAGTACTTGAATTGATGAGTATAGGTAAATGGAAGTAAGGTACACACATGAAGGAGAAAAGAGTAGGTTATTTTGTTCAAGTTACATGAGGAGGCTTGTGTGGGTCATTAGTCTGTTTTTTGTGCTGTAAATACTATGTAGCACTCTATAAATACCAGCATAATAATAACTCTGGTATTTCTACAATAGTGAGAGAGGGACACTTGTAACAGATGCTTTTACCCTCATGACTACTGCCTCTGATCTATTTTTATTGTAACTGTTGTTCTCTTAAGTTGCAGTGTGTGTTAGATTGACTGCATTTGGGTAACCTCTGCTTTTGTTACAATTGTCTTGAAGATTTGTTTAGCATCAATATATTTATGCTTTTATCAATGAAAAATACATCATGGAACTTGCGAGTTAGTTGTTACATGTAACTTAAGTGGGGAAGTTTTTAATTATTTTAGTCAGATCCTAACTTGCCCCCATTAATGTCACTAGACAATGACCTCGATTATTCCGTACCGATAACAATAACGGCAAGCAATGATAGAAACTGTTTTTTTTCATAAAGGAGCTCTTCAGTGTCTCTGTTTTGACATTTAATCCTAAATGTAAAACAATTCATTATGCAAAAAAATTTAACTACCGGTTATTCAATAGAAATTCAAGCAAGATAAGTATTCTGGAAAAGAATGTATGCTTCCTGTGTCCTTGTCACAACCAGTTCCTCCAGACTTGCAGGTCATCTTTTCCGGATATACTGCATGCAACTCACACACATAGAGAACCCATAGCCCGGTCAGGCACCTTATACCCATTTTCAGACATGAGCAGGAACAAATTGAATGGTTTTATTATTGGAGACAGCTCCCCTCTTTACATGCCCAACACCAGTCCAAAGCGCACCCCCATCTGTTTTTGAGACTTGGCAGCCATGTTCATATTCCTTCATATGGTGATTCTTGCCACAGCTTGGGAAATTCTGCTACCAGGAAATGCGAGCAAGTTTTATCTTTTCCAAGTTGAACCTTAATTCCAGGCGATTACTGTGACTTCTCCAGGATATAATCAAACACTCCCGCTCAGGATTTCTGTTAGAAAATATATCTATTCTTGATTGATCGCCTTTCTGATTCGACCATTGCATTTTATTCCCCAAAACAATTAATGCTAATTTAACCAGGAAGGTTAATACAAGCAAAGTATATTGTTGTGACTAAAGTTGTTTTCACTCTCAAAGGGTCCCTGAGCTGGGAGAGTAACACTGAGTGCAATGACTTGATTCAGGTGAGGAACCATCAGTCAGATTATTGCAATTGAGAAAAACTGTTGCTCTTCAGACCTGAGTCCAGCCACGAGATCATGAGAAGCTGATATACATGTATTTGCATCTCATTAATGACCCTGCTTATTTGATTAACTTGCTCTTCCCATTTAACTTCTGCCCAAGAGATACTTGATGCTTCAGAAACTTGGCTGCTGAAACCAAGGGTGTACCTCTCAACTTTACTCTTTTGCCTCCAGTCTGGGTGAGTATGCAGTTTCCTCTGTTGGAACCTTTCTCAATGGCTATTGTCTTCACTTCGCTGTAACCTCTACAACTGCTGTAGGTTCCTCCTTGGGATTTAAGGCTGGGTATGTCCCTCATTCATTGTTCCACCCAACTGGAGAATGGCAAAAGACTAAGCTTCAGAGGTGGCCTGTCAGTAGACAGAGTAAAGCAGCAGCTTTTGTTTCACCGATGGTATCTTAGCACAGCAAGCAAAGCAGGCAGTTCACAGAAGAGTGGAAGACCTTTGTACAGGAGGCGAATCAGGAGCATGTGACTGCAGCAAACGATGAGGTGTCAATGTGACATGTTGCTGTATTGCTCGATGCTGCATCCGTATCAGAGGTGGTGCATGGTCCAGCACTTTAAGGGGCCAAACCCAGTGCTATGTGCTTAACAGCATAGCAATGTGTGAAGCAAGTAGGACATTTGCGAGAGGTGGCCAAGGGTGGACTTCAGTCAGGTAGGGAATATTGTTACTGTAAGTCCAGAGGCTGGACCATTTCTTGTCAGCAGGATAGGCCATGCTCAGTCAGTCAGGTTGGGCCAAATCAAATCTAGAGATCAATTCCATTTCAGTCTAGACTTGGACCTGTGTCCATGATGGATGTTCAGCATAATCAAGCCCATTCCATGATGTCTGGTCTGTCGGGTTGTCTGGCAAAGACTCTCTCGGGTATGGCCTGCCATTAAGGTGCGAAGGGAGTGGGGAAGGGACTGTACGTTATCTTTTGGGAGTTCCTACGAGTGTCGCTGAAGTTGTAGGTAACTTGAAACTGGAGGTTGAGTAAGTTGTATTCACTAGCTGAGGGAATAGTTACAGTCATGGAATGGGGAAGGGTCAATTGAAGACAGTAGGGTAGCATCTGGTAGGATAGGGAAGGGGATTGGGTGGTCTTGGAGTTGGGGGGAGTTTAAGAAAAGTCAACTCACTCTGACCTCAAGACACAGAAATCACAGTGGCAGAAAGGGCATCAGGACCTCGCTGGTCAGGGTCTCTGGGGGTAAAATGTGTACATTGGTGGAAACATAAAACTGATTCAACTGAAATGATGGGAAGGTTAAAGGCCATTTGGGTATTGGGAAGTATAGAGTGAGAGGATATTGTGGATCATCAGCAAGTCTGTAACTTACATCAATGAATACAAATTCTCAACATAGCAATCTGAAAATGATCTGCACAAGGAACCATCAACACCAACAGTGCAACACCACTGCAAGATCATCCTGCATTGATGAGCAGTTTGTGCAGGGAAGGGAATGATTCAAGAGTGCTTTATGTAGTCCAGACCAATCTGAAGGATGGTTTAATTCTCCATCCTTTAGAGCTAAAGGATTGGAATTGGAGGCAGGACCAGGAAAAACAAGCAGGGCTAGAAAGAGAGTAACGTTTTCTTGAGGAATAATGCAGTATTGGTGGGGGTGAGGTTGTGATGGAGAAGATTGTTAACTGCAGAAATGTTGTACTGAAAGAAAGGCCAGTGACAGAACAGCTGGGATATTGAAAATGAAGTTAGAAGTGAATTGGGAAAGAGTTCTGTTTTTCTTCAGGAAGGGAGAAAGAAGGAAGTAAGTTTGGGGAAAATATATGGGAGTGGAGAACGATCCAAGGAAGTGACTAGAGATGGTCTTACTCCTGATTGGTACCCAATGTAAGTAGTGAGACCACGTGAGATGTCAAAACCACATTTGGATGCATTGTTAAGGGATACGGGCTAAGGAGTGGTTCGGAGGGCAGTGATATCACAAGAGAGACAGTATGATACATTGAGTTCAGTTTCTTTTGGGTGGATGTGATTTAAGACAGATTACCCTCACAGAGGCATGAGTGTGGGAGGTGATTTTTACCAGAAACAGAAAGTACAAGTGATTTTTTTTGTTGTTGTTTCGGAAGGATAACACCATTTTCCCATTGGATCATGAGACAAGAGTTTCAATCATAGAGCACTGATGGACATTATACAAGGTCTGGAAATATTTCTAACTACAAACACAGAGCTTTTCATCTATTTCCATAGTCTCATTACTTACTGTAAACTTATCATATTATAAAGTGTAACCAGAAATGACTTTCACCAATTAATGTCAACCTTAGTCAATAACATAAACATTAAATTGGAAAGTAGAATGTTGTTATTGCTGAATTGCTGTGAACTACCTTTGTAACCATATTCATCCATCATTTATCGTTCTTTAGTTGATAAATAATTGCTAATTTTCTGATATTGATAATTGTCAAGAAAGGATTAATTCAGTAATTTGTGCAGATCCTGATGGAGATTTGTAGTTTATGTTTAAGAACAAAGAACATTACAGCACAGGAACAGGCCCTTCAGCCCTCCAAATCTGCACCGATCCAGATCCTCTATCTAAACCTGTCGCCTACTTTCTAAGGATCTGTCCATTCACGTATTTGTCTAGATACACCTTAAATGACAACATCATGCCCACCTCCTCCACCTCCCCTGGCAGTGCATTCCAGGCACCCACCACCCTCTGCATGAAGAAATTTCCACATATCTCCCTTAAACCTTTCCCATCATCCTGAACTCATGACCCTAGTTATTGACTCCCCCACACTGGAAAAAAGCTTCTTGCTATCCACCTGTCTTTATCTCTCATGACTTTGTAGACCTCAATCAGGTCCCCCCTCAAACTACATCTTTCTAATGAAAATAGTCCTAAACTACACGATCTCTCTTCGTAGCTAACCCTCCATACCAGGCAATATCCTAGTGAACCTCCTCTGCACCCTCTCCAAAGCATCCATATCCTTTTGGTAATGTGGCGACCAGAACTGTATGCTGAAAGGTCAACATAGGACAGTTAAGACAGTAAATCACATCAACATATTTGTTCAATGACATAAACCACACAGCAAACCACAGTTCCTTAATGACAAGTTAAAGTGCGGAATAAGGTTCTATACCCCTTAGCTTCACCATGTCCCTTCCTGGCCATGTCATTCATGTGTGTCAGGGTAAGATGCCCAGAGCATCGGAATGCAATTCTCAATCTGCCAAGCTAGAGTCACATCAGAACCTCTAAAGAGAAGTGCACATCAGATTTATTCCTCTCCGTTCTAAAGAAGTGTTACTGGACTCAAAACATGAATGAATTAGAACTAGAATCCCTACAGTGTGGAAACAGCCCTTTCAACCCAACAAGTCCACACTGACCCTCCGAAGAGTAACCCACCTAGACCTATTCCCCTACTTATTATTTTCCTTTTTCCCCTGACTAATGCACCTAACCTACACATCCCTGAACACTATGGGCAAGTTAGCTTGGCCAATTCACTCTAACCTGCACACCTTTAGACTGTGGACAATTCAGCTTTCTCACCATAGATACTGTCAGATCTGCCGAGTTTCTTCAGCAATTTTTATTTTCATTTCAGATCTCCAGCATCAACAGTTCTTTTTGTTTTGTTTTCTTCCTTTAGCTTCATCTATGTGTCCTTCCTGCAGTCTGTCCTGATGCCATTCAATAATGAACTGGAAGAATGAAAGGCCATGCCTTTGGCACATCCATAAGTAGTAAAGACTAATAATAAAAATGCGTAAGTGTCAGAGGAATGATACATAAACTCATATTCTAATTTCTTTCTCAAATTGAATGTCAAAAAATTTCAATTTTTACAAATTTACTAAGTTTTGCAACAATAAACATGAACAATAATCTAGGGTTTAGATCAGAGTGGTGCTGGAAAAACACAGCAGGTTGGGCAGCATCCGAGGAGCAGGAAAATCGATGTTTCGGGCAAAAGCCCTTCATCAGGAATCTGGCCAAGCATCACTTCCCAGGATGGTGAAAACCTTGCTGCAAAACATCCATCACTATCACTATCCCCGGACTTGGATGTACAGAACATAATTTCAAAATTTGATGACAACACAAAACTTGAAAGTATGGTTTGTGGAAATGATCTTGATGGTTTCCAAAAAGAACAGGCAGACTAGTGGAATGACCAAACACGTGACAGATGAAACTTAATGCAGAGAATTGTGAAATTATTTATTTTAATAGGAAGAATAAGGGGGAGCAATACAAAGTAAAGTACACAATTCTGAATAGAGCGTGGGAATAGAAAGGACCAGGAGTACATGTGCATATTTTGTTGAAGGTGGCAGAGCAGTGATAAAGATGGGATCCTGGGTTCTATAAACAGAGGTACACAGTACAAAAGCAAGGAGCTATGATGCAGCTTTATAGAATTGTTCCAGACTCAGCTGAATTATTGGGTACCCAAAGTCCAAATCAGGGCACAGCACTCTGAAAGATGTGGACAGTTTAGAAATAGTGCATGAAAGATACGAGAATTATTCCAGGTATATTGTTCATGATGTATGTAAACGATTAGAGATGAGAATATGGGGGGAGATGATAAGTAAGTTTGCAAATGACACCAGGATTAATCAGGTTGTAATACTGCAGAAGGAGGTCTTTGGCTACAGGAAGATACAGATGGGTTAATCAGGTGGGCAGATCAGTGAGAGATGAAACTTAGCACTGATAAGTGTGAGGTAAAGTAGTAACAAAATGAGAGAATTCTTAATGAATGGTGAGACACTGGGGAGCTCAGAGAAACAGAGGGATGTTGTGTTCTTGCCCAAAGTTGGCCAGACAGGTCAATAGGATGGTTAAGGTATTTGTTACATAGGTTGTAAGAACAGGGCTGTTATGTTGGATAAATCAAGGAACTGAGGATGCTGGTAATCGGAAACAAACACAGAGATCATTGGAGAAACTCAGCAAGTCTGACAGCATCAGTGGAGAGAAAGCTGAGTTAATGTTTTGAATCTAATGAGATTTTATCCAAACTGATAACAATTAGGAAAAGGTGTTTATGCTGAATATAGGGGTGGGAGTGTTGGGGGTGATGTAGATATGATTGGATGGATACAGACAGAGCTGAGAAAGATATAATGAAAGAGATAGGCAGACAAAGGAATTATTGATAATAAACAGGACAGAAGTAAAGCTGAACTAGTGATGATGAGATCTGAGAGTAGGAGAGAGTGGATAGGCAGTGATGAAAACAATCCATGTCAAGGTAGGTCCAGGTGTGGAGGGATGGGTAATAAACATGGAAAGACATAATCAAGCTCTAAATGAATTTGATATTGAGTCCTAACAACTGCTGTATCGCAAATGAAAATGAGATGCTGTTCTTCGAGTTGTTGAGGCTCACAGGAACACTGCAGTCGACCTGGTGATAGAACATTGAGGTGGGGAAACGATGATGTGTTGAAGTAGCAGGCAACTGGGAGCTCAGGATCATTTTTTCAGACAGAGCGTAGAAATTCTATATAGTGATCACCTGGTCTGCATCTCCCCGCTGCAATGCAGAGAAGATCACGTTGTGTCAGTCAAATCTTTATCAACTTTAACAGAAATTTTAAAAAATTTCAGATTAAGAGAAAACAAAAGTTAAAATTCCTTAAGGAAAGGGCCTTATAAAATTTTATACTTTATTACCCTGCAATAAAAGAAATAATTACAATCTACAGAAAACTTGTTGAAGAAGATTCAATATTTAATATGATTGGATTGAATGAACCAGTTAAACCATCGGATGGTTAAATCAGCAAGATGTACATCCACAGAATAAAATCAGAAAATCACTGAAACAGCTTTCAAGTAAATAATTTAAATAAGAGAAACAACAATAGTCAGAAATAATGTCAATGATAAAAGGTATCAAATTTTCAAGCAGAGTTCAAATCCCAAATTCTTCATACAGGGAACTGACCTAAGCTATACAGAAATTCATGTGATATTGTCTTATTATTATACAAGAAATTAACACATTTCTTTAGAATTACAAAATGTAAGAGAAGCCTGAAGAGACCTCACAAACTTGGACATGGATGAACAGTTGAAAAGTTGTAACATTCAAGGCTATGGGCCAAGTGCTGGCAAGTGTGATAGTATAGATAGGACAGCATAGACTCGATGGTATGAAGAGCTCTCTCTGTGCTGTATGACTCTATGATGAAGGGGATCTTCAGTTTTGAAGACATTGGACCACTGGAAAATGAGGTTGGAAAAGTAGAAATGGGGAGCAAAGAAATGACAGAGGAACTGAACAGGAATTCTACATCAGATTTTACAGTGGCAAACACGAGAAGCATACCAGAACTTCAAGAGAATCTGGGGCAGTGGCTAACAGAAGGGGAAGGTGCTGGGGAGGATGAAAGGCTTGAAGGTGGATAAATCATCTAGACCTGATAGACTACACTCAAGAGTTCTGAAAGAGGTAACTGAGGAGATTATGGAGGCATTTGTGATGATCTTTCAGATATCACTAGAGTCATGGAGGGTGCCAGAGGACAGGAACATAGCTAATGTACCAGTCCTGTTTAAGAAGAGAGAGAGAGGCAGAAGACAGGAAACTATTGGCTGGTTAGCCTGAGCTCGGTCACTGATAAGATTTGAGAGCCTACTATTAAGGATGAGATTGTAGAATGCTTGGACGTTGCTGCAAAATAGAGCTGAGCCAGTCTGGTTTCATCATGAGGTGGTCATCCCTGACAAATCTGTTAGACTTTTTTGAGGAGGTAATGAGCAAGTCAGGCAAATGAGAGCCAGTGGGCGTGATCCATTTGGATTTCCAGAAGCTTTTGACAAAGTGGTTGCTAAATAAGTTAACAGTCCATGGTATTGGGGCAAGATACTGCCTGGATAGAGGATTGGCTGACTGGCAGAAGGCAGAGCTTGAGGATAAGGGGGGCTTTTTCAAGATGACAGCCAATGACTAATGGGGATCCACAAGGATCTATGTTGGGACCACAACTATTCACATTGTACATTAACAATCTTGGCAAAGGAACTGAGAGCATTGTTGCTGAGTTTGTAGATGACTCAGAGATAGGTGGAGGGTCAGGTAGTGTTGAGGAAGTGGGGATGCTGAGAAAGACTTCAGCAGGCAGGAGAGTGGGCAATGAAGTAGTAGATGGAATACAATGTCAGAAAGTGTGAGGTAATACACTTTGGTTAGAAGAATAAAGGTGTAGGCTACTTTCTAAATAAGGAAAGGCTTTGGAAATCTGAAGCACAAAGGGGCTTGGGAGTCCTAGTTCAGGACTTTCTTAAAGTTAACATGCAGGTTCAGTTAGTGATTAGGAAGATAAATGCAATGTTAGCATTCATTTCAAGAAGACTAATACAAGAGCAGAGATGTACTGCTGAGGCTGTATAAAGCTCTGCATCAGACAACATTTGGAATAATCTGAGCAGTTTTGGCACCATATTTAAGGAAGGATGTGTTGTTTTGAAGACGGTCTAGAGGAGGTTTACAAAAATGATCCCAGGGACAGTATGGTAGCTCCGTAGTCAGCATTGCTGCCTCACAGCACCAGGGATCCAAGTTTAATTCAACCCTCAGATGACTGTCTGTGTGGAGTTTGCATATTTTCCGTGTCTGCGCAGGTTTCTTCCGGGTGCTCCCTTTTCCTCCCACAGTCCCAAGATGTGCAGGTTAGGTGGATTGGCCAAGCTAAATTGCCCTGTATTGTCTCAGGATGCACAAGCTAGGTGGATGAGCTGTGCGAGATGCAGGGTGGGTCTGGGAGGGATGCTGTTGGGAGGGCTAGTGTGGTCTCAATAGGGCAAATGGCTTGCTTCCACAATGTAGGGAATTCTACGATTCTGTGAAGAGCTTGACATGAGGGGCAGTTGAGGACTTTGGGTTTGTACTTGATAAAGTTTAGAAGGATGAGGGGAATCTGAATGAAACTTTCAGTACACTGAGAGGCCTGAATAGAGTGAACATTGTGAAGGTGTTTCCACTAGGAGGACCTGAGGTCATAGCCTCAGAGTGAAGGGAAAATCAGAAGGTGGTTAACCTATGGACTCATTGCTGCAGAGAGCTGTCGAAGCCAAGTCATTGAGTGTAGTTAAGACAGAGATAGATAAATTTTTCATTGGTAAGGGAATCAAGGGATACAGGGAGAAGGCAGGAGAATGGGATTGGTAATCTCAGCCACGATCGAATGATAGCACTGACTCGATGGGTCCTATGGCCTAATTCTGTCCTATATCTTATGGTTTTGTGGCACAGAGCATATGCACCTTGTCTCATTATGTGTCGGCACTCATATCCTACTCAAAATTGAATCTTTGTTGGAGCCTGAAACAAGCACAGCAGGTCAGGCAGCATCCAAGGAGCAGGAGAATCGACGATTCGGGCATGAACCCTTCGTGCCCGAAACGTCGATTCTCCTGCTCCTTGGATGCTGCCTGACCTGCTGCGCTTTTCCAGCAACACATTTTCAGCTCTGATCTCCAGCATCTGCAGTCCTCACTTTCTCCTGGAGCCTGAAATAAGGTAAGTTCACGTTTTGTATCAAGGCAAACCAATAAACATACGTGATATACATCATTTGATCTTCTGTATAACTTTTGGTGTGTGTATATGCTAGATATACATTCTCAGGTTCAAAGGATCAGTCACACTATGTGTGCTTTCTGCAATTGACTCACATTTCCCTTTACCTCTTTACACCATAAGGTAACAGATAATGCTCTTAATGCGTTTGCGTTTGATTTGAAATGGATATTTGTACCGTTTAGAATTCAATCTGTTGGAAAGCAGACTGAGAAACAATTTGGTGAAATGAGGTTTGATAGAAATCAACTAATTAATCAAAAATCAAATCAGTATTTCACAGCAAGGTAAGCCAACAGAATAGCCACAATGATCCACCTTATTTGTTTCAAAGTTACAACTAATTTACACAGTATAAAATAAGCAGCATGCTTTGATACACAGTGTGATTAATGGCTTCTAACAATCTCCAGCATTTATAAACTCTTCACCACAGCCATCTCCTCATAACCTTTAACAAGCTGCAGTCATTTTGCCAGGTTTGAAATCCTGCTTCCTCTGATTTCTGTACACACAAGACTGATGGGCCAAAGTGGAGAAAGCAACTTGTTTATAATATTAACCATTTCTCATTAAGGCATCTTTTTACAAAATTTGTGGACATGCATTTTGTTTAAACAATAGGAAAAATCATTTATTTTCAAATACCTTGTGGAAAAATGGTATTAAAAATACTTATAAATTAATATCTTTACCTGAGAATATCCTTATCATCTTCATTTCATTCTCATCCAGTGTAAAATTCTGTTCTACATATAAATAATACAACGTTTCTGCTATCCCCTCGATCATCTTTGTGCTTTGATAAAATGACAATGTTTGCTGTGGGACGATTTGGAGATGCTGGTGTTGGATTGGGGTGTACAAAGTTAAAAATCACACAACACCAGGTTATAGTCCAACAGGTTTATTTGGAAGCACGAGCTTTCGGAGCACCGCTCCTTCATCATGACTGACTGAGAGAATGCAGTGATCCCTCCCTTGGTCAGAGGCAACCAGTACTGACCTATCCTGACATGAGTCAAGTTGAATTTACAACCCATGAAATCCCAAGTCACATACAGATTCTCTCAGTGGAAAGTGTCTCTCCATTTATTATGAAGAACTGACAAACTAGGAGCAGGAGTAGGCATTTCTGCCTTTGAGCCCTCAAAGGTATGGTGTACTTTCAATTTGTTTTGTAGCTTCGTAGCTGCCCATGATTTGGAAATAGAGAGCTGACCAGCATCTTTTCTTCCTTGGGGTTTTATGTGTGGAATCCAGAGGAAGAGCAGAAACTGCTATATCTGGAACCTGCTGGGTTACAGATTTAGATGGAAGGTGCTTACTTAAGGGGATCATCATCTAAGTAGAAAGGTCTACTCCAGCCATCTAAGTCAGATTTGCAGGCAGGAACTCATAGCTGGGACCTACTTGGTAGACTTCAGGGCATGTTACATGTTACATATGACACCTCTGGTGATCCCTCCTAATTGCTATGTGTCACTATGAGAGAGAGTGGTGGTGCAGGGGCTCCGAACTGGCAGGAGAAACCTACCTACTTATCTCTCACCTCATTGGAAACTAGCCAACAGCAGTAGATCTCGAAGCTGTTTTTCCTGCATAATACCATTGTGAGGTAGTCACTGACACACCCTTTAACCACTTGAAAAAACAGAATTTGCTTTGCAATACATTCAGAAATTGCGATAAACCCTTACTGAATTGGATGAACTTTCTCCTTTTGCAGAATGTTATTATTTTGATTTTACCTTTGCTGTTTGCAGAGTTGATGCATTTTTTTAAAAAAATCAATTCAATAAGCACTTTCAACTGGAAACCTGAATGGATTAAACTTGCCTTTGACCCACTTATCAGTACTTATTTTGAAGCTGTGTATGTGGAAAAACAAATTTACGCCTCTTTTTCCCGACTCTCTTATCATCAGTTAACTAGTAAGTTTTTGGAGCCGAGAGCAATTAGCCATTTGGAACTCTGCCCTGTGCATTAAGTGCACAGGATCGTGGGAGCCTTCGAATGAACGACAGGTTCCAACTGTCAAAGGATCAAACTCCAGTTGAGGCAAATAAAATCCAAACCTGTGTAATGCATATCAACCGAATGTATTTTTAGATACAAATGAAGTTTAAATCCTATTCAGGTCATAAGTGCCACTTCAGTCCAATCTTATGTGCAAAAGTACATCGAGGCATAACTGCTTGGAAGTACCCAGAAGGACTGATGACACTGCCATCATGTGGAACCCATAGCAAATAGCGTGTTAGAATGTATGGGAATCAAGCACATGGCGACAGTCTCTCAATATTGCATTCTTCAAGGCCAGTTCTTTTACAAATGAGTGATTATAGACTAATAAACCCTTACAGAGTTTCAGCTGAGAGAGTTAGTTTAGGAATAAGGTCTCCTGGACAAAAAGGGATTTCCTCCGCATTTCTCACAATTTGTTGAGCCAAATAAAAATGAATAAGAATAATTTTCTAAGGTTTGACATGCTTATTTAAATCTGTCTATAAATCCCCCTTATGGATACCTGTAAAATCTTTGGTGTAGACGTTATTGGACTGTAGGAAAGCTTTTGACAAGGTTCCACACAGTAGACTGATTAATAAAGTTAGATCGCTTGGAGCTTGTCAGTTGGACACAAAAATGGCTTAACAGTAAGAGACAGAGGGGGAAGGTGGAAATTAGTGTTGTTTTAGATTGGAGGCCTGCGACCAGTGGTGTTCCACACAGATTGGTGCTGGGTCCACTGTAGTTTGTCATTTACCTCAAGAATTTGGATGAGAATTTAAGAGGTATGGTTAGTAAGTTTGCTGATAACACCCTCCAGAGAATGTTCATGACTGATCTCAGGATTGGAGGGTATAGTTTGAGGAAAGTTATCGAAGATTAAAAAGGCCTTTTGATCAATTGGGCCAATGGACAGAGGAGTGACAGATGGAGTATAATTTGGATAAATGCAAGGTATTGCATTTTGGTAAAACAAAGCAGGGCAGGACTTATACAGTTAATGGCAGGGTCCTGGGTTGTGCTGTCAAACAGAGACACCAAGGGGTGCAGGTACACAGTTCTTTGAAAGCTGCGTTATAGGTAGACAAGATGGTTAAGGAGTCATTTAGCATGCCTGCCTTCAATTCTCAGACCATTGAGTGTAGGAATTGGAAGGCCATGATGCAGTTGTTCAGAACCTTGGTGAGACCACTTTTGGAGTACCTCGTACAGTTCTGGTTGCCTTGCTATAGGAAGGATATTATTAAATTGGAGAGGGTTCTGAAAAGACTTACCAGGACATTGCTGGACAGCACAGTTTGAATTATAGAAATAGACTGGATAGGCTGGGTCCTTTTTCACTGGAGTGTAGAGATTGAGGGATGACTTAATAGAGGTTTATAAAATCATGAGAGACACTGACAATGTGATTAGCAACAGTCTTTTCCCTCACGTGAGGGAGTTCAAATCTAGGGTCATATTTTTAAGGTGACAGGAGAAAGGTTTAAAAGGGACCTGAGGGCAACTTTTTCATACAGAGGGTGGTTCATGTGTGGAATGAATTTCCAGAGGAAGTGGTAGATGCAGGTACAGTTACAACATTTAAAAGACATTTGGACAGCTATGCGAATAGGAAAGGTTTAGACGGATATGGGCCAAACATAGGTGAGTAGAAGTAATTGAGTTTGGGAAACTTGGTCAACATTGATAAGTTGGACCAAAGAGTCTGTTTCCATGCTGTATGACTGTATTAATTTTACTCTGAATTGGAATAATTTCTTTACCATTTTAGGTATACCACTGACTTGACACAATGTCTCAATATCAAGGGAAAACAAAGGAGCAGCTTCTAGATCGTTCATGTTCCTTTTCTGCAGTATCAGGGGGCATGTGCAAATGTAGTCAGAGGTGTCTCTGATGGATTTCTATTGTGAAACTTCTCTTTTGTAACCTAGCATTCTTGATAACTCAATCTAATCTAAAAACAGGAGCGCACACACATGTATGAATGTCTGTGTTTAGGTCTGTATATTGTGAGTTCAAGTAAATACCTCAAGTGGGAGTGGGGGATTACCAAGTGTACATGATGTGAGGAGAGAGAGAGAGAGTTTTAGGTAATGCTGCGGCATTGGACCTCAGCTATCAAGAATGTGCCAAGTCCAAATTTTGTTCAACCATTTTAGTAAATCTTGCTTTTTTAATTCAAATCTTGTGGAAAAACATTCATTGGCCACAATTTGGCTGGCATCTTAACTTTGGGGGAGTTGACTTACCATGTACTTCTATGATAATGTAACTGAAGATGAAACAATAATATGTGACCTGAACTTTTTTGAACACTTTAAATGTCTTGATCTGGCCAAGAGTAAAGCTAACAATATATGAGGCATGCTACACATCAATGAATTGTTTATTTCATCGTAAAATGAGCAGAGCAATAATTATGATCAGATTCACAATTAGTGCAATATATTTCCTTGTAAGTATATAAAATAAAGAATACACTTTCCTACATCATTAGGTAGTCCTACCAGTATTGAACAAGTAATTTTATTATCTTCCAGTTTTTAAAAAGTTTTTGTGGTTCAGCTTCCTAGGTAAGAAGTAAGCCTTCAGTCCCTCTTTACTATTTTCACAATAAGCTGGAGTTTGGTTTCTAACCAGTCCAATTTTCTGGATGGCAGGAACCTGTAACAACACTCAAACTTGGTTTCATGCAAAAATCAAACAAAGATGAGACCATAGATTTACTGAGGTATTGCCAGGAATAAGGTGAGGCCAGATAGTCTAGTATTTTATTTCATTAGAGCATAAAGGTTTGAGGGGGACCTTATAATAGAAGTCCATTAAATCATGAAAGGCAAAGATAAGATGCATGGCAGGTGTCTTTCCCTTAAGGAGACAGTGAGGTCTACAGATGCTGGAGATCAGAGCTGAGACTGTGTTGCTGGAAAAGTACAGGAGGTTAGGCCCTGATGAAGGGCTCTGGCCTGAAACATTGATTTTCCTGCTCCTCGGATGCTGTCTGACCTGCTGTGCTTTTCCAGCAACACACTCTCAATGTCTTTCCCCTAAGGTTGAGAACTTCAATACTAGGGAGGGATATTTTTGAAAAAGATGTAAAAAAGATAAGAGGGGCAACTTTTTTTTTAAACAGAGTGGTTTGTCTGTGGAATGAACTTTCAGAGAAAGTGGTGGATATAGGTACAGTTACATTTCGAAGATATTTAGAAAAATACATGAATAAGAAGTGTTTGGCAGGATAAGGGCCAAACATAGGCAGTTGAGACATATTTAGTTTGGGTTTATGGTCAGCCTGGGCTGAAGGGTCTGTTTCCGTGCTGTATGATTCTATAACGTCCCCTTTGTTGCTGATCATATTAAGGTTAGGCTTTTAAATACATTTTACTTATATCTCCCACCCTCCTTTTTCAATATGGGCCACTAAATTTCATTTTAAAGATAAACCGATACCATTAAAAAGCTATCAATGGAAAAATGGTCAAAAAATTCGTGCAAGGTAATAATTAATTTAAATAATATTTGACATATATGAATAATTTTATAACAAAGCAGAGGAAAACAAAGACTGAGAAATGAATGGATTGAGGTAAAAACAATGACTGCAGATGCTGGAAACCAGATTCTGGATTAGTGGTGCTGGAAGAGCACAGCAGTTCAGGCAGCATCCAAGTCGCTTCGAAATCGACGTTTCGGGCAAAAGCCCTTCCGTCGATTTCGAAGCTACTTGGATGCTGCCTGAACTGCTGTGCTCTTCCAGCACCACTAATCTAGAAAATGAATGGATTATACATTAGTTTGGAAGATTTTGCCATGTGGAAATGACCATGACTTTTATTTACATTAAAATGGTCCCCTGGTTTCAAAATGGCTAATTCAATAAGAAGAGGCAATTTCTGAAAGACATGATAAGGCATTATTTACTCTATATCTTTGTTTATCTTTACTCAATTGGCATCACTCTTCTTGTATTAGGGAGAATAAAAATTTCCATGATTTTTCTGCTGACTGCTACTTGAAATACAACTCCCTTTCCAGGAAGTTTACGTAACTTCTGATCAAACAGTTGCTACTTCACTCTAAACAGTGAAATTTAAAAAAAAATCTGATTCAGAGAAAAAAAAGATGAAAGTGACAACATATTCAGATGAAGTAGGTTAAAGTTTTCTCAAAATTATTAACATAAATGCTGCATTTGCCCTGTTTTTCTATCAGTAGCAGTAGCCCTAAAATCAGTTATGGTGTCAATGAGCATCTCAAAATCCAGTTTGGCCTCACTTGACACATGAGCAGATTCAGGGCACCACTTAGAAAGCTGTTAGTCATTTTTTTCTAGCGTTCATACTGTAAGAACAGTTGGAGAAACAGGATTTTAAAACAAAACTCATTGTTTTTGTGTTATTGGTAACTGCAACATAAACGATGCACAATTTAAGGCCTGGCAACTGATCAAAATCGAATTGCCGCTATTTGAATTGTTTCTTACATCATAAAAGATCTCTAAGGTTTTCAACATCCCACCCGCTTTTAGATACAACAAAGGTTTACAACCGGAATTCATTATAGACCATAAGAAGCTATAAATCTCCCTAGAAATGCACTGCATCTAAGTGTAATAATTTCATAGACTTGACAAGTCACATTGCAGTTTGCAACACCTATAACCCAGAGTCCATTCACCTTTTCAGTTGTAGACATTAGGCACATTTTTTAAAAAGTCCTAGAAGGAATCAGCTTTTGCCTTCACAATAAGATTAAAAGGGAAAGTAGCAAATGCTGAAACCTACTTCTGCTTGCATGGCTCATGGTTTTATGTATGGAAAGCACAACTTTCTTACATCTCAAATGTAAGTCCAATTTGGATAGTTATGATTGTTACAGACATTTGAGAAATAAAACAAATCTTCACCTCAAGGCTCGGAAACATTATTATGTTTAACAAGCATGGGGAATGTGGGGAGGGGTGCTCTTATTGCAAATGCATTATATATTATATATGGTTTGGTGAAATAAATATAGCTTTTATTGTATCATTTGGCATAATCGTTTAATAGAGTCATAGAGTCATAGACATGTACAGCATGGAAACAGACCCTTCGGTCCAACCTGTCTATGCCGACCAGATATCCCAATCCAACCTAGTCCCCACCTTCCAGCACCCGGCCCATATCCCTCCAAACCCCTCCTATTCATATACACATCCAGCTACCTCTTAAATGTTGCAATTGTACCAGCCTCCACCACATCCTCTGGCAACTCATTCCATACATGTACCACCTACTGCATGAAAATTTTGCCCCATAGGTCCCTTTTATATCTTTCCCCTCTCACCCTAAACATATGCCCTCGGGTTCTGGACTCCCCGACCCCAGGGAAAAAACTTTGCCTATTTATCCTATCCATGCCCCTCATAATTTTGTAAACCTCTATATGGTCACCCCTCAGCCTCCAACGCTCCAGGAAAAACAGCCCCAGCCTGTTCAGCCTCTCCCTGTAGCTCAAGTAGCAGACTGTGCAAAATACATTTTGAAGTGCATGATATAACATCAACATTTTTCTTTTTATATCTTTGTGATCCTCTTAAATTTACTTACTGCACTATTTCACCAGAACACCACCCACCCCTTTCCCAGTTTCTGATGTTTTGAAATATTTGTACCAGCGAGAGTTGGTAGCAGTTCATCTGTCTTGGACAGAATGAGTGGGTTGAATACATAGTTAAGCATTCCACTTAACAAAAGTATCTCTACTGACATAGCCTCAGTAGCTTCTCAAGATCAAAATGACCCCAGTATCATCATTACTCAATGCATAAACAAATATATTCTAAAGTTAAAACAGGAAAAAAAATTCAGGCCCATTCTTATGGATTGTTATTGCCGAGATTGATTTATGAAGCTGAATTTGCTTTATTGTTACTTATACTGTAAATAGACAAAACCAAGAAGAAATCAAGCCAGCTTGCCTGACAGAAAAAATAATCTTTTCACATCTCTCAATTTTTGGGATATATACACAGTAGGATATTACACAGCCCCCCAAGTATATAATTCTTCCAATGCAGCAGTCGGTGTTCAAATCTGAAACCAGCATATTTCTGAAACCTAACTTTAGTGGCAAGTACAATGTTACTTACAATGTTAAAATTATATTTTATCTGCCACTTCTTTGGCCACTAGCCGAGCCTGTTCAAGTCCTCTGCAGCCTCCCAGCTTCCTGAACACTACCTGTCCCTTTACCTATTTTAAATCATCTGCAAACTCAGCAACAATGTTCTCAGTTCCTTTGTTCATATGGTTAATAGTTGTGAACAGCTGTGGTCCCAACACTAATCCCTGCTGAACTCCACTTGTCACTGGCTGCCAATCAGATGGATTGGCCATGCTAAATTGCCCGTAGTGTTAGGTAAGGGGTATGGGTGGGTTGCGCTTCGGCGGGGCAGTGTGGACTTGTTGGGCCGAAGGGCCTGTTTCCACACTGTAAGTAATCTAATCTAATAATGTCAGAAAATGTGGAATCAGCATTTTGGTAGGATGATTAGAGAAGACTTTCTCAATGGGAGCAACTTCAGAAATCTGAAACGCAAAGGCATTTGGAGAGTTCTAGTATAGGAATTTCTTAAGGTTAACATGCAGGTTCAATCAGCAGTTAGTATGGCAAATGCAAATGTTGGCATTCACCTCAAAAGGACTAGGATACAAGAGCAGAGATTACTGATGAGGCTCCATAAGACTCTGGACAGACCACAATTGGAATATTGAGTGTTGTTTTGGGCATGTATCTAAGGAAGGGATGTGCTGACATTGGAGGGGGTGCTGATGATGTTTACAAAAATGATCTGGTGATGAATTGCTTGCCATATTAGGAGGTTGAGGACTCAGATTGAAACTTACAGAATACAGTGAGCCCTGAATAAAGTGGACATGGAGATGTTCCTACTTGTGGATAAGAATAGGAGCCATGGGCACAGCTGCAGACTGAAGGGTTGACCCTCCACAACTGAGATGAGGAATTTATCACTGCGCAAGGCTTTGGAAGCCAAGTCATTGAACACATTTAAGATAGATATAGATTGGTTCTTGATTAGTAAGGGGATCAAGTGTTATGGGGTGAAGGCAGGAAAATGGGGTTGATAAACATATCTGATCTATAGGGAGAAGCTGAATGGACTGGAGCAATTTTCCCTGCAGCATTAGAAGCTAAGCGGTAGACCTTATAGAAGTTTATAAAATCACGAGGGGCATAGATAGGGTAAATAGGTCTTTACCTTAGGGCAGAGGAGTACAAAATTAGAGGACATAAGTTTAAGATGAAATGGGAAAGATTTAAAAAGGACCTAAGGTCCAACATGTTCATGCAGACGGTGGTATGTGTATGAAATTATTGCCAGAGGAAGTAGTGGAGGCTTGTGCAATTACAGTTGCACATGAATAGAAAGGGTTTAGAGGGATATGTGTCAAATGGGACTAGGTTTATTCAGGCAAGGATGAGTTGGACCAAAGGGGCTGTTTCCATGCTGTATATGTGTATGGCTCTATAGCCATGATTGAGTGGCAGAATAGACACAATGGGCCGGATGGCCTAATTATACTCATATCTTACGGTTTCTTTGTCCTAACTATCTGTGAAGTCTTGGTATCTTACACATAAAATTTAATGATACCAGAAGCATAATTTTAAAGCACCATTAGACCATTTGTTTTGGGTGTTAAGGAGTCTCGCAGCCCATAACATTATAGACAAAATTCAACCCCATTGTGTTTCTACAAGTAAAAGGCTTCAATACTTATTGGGATGAATGGCTGAGGAAACAAGTAGTCATGAGGGCAGAACATGACAAGACCAGAAGCACCAAGAAACGTAGAGACAGGAAATAACGTAACCTTCAGTTGCCCACTCACCGGTCAACCAACCTGACTAGTTGACCATAATATTCACCATCAGGAAGTTGTACCCAGGTAACGATGGGGGTGGTCTCCAACAATCACAATTATGAGGTTGGTTATAAGTGGTGCAGGGAGAGATGGATAAAGTCATTGATCATTGTGTGGGAGGATGAAAAAAGTAGAACTCCTGTTGTAGATCTGCTCAAGGGACTTAAGGAAGCACAGCCATTTCTCTTCATCCATAAGGAGTGCTCCAAATAGACTCATTACGCTTCTTGCATCAGCAGCTTCCATCTGTTTTGTTGTCTGGATTCACAGCTATTGAATTTAAAATCAAGGTTCTAATTGCATTGTGGGGCCCTGATGTAGATATGAATACATTTCCAACCTCTCCATGTTGAGAAATGCTTGCCATACATTTAAGCTAATGAAGATACTGCACAAACCCTAGCAGGTGTTTGTATAGCCTCCAGCCACAGGTGAGGTGCTGGAAAACTGAAAGGTGGCTAATATTATGCCTTTATTGAAGAAAGGCTGTAAGGAAAAGCCTGGCAACTACAGACCGGTAAGTCTAACATCAGTGGTATGGAAGTTGCTGGAGAGGTTTTAGAGAGACAGGATTTACAGACCTTTGGAGAGACAAAGACTCATTAGGGACTGTCAGCATGGATTTCTCGGTGGGAAATTTTGTCTGTCTCTCAAACTTGATTTAAGTTTCTTGAGGATCTGTCCATGATAGACGAAGGCAGAACAGTAAACATTGTCCATATGGATTTTAGTAAAGCCTTTGATAAGGTTCTACATTGCCAACTAGTTACTAAAGTTAGATTGCATGGGATTCAGAGACAGCTTGCTAGATGGATACAAAATTGGCTTAATGGTAGGAGATTCAGTGATTATTTTTCCAACTAGAGGCCTTTGACCAGCAGTGCTCCACAGGGGTCAGTGTTGGGTGTTCTAGTGTTTGCCACTTATGTATCAATTTGAATGAGAATGTAAGAAGCATGGTAAGTTTGCAGATGACACCAAAATTGGTGGTAGAGTGGTCAGTGAAGGTTATCTAAGGTTACACAGGCACCTTCATCAATTGGGTCAATTGGCACAGGAATAGCAGATGAAGTTCAATTTGGATAAATGTTAAGTGTTGCATTTTGGCTAAATAAACAGAGGACTTAATTAGTTAATGGTAGAGCCTTGTACAGTGTTGTCAAAGAGAGCCCGAGGGGTTCAGGTACATCGTTCTTTGAAAGCTGCAACAGGTAGAGTGGATGGTAAACAAGGTTGAGGGAGTTTAAAAATTGGGGGTATAATTTTAAGGTGAGAGGAGAAAGATTTAAAAACAACACTGGGGGCAATTTTTTTCAGAGGATGGCTCATGTATAGACTGAACAGCTGGAGAAAATGGCAGATGTAGGTATAGTTGCATTAAAAACAATTGGACAGGTATATGTATAAGCAACTACAGTAATCAAGTGTAATCATGCATCTTTAATGTCAAATGGTTAGTTTTATATCAGTTGAAATTGATTGAATTCAGCTGTAAACAATACAATTCGCTATTGTGTCCATGAGTAGTCTCTATATGCCATTTACACCAGACCGTAAAGGGTGAAGGTTCCAGGAATTATTTGTACAGTTTTGAACTTTGGAATCATGTGGTTTGCTTTTCTCAGAAATCATGCCAGTAATTAATTTTAACAAATAATGCCTCAGTTGCAAGCAAATAATTTGTGAGTAATGCCTTACTAAGAAATCAAAATTTCTGACAGATTCATGCAAAATTAATCCTTTCACACTTGTGCTTTATGCAATTGAAATGATCAGTAGTTAGGTTTTGAGTTCATTAAAGAGGAAGTTGGATATTGCATAGTAATGCACAAGGACTGAGAGATCAGTATTTAAATGAGATGGGGGAATGATCACAGTTTAGACCTGAAACATTGATAATTTCCTTCGAAATGCTGTCAATTTTTTCTGAGAAATACGTGTTCATAAATTCACCATTAAAGCAAACCCACAGGACATCAACTGAATATTATGATTCCCAATCCTGGAATTTAAATCTGCTATGCCACTCGTTACAGTCTCTGGCCAGAACAGTAGAATACGGAGATGTTCTGGCCTTTTCTGGTGCGCGTTTTTTTGTTTGGTTGAGGGGAATAAAATTTGGAGGTTGCAATTGTGTGGCAAAATCCAAAGTCAATTACAGTTCAGAATCTGCAATCTAAACTTATCTTTACAAACTAATTTCTGACAACCCAGCTTTGTATCCTAAGCTCTGTAGTGTTTCCAGTCCCCTCCCAAGTAATGTGATCTTACCTCTAAGGAACGGGACAAGAAAGAAATGTAAATTGAAGATCTTTGGGATGGATGTTAGACATGAAGCAAGAGCAAAACCCAACAGATCATGTGATAATAATGGATGACTCCAATCTTCATATAGACTGTGACAACCAAATTGGCAAAGTATTCTTGAAGATTATTTTATAGAAAGTTTTCCTGACACTTCATTGCAATAATGTTGGAATTAATTGGAAGACACCAGAGATAAAGAAACTTTTATTTTTATCTTATATTCATTCCAGGAATGTGGTTGGCACTGCCTAGGCCAGCATTTATTTCACAAAATTGCTCAAAAAAGTGGCAAACTGCCTTGTTGAACTACTGCAGTTCCATCCACAATGCTGTCAGGAAGGCATGTGACTCGAAGTGGTACTTGCAATGGTGATGCTCCCATGTATCTGTTCACCTAGTCTCTCTAGGTGGCAGAACGTGCAGGTTTGGTTAAAAGTGTTGTGTTACTGCGGTGCACCTTATAAATGTACTTATTGTTGCCTCCGTCCTTCACTGATTAAAGGAATGAAGGGTGAAGCTGAATGTAAAAGCAAGTTGGCAACTTTGTTCTGGATGCTATCTAACTTCAAGTGTTTTTGGGGCTGCACCTTTACAGGCACATTGTTTGAACCCTGGCTGCTATTATTGAAATGAAGAATTAAAAAGGTATAGCAGAAACTTAGCCAAGTAATGCTAAATGCACCATGCCTCAGATCTCTATCAGAATGGTGGCATCGCAAATTATGAGAACACTTCTATGGAGCAACTGAGTTATATTGAAATAAAAGCAAAAAGCAAAACGTTGTTGGCAATTGTTTCATGTGGGGTTCATTCAGCAAATTTGATTGTTTTGGTTACACTTATCCTCATGGCAACAATACCAGCAATATATTACACACTCCCAGGCCAAATAAAGTCTTATCATCAGAAGGATAAGACTATTTTTTCTCATATGATTCATCAATATTACCATGCTAATTGTAAATAATAATTTAGTTCTCAACTAAAAATGTTAGGATGCGGACTTGTGCTGGAAAAAATGGATTGATTTATTTTGTGGCATCTTTACATAATTAGATAAATGTTAAACTAAATTGCAAGAATTTTAAATTTTGTTCCAAATTAAGTACTTTGAAAGCAAAATAATACATTGCATTAACTGTTTTGAGATTGGTATCCAACAAGTTCACCTATTATGCAAATAATTTAACACTGTGGAGACAAACCAAATTATAAAACATGAAAATAGAAGGTTAAATATGGATCATTTCAGAAAATACATACTTTAGTCAGTAATCAAAAGGCATTAACTGAATAATGATTTCACTTCATTCTGGGACATGCTGTAATTTCCTAATAAAATATGCCATGATTACAGGCTGAATTAAAACAAGTACTTCACATTTGTTCCATGGTTTAAAAAAAAATGAATTAAGCTTACATGTTCATACATACAAACAGATTTAAGTGCTGGCACATTCGCAATGGAAAATAATTGCAATCATACAAAACTAAAGCATGGTGCTTTACATAAAGTTTTTAAATCCTATTTTGAAACAAACATCCTACTTTTACTTATAACACAAACATATCCCATCTGAAAGGAAACATTGCTTGTTCTTAAAGTCATATTTGTAAACAAACATTTTCCTGTGTATCTAGTGGAACCTCAAGATGGCTCACAGAATCCACACTTGTGATGTGGGAGCAGTGTTGGTCATGTCGCATTTAATTTTTGAAACATTTGTTTTATTTTCTCAGATTTTAAATCACTTCAGGTGGTTAACAAATGAATATAAATGAGCTTTTATTTCTAAAGCTTTAACTTGGTTGTGCAATTTTTAAGTGACAAAGCACAATACAGCTGCATTCAGACATTATACAGTTAACAAAATGAAGAAAGAATTTGGTCAGCAACCATCCCCTGTAATGGGCATGTTCTCAGATTTTGTCCCAGAAACCTAAGTTGCACTGATGTCTAAAGCAGGACAATTTTCCATTAAAAATAAAAGACAAAGGCAATAAAATATTCAACTCAACATTTAAGGGCAACTAAAGTTAAAATGTCCACTTATTCATTAGTAACAAGCATTTGACTTACAAAATGTGAAGTGATTTGATAAATCAAAATAGCTTTAAATGCAATTCGCATAAACATTACAAAAACTTCATCATACAATAAGCAGCAAACCTACTTACTACTACAAAGCTATATTGAACAGAACAGTCAGTAAGGCAAGAATAACTTTCAAAAATTACACTGGCTTATTCTATTGTAAAATTAAAGCAAGTCCATATTAGTGCAAGAGCCTTATTCTTGGAGAATAAGGACCCAACAGAAAAGGTATTATGCCACTGGCAATTAAAGCAAAGTACTAAATAAATAAGATAAATACAATGTAGCTAATCTTGTTCTATAGCCAGTTGCATTGTTGATGAACCAATTACAAACAGAGGCAAATCAAACTCAACATGTGTTTATTTTGCAAAATGCAATTCATCCCAATTTGCATCCTATTGTAAGACATAGTAAAAACTAGGATTTCCTTCTTTACTTTGTCCCAGTCCATTTCCTTCTTATGCTTAATACAGACAGACTCTCAGGCTCAACAGAGGCATGGTTGATCAGCTATTTTCTCATTCCTGAATTAAACGGAATACAAGCAGATAGTGTGGAGAAAAGTTGGAATGGTGCCAATCTTCAAATAATGATAAATGCAAACTTTTAGTACAAGTTAGCAAGACGTGTTCATGACTATCCGAGACCAACCCAAAGTTGTGTGGCCTCCTTGACTTCAGGGTTTCCAGATTACCACACAAAGCCAAAAGCTTAACACTAATGATCTGAAATCATTAATTTTAAATATGAAATGCAATTTGACAAGAAATATTGCTGTACAAGTCCTCTTGTTATCACTGAATTAATTTGTAAATTATGTTTATAAAAAATTAGTACAATATTCAAACATTTTATTGTACTATGGCAAAACAATTGAGGATGTACCAAAGTACAATCTGAAACAAATAAAACAAACCTTAAACATTAGTAAGACAAGACAGGCTCAAGTAAAATGGACAAATGTTCTGCTTGGATTTTAAATTTAAACGTTGATAAGCTGTGCAATCTGGACCTAAGCATTCCGTAGATGTTTAGAATTATTGTGGTGTGGAGAAGAAGCTCTTGGTTTCAAAATAAATTCAAGAATTAAACCTAGCAATTCTATCAATGTGACCCTGTGTCGTGATTTGCCAGAATCAAACTACAGATATTTGCACACCCCAGAGACTTCAAAGTAAAGAAAATGGCTAAACTGTTTATGTAAATGCCATCTTACTTAATTGCAAATATCTTCTAATTTCATTTCAGAATTTTTATTGGATCATTTTTTTAATGTGCATTGCTTTCCCTGCCAATTGCCATTTTAATTCAAAATTGCTTCATTCCAAATAAATGAATCCTTGAAACCTACCATGTTAGATTTCCAAGATATCCTATCTGATTTTAGCATGCAGAATAGTTTTAACAGTTGCTTGAGGAATTTAACGGTTTGTTTTTGTCACAGAAATCACATATATCAATGCATACAAGATAACTAGGGCCACAATGCATTGTAGAAAGGTATTTAAAAATCTGATTTGGACTCAATGTATCAATGTCAATAGGAAACCACATTAAAAAAAACATGAAAATGAGGACACAGTTATCTAAACTCAACAAAATTTTATTAATGCATTCCTGCATATTTAAAAATTTAGTTCTTGCTTAAAAAGTCACAGCTACTGGCAACAGAGAAGATGATTTGAGATCAAAATTCATTGCTGTTTCAGCAATCCACTGGTGCAAGTATATGAACACCATTCACTGCTGGGATTTGGACTGCCAACTATAATTTTACACTGACCTCCTGATTTTAGCCAGGTTATGTAATGTTGCTAATGAAATGGCTTGCGCACTTTACCAGAAAGGAGAAAGGAATATCTGCCTTTGCACACCTACATTATCTGAAGTTTGCAAATAAATTAAACTTCAAAATAACTCCATGATGATCAATATATGCATGATTAGAATTCAAAGTATGTTAGAACACCTGAACATGCAAACATACATGCAATTAAACACCGTCAGAAACTGACAGCATCATTTAGTATTTCCATATCCGTCAAACTACTGCCTGTCAGCTCAGACTCTCCCACACATCTTGAACTCTAACGAGCAAAGCTTTCAACTCCTTTCAGTTTTCAATTGCAATAAACCTCAAATCACTTTGCTGGCTTTTGCAGCACACATTGCTCATGCTTCTTCCTACAATTGTTCATTTTGTCTGTTAATATTTGTACCAAACTCTGATAACTGCCAAACTACCATGCCAACCCAAGGGCTACTTAAGCTTGTGCACACGATCATGTTTCTTTGGAGGACAGTCTACAAAATGCTTTGGAAACGCAATATAAAGTCATTTTTTAATCTATGTCAGTTTGATGTAGTAGCACTGACGAGAATACTGCAATATTAAAATTCCACACCATGCACAGAGTTCAGTCTATTTAAACTTCTCCATGTAGTACAAAATAGCACTGATTTAATCGGCAAACAATTCAGGTTCAGACAACACACTTTGAATACATGCATGCAAGATAAGGTACTGCAAAAATTAATTGATTTGTTGAATTCTGAATTTATAAAGCCAATTTAATTTTGTAGGCTTTTTACCCAAGCTGTGGGACTTTAGAAAGGAAGTACTGTTACCTATGCGTTATAAATGATTACCCACAGAAAAAGTCTCAACCAATGCAATCTAAGTTCAAAACCTGCAAAAAAAAGTCAGAAACGTAAAACAGAAATGTGTTTGAAAATAAACAAATTATTATTGAACAAAGTTTAAAGAGTCAGCTTCTATTTTCTGCACCGAGGAGACAACGACCTTATTTACTGCTTTCCTATTTTGACCGAAGAACTCTTCTAACTGTGCTAGGAATGCAATCAGGTACATTAGGAGCTAAGCATGAAGCTGGGAGAATCTTTCCAAACAGGTTTGATGATGATGCATATAAATTTAAGATTTTTCATATGATAATATTATGCCATGGAAAAGACTCTAGAGGTTAGGATCCAAATGTTATAGCCCAAAACAGGAAAAAAGCTACCCAAAATAATTTATTTGCAAATATTATACAGGTGTGGTTGTAGTGCTTCACTTTGTACTCAGACAATGTTTATGTTTAGTACAAGAGAATCCTGCGTTCTATGGCTTTACGGCAAATAGGGCATTCACTCATTCGGTCACCACAAAGCTGACATGTCCCATGCCCGCAGAGGAAGATCATATTCTTTAAGCGATCCAAACATACTGGGCACATGGTCTGAAACAGAAAATACCAGAATTACGAAAACAAAAGCAAAATACTGCAGGTGCTGGAAATCTGAAAATAAAACCAATGTGCTGGAAAAACTCAGCAGGTTGAGCAGCACCTGTGGAGAGAGGAACAAGAAGTTAAGTCCGATATGATTTTTCCCTGGAACTTGAAGTTCTATTATGCTGCTCAGATTAGATTAGATTAGATTAGATTACTTACAGTGTAGAAACAGGCCGTTTGGCGCAACAAGTCCACACCGACCCTCCGAAGAGCAACCCACCCAGACCCATTCCCCTATATTTACCCCTTCACCTAACACTACAGGCAATTTAGCATGGCCAATTCACCTGAACTGCACATCTTTGGACTGTGGGAGGCAACCGGAGCACCCAGAGGAAACCCAAGCAGACACTGGGAGAATGTGCAAACTCCACATAGACAGTTGCCCAAGGCGGGAATTGAACATGCAGGTTGAGCCCATGATTAAGAAAGCAAATGCAATGTTGTCACTTATCTCAAGAGGATTGGAATATAAAAGCACCGTTGTGCTACTGAGACTTTATAAAGCTCTGGTTAGGCCCCATTTGGAGTACTGTGTCCAGTTTTGGTCCCCACACCTCAGGAAGGACATACTGGCACTGGAACGTGTCCAGCGAAGATTCACACGGATGATCCCTGGAATGGTTGGTTTAACATATGAGGAACGGCTGAGGATCCTGGGATTGTATTCATTGGAGTTCAGAAGATTAAGGGGAGACTTAATAGAGACGTACAAGATAATACATGGCTTGGAAAGGGTGGATGCTAGGAAATTGTTTCCGTTAGGTAAGGAGACTAGGACCCGTGGACACAGCCTTAGAATTAGAGGGGGTAAATTCAGAACAGAAATGCGGAGACATTTCTTCAGCCAGAGAGTGGTGGACCTGTGGAATTCATTGCCGCAGAGTGCAGTGGAGGCCGGGACACTAATTGTCTTCAAGGCAGAGATTGATAGATTCTTGTTGTCTCGAGGAATTAAGGGCTACGGGGAGAATGCGGGTAAGTGGAGTTGAAATGCCCATCAGCCATGATTGAATGGCGGAGTGGACTAGATGGGCCGAATGGCCTTACTTCCACTCCTATGTCTTATGGTCTTAACTCGTGGTTTACGATGTAACATGGGTTCAATTCCCACCCCTGTTGAAGTCATCGTGATGACTCTCCTTCTCAACCTTTCCCTTTACCTGAGGCTCAGGTGAAACCCACCACCAGTCACCTCTCTCTAATAAGCGAGCAGCTAGTGGACAATGAGACTTTACTATATAAAAATCCCATTTAAACAGGTTCCCTGGAATTAAATTCAGGGTTAGACTCCAGATCAAAGTCAGCAATATATAAACATTTTCTAATATTCTATTTGGTTTCTCCAGCAATGTGTTTCTATCTTAATGCATTATTTAGTCAAGGTGTTACATATTCAACCTGCTTTTGGATCATTAAGTCAGGTAACAAGTGATCGGTGGCATAGAGTTCACTTTTCCCACTTCAGAGAAAAGCACAAATATTGATCTTGCCTTTCCTACCTTCAGCAAAACATTGAGCAAAATATTTATTAATTACTATATGTATTATTAACATAGCCATCGACTTGCAATTCTGCAAATCAGTACATTGCAATAAAACTTAAGCATTATAGCAAGATAGGCGAAATAGTTTACTTCTGCGCTCTAAATTCTATTAAAAGAAATAAAATATGGCTTAATTCCTTCAAAACTATTAAAATAGATGAAAGGTAAACCTGTAAACAATGAGGACTGAGGCTGAATGCAGAATTAACAGGTGGCAGTCTGAAAGGAACCTCCAGCAACTTTCTAATCAACCTAGAACATGTACTGCATGACAAAAGTACATCTGCAGTTTATTTGCTACTTAGTTCTCATCCATTTTAACCATTTCCTTTATGTTCACCGAGCAGAATTTGCACCTCAGATCAGTGTCTTATCCTTGTCAGCATTGTACCTGCTCTTTGATATCTTGTAACTGTTGCTGAAGCTTCTGAACATCTGCATTGACGTTGGTATTGTCTTTGTCTCGTTGAAGAGCAGTAATGTTTCCACTACCTGTAATACAAGCAAGCTCCTGAGAAATCCATTACAGTGTAAAATTTTCAATGGACACATACTTGATTTGATCATTGCCAGTCATGTATCACTGACATAAAACAATCTGGTAACAGTTTAAATATTGATTTCTTTACCTTGCTATCTAATATTATCCAGTATCAATGCTGGACTTTATTCAAAAAAATCTTAAAAGAAATACCCCTGCTATTCATTTTCACTGGATATGGCTCTGGTCACGGGTTTAAAGATCCTTATTACTTCTACTCAGTACCAAGTAATTAAATGAAAATCCTTTCAACTCAAACATCAACATAGTTAAGGTCTTGTTAGTCCAGTACAAATCTGGAAAAGCTTTTGCCCATTGCTCTGAAGATACTTTCTTGCCCACTTATTCCCTAGTCACCAAACCAAGTTTCCATTTCTCCAATACAGGGTTAGAAAAAGTCCTGCTTTAACTCTACCTGCATCTATTGTTCGATATGTTCCTCTGTTATGGAATGCTGTTTGAACTAATTTGACCATTTAACTTGACAGCTTTTGAGAAGTGGGAATATATTAGGCAAAGGCACTGTAGATTGGGTTGGAAAATAGTTCTACTATTCTTGATGGCCTGCCTCACAGATGCCCAATTTTGAGCTGTTCGCACAGAAAGTAATGGTTGTGTCAAATGATACGATAGACAGTGTCCTACATGTGAAGGCAGAACATGGAATTCCACAACTATGCAGAATTCAGACCTACCAATCATGTCATAGGCAGACATGTCTGCAATAGATAGACTGGTGAAAGCAACTTCAAGTAGGTTATATCCTAATGTCGTTTCTCCCACCACCTTATACATCCATCAGACCTCCGCCAGTACGGTGATGGACATTGAAATGAACCATACAGAGTGTACTGTGTGCCTTGCTTTTGTTAGTGCTTGCTCAATGGAAGAAAACTGATTCATCAGTTGAAATATTACAATATTTAATCATCAGCACAAGTTTTCCTTTCTTATGTGTAATGTGAAACAATGAGATGTCATGACATGCAATTTTAAGTCAACAAAGATACTGAACACATACTGCTGTGCACCCATTTTTATTGGGTTTGTCCTGCTAGATGAACAGGACCGTCTCCAGGGATGAAGAAGCAGCAGCAGCCTTGGAGACATGATGATAAACATGATTTTAGGAGAATAATTGAGTAGGCAATCACACAACAGTTTACATAAATTTGGAACTAACCCAGTTATTAATGAGTTGCCTGAAGGGCCAACTGGTCTGGATGTTCCTTTGATTTGCACTGATGCAGAACCTAGGCTGCAGCTCATTTTAGTTTGTTTAACTTTTAACTGAACGCAGAATGGTACACCAGAATGAATTCTACTGTTCTCACACTTTCCATTTTTATACCCAGCAAATGAGGTTTTAATCTGTTCTTCAATTGTGGACAATTTGTGCAATGAGCTTACAACAGAACCAAAATAAACTATACTTACATTTTCAGAAACTATTTATCGTTAAGCAGAAACTGGTCACCAAAGTCAGGTTCCAGGGGTGAGTACATCTAATAGCCTGACCACCAGACTAATGTTTTAAAATAAATCAAGATTTTTGAACAGCAAAAACATACAAATCTAGCAAACTACCCAAGAAAGTTGCCCAAAAGCCAACTTAATGGAATATGGTATTGACTGTTTTAAAAATGTGACCTTCTAACATTATTTCCAACTAAAGGACCTGTAAAATGAACAGTCTGCAAGGTTTTTCTGTCTATAAGAAGGCTGACTGAAAAAAACAAGTCAAATTAGGAGCACATCATGTAAAACTAGAGTTTTTCAGAGTTAAACAGTGTCACATCAAAACATTACTGGCTAATTTTCAAGTACTTAATTACACAAGAGTGGGGTGATTATTTTTTACTGGATAGACTTTAAAAAGATTCTATAACTATAGATGAACCATCACTTAACAAGGTGTCAACTCAATATCTCAACCTCAGAAATCTCAGTTCCTCAGCAACTTTCAAACCTTCAACCTCTACCACAGAGAAGGGCGAGGTCACATCACCTGCAAATTACCATTCAAGCTGTATACCATCCTGATTGAAACAATATCACCATTCCTGCACTAACCCAGAACTTCCTTTCTAACAGGACTGTGGGCATACCAACCCCACCTGAAATGAAATGATTCAAGGCGGGTGGCTAACATTTCCTTAAGGGCAGTGAGAGGTGCCCAATAAATAGACCTAGCCTCCAATGCCTGCGAACAAATAAAGAAATTATCCAGTGATGCATTTTGCTACATCATGGTGTCAAAATGTAGTCTGTTGTCAATGTTAGATTAGATTAGATTAGATTACTTACAGTGTGGAAACAGGCCCTTCAGCCCAACAAGTCCACACCGCCCCGCCGAAGCGCAACCCACCCATACCCCTACATCTACCCCTTACCTAACACTACGGGCAATTTAGCATGGCCAATTCACCTGACCTGCACATCTTTGGACTGTGGGAGGAAACCGGAGCACCCGGAGGAAACCCACGCAGACACGGGGAGAACATGCAAACTCCACACAGTCAGTCACCTGAGGCGGGAATTGAACCCGGGTCTCTGGCGCTGTGAGGCAGCAGTGCTAACCACTGTGCCACCGTGCCGCCCACAATGTTGTTGAATGAGAGGTGGCACTCAAGTGAACAAATGCCAATGATGTGTTCATATATTACATAATTATTAATATTTAGAAAGACTTCATGAAGCACTTTAGAGAAGCATAACAGCAATTTCTGGCCAATAAATAATTGAATAAAATGAATGGAAAATTAATTTACCCAGCGATGAAAACACTGGAGAGATATGAAAAACTAAACCAATGACAAACAATTTAGTATATCATGAAATTCTTGTCAGAAGTAGTAGTAGCAGCTTGTAATTTGGGACAATAACAGCAGTTTGACCACACTGGGTGATGTAATCCAGGAGATCTGCTGTAGGGGATGGAGTCAATCCATGTAGGCCTTATGATAGCACAAGTTATAATTCTCACAAGGTTTGGCACATAGAGGTACAGTGAAGCCTATGATGTTAAGCAGCAATTATTATTAAACTCACAGTAAGATTACTTAATAGCTACTTAGGCAGTAGAAAATTATTTGAAACTATAAACTTACTGGGGCATGTAGTTAATCAACCTGAATATATCGGCACAATCATGTATATGTAAATGCTGTGTAACATGCATCAGGTGTACATATCACATCACCTTGGTATAAAGGATAGTGCACATTATAAAGCCTGCCTGATTTCTGTCCATTCAAAATTCCATTGTTCTCTTATTCTCACATTTTGATGGGCATACCTGAAAGGCACTGTTTAACATTGAATATGAAAGCAGAAAATTAACCATCATCTTTAATACTTCTAACAAGGTTCATCCAGATTTTGTTCACTGTGACAAATTTATGCTTTCTTGCGTAGCTATGAAATTACAACATCAAATATCATAGCTATGGGAAGAGGGGGAAAGAATCATCCCAGGTTCCCTTCATTGCTAACTCGACTTATATTTGTTGCACATTTATGGATGCTTAATAAGTACTAATATTACTAAGCTCAGCTCTGAAGCCCACTGGAAACGAATATTCTAATGACACTGTCTAGGCTCAATCAGGACATCAAACTACAACCTTCAGAACAGGAGGGTAAACAATTACATTATTTTTGAATATTGCATATCCATTTGATACACTGGTACTGAGGTATTAACATAAATATAGTGTAATTTATGCCTTTTAAGTTCCGTGGTAGATTCTGTGATTAAAATAATTATTCTGTCAGAGCCACATGGTACCTTTATCAGGCATAACTTAAAAAACACTCCACATTTAAGGAGATTTGCTAAACCTTTATACTTGAATTTATGATGTATGCAAATAGGCTAAGTCCAGTCTTCTCTTCATGCTGTTGAAACAAAGTATTAATTCTGCTTGTCCAAATTGGAATTTTTTTTAACCGTTCATTAAAAAAGTAACCCAATTTTGTTTGTGATTCATTCATGAATGTGAGCATCATTGGCTCAGCCAGCATTTATAGCCGATCTTTTATTGCCCTTAAGATTATGATGGTGAGATGACTTCTCAAATTACTGCAGTCTGCTAGGTGTAGAACAGCCACAATGCTGTCAGGAAGGAAGCTCCAGGATCTTGACTCAGTAATAGTAAAGGAATGGCAATATAGCTCCAAGTCAGTACTGACAATATAGTTCTAAGATGATCTTACATATACATTTTTACAGGTAAGCAAGCTGTCACACAAGTAAAAATGGGATTAAGTGCACAAACCAAATCTATACTGAGGAAAAAAAAATCTAGATTTAAATGCAATGAAAATCATAAGAAAATTTAAAAAAATGGATGGTGGTAAGAAGTCACTCACTAAGATCATCATTGGAATCTTCCGTACCTTTCCCACCACAACACATAATAAAAGGCACTCTTCGCTCGACGACAGCCCGGCATTGTACACACTTTTTCATCAGGCTTGCACAATCTGTGGATATTTTTTAAAAAATCAAAAAATCAAGCATTTATACAGTGCTTTTCATGATCACTGGACGGCACACAGTTCTTTACACCCAATGAAAGGCCTTTGCAGTTACTGTTGTAATGTAGCGGTCCATTTGGGCAAAGCAAACTACCACAAAGTGCAATTTTTTCATGATCCAATCATGTGACTTTGATTCAAGGATAAATGTCAACTGAGACACTGCAGGGAACTTACCAGCTCTTCTTCAAATGTTTACCACAGGAACTAAGAGAACAGACAGGGTCTCAGTTGAACATCTTATCCTAAAGATGGCAGCTCTAATAGAGCAGCTGTCTTTCAATACTACAATGGAGTGATAGCCGAGATTGTTGTGCTCAAGTTCTGGAGCAAAATTCAAATCCACAAACTTTTGAGGCAAAGATGCTTTCAGTAGAGTCATAGCTGACAATACACATTCATCTGTTTTTGTTTGACATGTGGACATTGCAACAATCATAGAATCCTTATAGCCCATCAAGTGCACACTGACCCTCCAAAGGTCATCCTACCCAGTCCCACAACCCTACCCTATACCTGCAACCCTGCATATCCCATGGCTAATTTGCCGAACCTACGCACCCTTGGACACTATGGGCAATTTAGCATGGCCAATCCACCTAGCCTACACATCTTTGGACTATGGGAGGAAACACAATCACCCAGAGGAAACCCATTCAGACACTAGGAAAATAACTAAACTCCATATAGCCAACAGAGGGCGGAATCGAACCCAGGTCCCTGAATATCACAATTTTGTTTTAGTGATTTAAAATTTCAATGAAAAAGCAGAACATTCTAGATATTGTCTAGTTTACATCCACAGTAGCATATAAACAGTAGATGATGTCAATCCAAAAGATTATCAATTAATAAAAGCAAAATATTGCAGTTGCTGGAATCTGAAATATGAATGAATATTTATGTCACTTACTCTCACAGGCGCACATATGACCGCAGGGTTGAAAAAGGACTGCTGCCTTCTTGTCAGAACATACCACGCACTCCTCAATCTGTGGGTAATTGAATACACTTTACGTTATTTTGAAAATTAAGATGTAACTGGAATTTCTCTCATCATGAATTAACTCAAAACATTGTAGCTTTTAATCATTTAATCGTCAATCAGATTAAAATATTGCCACTGTTTGCATGAAAAAACTAATGCAGGTCAGAAAGATATATACTTAGATGATGGGAGTGAAGGCACAGTAACTAAAGATAACATCAAGATAGGTAGGAAAGTATGCTTTGAAGACAAAAGGAGGCTGTAGATGGATATAGGTAGGCTGAGTGGGCAAATGTCTGGCAAATAGAGTATAACATGGGAAAACGGGAAGTTGTTTACTTTGGCAATAGCAGAAGAATGCAATAGCAGAGTATTACATAAAAGCAAAACCATTGCAGAACTCTGAGGTGCAGAACTACTTAGGTGTTCTACTGCATGAATCACCAAGTTAGTATGTAGGTACAACACACAATCAAGAATGGGATACTATTATTCATTACGAGAGGAACTGAACATGAAAAGATGCTGTCTGTCAGTTATAAAGGGCATTGGTGAGACCAGATCTTGAATACTGAGTGTACTTTGGTCCCGTTATGCAAGGAAGACTATAAATGCGCTGGAGATGATGCAGAATAGGTTTACTCGACTGAAACCTGTACTGAGTCAGTTATCTTAGGAGGATAGGTTGGACAGGTGGGTTTGTTTTTACTGGAGTTTCAAGCGGGTGATTTGATTAACGTTTATAAAATTCAGAATGGTCTTGACAAGGTTGATCTGGAAAGGATGTTTCCTCTTGTGGGCCAGTCCACAATCGGGGGAACTATTCTAAAGTTAGAATTCGATCTTTTAAGGCAGAGATGAAGAGAAATTCTTGTCCGACTTTGGGACTCTCTATGTTCGAAGGTAGTGGAGGTGGGTAATTA
This sequence comes from Chiloscyllium punctatum, assembly GCF_047496795.1. NCBI lineage: Eukaryota > Metazoa > Chordata > Chondrichthyes > Orectolobiformes > Hemiscylliidae > Chiloscyllium > Chiloscyllium punctatum. Next base: position 127,090,900 of record NC_092743.1, read on the forward strand.
AACATTTTTAAGATTTATATTAGGCAAGACAATCAAAGATTGCCAGTGTAGTTGAGGATGTGGAATGCGAAACACAAACAGATCAACCACAATCACATTGAATAGTGGATCAGGTTTGAGAATCCAACTGGTGTACTTCTGCTCCTACTTCATGTTTGTATGACAATTCCTAACAATCTCACCTACTTCTGCGATAAAAAAAGTTTAGAAGTACAATTAGATGCAAAAGTATATGCATCAATTTAATGCAGTTTATGCTGATAAAAAGAACAATTTAAGTTGTGCAGTTTGGTGAACCAAAATTGCTAAGGCATTAATACTGCCAAATTTGAACTTGATTCACATTCAGGATAATAAAATACAAAGTGGAGAGATGAAGGCAGAAGACAGAAAATAGTAAAAGTGAGTACTTGCTCAGGAAAGACTGGGCAATGCTCAATTTATTCCAATTATACAAGCCCACACCAGCAATCAAAGATTTAATTCAGAGTATCAATGTTGGGAGTTAATTAGGTTTATGAAAGGACAGGAATTGAAGGTCCAAGGAAATTTATTTGAGAGAAGAAAATGGCAATAAAGATTGCAACTGTAAAGAAAAAGGGAGAGAAATGTTTCTTTTACCTTTGTTCGCGATTGAACCTGGTCCTTACAGATGAGGCACTTTTTAACACGCGGTGAACAGAGAGAACAAGTCGCAATGTGTCCACAAGGTCCAAACAAAGTGTCACGCTTCATATCTGAACAAACCATGCACTCTTCCAAAGTCTCTGTGTCATTGTTAATCATCGAAGGGCTACGTGATCCAACCTGTCCACTAAAATACAGAAGATCCTTATTAACTATGCCTACAGGAAGTGTATCAGCTCCCTGTTGAGACTGAATTTTAAAATCAAATCCTCAAATTCAAGACACATCAAGCACATTGAAGGATTGCTGAAAAGCACTTGCCTATTCTCGATCTCCTCAACCCATCCCTTTTGAAGGTAGTTGCAGGTACTTGGCTAAGTGGCTTTCAGTTATTTGAGAACCTTGACATGCATACTTCCAACATAGTCATCAGCAATGCTCCCTCTTTGCTGCACATGTACATGGGCATGCAGCAATCAGAATTGTTCTCTGTACAGTACATATGACTGTAATCCATATAAACACCACCTGTAGATGGTGCAAAGAGCACACTGATGCCACTGGCAAGCAAAACAAAGCAGCAGCCAGTTTTAAAGATGGAACTGTGCATGTTTAGAAACATTTGAAAACTTTTAAAATTGTTCTTAAAAATAAAATCTAATTGATGAAATTTCAACCGGTTCACCCCATTTTCAATGCAGGATCTCCCACTAATCCCAGTTCCAGTTCCAGCACCAGCCCTTGTCCAACATCATGCTGAGCCCCAGCCTCCACCTTGACTTCTTGGCCCCCTTGCCAGCCGTGCTTGCACTGGTAATGACATCACCCTGCATGGAATGGTCTGATGTCATTGATGCATTTTGCAGAAGCCTCCTGCAGTCAGAGTCAAGAGCTGCAACTATGTATGTATGGCAGTGGTTTTAGTATTATGGATAATCTCACTGAGTGGACAGGCCGGGAACATGCACCATTTCTGATAAAATACAAACTGACAATTAAACTGCTGCACCACAACCTTGAAAGGACCACACACCGGACAGCAGGTGAAGGTATCATTTGCAACCACAGAGATTAATTAACCATTCCCAATTTTAGGCATATGACTCTCAATAGCAGAATATCTGTCAGCACAGATTAGAGGCCAAACCTGAGACCATTCCAGGTTTGCCTACTTCAGCTCTTCACTGCATTAATCCATTGGGCAGAATCCTTTCAAAAATATTCTACACACAAAAACCCTTATTTTCTTCCCTTAGTTTCTCTAAGGCATGTACTAATTGTTATCGAGAAATGATAAAATGGAACCAGTGTGTGGCATCTAAAAGGTAACGCTATTGGCAATTACGCTGCTTATGGCAGTCGGTAGACAAGAATATATACACTATGTATAAAATTCTGCATTCCTATGGGTAGCCTTTCCCCACTTCCTGCTAAACGACCTGCGCAAAACTGGAAATTTCCTACGCAATAAATCTTCTGAGCCATGAGGTAGCTTCATCTTTATTACTGAGTGCTTAATTAGTGCTCACTGAACAGTGCACATTTGCTAAAAATTGCTAAAAGAATGATTTAAAACAAATTACCATTAACCCCTACAAGTTAAGCTTCACTAATATTAAAAATTAATATGCAATGAGTTGATAAAATGAATGTAGCCTGCAACACCAACAGTGATGAACTAATATTGACATACAGACCTGACTTTCTCCTTATGACATTTTGCAAGGACTTTACAGAGGTTTGGATCAGGGCAAAGATCGAGTGGTGACTGTCCTTTCTTGTTGCGAATAGCAAGATCTGCTCCATTTGCAGCTAGGAAGCAAGCAATAGAAGCAGCACTCTTCTTATCTGCTCCTTGCGTTCCAAGACCCATTAGTAACTGAAAAAGGAATGTATTACAAATTTGCACAAGACATACCCAAATGATCAAAGTGCTATATTTTTGGAGAGTTACTTCTAAAAAGACAAAAGTCTTCACATGTAAAAGTTCTAAGATTATTAAAGTAAATCAAAGAGCAATCCAATTTTGTCTTGTAGAACATGTAAATTACAAATAAAAATCTTCTGGCTTCAGGTGTCGACTCAATCTAACAGTCACAGCAGAGTATATCTGAACAATCATATGCCACCGCTTCTGACTTGATAAATATGAGCTAATATTAGAGGAAACATTAATTAATAAGTGTAATATCAGATTTAACTTTAGAAAAGTCTATTGAGCAGATAAAAATATGATGGCGATTCATTCAGCTTTAAATAAAAACTGAAAGAACTGCGGATGCTGGAAACCAGAAACAAAAACAGTAATTGCTGGAAAAGTTCATTAGTTCTGGCAGCATCTGTGGAGAGAAAGAGTCTGAGCAAGGGTGATTGGACCCAAAACTTTAACTCTGATTTCTCTCCACAGACGCTGCCAGGCCTGCTGAGCTTTTCCAACAATTTGCTTTTGTTTCATTCACCTTGAAACAAATTTTTTGCCTTTTTATATTCAATACGACCAAACCCAGGTAACTGTAGACACAGAGTCTTCCTTCCCAAAACCTGTTACAACCTATCTCAGAACAACCTGTACGGTCAGTTCAAAATGGCAATTCTCAACGTCAAACATTACTATTCCTATTTCTGAAAGGAAAACATAGTGTGAGAATTTTAAAAACACTGCATCAAACCTTACCAATATCTCATTCACTTGAAAGAAAGAACAAAGGTAGTTTGACCACTGACTACTGGGTAGAATATGCATAAACGATCAGTGTGATGTCAGTAAATATAAACATTAACCTCAAATGAACAGAACACTTCAAAAGAACTCCTAAACTGCGATACAATTGTTAGCGGGGATGTGTTTGAAGAAATTCCTGACTCTCATTAAAGATGAACTTGGACTCCCAACTAGCGTAGAAGTTGACACGGTCACTAGATACATGATAGACGCAAAAGCTGTAGGTGTAGACTGGGGTCCAAAGCAGATCTTCAAACTTGGAGGAGCAGAGCATACACATCAACTCCATCAACTGTTCCTGAAGATCTGGGACAAAAAAGAAATCCCTGCTGCTCCCAGGGATTCTGCTGTTGTCGTCTTCAAGAAAGGAGAAAAAGTGAGCTATGCGAACTACTGAGGAATCTCCCTACTCTTCAACACCAGGAAGGTAGTTACCGAATCTTTGTTAGGCACCTTCTGCCAGTCTCTGACGAAATCCTTCCTGAAAGCCAGTGTAGTTTCTGACCAAACCTGATCTTCACTGCCTGGCAACTCCAAGAGAAATGCCAGGGACAACATCAACCACTCTATATTACCTTCATCCATCTAACCAAGACTTTTTGACTAAGTCAATCTTTGCGCGCAATGGAAAACCTGTCAAATGCCTGCTGTCCAGAGAAATTCATCAACATCCTGTCTCCTCCTTGACAAGATGTTGGCGTCAGTTCTCACCGATGGTAATATGACAGAATCCTTTGAGATCAAGACAGCAGTCAAGTAGGGATGTAACACTGCCTCCATTCTTTTCTCCATTTTCATCATCATCATCCTTCACCTTGTCAAGAACAAGCTCCTTAGTGGTGTGGACAGGATGGATGGAAAATCTTTCAACATCAACCGGTTGAAATCCAAGAAGAAAACAACAACCTCACTTGGGGAATTTCAGCACATGGATGGCACCTCTGCTCTCTTGGAAGAGAATCTTGAAGCCTCGCTTAATGCATTCACAAAAGCATAATGAAAAACTAGTCTCAGCCTCAACCTCAAGACGACTCAATTCCTCACTAACCTCTCAGGTCACAGTCTGGTCCATCCCTCCATTAAGAGCAATGGAGAAAGCCTCCCAAACATTTCTATCACCTGGAAAGCTACATCTAAATTAAGACTGACATCGATACAGAGTTTCAACATTATCTCCAATCTGCAAAAGCTATCTTTGGATGCCTAAGGATGAGCATCTTCAATGACCATGACATCCATGCTAATTCATACGGCTCCAAAACTTGGATTACATATTGACACCACTTGAAGTCTTCGAGAAACATCATCAACATTATTTGAGTCTGACTGCCTCCATCAGCTGGGAGAACAGGCATCCTAACATTAGTATCCTTGACACAGCCAACAGTACCAGCACTGAGACCATGATCATCTGAAACTAGCTCCGCTGGGTGGCCACCTGCTTAGGGTGCCTGTGTTTTGACTTCAACAGCAAATTACCTTCGTCCAGCTTAAGAAAGGCAAGAGGATGACAAAGGAAGCATTTCAATGACTTCCTGAAGGATTCCCTCAAGAAATGCAACACAGACATCAATATGTGGGAGACTCTCAGAAGAAACCGACTTGAATGAAGCTGTAAGAAAGGACACAATTCTTTAACCAGTTGGCAAGAGGAAATACGGCAAAGTATCTGGAGAAAGGAATGCCACTGATTTCAACGTCAAGGTTCAATTCCAACTCCTGGAAACATTTGCCAAATGTGTGGTCAGAGATGAAGCTCTAGAATCAAGCTCATCAATCATGTAAGAACCAACTGAACTGATGATCAATAATGCAGATTTCCTTGATGGGCATTCATCCTTGTTAGCGAGTGATTTCTGATGATGTATAAATGACCAGTGTGAATAGGAGAAAAATGGTCACCTTTGCTGAGAGAAAAGCCAGCAATGGTGGTGATAGGGATTTACAAGCAGGGCTCCCAATAATATTGTTTTTCCCACTGCATGGACCTCCAAATATTATGTGCAGTAGTGATTTATAGTATCAGAAATCAATAAAGGAACTGCCCTGGCATGTTGATTACAGAACTCAGGCTATTGGACAGGCTGTGGCAGAACAGTGCAGCTTAGGTATAATGGTTGCTGTCAATATTAGATTCCCTACAGTGTGGAAACAGACCCTTCAGCCCAACAAGTCCATACTGACCCTCCAAACAGTAACCCAGACCCATTTCCCTCTGACTAATGCACCTAACACTATGGGCAATTTAGCATGGCCAATTCACCTGACCTGCACATATTTCAACTGTGGGAGGCAACCGGAGCACCTGGAGGAAACCCACGCAGACACGGGGAGAATGTGCAAACTCCACACAGACAGTCACCCAAGGTTGGAATCTAACCTGTGAGGCAGCAGTGCTAGCCACTGAGCCACTGTGCTGCCCCAGAGAACAGAAGTTATGCACTGAAGTTGTTAAACTCAATATTGTGGCGAGAGGAATGTAAAGTTTGTAAGAAAATGAAGTACTATTCCTGCAGACGCCCAGGATGGAAATGTTGGAATGGCAAGCAACAGGAAGTTCAGGGCATGCTTATGCAATTCCTGCACTGGTTGAGATTACCATGAAGACACTCCTCAACCTCTCCCTTGCCTGATGTAGATAAGCTACCATCAGTTGTCTCTATAACAAAACAGCAGCCCAACAGTCCCAAAATGACTGCGACAACATCACTTTCAAGTACTGTAAATGCAAAACAGCCATTTATATAAATATTAAGCAAAAATGTTGAGATGCACATAGTACACCACAAAACTAACAATTAAGGAGTAAAATATTCTTACTGTGTTCTTGGAGGGCTCCCAGCCACTATCAACTTTTCCCACATCCTGCATATCCTGCAGTTGACGGAGCTGACATAAAGTATGATGTCTCAGGGCTTCATGGAGAGGTGTATCACCATCTTTATCCTGGATGTCCAATTTTGCACCAGCACGAACTAGTAGCTTTTAAAAAAAATGAAATTCCATTGGTTATCATCTTCCCTCACAGAGCAATTGGTTTAATAATGCCATTTTGTCTAAACTCTAAATTGGACGATTCTTAGCCCTCTTAATCAAGACTTGAGTGGAAACTTTGTATGTGTTCAGTCATATTCTAACTGAACAAAGAAATTGTCACAATATATTAAACAGTTATGCAAATAAAAATTTGTATAAATTTTCTTATTGCAGAATAGGGCACTGAGCATTCAAAGATATATTTTTTTCTACAAAAAAACATTTTCCTCAACAGTCAACTAATTATCCGCACATCACATTTTACACAGATTATTTTGCATTTGAACAGATTTTCTTACCCGAACAATTTGAGTGTGTTGACGCTCAACAGCGAGATGCAATGCAGTTTGCTGGTTTACATTTTGGATATCCAGGTTAGCATTGCCCTAAAACAAAAGTGAATCAAATACTTAAACATTGTGTCCTGACTGATGGATCATACCAATTATCTAACAGCAGTTCATTATTGGAAGAGCAGCCTTAGGAATAAGGAGACTCGGGTGAAATTACTGCATGACCAGAAGACAAAGCAACTTCTTGGGCCTTCTTGTACACTTACTCCTGGACTGGTATGCCCAGGTTCAGTTCCTGCCTATTCCTGAGGTGCACAATAACATCTCTCAAAAGGGTCATTAGAAAAATAAAACAGGTTACATTTCAAAAAAATCCATTTGATGACAAATAGACGTAAAAAACATTCAGCTTCTCGTAGACCAGAATTTCGAGCAAAAAATCTAAAATAACACCTTCACACCACTCCTGCAATTCATTATCAACCCACCTTCAGCCTCCACATTTCAAGTACCTCTCCCAGACTCTAACTACCAATGGTACAACCACCTACAACTGACAAAATAGCAGCAGTCACAATAATTTGAAATATCTCAACAGATTAGCATTTCCTTCTTTTGTGAGGCCATGCTGCTCTCAACTGTTTTCGAACCCACTTGTTCCAAAATTTAGAGCTCTAAGCTACACAAGGTTAAAGTAAGTAATTTAGGGTTAACACATCATGAGATTAGTGAATCTGCAGGTATAAATTGTCCTCATTGAATTGCAGCAGCTTTTTTGCATTGTGAGACAAACATTTCCGAATATAAACTCCATGGCAAGCTTACCTGATGTACCAGTAATTCTGCTACTTCAACATGATTGTTAAGTGCTGCTAAATGCAGAGCAGTATATCCATCATCTTTTTTCTCATCCACAATCCATGGCCTTGGGAGCTTGGAAAGTAATACACGCATGGCACTAAAATAAAAGAAAATCAGTTAAAAGTATTCATTCAGTCATCATTTTCTTCTTTACATTCCATTTCAGAGAAAATTCTAACATGCATTTTCAACTACTCAACCTTTTCCAATTTATGAAAAAGTATAACTCAGTAAGCCTGAGTAGAAGAAGAAAAAAGTATCTTCAACTTCACTCACTTCATAATTCATTAAGTTTATCCACTGAACAGCTCATTAACTAAGAAATCTCTGGTTAGCACTGAATTAGTTATGTATGCAGTTAGAAAGTTCTAATCAGCATCAGAATTAAGGTATTTGAGTAAAAAAAAAATCATAGTTTCCTATTTTTGACTAATATCCAACAAACTGAACAAAATTAAAAACAGACAATAATACAATGTACATAATGTGCATTGTATTATAAAACGTATTACAGTTGCATTTACAAAGAGAACACCAAGGATGATAAACTATCACAAGGATGATGAGAGATGCACAGCCTATTTTCACTGAAGGAGAGAATACAAAACAGTTAATTAATAACCATTTTCTTCAAACTAAAAGAGTTTTTTTGTGTGAATGAGGAAATACTTTTGCAAGGGGAAGCATGAAGATGCCCGCCCCAACAGATTAAAGAACAGCTTCTTCCCCCTACAACAAGCGAGCAGGTAGTGTTTGAAGTGGACGGGTGACCAGTTTGGATTTCCAGGCTCTTTCTGGTGTTTGCAACTGGCCTTAACTTGAGCCTGTTGAGAGGCTTGAAACAGAGTCATAGTGTCATACAGCACAGAAACAGACTCTTTGGCCCAACTTGTCGACCAGACATCCCAATGTGACCTAATCCCATTTGCCAACATTTGGCCTATATCCTTCTAAGCTCTTCCCATTCATATATCCATCCAAATGCCTTTGTAAATGTTGTAATTGTACCAACCTCCACCACTTCCTCTGTTATCTCGTTCCATACACACACCACACTCTGCGTGAAATGGTTGCTCCTCAGGTCCCTTTTAAATCTCTCCCCTCTCACATTAAACCTATGCCCTCTCGTTTACACTATGGTTATCCAAATTAATGTTAGAATAGTTAAAATCCCATAATATAATAACCCTTTTATTCTTTTTAATGCCTCACTGAATTGACTGCAGATCTGCTCAATTGCCTGCTAACTGTTTGGGAGCCTACATTACACTCCTAAGAGTGCCCCTTTCTTTATTCCCAAATACCTCTGTGCTGTAGTTTTCTGCATTCTTTCCCCATTTAACTATTCAACTCTTCTATTCTTCTTGCCGAAGTGCATAACCTCACATTTTCCCATATTATATTCCATCTGCCAAATTGTTGCCCACTTGCTCAATCTATGTACCTCTGGAGATATCCTTACCATCTGCCTCACCATCTATCTTTGTATCATCTTTCCTACTTTTCTGTCATTGTATCATCATGACTTACACATATTCTTCCTGAAAATGACAAATTTCCAAATAATGGCTTCCCATCTGTACTACTCTATCATAGGTCAACTTTGAAACATTACTCCATCTGTTGTAAAAATGACTTACCAAAAGTTAAATACCCAAGTTAATTTAGCCTTTTCATGAAGCCATCTCTAATGTTCAAAATATACCCAGAAAGGGATAAGAAAACATACATATTATCAATTTAAGCAAAATATAATGAAACTAGTGTCTCAATACCATTGCGTTGATTGAAGAGGATTGTGGGTTACTACATTAAACATTATAAAATCCCAGCATTAACACAAGGATATTTTTGTTTAAATTGGCTTAGATTCTGTAAACATAAAAAATCTCTTTTATCTGCAAACTTTCATATTGAGTTTGTTTGATTTACTCAATACATTAATGCAATACAGCTACTTATACTAATTATTAATAGAAAACTTAATATGTGTATATTTCTGAAATGTCTTTCATTGTTAGCTTCCAATATTTTGTCGAATTTCTTAATCAAAAATAAATCGAATAGCAGCTGATTTTTCAGTATTTTATCATATACACCTTTGGACTAGTTAGACTAGTAATAACAGAAATTTAAAATTATGCAGCACACACTGCAGACAAATTCATTCCTGCAGACACACTTTTGCTTTACTCTGACTGCACTCATTTTCCAAAGGTAATTCAACAACATGGCACGGTGGCTTAGTGGTTTGCACTGCTGCCTCTCAGCACCAGGGTCCCAGGTTCGATTCCAGTCTTGGGTGACTGTGTGGAGTTTGCACATTCTCCCAGTGTCTGTGTGGGTTCCCTCCAGGTACTCCAGCTTCCTCCCACAGTCTAAAGATGTGCAGGTCAGGTGAACTGGCCATGCTAAATTGCCCATAGTGTCAGGGGCATTAGACAGAGGGAAATGGGTCTGTGTGGGTTACTCTTCGGAGGGTCAGTGTGGACTGGTTGGGCCGAAGGGCCTGTTCCACACTGTAGGGAATCTAAAAAACATGATACTGGTTTTCATTATTTTGAATTCCATCTAGCTTAATAGTCTAATATTCAGTACTCGGTTGAAAAAAATTGCTTTTACTCCCAAAACAAGAGAGGAGATCTGGAAACAGCAGGTTTAAATCTAGTCAAGTCTAGTCCCACCTACCAGCACCCGGCCCATATTCCTCCAAACCCTTCCTATTCATATACCCATCCTGATGCCTTTTAAATGTTGCAATTGTACTAGCCTCCACCACTTCCTCTGGCAGCTCATTCCATATACACACCACTCTCTGAGTGAAAAAGTTGCCCCTGAGGTCTCTTTTATATCCTTCCTCTCTCACTCTAAACCTATGCCCTCTAGTTCTAGACTCTACCACCCCAGAGAGAAGACATTGTTTATTTATCCTATCCATGCCCCTCATGATTTTATAAACCTCTACAAGGTTGCCCTCAGCCTCTAATGCTCCAGGGAAAACAGCCCCGGCCTATTCAACCTCTCCCTATACCTCAAATCCCCCAACCCTAGAAACTCCTTGTAAATCTTTTCTGAACCATTTCAAGTTTCACAACATTCTTCTAACAGGAAGGAGACCAGAACTGCACGCAATATTCCAACAGTGGCATAATTAATGTCCTGTACAGCCGCAACATGACCTCTCAACTCCTGTACTCAATGCTCTGACCAATAAAGGAAAGCATACCAAACACCTCCTTCATTATCCTAGCTACCTACGACTCCACTTTCAAGAAGCTATGAACCTGCATTCCAAGGTCTCTTTGTTCAGCAACACTCCCTAGCAGTTTACCATAAAGTGTATAAGACCTGCTAAGATTTGCTTTCCCAAAATGCAGCACCTCACAATTATCTGAATTAAACTCCATCTGCCTCTCCTCAGCCCACTTCCCATCTTTCACGATTCCATTGTAATCTGAGGTAACCTTCTTGACTGTCCACTACACCTCCAATTTTGGTGCATTTTCTGCAAACTTACTAATTATACCTCACATCCAAATCATTTATATAAATGACAAAAAGTAGTGGACCCAGCACCGATCATTGCGGCACTCTGCTGCTCACAGGCCTCCAGTCTGAAAAGCAACCCTCCACCACCACCCTCTCTCTTATACCTGAAGATACAGCGACAATGGTGGGTAAATTGAAATACAAAATACTCAAGAGACCAGAATTAAAGGGATATGAATAACATATGCGTTGTGTGTTTAAGGAGATTAGATAGTTAGGAAGTGGACAGGTCATGGACAGATTTGAAACAAGAATTTAAAACTGGTACTTTTACTGTTGGCAAGTTTGGAAAAGCCACTATTGTACACCCAATTCTGTATCATACTCACCTAAAACTAAGAGTATTAGCTGAGAACTCCTAGCCATCTCATATTGCAAAGAATGAGTGTTGTATTAAATAAAGCTTACAAATTGTTCAGAGTCTCTTCCAGAGTATATATACACTTCTGTTTATATGTTACATACTTTCAGCTTACGAAAATACTTATCCCCACTTTTAGAGTTACAATTAAGAGGTTTGTAAAATTATCACATTTTGGAACTGGACTTTAAATTTGTTTTGCATGAGGGGATTGTGTGATCTGTTCAGTAGCCTGCCTGGCAATGAGCCTTGGAAATGAAAGGCAGAATCGCTGAACTGAAAGTGCAAGGCTTTTTACATTGAGATAATGATCACAGCCTTTGAGTATATCAGGAGTAGATCCTAAATCTCCCAGTGTCCCAGAAGGATTTCATAGGTAGCGAGCTGTAAACAGTGTATCATAATTCACCTCTTCATTTCTAAGACTGAAGGAAATTGGGATCAAGGATAAACAACTAACATTTCTATTTTTATACAAAGCTATTGTATTTACATGGAAAGAGGAGAGAGAAACCATTTTCAGATTAAGTTACATTCTTCCCTATGAAAAACTAAAGTTGCCATCCTCCCGGACCATGAAGTAGCTCTCACATTAATGAGGTGCTACATTTTGGGAAAGCAAATCTTAGCAGGTCTTAAACACTTAATGGTAAAGCTGCTAGGGAATGTTGCTGAACAATGAGACCTTGGAATACCTCAGGAGAGGGAAGAGAATGAGGAGAGTCCTTCTTTATATCCTCAGTCATTGCAGGAATTTAACGCACACGGTTGGCATCACTATGCACTAAAAACTAGCCGTGCAGTCAACTGAAGTATTTCAGATTTGTTAGCTTTAAAGAGAAATCTGAAATTTTCATGTGCCTTATCTTAACAGAGATTGCAACAGATATATGCGAGCGTTAGTGACAGCCTGTGACATCAAGACCGCACTTGACCAGGCGTGGCATCAAGGAGCTCAAGCAAAACTGGAATGAATGGGTATCGGGGCAAACCCTCAGCTGATTGGAGTCATACCTGAAACATAGGAGGACAGCTGTGGTTGTTGGAGGACAGTCATCTCTGCTCCAGAAGTTTCTCAGGATAGTATCAGAGACCCAACCATCTTCAGCTACTTCAATGACCTTTCCTCCATCAAAAGGTCAGAAGTGGGGGATGTTTGCTCGTGACTGCCCAATATTCTGCACCATTCAAGACTCCTCAGATACTGAAGCAGTCCATGTTCAAATGTAACAATGTCTGGACAATATCCAGGTTTGGTCTGATAAGTGGCAAGTAACATTTGCACCACACAAAAATCAGGCAAAGACCATCTCCAATAACACTCCAATGCACCCTCAGCTATCTTCCCCTAGCCCCACCCCCTTCTATTTATCTCTCCACCCGAGGCTCCCAGCCTTATTCCTGAAGAAGGATTTTTGACCGAAACATCGATTTTCCTGCTTCTCTAATGCTGCCTGACCTGCTATGCTTTTCCAGAACCACACTCTCATCTCCAATAACAGACAATCTAACCATGGCCCTATGACTTTCAATGGTGTTATCATTACCAAATTCCCCAATATCAACACCCTGAGGGTTACCATTGACTAGTAATCCAACTGGGCTTTCCACATAAATACTGACTACTACAGCAGGTCAGAGGCTAGAGACTGCAGTGAGTAACTCATCTCCTGACGAAATAAGAAGGGAGTAAGGCAAAGACAGGAAGTTATAGGCCAATTATCCTGACCTCAGTTGCTCGTAATATTTTGGAGCCCATTGTGAAGGATGAAATTTCTGAATATGTGCAAGTACATGGTAAAATAGGGCAAAGTCAGCATGGTTTCATCAAGGGGAGGTCATGCCCGACAAATCTGTTGGAATTCTTTGAGGTAATGAGCAGGTTAGACCAAGGAGAGCCAATGGATGTTACCTATCTGGACTTCTAGAAGGCCTTTTATAAGGTGCCATGCAGGATGCTGCTGAGTAAGAGAACGGCCCATGATATCAGACTCAAGGTACTATCACAAATAGAAGATTGGTTGTCTGGCAGAAGGCAGAGAGCGGGGATAAAAGGGTTATTCTTAGGAAGGAAGCCAATTACTAGTGGTGCTCTACAAAGGTCAGTATTGGGTCCACAACTTTTTGCTTTATACATTAACGACCTAGATGAAGGAACTCAGCACTTTAGCCATGTTTGCAGATGATAGGTGGAGAGGCAGGTAGTATTGAGCAGGCAGAAAGATTTAGACAGGTTAGGAGAGTGGGAAAATGTTACAAAGTTGAGGGCGTGTACTGTAAGTTTAAGACAGAGTGAATATTGCTTTGTACAGAGAACTTACAAACATCTGTTACATGACTAGCTTGCTCTTTGAGTGTACTGGAAAATTAAAAATATGTAACATTTGGCTGTGAAATGGATACCTGAGTTTATTGCTGTTTTGACAACAACCAGTTTAAATTATGCCCCAGGATACTAAAACCCAATTGAGTTTGAATTTAATATTTTGCCAATAGAAAAGGCAGGCAGTTTGAAAGTCAGACAGAGCAACTGCCATTTGAAACACTCTATCAAAGGTACCTTTTCATATGAGACATATTCGCAATCAAAAAAAGACAACAACTGAGGAGGTCTTCAGCCAGAAGAAGAAAGACACCAGTGACGACAGCCACTATATGGTTTTGACAGCAAATTGACGTAATTTTTGTAAATGTTTTATTGGAACAGTATATTATTATAGAGATCACGGCAGATAATAAGCAGCTAAGAGAAAGGGAGACTTAGAGTTCTGAACAGCTGTTGTTTAATGTTCACTCTTAGAGTTGAAGAATAAATTAATATTCTTTAAGTGGTGGAACTTGGGTATTTTCTGTCACTCATATTTAACAGATTATGAGGTGAGGTGGGCTTTTCTGGATGTTTGGTTTAATTAATCGAAGGGTTCACCATTGTGTCGTAACACAAAGAAGTGGCAAATGAAATACAAAGCGGAAAAGTGTGAGGCCATGCACTTTGGTACGAAGAACAGAGGCACGGACTTTGAAGTGCAAAGACACTTGGGAGTCCTAGTCCAAGTTTCTCTTAAGGTAAACTTGCAGGTTGAGTCAGTAGTTAGGAAGGTAAATACAATTCTGTCACTCATCTCAAGAGGACTAGAATGTAAAAGCAGGGATGTACTTCTGAGGCTTTCTTAAGTTCTGGTCACACCACATTTGGAGTATTGCGAGCAATTTTGAGCCCCATAACTCAGAAAGGATGTACCGACCCTGGACCCAATCCAGAGGAGGTTCACGAGAATGATCCCACGAATGAAAAGCTTAACATATGAGGAACATCTGAAGACTCTGGGACTATATGTGATGGGGTTTAGAAGGATGAGGGGAATCTTACAGAACACTGAGTGGCCTGGACAGATTGGACATTGAGGAGATGTTTCATTGGCAGAAGAGAAGAGGACCTGAGGGGAGAGACTTAGAGTAAAGGGAAGACCCTTTAGAATGGAGATAAGGAAAATCTTCTTTAACCAGAGAGTGGTGAATCTCTGGAATTCATTGCTTTTACTCCAAGTCTGTCCCCTCAGGTCCATAAAAGGCTGTGAAGGCCAGAGCATTGAATATATTTAAAACAGAGATAGATAAATTCCCGATTGCCAAGGGGATCAAAGGTTACAGGGAGAAAGCAGGAAAATGGGGTTGAAAAATCTATCAGCCATGATCGAATGTTGGAGCAGACTTGATGAATTGAATGGCCTAATTTTTGCTTGTATGTCTTATGTCTTACTCCCTGCAGTTTCAACAGCACTCAAGAGGCTCGAATTCATCCAGGACAAAGCAGCACGTTTGACTGGTACCAAATGCACAAGTATCCCTCTACTACTGATACTCAGTAGCAGCAGTGTGTACTATCTACAAGATACAGAGCAGAAATTCAAAAATCCTTAGACAGCACCTTCCAAACCCACAACCGCTTCCATCGAGAAGGCCAAGGTTGGAGATACATGAAAACACCAACACCTGCGAGTACCCCTCCAAGCCGCTCACTATTCTGTCTTGGGAATATATCACCATTCCTTCACTGTCGCAGGGTCAAATTCCTGGAATTCACTTCTTAGGGGCATTGTGGGTCAACCTACAGCACATGGGCTACAGCAGTTCAAGGCAGCACTCTGAAGGGCAAATTGGAATGGGCAATAAATGTTAGCCAGCCAGTGACGCCCATGTCCCATGTGTCAATAAAAAACACTGAATTACTTAAAACTTTTAAGATGTATTGTTACACCGAGCAAATAATTTTAAGACCGTTTTTAAATAGCAATGAGATTCGTGCTGCTTTCTTGCTAAAATATGCATTTGTAGCACAAACCAAAAGTATACAATTTGGATGCTTTAACTCATAATGTTAACACTAGTATCTACATTGTGAAGACATTTCAGAACAGCAGGAAATAATCTGTTGTAGATTAGAACACAAATCTTCAGCACACATCGCATGTGAGGCATATGGGTTAAGTGCAGGCATCACTGTCACACATTAAAATAGGAATCAGCTGTCTGCTGAGTCAGCTAGGGATACATTAAACAGAAGCCAACTCATGAAAACAAAGGTCACTTCAATGTCAGAGAAATAAAGGCACTTTAACAACCATTGCTAAATAATCTGAAGTGTCAGCACAACTATCAAAATATATTATCTTTATTTTGAAGTAGATATCTCAACTCATTTATATTCAACAGCCAATATCACAGCTGGTATAATAATGTTTTCTCAAGTGAACTGGAAACTTTGATTCCGTTAAATCAAAAATCTCAGTCACGGTCAGTCAGACTAAGAATGGTGAGAAACTGGAAGACAGCTGACAACAAGGAGATACGGAAGAAAAGTGGAAGATGAAAAAAAATGCAAGATGAGAAACTTGAGCCTCCAATGCTTGATGTTCTGCAGCACTCTTGATTACTTAAAAACCTGCAGACTAACTTTTAGTGATGACGTCTACATGAAACAAAAGTTATTTTGTTCTTCTGTAGTCTCTGAACATGAAGAAACTAGATAAAGTTGTCTTCTCAGATATAAAATGTGTGATCTGAAACTTTGTAATTTTCTTCTCCTATCCAGCCAACTTATTATCCCTTCTCATTTGGTATCAAATGTGGATATATAACTTTCAGTTCTTGAATTAAGCTATGAATGAATATGGTATAAAGTTCAGACCCCAATATGGATTAAGTGGTAAAGATCATTTGCCAATTGTTGTGGTTCTGTTCGCCGAGCTGGGAATGTGTGTTCCTCCGGAGGAAATATCACAGAAGCGCTTCACAGGAGGTTCCCAAGCACTGAGGATGTCACCTAGACAGGGAACGAAACGTCTGCAACACAAATTCCCAGCTCGGCGAACAGAACCACAACAACGAGCACCCGAGCTACAAATCTTCTCACAAACTTTGATCATTTGCCAGTATTCATATTATTTTGAACCTACATGTTGTCTAAAACCTGTACAAACAAAACAAGCAACACAAGACAATCGAAAAACATTTCCACGATTGAAAAGCAGTTTGCACATTTAACTCAATGCAAATCACATCATAACATTGGCAGCTTATTGTCTCACAAGTGAACCGGTTATGCAATACTGTGACTGCATTTTACGTAACTGATTTGAATGAAAGACTTGTTTGGCACCCCACCACTTCAGGAATAAATATTCAAATCACCAACTTGGATTCCCACTTGATATTGAAATTCAAGTAATTCCTAAATAACCCAATAGATGGGGCTTTTCATTTAGGTGGCAAAAATGGTCAGGAACAGTCTGACCTTGGGATTGTGTACTGAATATTTGAATAACGTGCCACAGCTGCTTTAGTGAAATACATACCGGCGTACCACTTGTGGTGGCAGATGGCACTTAGAAAGTGCCCTTGCACAATTGAAAACACAAGGTGCTCACTCTGGTTAAGGCTTTGTTTCACAGCTGGAAAGGATCCTCAAAACAGTTATCATGCACTCCTGGCAAAACTTACTAAAGGCAATTTGAGCCAATTGATCCTTAATTTCTCCTCATCGGTAGTGACTAACTAATAAGTAAGTCATAATAAAGCCTAATTAATAACAGGAAAACTCAGCAAAAAAAAACTGCACACCAAAACATAACATTTTGGTTCCAGAGAAAGAAATACAATTTCATCTAATCTTTCAAATATTCACATTCTCAGTTAGAATCAACATATCTGGATGATGAGGGCAATACAACTTGGTCAGAAAATTTGCACAAGGGGTTTGGGATAGAGTAGACAGGGTAATACTGTTTCTGTTCACAGAAGAGTAAAAAATCAGAGAACGGGGACTAAAATAATTGTCCAAAGCAGCAAGGACATCATGAGACAAAACAATTTCAAGCATTGAGTGCATAGGGTCTAGAATGGACTTAAGAGTTTGACAGAGGCAGATTCAACACTGCCTTTCAAAAGCGATTTGGATAATTATCTGAAGAAAAAAAGCTGTCTTACAAGGACAACTGTGTCCAGCTCTGGTCGCCAAGTTGTAGGAAGGATATTATTAAGCTGGAGAAGATATAGAAGAGATTTACCAGGACGTTGCAGGGTAAGGAGGGTTTAAATTATGAAGAAAGGCTGGGACTTTTTTCATTGGAGTGTAGGAGGTCGAGACGCAACCTGATAATAGTTTATAAAATTATGAGGGGTATAGATAGAGTTAATCATTGTTGTCTTTTCCCTAAGATGGGGGTTCTCAAGACCTGGGGGTATATATTTTTTAAGGTTAGAGGAAAGAGATTTAAAAAAAGATGAGGCAGATTTGTTTTTACACATGGGGGTGTGAGGGTTTGTGTGTGCAATGAACTCCCTGAGGAAGTGGACTTGGGTACAATTACAACATTTAAAAGACATTTGGATAGATACATGAACAGGAAAGGTTTGGAAGGATATGGGCCCAGAGCAGGCAGATGGGACTAGTTTAGTTTGAGTCTATGTTCAGCACAGACTGGTTGCACTGAAGGCCTGTTTGCATGCTGTATGACTATATGACAAAGTCAGGAAGTCGAAGAAACAAAGCTGCTCTGGCAGACAGGCAGCACAAACAAAAGGTGAAGTGACCTCATTTTGTACTATAACCATTCCACAGCTTTAATAAACGTTTAAAATCAAATTACTAAAGATTGATGAGTTGTGTGATGGATGTCAACTTCCACACTTATATCAACAAGTAACCTCTGCTTGGATTGTAAATTTCTTTGGCCTTCACATGGTCTCAGCACAAACAGCTTACATTTGGTACTCATGATCAAAGTCCAGTAATGGAAAGAAACTGGACAGTTTTGGTATTGGACTATTTCAATGCTATCCTGATTGGCCTCCTATTTAGCACCAACTGTAAATGTCAGCACACTTAACTCGACTGTATCCTGAATCATGTTCTGCTCAACCAGTATCCCAGTGTTCACTGACATATTTTTGTTCCTGTCTCAGTTTAATCTGCATCTAAAATTCTCAGCTAAGTTTTCAAATAGCTGCATAGCTATTTCCTTCTTTAACCACCTTTAATAATCATCTCAACCAAACTCACCTGAAACCAAACTTTTCATTACTGTCACATTGTGACCCCATTATTGAGAGTTATGGCTTAAAGTGTCTGGGTTAAGCAGCCTGGAATGCCATACATAAATCACTTCATCTCCCTCTCCTTAGTTAAGGGCCCTGTTAAAATCCATCTCTGAATCAATATCCAATTCTGTTCACATGGCACTCAAAAACCTTGGAGTGCTTACATGGAAAATGCAATTCAACCAATGCCACACATCTCTATCTGATACAAGTACCCTTTAAACAGTATATAGGAGAGAGGTAGCATAGTGATACCATCACTGGACTAGTAATTCAGAAATCCAAACCAATGCTCTGGAGACATCAGCTTGAAGCCCACCATGGCAGATAGTGAAATTGGAATCGGAAAAAAAAATAAAAAGTTAGCCCAATGGTGACCATATAACCATGGTCAATTGTCATAAAACCTAACAAAAATCAAAAGAACTGTGGATGCTGTAAATCAGAAACAAAAACAAATTGCTGGAAAAGGTCTGGCAACATTTTGGGTCCGGTATTCTGAGGATCACTGGATCAAAAACGTTAACTCTGATCTCCCTCCACAGATGCTGCCAGACCTGCTGAGCGTTTCTAGCAATTTCTGTTTTTGTGACATAAGACCAATATGACTAAGTAATGTACTTTAGGGAAAGCATTTAGCAATCTTTATCTGTTTTGACCGACATGTGACCCCAGACCCACAGCAGTGTGGTTGACTTGTAAGTGCTGTCTTGGCAGTTAGGGTCAGTCAACAAACACTGGCCTCACCACATCCCATGAATGAATAAAAAAAAGAGTAAAATATTTCAATTAAGCCAACTGGCATCCCTTGCAAACCCACTAGGCTTGAGTTAAACACTTTACAGAAGGGCAGAGGTACAACAACTCAAGAACAAGTACATTACAATCACCATTCTGGACTTAATGCTGTGTTCAACACCTTCAGATTGTGAACCCACTCCCATTCCTTTCCTTTCTTTTAGCTTTACTTGTTAAATGCTGTTACCGTGTCCTCTGTCTCTCCTCCCCCACCCCAGTGAGACTGTCTGTTCTTTCCAGTATGGCAATTAGACACGCTGTTCTGCCAATCTCACATTCCGATCAGTTAATCTGCTCTATCAACACCCTTTCTCCCCCAGCATGCCACCACCTCCCCCACCACAAGTGTTGCATAAATGTTGGCCCCTCCACACTTCACATCAGCTCTGACAAGAGTTATATACTCAAATGTTAGCTTGCTCTTTCTCCACGGATACTGCCTGACCAAGTGATCTCCAGCATTTCTTGTTTTCAGTATGTCACAACCAAGGCTACCTGAACTGCTCCTGAAGCCACAAAAAGCAGTGGCAAATTATAGGGTTATCAAGATTTTACTCAAGCATAATGATAAGTGTTATCGGAGAGTGGCCATCATAGTCTAGGACTGAAGTCCTAAGTACCAATTAGGTTCACAGAAGCAGGAGTAGCTCTGCCATTCATTAAGATCATGGCTGATCTATCCATTGTCTCCTCCTTACCTGCATTATCCCAATAACCCTCAATTCCTATACCATGCAAACACCCATCCAACTGCATCTTGAATAGAGTCATAGAGATGTACAGCACGGAAACAGACCCTTTGGTCCAACCCGTCCATGTCGACCAGATATCCCAACCCAATCTAGTCCCACCTGCCAGCACTAGGCCCATATCCCTCCGAACCTTTCCTATTTATATACCCATCCAAATACCTCTTAAATGTTGCAATTGTACCAGCCTCCACTACTTCCTCTGGTAGCTCATTCCATACACGTACCACCCTCTGCATGAAAAAGTTGCCCCTTAGGTCTCTTTTATATCTTTCCCCTCTCACCCTAAACCTATGCCCTCTAGTTCTGGATTCCCCGACCACAGGGAAAAGACTTTGTCTATTTATCCCTCATAATTTTGTAAACCTCTATTATATATTTAATGAAGCTGCCTCTAATGCTTCCTTGGGCAGAGAATTCCTCAGAACACTACTTTCTGGAAAAACCAGTTGCTCCTCATCTCTGTCCTAAATTTACTTCCCCTAATCTTGAGGCCACGTACCGCAGTCCTGGTTTCACCCATCAGTGGAAACAACTTGCCTGCCTCTATCTTCTCTGTCCCTTTCATAATTTTACATGTTTCTATAAAATCCCCTCTCATTCTTCTAATTCTAGGGAGTAGAGTACCAGACAGTTCAACCTTGCCTCATAGGGTAATTCCCTCATCTCCAGAATCAACTTGGTGAACTTCCTCTGCACTGCCTCCAAAGCCAATATATCCCTCCTCACATAAGGAAACCACAACTGCACACAATACTCCAGGTGTGACCTCATCAACACCTTGTACAATTGCAGCAGAACCTTCCTGCTCTTAAATTTAATTCCTCTACAATGAAAGCCAATATTCCGTTTGCTTTCCTGATTACCTGTTGCACCTGTAAATCAACCAACCTTTAGCAATTCATGTCTGAGCACTCCTAAGTCCCTCTGTACAACAGCATGCTGCAACGTTTCACTATTTAAATAATACTCTGACCTACTACTTTTAATTGCAAAGTAGATAATCTCACATTTACCAACATTGTACTCCATCTGCCAGACCCTTGCCCACTGACTTAACCTATCTAAATCTCTCTGCAGACACTCCACATCCCCTGCCCAGTTTACCTTTCCACTCAATTTAGTGTCAGCAGCAAACTTGGATATGTTACACTCAGTCTCCTCTTCCAAATCACTTATATATATCATGAACAGTTGCAGGCCCAGCACAGACTCCTGCGACACCCCACTCACCACTGATCTCCAACCACAGAAACACCTATTTATCCCAACTCTCTGCTTTCTATTGGTTAACCAGTCGTCTATCCATGCTGGTACATTCCCTGCAACTCTTAAGCATTCTTATCTTAGGGATAAGTCTTTTATGCAGCACCTTATCGAACACTTTCTGGAAATCGACGTATACAACATGCACCTGCTT
Organism: Chiloscyllium punctatum; assembly: GCF_047496795.1. Lineage (NCBI taxonomy): Eukaryota > Metazoa > Chordata > Chondrichthyes > Orectolobiformes > Hemiscylliidae > Chiloscyllium > Chiloscyllium punctatum. The sequence continues at coordinate 127,112,915 of NC_092743.1, forward strand.
GGACGCTGCCTGAACTGCTGTGCTCTTCCAGCACCACTAATCCAGAATCTGGTTTCCAGCATCTGCAGTCATTGTTTTTACCTGTTTTCCACCACCCGTGGCACTTGTTACATCCTTAAAGAACCCCAGTAAGTTTGTCAAACACAACCTTCCCTTCCTGAATCCATGCTGCGACTGCCTGATGGAAACCTTTCCATCCAGTTGTCTCACTATTTCTTCTTTAATGATGGCTTCCAGCATTTTCCCAACTACAGATGTTAAGCTAACTGGCCTATAGTTACCTACCTTTTGCCTACACCCTTTTTTAAACAGCGACATAATATTCACTGTCTTCCAGTCTGCCGGGACCTGTCCAGAGTCCAGCAACTTTGGTAAATTATTACTGACACCATAGGACCAGGGGACTTATCTACCTTTAGACCATCAAGTTTGCTCAACAGTACCCCTTTAGTGATAACAATTGAATTGAGGTCCTCACCTCCCATCGTATCCTTAGTGTCATTCTTTAGCATGTTAGACACATCTGCCACTGTGAAAACTGACACAAAACAGTTAGTCAACGCCTCAGCCATTTCAGCATTAACCATTATTAATTCCCCTTTCTCATCCTGCAAGGGACCTACATCCACTTTATGCACTCTTCTCCATTTTATACATTTACAAAAACTTTTCAGACCTATTTTTACACTCTTTGCTAGTTTGCATTTATAATCTATTTTTCCTTTCTTTCTTGCGTACTTTGCTGTTCTTTATGGCTTTTTAAAGTTTTCTCAATCTTCCTGTTTCCCACTACTCTTGGCTACTTTGTAAACTTGAGCTTTTAATTTGATGCCTTCCTTTATTTCCTTGGTTATCCAAGGCTGGCTCACCCTACCCTTTCTATTATTATTTTTGATTGGAATATACTTTCCTTGAGCACTGTAAAATATCTCTTTGAAAGTCCTCCACTGTTCCTTAACTCTTCCATCATATAACTTGTGCACCCAATCTAATTTAGCCAACTCCTTCCTCATGCTATTATTGTCTTCCTTGTTTAAGCATAACATCCTGGCTTTAGATAATACTATTTCACCCACCATTTGTATTTGAAATTCGATCATACGGTGATCACTCTGAGAGGATCCTTAACTGCAAGATCATTAATTTTACCTGTCTCATAACAGAGGACCAAATCAAAGCTTGCACATGCTTCCTTGTAGGTTCAGTAACATGTTGTTCAAGAAAGTTATCATGGATGAGTTTTATGAACTCCTCTTCAAGACTGCCTCTATCAACCTGATTTGGCCAATCAATGTGCATGTCGAAGCCCTCCTTGACTATTGCCATTCCAGTCTTACATGCTTCATACATTTCTTTATCAATCACTCCCTCATTCTAGTCCCTCTGCGATTTTCAGACCAATCGTTGTGACTGCAGTACCATCTCCCAGAATGCCTCTCAGTGATGTCTTTGCTGCACTGTGATTGGATGAGAGAGGGTGCGCTGCGGAGGTCTCCCATTTAGTGATGACTGCGGTGATGTCTCCCAGAATTCCGCTCTCAGCTGCCCTACTTCGCCGTCTCACGAACAGCAGCTTACTTGTTGCCTTTTAGCTACATTAAGTCCCGATTTAATGTTGCTTTGCTTTTATGTCAGCAAGTTCGAGCACTTGTATTCTTTGGTTATGAGATATATTTTGAAATTGATTCCTATGTAAAGCAATTTCCAAGTTTCAGGCTTCTCCCTCCCCAGTCTGAGAGTTGCTGCCTCTCTCCAATCCTTGGCCTGCAGGTTGTAGCCACTTACTCCTTCTCACCCTCCCAGTCATGCCCTCTTCCCCCATCCTGGACTTAGGCTCCCATTCAATGTGCAGTTTGTACCTGAAGCAGAAGTTCTGACATTGTAGAAGTGAGAGACCCAATGGTTTAGAAATGCTTGGGCTTTTACAGTCCTTTTTCTTTGAAATAGACTTTCAAAACTGCTCCTGCTGCGCTGCACTTCTCCCAAGACCTCACACGGGGAGAAAAACAGCAAGTGGGAGCATTTAAAAATAACACAATCATGCACAGTACCAAAGCTGGTTGCACTTGGATAGAACAAGGGCAGCCATTTGGAAGGGAGATAATTTCAAAAGCTAGAAAATAAGTAGTATCTTTTTGCCCACTGTCCACCCCGTCCCCAAAATCCCACAGCTTTTACATAAATGGGCTCGTTCTTCAATTCCAAATGGTGTTGCATATCAATAATTTCAACTGCAATAATTCTGAATCATGTTGATATAATTTGTTTGTTTTTATATAGAATAAAGGCTAATACAGACAGCCATTTTGTATTGCACTTTCCATGCAATGGCTTGCTTTTCAAGAATTGTGTGTCAAATCATGCATTTGTGAGAAGTCTGAACACCATGTAGTCACAATTTGTTATTTAATTCATGTGGATTTACGAACATATGAAGACAGGATTAACTGTTGCTCTCATCTCAATTCAGATTCTGAACAGCAGAGTGTAAAGAAAGCACAATTCAAGCAAGTTTTGTTTTGCTTTACAAGACAACAATTTGCATTTATGCTTTGAGGGAAACTGAATGCTGCATTATGGCAGAATGAAAAATGTGCTTTAAGATTAACGCAAATCGGTCACTGTGCTTTAACATTCTAATTTTCTCCTCCAACAGCCAAACCTCCAGTAATTGCAGAGTTTTAAAAAAAGATAGTTAACATTAGATAGTATTATTGGCACTTAAGATGTTAATACTGAATAAGTCAAGTCCCAGAGTAAAACCTGGCTTGTCAGTTCAGAACTTCATTATTTTCTAATTCTATTATCTTCTGAGGAGGTCAGTTACTGAACCAATTCACAATAGGCTGCCAGTTTACTCTTAACACAAACAAATTAATTAAACAAGGGAAAATCAAGCAATATTCCACTAGACAAAGTGAAAGCTTGGAAATATTTCACTGTGGACATCAGAAAAAGATACAACAGTACCCCTTTTATCACAAAACAAATCCTGACAAATACTAAAACCTAAGTGAAGAGTCCCCACTGTCTCCACATGATAGCTCCTTGCTCAAACTCAGGCTGAGACAGCTGCAATGTTTCCTTCTCTGCAGTCACCAGATTTTTTTCTCTTTACTTCTCTGTCCCTCCCTCTGGCACCAAAATTAAAGTGCAAACTAAACTCACTATCAACTTATGCTTCAGAGCAAACACATCAGCTGCCATGCCTTCACCCTTCGACGGCACGGTGACTCAGGTGTTGGCAGTGCTGCCTCACAACTTCAGGGATCCAGGCTCGATTTCACCTTCAGGCGACTGTATGGAGTTTTCACATTCTCCCTGCGCCTGCGTGGGTTTTCCTCCGGGTGTTCCAGTTTCTTCTCAAATTCCAAAGAGGTGCAGGTTAGGTGGACTGGCCATGTTAAATTGCCCAGAGTGTCCAAGGATGTGCAGGGTAGGTGGGTTAGCCATGAGAAATGCAGGATTACAGGGACAGGGTAGGGGGATGGGTCTGAGTGGGATGCAGTTCATAGAGTCAGTGTGGACCAAATGGCCTGCTTCCACACTGTAGGAATTCTATGATACTCTTATGATATCTGCACACAGGCTGACTGACTTTCAGGATTGCTTTATGTCACCAAATATTTGATGAGTCAGTTGTCAGCAGTACAACTTCTTTTTTCGATGTACTGAATTGGTAACCTCCCCAGTTCTCAAGTCAAGGTTAAAAGACCTTACTAATATGCAAGTAAATAAAACAGAAATTCAGACGCCTCGGCACCAAACCCTAAAGTTTAAAAAATGCTTTCTCCTTCTTTCCACATGAAAAGCAAAGCCTTATTTCAACTTAAAGCTATATATTGCTCTGAACAGTTAATCGTTCAGGTTCTCACAGCCATTCTGTATCTTTCTGCCTGTAATAACTTAAGTTTAAAAAATTCAGGCGTTAAGTTTAACTTGCATTAAATTGACCTTGAAGAAAGAATTTACATTGATTTGTCACATTTCAAGACCTCACAATATTTCAATGGACTTTACATTTAAGTATTAGTCAGTAGACAAATGCTTGCATTTTCAGTCAGCTTTTGAGAAATTACCTCATGAGCATTGGTAACAAAATAAAAGGGCAAGATAAATATGCTGGCATAGATGAAAGATTGTCTAACAGGCAGAAAGCAGAGTGGGTCATTCCACATTGGAGGGCTGTGACTAGTGGGTACTGAGAGGAACAGCTCTTGGACCCCAGTAGCTAATACGTATCAATAATTGGATGTGGGGATCCAACACTGTACTTTTAAGTTCACAGATGCCTGAAAGCGAGATGCGAAGGTATGCTATAAGATGCAAAGTAGTTTCAAGAGGATTGGACAGACTTTATGAATAGGCATACAGAAGTCCAATGTGGAGATCAGAGTGGTGCTGGAAAAGCACAGCAGGTCAGGCAGCATCCGAGGAGCAGGAAAACCGACGTTTCGGGCAAAAGCCCTTCATCAGCCCTTCCTGAAGGGCTTTTGCCCGAAAGGTCGGTTTTCCTGCTCTTTGGATGCTGCTTGACCTGCTGTGCTTTTCCAGCACCACTCTGATTTCTACTCTGGTTTCCAGCACCTGCAGTCTTCACTTTTGCCCAGAAGTACAATGTGGTCAAATGCAAGGTTATCCACTTTCTTGGAATAAACAGTTGTGCACAGTATTTTTGGAAATGGTGAGAAATGACAAAGTTTAGATCTACAAAGGAATCTCATCAATGAGCCAACCCAGGCTAATACATAGGTGCTGCCAGCTATAGGAAAACCAAATGACATGTTAAACATTTGAATGCAGGAAGAGCAAAGTTTTCCTACAATGTAAAAGGCCTTGTTGAGACCACTCCTGGAATACAATGCACTGCTTTGGGCATCTTTGGCAAAGTATTATTGTCGTGGAGGGAGTGCAGCAAACTTTAATTGGAATTGGTCCCAGCATGGTGGGATGGAGACTGGGAAAACGAAGCCTGCATTCTCCAGATTTTTGTGCGACACAGGACAGAAGTTGCCCATTTAGTCCATTGAGGCTGCTCACTATGCAATGAGATCATGACTACTTTATGATTTGGAGATGCCGGTGTTGGCCTGGGGTGTACAAAGTTAAAAATCACACACCACCAGGTTATAGTCCAACAGGTTTAACTGGAAGCACACTAGCTTTCGGAGTGACGCTCCTTCATCAGGTGGTAATAGAGGGCTCAATCCTAGATTGCTCCATCATCAGGTGGTATTGGAGGGCTCATCGCTCCAAAAGCTAGTGTGCTTCCAATTAAATCTGTTGGACTATAACCTGGTGTTGTGTGATTTTTAACTAATGACTACTTTAGCAATCCTCAGTTCCATTTTCTTGCCTTCTGCCTTATTAATTAAAAATCTGTGTCTTAGCCTTGAATATTCTTACAGACCCAGACTCAACAGACCTATGTGGTAAAGAATTCCACAGATTCACTACCTCAGAGAAGAGGTCCCACCTTATCTCTGTCTTTAATGTACAACCCTTTATTCTGCGATTATGCAACCCAGTCGCAGACTCCTACAAAAGGGGAAATAACCATTCCGCATCTATCAGAATTGATAAGTGATTCCTTCGATAAGTGGCCCAAAGTGTTCATGTTCTTCCAGCTGTGGTCTGACTAGTCCGGTGTATAGCTTTAGCAAAACCTGCCAACTTTTAAACTCAATTCCCTTTAAAATAAGGTAGTCCACTCACCTAACTCATTTAAACTGTTGATATCCCTCTGCAAATTCTTGGCATAATCCTCACCATTTGCCTGCCCACCTATTTTAGGTCATCTGTAAACGTGGCCATTACGGTGTAAATTATTAAAAAGGCAGTTTGAACATTTGTGATGATGATGCTCCTTAACAAGGTTATGTTGTCCTTTTTCTTCCCCCAGAGTGGTCATAAAGACACAGGTTCTGGGTGTCCAGGTTTGAAGGGGTTTAGAGCCAAATTGACTAAAACTAACAGATAGCGCCTCAGGGGGAAGGCTTTCAAGTTTTAAAAAAATCTTGTACGATGAAAAGGGAGTGGCTAGTTCTCCCAGCTCAGCTTTTCTCTGACTTGGTTTGGTTGTAGCAAGCAGTCAGTTTTAAAGTTGCTGGACCCAAAGAAGCAGGCCTATGCTGATCCTCCCCCTCTCCTTGGCATCTCTCCTGTAAGAACTTGCATTTGATTTTTCCTTTTGTACCAAGGGGTGTTTATGGGGATTCCAAGTACTTGGAACAACATAATTAAGTTGGGATAGGTTGGGTTTTCGGATAAGTTATTCTATATTCTGTTCTCTTTTGTTTGGGTTTCATTCGGTAATCTTGAAAATAAATTCTGTTTAGTTTAAAACTAAGTGGCTTGACCAGCTGCATCCTTCCTAGAAATATCCGCTACACACCTGCTTAAAACAACTAGCAAAGTTAGGGTCCAGGCTACTTTCTGGAAATGTTTTGAGAGGATCTGGCCTGGTCCATAATACTTTTATTTTAAAAAGAATGAAATATAAAAATAGGGATGTCTTTTTAAAATTATACACTAATCAGACCACAGCTGCAATGCTCTGCTCAGTGTTGGTTCCCTTACCTAAGGGATGATTTACAGCCATTGGAGTTTGTGCAGAGAATGTTCACGAAATTGATCCCAGATAAAAAGGGATTGTCTTTTAAGGAGAGGATGTGTAGGTTATGCTCGTACTCACTGGAGTTTAGAAGAATGAGGGGCAACTTTATTGAAGCAATAAGATTCTGAAGAGGCTTGACAGGGTAGATGCGGAGGAGAGAAGGGTGAACAGACAAAGGGAAACAACCTCTCTGTATAATAGAGATACAGCAGTTAAGTTGAGCACAAGGAGGTACCACAAACAGCAATGAGATGACGATCAGATTATTTATTTTAGTGTTAATGATCAAAATATAATATGCACAATGACACAAGATAGCACTCTCTATTCTTACACAAGACATGTCATGAGAACTTTTATGTTCACCTGAAAGAGTAGATGTACCTTAGCTGAACATCTCATGCATTAAAAAAAATTACAACAGAATATTCCCTCAGTAACACATCATCCTAAATATTGCACATAAGGCTCCGGAATCCATTCAAATCCTACTTGAGTCCATTTCTTCAAAATGGAGTGAGCCAAGGCTCAACAATATCTGACAATCTACAATTCTCCCATGTGGGTGTCAGTTGTTCAACACCAGTTCCTTGTTCCATCTGTTCCATTAATACCAATGCCCTTCTCACGTCAAAAGCCTCCAAAAGCTCTCTTTGTTTTCCTTATGTATCATTAACTTCTCTTTTGTCACTTCTGCACAGATGCCATCGCAAGATGATTTAAACAAAGAACACAGTAGAGTTGTTCATTTTACTTCAAGACGATATCTTTGATTTATTTATAGGATTGCATCAGCAAAACGTTGAAGTGCCTCCTTAATTGATGAAATATGGGTGTTGATAGTTTATTGCTCAAAATGTGCCCTATCTACTTACAAGATGAAATGTAACTCACAATAAATAAAGAATTGACTTGACACAGCTATGCATGTATTAATGCACTGACTGTGTTTTTCTTTTTACTGTATGATCATGTTGATAAGCAAATGTGGAAGCCACTGTACACTGCAATGGTTCACAAAAGCAAATGAGATGAGTTAGTTAAACTGATGGCCTTGATTGAACAAGAACCTTTGGCTCTTTGAATAATATCGCAGGATATTTGTGTCCACTTGAACAAGAGATGAGTTCATGCTTTGACAATCCAGCCCTCACTTGAAGCTGCACTGAATTGTCAATTCATGCTCAATACTGAGGCTTCAAACTTCAACCATGAAGATGAGATTTTGGTATGCTTTCCTTTATTGGTCACAGTATTGAGTGCAGGAGTTGGGAGGTTATGTTGCAGCTGTACAGGACATTGGTCAGGCCACTGTTGGAATATTGCGTGCAATTCTGGTCTGCTTCCTATCGGAAAGATGTTGTGAAACTTGAAAGGGTTCAGAAAAGATTTGCAAGGATTTTGCCAAGGTTGGAGGATTTGAGCTACAGGGAGAGTCTGAACAGGCTGGGGCTGTTTTCCCTGGAGCGTCAGAGGCTGAGGGGTGACCTTATAGAGGTTTATAAAATCATGAGGGGCATGGATAGAGTAAATGGGCAAAGTCTTTTCCCTGGGGATGGGGGGTCCAGAACTAGAGGGCATAGGTTTAGGGTGAGAGGGGAAAGATATAAAAGAGAAGTAAGGGGCAACTTTTTCACACAGAGTGGTACGGGTATGGAATGAGCTGCCAGAGGAAGTGGTGGAGGCTGGTACAATTACAACATTTAAGGGCATCTGGATGAGCATATGAATAGGAAGAGTTTGGAGGGATATTGGCCAGGTGCTGGCAGGTGGGACTAGACTGGGTTGGGATATCCGTTCGGCATGGATGGGTTAGACCGAAGGCTATGTTTCCATGCTGTACATCTCTATGAGAAAGCCAATAACTGAACAAAATTGGCATGAATTTTGTTTTTTGTTTTCACTCCAAATATGATTAATAAGTGCTAACAAATTAACAAATTCTGTTGTTAGTTTAAATGCCATTTTATTAAACTGAGCCTGAAAACAAAAGGCAGCAGTGTTGGATGTACTACAACATATCTTACTCATGGCCAAGGAAGATAAACAAAAACTTGTCAGAAAGAAAAAACACTCCCAGTAACTGAAAAACCGAAGACTGCAGATGTTAGAAAGTCAGAAACAAACACAGATTCTGGAAAAAACTCAGATCTAGCAGCATCCGTGCAGAGAAGGCAGAGGTTAATGTTTTGGGTCCAGTGACTCTCAAGCATAATTAGGTGATTATTCCATTCTTCGTACTTAAGGTCATGACACATTACCCAACATTGTGACGTCATTTTGGCCGTTATTGTTCAGACAATGACAGGGACCCAGGTTCAATTCCACCCCAGGGTGACTGTGCCAGTTTGCACATTCTCCCCAGGTCTGTGCGTGTTTCCTCCCACAATCTGAAGATGTGCAAATTAGGTGGATTGGCCATGCTAAACTGGCCCATCCGAACCAGCAAGGTGTAGGGTGGGTGGATTTCATGAGAAATACTAGGTTAGAGGGACAGGGTAGACAGGGTGGCTCTAATTGGGATGCTGTTTAGAGGGTCAGTGTGGACTTGATGGGCTGAATGGCCTGCTTCCATACTTTAGGGATTCTAGGATTTAAATTGGAATGGTCCAGCTGGATTCGTGATTTTGATGACTGCTGTAGCTAAAACTTTTTTCTCCCCCACACACCTTAGACTTTACATTGAACCCATTTATATATTTGTAAAAATGCTGGGAAACAATGACCATGCCAAGGACTCACCAATTATCTTCAATATGACATAATCAAAAGTAAAGCAAGGTCAGGATTCTGGAAGGTTAAATTTACAGGTTGTGTCACTGAGCCTGCTGCAGCAGGAAACATCGATATTTTAATAAAAATGTGCCTAGGTTCTAAGTTCAAAATATGAAAAGCAATTGAATTAAAATGTATAAAATTCTTACAAGAGTTGATACAGTACTGCAGATGCAAAGAGTTTAACTTCCCTGAGCTGAGGGCAGTCATAATCTCAGAATATTGGGAGGGGCACGGTGACTCAGTGGTTTGCACTGCTGCCTCACAGCACCAGGGACCCGGGTTCGATTCCACCCTCAGGTGCCTGTGCGAGGTTTGCACATTCTCCCAGTGTCTGCATGGGTTTCTTCCCACATTCCAAAAGATGTGCAAGTCAGGGGAATTGACCATGTTAAATTGCCCATAGTGTTAGGTGCATTAGTCAGGAGTAAATGTAGGGAAATGGGTGTGGGCAGGTTACTGTTTGGAGGGTAGTTGTGGACTTGTTGGCCCAAAGGGCCTGTTTCCACACTGTAGTGTATCTAATCTCAATAAGCAGACAAATATGAGAAATTTCTTCATTTGGCAGGTTAGGAATTGTTGGATGAATTTGGGAGAGCTATGTATGCCCAGTTAATAAGGAGATTCAAGGCTGAGATTAACAGAGTTTTGTGCTCAATAGGAGTCAAGGGATATGGAGACCAAGTGTAAAAGCAGTCACTGTTGCAGTTCATCTACAACGCTACTGAATGGTGAAACAGGCTTTTTTGAATCACATGACATCCCCCTGCTTTCGTATTATAATCAAAAGTAATTAAGCTTTTTCATCCAAAATGATCAACTCCCTTCCAAAATTGACATAGAAATAACAGATCGGAATAAATACCCAGTTAGGTTTCCATGAGCTGCCAAACAAAATTACTAGAGGGCAGTACAGAGATCTTTACAACCAACTGAAATCCTCCCATATTTTTCACATAAAATCCATAAAAGCTGGGGCTCCATGAGTAATATCCTTGCTTGAATCACAAGGTTGCGAGAACAAGTCCGAATTCAGAGACTTGATGACAACATCTACGCTGACAACTCCGTGTATAGTTGAGAAGGTGCTGCATTGCTTAAGGTGGCACGGTTGGGATGAAGCAAGTTGATGCCATGTGACTTCAAGCAAATGTAAAAGATCCCTTGGCACCATGTGGTGAACAAGGCATTCTCTTGGTGGTCCTGATCATTAGCTATCCTTCAGCCAACACCTAGTACAGATGATTTATTCATTATCATGATTGCTTCTGAAATATCACTTTGCACCAATTAGTTTCATTTCCATACAATAGTAATTGAATGTCAAAAGTACATCACTAACTGTAAGCAGCTTTGAGAAGTCTCAATAGCATGAAAGGTGCTAAATAAATGCAACATTTATATTAAAAAACAACCTTTTGAAAAATATTTAGGCCTTGAAGTGGCTCTGAACTGGAAAGAGGGAGACAAAGCTTGAAACCTTTGCTAAAAGGGTGAAAAGCACAGTTTGAAAACTATATCCTTCTGTTTTCTTGTAAAATTGGTAAACAGGGCTCTTAGCAAAACCGCTTGTGAAGAGAATCACTGCACCTTTACAAATCAAGTAATCTGGCACTCACTGTAAATGCTGTTCACAAAGACATATGTTCAAGCAGTGGGCAACTGAGATGCTGGAGCCAAGGACAATGTAGAAAGGGAGATTCAGCCAGCAGCAAGGGACAAAGGTCTTCTGCCTGCCAACTACTTTGCAAGTGGTTCCTAGGTGGCTGAATAGTTTGTGTTTGAAGATAACGGTAGAAACACCTGAAACCAGCCAGTTTATTTCCCTCATCAGTTGCTACAAACTATGGATTTTAACCAATAAGTCAGAGACTTTATAAGTTGTGAACCAGTTGTTCTGTGCCTCCTGCACCAAGTGCAAGCACGTGGACAAGGAAGATGGAGGAGCATGAGGTCCTGACAATCCAAAAGTATCATTTCAGTGAGCCGTGTGGAATGGGGCCATTGAACTGTTTTTCCAAGCCTTTCCAACCGTCCATAAAACCCATGCCTTTTTTTTGTAGATGTCTATTTTTGTATGCAGTGGGCATTTTATAAGGAGGTTAGTGTTTAACTAGTGGACTTATATAATGCAGGTGAAGTAATAAATAATCATTCTTGTTAAATACAGAAACTTAGTCCATGCTTTCTGTCAATTGGAGTCTAAAGGACAGGTAAATTGCAATTTTGCATATTTGATAAAATAGTTTACTTTTGGGATGACTCCAGAGAAAGTAGGGCCTGATTCCCAGCATTCTACCCCAGTGAGATGCAATAATAGTAATGTAAAGGATTCTGGAGACTAAAATGAAGACAGTAGAACAGATAACTGCCAAGGTGGGATGAAGAGGGGAAAACTGAATGAGAAATACAACAAAGAAGATTGAGTTGCCTTATCACTGACTAATTCTCATCCTTAGGGAAAATTTTATGGGTGGTGGAGTCACCCTTAAAATCAAAGGACAGCTATGTAATCCCAACAGCACATGGCAACAGTGGCCAAAATTGAGACTTTAAGCAGACCACTGAACTAGATGAGTGAAGGCATGTCAGAGAGGAGGAGGGTGGGTCTTGATGTTTGGGGGAAGGGGTTTCTTGATGGAGAGGCCAGTGGGAGGCAGCAGTGGGTGGAAGGTGGTTTTGGAAAATGGGAAGGTGACCTGCTAAGCTCCGCACCACTCCGAGAAACTTCTGATTAGTACCAAAGACAAGACCAGATAGGAAAGGGCACGTAAATGGAATATCAGTGCCCAGTATTGGGGTGACAGTTGACAGCAAGTTCTGGGCCTCCCCTGTCTCTTCTCAAGTATGGACAGGAGAGGGTAATGGGTGCAGGGGTGGCAGCAGGTAGATCACAAAAGGAATTTCAGAGCCACCCACCCTGCTTGCAAACCTGCAGGTCCACTTTATCTACAGACTAAAACTACGTTAGAGGCCACTGTGATTCCCCCAAAGTTGGGCCTACTTCTGAGGTCAGTAGTTCCATCCATGCAAAGGGAAAAACGTATCAATTGGGAAGAAAACATCTAGGTCACCAAAAAAAAACCAGACCAGGTAATCTGATTTATCATGGCAAAGTAAAAAAGAACTTCAGAAAAATGTTATCAGTGCAGAGGTATTGTTATATTTGTAAGTAGAATTTTATTTTAAAAATCCAAAAACTGAAAATCATTGGTATCAATTTAATTTCTATTTATCAACTAAATTTTGTCAAAACATCATTTTAACATTGTCACTGCAAACATTTCATGCATATAGCCTTGCCTTTCAAGATACACCTTAAAGTTATTACCCAAAAGAAAAGCATAAACAAAAGGTTTAGTTACAATTGTTGACCTCATAAGCAGTATGTTTCCATTTAGTGTTTATTTTAAAGGGAAAAGTCTTTAAACTGTTACATCACAAAAGTTAACAATTTTATTAAAGTGTACAACTAGGTAGTTTATGCTGTCTTTAGTTCTTTGCTCTCCTATAAATAAACCGGCGGTAATACAAATTGAGAAAACCTTTATCCTGTTCAGTCATATTTATGCTGAGCATTCAAATTCCTTCTGCTAGGATTTTAAAACATTTATAATAAAATTTATTATAGAAGAGCAAATCTTGGGCCGCTGTGGGCAAATCAAAATTAATATTACAGAATTTTCAGAGGTTAAATATAATCTGAAGGACCTTTTCAATATTGGTTTGGACTTGTCCACATAGACAGCAGCTGATGAATTGGCACTCAATGTATTTATGACCTTCAGCACAAATGTCTTCATCTCAACAGTGAAATATTGCAAATATCTTTATGACCATCAAATCTCTGATAACATTATGATTAAATCCACACCTGAGGGAAAATCATGGGCCAACATCTTTCTATACTTAAAATGCAAAAGAACTTTGGACTGGTTGATTTATGAGATACGTTGCTCTTAACAGATTTTCAAAATGTTGAAAAAGCCAGTAGAATTTTTGAAACAGCAATACTAAATATATGCCACATTTCTTTTTCTCAAAAAAGAATTGTTTAAACAAACAAATGACTTAACACACTCTTCATTTTCTCTGCAAACATATTTTCCCCTGAGCTTTTTATTACTTTATAATGATAAGAAATCAAGTTACATTTTTGCTATAGATTTTTCCCCACTTTTTCCCCAGTTGACAGAATTCCTTGGTTCTAGAATTCATATCCTCTGCAATGCTGCTAACAATAGTGCAGATTGCATCAGACTCTACCATGTGCAGCAGAGGAACACTGAAAAGCCAGGAAATTATTAGTAGAAACATGAGAGACTGCTTTATTTGGCTCAACTAAAAATAGAAGTCAAATGGCACAGCCTCGTCAGGGATCTGCAGGAGAAGCAATCGATAGGCTGAGCACATGATAAAACTACTCCAGTTCTTGGATCGACAATCGACAGCTGAAAGGCTATTTTTTGCTATGGTTGACTAAATATGGTCAGGGAGGGAGCGATACTGGAGAGCCTGGTTGCCTGGCAGTGCATGTTTCAAATGCTTAGCTGACTATAAAGCTAGAGCAGTTTCATTTTTTTCTTCCGAGTATAAAATGTGTCCAGCAGCTTCGCGTGTATGGAAGCACTGACCTCAGTAGCAGACCTGACCTCTAAAGGACCACAGTAGTCTCCAACAGATGTTCAATCTATACGTAAAGCCAGAAGTGAGAAGTGACGCAGTGCAGCGTCGAAGCAGGCAGAAGATCCATCTTTCCAACTAAAGTGCCGAACCTTTCTCAGCATCTCTTTCTCTCTCCCTCTCTCTATATCTACTTCTCAGCCTCTGATAATCACCTGAACAACCACCCTGCAGTGTTCAACTTCTGACAGGGCAAGTGAAAGGTATTTGTTTCCCAATAATGCAGGCAGAACTGTATAGTTTTATTTAGAAAGCTGTTAAGGCTTGTACAAATTGCCCATTTAAATTTTTTTAGGTGCATTAATAACGGAATCATTTTGCATTTTTTTTACATCAGTGTCTAACTGATTTGTACTTTTACCCAGCAAAAAATGGGCCGATTTAACAGCAGCAAATACTTGTGGATGAATGATTGCGTCCCTCCTTGTTAATTTGTTCAACTGCAAAATACTGCATGTTTCTAGCAAATCTATTTTACATTGTAGTGTCATAAAGTCATTATATGGGAAGGAAGTTAATATGGTGCTATCAGCAGCAGATTTTAGCTCCGTGCATGTGTCCTGAAAATGTCCTCCCTGTTCAAGTGCAAATGGAAAGCTGTAAGTTTAATTGTGTAAGATTTGGATTGAGTTTAAAACACTTTTAAAAATGAGTTTCCAAGTCAACAGTAATATCAATCTCAAACAAAATCGGAATTTAAACAGAAAACAGAGGGTCTGAACCTGCATCAACGTTGAACAATAATTGGTCTGAATTTCTTTTTTAAATAACTCAGTTTATATGCATGAAACTAACAGGTAGGGCTGTGAAAGGACTAACCTATTTTAAATACGCAGACTGCCTACTAGATTTTTAAAAATGCTGCAGTGCTTTGGCTTCCCTGCAAATTACAACACAGATTTGTTCAACCACTGAACTTACGTTGTGCTGCATGAATTTAGTTTCAATGCTTATCCCACCTCTGGTAAAATTTTCTGAATGTGATACCATTATCCAGCCATGTGGAAGGTATTTAGATAAATAATACATCTGAAAGCACTATGCCACTCTTAACAGTTTAATGGCTGATAAATTTCAAGTATGCCTGAACTACACATTGAACATGGGCATCACTTCATAATTTTATGTTTCTCACATGATTACTGCAAAAATAATTACTTCAAGAGAATTGCTACTTGTGTAATTCAAGAAAAACTCATAACAGCATGCCATTTATTTCACATTTTCATGCTATTGTTATGGAAAGCCTGGAATAGATGCATGCTTCTTGCACCTCCCTCTTAATGCACTCCCACAGCAGTGATTGTCCAGAAAAAACTGAAATATTAAAGAAATGTTGAGTTAGCAGCAAATTTCCCTGCAACATCGAATTTGCTTGTAGCTTAAATCCCAAACACAATTAACTTCTGATTCCATGTGACCATTTCAAATAGTACCAGCAATAACAAATTGCAAGATGTTTGAAGCTTGGTATCAGGGGTAGGAGAAAACAGAAAAATTGATCAGCAATGGATTGATTCTGTTACTCATATTAACAGCAAAAAAATGAAGACATATTTCCTAAAGATATAACTCCACAAATTCTGAAAGGACTTTAAAAAAATCTGCATATGAATTGTGCTATATGAACATAGCAACAGCGAATGTTAAGAAGAAAAACAAGTTGATAACGATTAAGTTTTGATGTCTTCAAACAAGGCCGCAGAATCAGTGGAATTTTAAAATGCATTAAAAAGTAACAAGCTAACTGTTGCACCAAGTGGTACTCAATTTTGGAGATACAGACAACAGAAAACAAACTACAATTGCTGGGATTGATTTTGAGTTGGTGAAAGTTTAACTTGTTCACCTTAAACTTTTTCAGGTAATGACAAAATTACTTTGGGGCAAGTTGCATTTTTTAAAACTATATCTTCTCTCCTATTTCTGCCATGTAACTTGCAGCTTTTTAATTTCTCAAGATTGGTTAGTAGCATTTCAAAACTGACCTAATTCTGCTTCAGCAAACAGGTGAATCTTACAAGATGCGTTGTTTTTAAGCAGTTATATTCAAGACCAATGAACTGCAATGGTATTTCCTGCCTGGAACACATACTTCTTTATATGCCCATATGCTCCTAAAAAACTATGGAATGTAAAGAAGTATGTATTTCTGGTGGGCCATGAACAACCATGAAGAACAGAAAGGCACATAAGGTGGACCAAAAAATACAATGGGAAATATATAAGGCACTTGCATGGCTGTTGTGTAAACAAGATCTTCTATTAAAGTTCATTTATCAAAATTCTAAACACAATTTCTACATAAACAAACTTGGATGAAAAAGATTTTAAAGCAAACACATGACTGGTTTTTAATGTATGAGCTTTGCAAAACTATTAAAGTCACTGTTTCATCAGTTAAAATGCAGAAAATACTACAGCTCTTCACAGATGCTCTGATTAACATTTGAAAGGTTTCCTATTTTAATTCCAAAACGCTCACTAAACTTTTGGAACATTATATGACAGTTTGTGTTTTAAGAATCAAGCCACTAAAAATAGACATAACAGAAATACGTGCATCGAAGCACTACACTTTAAATCAGCTAGAAGACTGTCCTGGGTGCACAGATAGGGTATGCAAGTTGTATAAGTAATTGAAGATTGTAGCTAAGATTACCACAAGATATACAAATTGATTCTACTCCTTAAAATCACACAAAATAAAGAATCATAAATGTTAAAAATGAGATGTTTGAGCACAAAACACAGAATTGGAAATGTGCAGTCTCTTCCACAGTTAACTTGACTGCAATATGTGAAATGAAACAACCAATGGACTTAAAATTTTAACAAGTATTGAGTTAAGAAAGAAGAATGCCATTTCAGTACCATCACACTTAAATTCCACTGAAAATGCAACACTGAGAAACCGGTTAAAACAGACTTTATGCTTTTAACTAACTGATAAACTATGCACTGGACAATGACATTAACTTGAGCAGTTGTAATATACCTTTACAGCACTTTTTTAGTTCTTGAGCCCTTAAAATTGGTGTCTTTCTTGCTTGTTGAATACTTAGAAGGATTGTGCCCCTTCTTTTACAGCAAACATGGAAAACATGACTTCAAAGAACACAGATCATCACCACAACATGAAGACCAGTAATTCTCAGTGGGTGAAATAAAACAATTTTCTAATTAATTTACATTCAGGGACTACATTGGACTTAGCCACTTCAGTTTACTTTTAATGTACCATTACACATCAATTATTATTCTAATAGTATAATAAATTTCACAGCTTTAAATTTAAAATTATGGAAAAATGATAGTTCCTAAAACACAAACGGTCATATAATGTTCCAGAAGTGTAGTGAATGTTTTGAAATTAAAAATGGGGAAAATATCAAATGTTAATCATAGCACCTACAAAGAGCTGTGGTGCTTTCAGTATTTTAACAGATTAAGCAGTGAATTTAATAGTTTTGCAAAGCTCATTAAAAAAATGCCAAAATGTAAACACCACTGCATTTCATGGAAAGCCATAGTGTGAACATACCATGATTGCTGATATTGTATCATATCTCAGTTTTTAAAGTACATAAAAGATTCATGACATCTGCAATTCGAATTCTGAAAGTTGAACAAATTTTGCAAAACATAAGCGTAGTTGCAATATATATTTTAAATTAAAATATCCTTGTACATAGAAATTACAATATCTAAAAATGTAAAAACTTCCCATCAAGTTAACTTATTGAGTTAATTACTTGAGGGATTCAAAAACCATGCAGGGTAGACTTCCACATGCATTGAACCAGTTTCTCAAATTATTCTTTCCATAAGGTTAAAACACTACTTTACATTTTCACAGAAATGTTTGAAATTGTTTAAAGTTAATGCCAAATCCATTCAAATAATAACGGCTCTACAGTCTTAAAACCAAAAGGTTTTAAAAGCAATTTAGTTCAGTTGCAGCAGGATAAGATTCTTTAAGTGGTTTAAAACATTACATTGCTCCTATTTATCGTTTTCAAAGCTCATTCAGCAATTTCCATTAAACCTTGCTTAATGTTTCAATGACTAAGCCCAATTAACAAAAAAAGGTGCAGATACAGCTTTTTGTCCTCCCTCACCCACTCCTATTTTATCTCACTGACAATGTAGATTTTTCCAGGCCATGTTTGTCAGCCAACTAATCTGACTGTTCATAGCTCACAGATCAACAAAAATGTAGGATACCAACTGCTGCCACTGACTCAATCAAATCATACAGTACAACCAACAGTTAACAGAAACACAAGACTGTTAATTTGATAAATACTGCATAGCCCACCTGCATACCCAGTAAAGTATGCTCCTCAATAAAGATATCCACACTAAGTATTGCTCCAAATTTGTCATATCAACCTTCAGAGAAGAATATTGCAAGAATGGGCCATTAAATGGTTATGTCACAAGCTAAATTCTCTTAATACTTCATCCACTGATGGCAAGTCCTTAAGCACACTGGGTAAGTAGTAGTAAACAAATGCATAATGATATCTGACCTGTCTATCTAAGCACTGTAGCAAAAATACAGTAAAGTTTCAAGACCCTAATAAGAAAATCCTAAAAACATCTAAACAAATCTTTCCCCACCTACGTTCCTGTTCATTGGTGTTTGTTTATGCAAGACTATGTGCACTCTAGATAAATATACTAAAACACCAAATAGAAAGCAAAATTATATTGTTATAAGCTAGCTCCAAAATATTAAACAACAAAGAATTGCGTGCAGAAGTATTTATCAGCTTTCTACATTTAGTTACATCCATTTACTTGAGTGGAACTTTGATATTCTCTAAAGCTTCGTAATAAATAAGATATTATTTGTAAGAATTTACTTCATTTGGTAATGGAACACTGAACACTGCTAGTGTGAATTTAACAAAAAAACTGTTCATATTGGAGGATTCTTCTGCATCAGAAAAACAACACAACATTGACTGATTTTAATTGCATAGGTAACAATTGCATTCTAATTGACCACATTAGTTGAAAAGTAGATTCAAAACCTCAAACACAGACAGAAATTGCTGGTAAAACCAGAAACATTAACTCTGCTTTCTCTCCACAGATGCTGCCTGACCTGCAGAACTCTGTCAGAAATTTCTGTTTGTGTTTCCGACTTCCAGCATCTGTAGTTCTTTGGGGATTTTTTTGTTCAAAGTCCTTCTATAACTCTGGCTGTATTCAAGTCAAAATAATGTAAAAATTACTTTTTTATTGATACGTAATACAAAACAGTTACAGAAAACGATTACAAAATGTAATTTGAAAGATCATGAAATTACAGGAGTTAGATTTATGAATGTGCTTGAAAGACGAGGGCATTCTTATTTTGGACAAAGTGAGGACTGAAGATGGTGGAGATTAGAGTCGAGAGTGTGGTGCTGGAAAAGCACAGCAGGTCAGGCAGCATCCGAGGAGCAGGAGAATTGACGTTTCGGGCATAAGCCCTTCATCAGGAATTGGGATATTCTTATTTTGGGATAATTTACTTCGTTATTGCTGAAATCAAGTATCCAAAACTAAACATCTCTTAGCCTAACCAGCTTGACTCAGTCAACAGTTAAAATTATTTTCACATTTGATGAATCTTGGTAATTCAAAAAGTTATCAGCCATCTGACTAACATGGTGGGCACATCAACATTCAAGTATTACACTGCATGTTCCAATGTCTCTTCATGCATACAGCTCTTCATACAGACACTCAACGGTCTAAACTACCCAAGAACAGTACCACAGTGAATATTAATAGCACCAATGTACAGCTGATTTTGTCACTACTGTTCCAACTCCAATTCACTTGTATCAACTGGCAGCAATATCATGCCAAAAGACTGAATATAAGAACATGTACATTTTACCAGAGCAGAAAACAACTCTAAAAGATACCAAGATTTACAAAGGACATGACATCTTTATTTATCTTGTCAAAAAAAAAATGAAGTGAGCCGAGAACCACTAACGATGAGTCTGTTTGAATAAAATTAAATTCAAGGCCAAGAATATAAACACAGCTTCACCAAAAGGTGGTTGAGAGTGTGGAGAGGGAGGATAAAGCATTACGTTTATATATGAAAGTGAAACGAAAGCCAAAGATTATTATTGTAACAAATGATGGAGCAGGTTCAATAAGCTTCTCCTGATCCTATGTGCATTTTTAAATTCTTGAAATGAAACATAACATTACTGTATTACAGAAGTGTAATTATAAAAGTAGCTGGGATTTTGTGATTGTTAGTAACACCCATCAATTATATTAAAACATTTGTGTAATAAGATTATATGGACATGGATTTGAGGTAGCCACTGGAAATGGAACCTTGAGCATAAGTGTCATCTTTGAAGCAAATATTTAAGGCATTTTGTCACTTCTCCAAAATGTTACTTTCTTCCCTCTGAATACTTCTTGAAATTTCTTTTGCTGCTGGTTGTGCACTTTTCAAACTAGCATTACAAGACACAAATCAAGAAACCCAACATAAATGCAAATTGTCAAAACTGTGTCACTAAGTCCTACCATGTCTTGGTTCTTGCATCGTACCAGATTTTCTAATTCATTTTGTCTCCTCACCTTATATTTTTAAAAATTCAATCTTAATTTTGCATATTTGATTGAAATAATTCTTCAAATGTTTCTTACATATTCTTCATACATGAATGTTGCAATTTCTTTGATTAAAATCAATATTTTCTTCCACAGTATAACCTTCATCTTTTATCAAAGCACCTTTTGGAAATTAACGTGATAAATGCAGAAGTGACACTTGAGTACTTTTCCTTGCTAAATCATGCGAGATAGATTTAGGGAGCAACAAATTTTTAAAAAATCTTTCACAAGCAAACAATTTTGTAGAAAAACTAAGTGACAAACTAATATTCAAAAGTAAGCCAATAAGATGATTCAGTACACTGTGTCCATAATTAACGAGTGACTGATACTATTTCAATATTTTTGATTAAAACACCAAGAATTTCAGGGTGGAAATACAGGGAAAAGCAAACTGAAAGAAAGAGTACATGGAAATGCTGCTACTTGAGAGAGATTTTCACTGGCCAATGCTTTGCTAAAGCTGGTAAAATGGAACCAAATCAACTTTTCAATGGATTTGGTCCCCTTCAACCAGCTGTAGCTATGCATTGATCACAACTAGGAAGAAGAGTGAAAACAATACTCACTCACTGCCATTACCACTGGTATGTCACCAATTCATCAACCCAGACACCTTGGTTAGAAAATGAATTATGCAATGTACAATATTCTGAAAAAATTGACTTTGATATAAAGATAACAGTCAAACCACTTAAATTGGACATAACTTTAAACTCAAAATGTTGTCCTTTAATTTCACTGCAATTAGTACGCGTCTGTATATCTACTTGTACTGAAAGTACTGTTGCATTGTATTTTAACTGATATGAACTGTGAAGGTAAAATTTATGGCATGAAATGGTTTTCATCAAATGCCATCGTGAACAATTCAATACTGTTGCTGTATTCCATTAAATAAAAAGGAACTTAAAATAAAATCTCAACTTGAAGTTTTTACAAGGTATTGAAATATTTGTCAATTAGTAAACATCATGTAAATCATGCTATTGTTTCAAAAGGATTAAAACTAACAGAAAAAGCTACATTTGATGGTTCAACACACGGGGGAAAATATATAACCTGAAAATTGTACACTATTATAATGACTTAATAGCTCCATAACTTGATTAATTTATAAAAATTTTCATATAATTTGTTAAAAAAATTGATTCAGGAAAAAAATTTGCCTGTAACATGCTTTTGATTCCAAGTATAGTCAACTGTCAGCGTTAACATATTCATAAATATAATAGTTACAGACTCATTCAGAAAATCTCTTTTTGATTTGGAAAATTATATGTATTACTCACTAAAATGTTAGATTGCATCGAGCTCAGTTAGAAACTGTTAAATTAAATTTTGCAATAATGTCTCAGCCAAAAACATACACGACATGAAATTTAAAATTCTGCTCTCTTCACTGAAAAAATGTACTTGGATACAGTATAACAAAGATAAAATATATTGCTTGTGTATCTGTAATCAGACATGGCAGCTTAAAAATACTCTGGTGAATTTGTGTTTGACTGTACAGCAGTACCCTTGAACATCCTTTAGTCACCTTCATAGAGGTACTCTCATATCTGCAATGCAGTTACAGTTACTGACTGACACAAGTTGAACAGTGCATTCATTACTCAGAATAGGAACTAAACGCAGCACATTAGGGAATTAGATGATAGCAATCGCAGTTCGGTAGCAATGAAAACAGTGCACTTGAAATTTAATGTTAAACAAAAATGTTCATCATTCTAGATTTCAACTACAAAGAGAAATACCCGAGTTCACAATGAATGCCATCATTAAAGTGCACATTTATCAGCAAGTTCAGGCAAAGAGGAAATACATTGGGTTATGAATTGCTTAAATTTGCTTGTCAATTATGCTGCACCTCACAAGCAGCCACTAATCCTCAGAGTCATATTACTCATAAGAACTTACTGGATTTGTACAGCAAACTCAAACTCACGGTACAAAGTTTGGGCTTGCATGCATTAGCGCAAGTATCCCGTCACTGAAAATTATTCATGAAATATTGAAAAGGCAATAGCTTAAAGAGCTGTATCTCATTCCTGTTTGCAATCATTCTTTAAAGAGTTATTTTTAAAATCATGATTCTTTTGTCTTTATACATCTTTCTGCTCTTGCTTTGCTTCCTCAATTTACCATTCTCTGACTGTTCTCACTTTGTTTTAAAACATAAAATCTCATTAGCAAAGGTAAGTCATTTGTCCCAAGTATCCCAAAGCCCTCATCATGCCATTACCAGTTTAAACCCTCAGAAATTTAAAGGGCAAAAAACGCGAGAGCTACTCAGTGCTGGAAACAGTCGAAATAATGTGCACATTGTGTGCTGCCTCCCTCCAGTAAAATGTGAACCATTAAGACAGCTTCATTAATTACATGGTATGGCTTATCTTGTTTTGACAGTTCACCAATAAAGCATTTATGAAGTCTGTACAACTTATGCCAGTCAGAACTAAATTAAACAACTGGTTCAAATGATACATTCTGTGGGTACATAAAATATATATGATGGATGAAATGGTTTGGTTTACAATTAAAAAGAAAATGTTTAATAATAAAGAAGATTCCCCAAATTCAACTGCACAATCAAAATGACCAGAAGAATGATGATAGTGTCATGGATATGGGAAAGGGACAGGAGAATAAGTACCAACCAGGGACTTTTGTTCAGTGCTCTAGAGGACAATGGAATTACTTATCAGATGCAGATTTGAAGATCACCAGAAAAAAATATTCTTAATTGACAGCAACCAATATAGTTGCTTATCAGAAGGGAAGGATCCTATCTAGCCAACCTAGTGAACAGGGTTACATACAAAGCTGACTGTGGCAAATTTGAGGATATGATATATTTAGACTTCCTGAAAGTAAGTGACACAAATCCAAAAAAAGTTAATTCGCAAACTGAGTTAGGGTTAGGGTAACCCTAATCTTATCACTGGTGTTCAGATTAGTAATAAATTAGCATAAAATATTTAGCATAAAATAAAATTAGCAACAAATATTTAAAGAAACACACATTTCTTTGTTGGTGAGAGTGCTGGTCCCCAGGCATTAGTGTTGAACTATTGCTGTTTCTAATTTGTACAAGAGGTTTGGACTTAAAGTCAATGTAAATCTGTTGTTTTGCAAACAGTGTCAAACTAAGCAAGCCAGTGTATTGGCAAAACAATTCCAACATTCATACAATGAGTCTGTTCAAGTCAATGTGCAGAGCGAGGGCTGATTGCCTTTACTGCTACCATATAAAGTCAACAAAAAGGCAAGAGAAACGAAAATAATGTAGCATAATGTAGATGCGCAGGGGAACTGCTCAGGCTAGCAAAAAGTTGCAAATGGAGTTTCACGGGTACCACTGCCATTCATCTTTCTAACCCAAATTTGGTCCTGCGAACTGCCATTCTGTTGCTTAAAGTGACGTGGCACTACAAACTTGAGTTTCGTGCATGTGCAGTCACTATGCTGTCTAGTAATGGTATTGACAATAAACACAGCTATGAATAACAGACTTAATTTGAAAAAAAAATCCAGCTTATGCCTTCTGTGTATACCAAGTTATCATTGGCAGCTGAAGTAGTATGGCTGAGTTAGATGCGAAACTAACCCAAAACTAAAAGGAAGTTTTCCAATACTCCCTTCTAAATACGAACATGGTACCTACCATTTTTCCCAATACTTTCTTCCAAAAATATGTTCAATACTTTTATAACTCAGTTACAGTCTTTACTTTCTTGTTTATGATAAACAGCACTGAAATAAGAGACTGCTCCACGTCTGAAACTCTCCAAGACGTTGATGTCTATCTTCCTTGTCCCATCCTCAAAGAACAATGCTGACTTAGTTAATTGTATTATGACTACCTAATGTCATGTTACAATCCCTGAGGAAATCATAAATCAAAAAAAAATGAAATGACCCCCAATTGACGAAATTACCAACAAGATTTATCTCCAGTTTTTCCAACTTTAACACTAATCAAAATCAACATAAACTAAACATGAAAGTTCAGGCAAATGATACCTGAAATAGAACAGTAAATTTCACTTTAAATACTTGATTTCTAGATGTGGCTGGTTTTCACTGCAATCTTGCATTGCACCTCCATTAGAGGCATACTGCTGATTGTTATTATTCTTTTCTAATCTATAGATGCCTTATAACTCCTTGCAAACTCTTCCCATTTTGGTCTGTTGAAGTCTGGACTTACACCCATCAATTGAGACGTGAGAATAATCCTTCGATGAACTTACCTTTGGCTTCAAAGTCAAACCTTAGATTTTCGATCCATCTGAATAATTTAAATTTCTAATGAAGTCAGGGCAATTCTCCTCAGGCACATTGCCAGCTAAATGAACACTACATGCCATTCCTATAGTTTTCACCTTCCTTTCTCTGACCTCACACTACATGTGGGATTCTTTGAACTGCCTTAATGTGAGGCATTCTGGCAATTTCTGAAGTCCAGCATTTTACTTAACGGTGAATCTTCAAACTTCCCCAAACCAAAATTTACCTCCAAAGTATTCATATCAACCATAAAATAGATGGCAATAGTAATACTCAGATATTTCCAAAACAAATTCAGAAACATGCCTTTGATAAATATTTGACTACTTTAACTACCATTATATTCTAAATACCTACCAAGGCCACTCTATGCCAAACTTAAGCTTTCCTCCCAGTTAAGCAAGAATAAATACATTTTTATGTCCTGCCTTTTCCTTCAGCCACTTAAAAACAAAATCTAATTTTACCACCCTTCAGTTCTGTCCAGGGAATAACTTCTCATTTCTTGAATTTCTTAAACGCTCACGATTAAAACCAAATTCCTTCATTATTCCCATCTAGGCTTGTAATGTTTCTATTTTTAGTCCTATTACATGTTAATGGACTGCTTGAAAATTTCTCAAAAAAAACTCTTCATATCCTGTATTAGCTGAGGCATAGAGTTGAACAGAGAGCAATTATGCTGGCACTGCATAAGACATTGGTTGGTAACATTGTGTGCAGGAGTAAAATTCACATTAGGAAGGCTTTCACTACATTGAAGGGGGTGCAGAGAAAATTTAAGAAATTGTTGCCTCAGCTGGAGTGTTTTAGCGATGAAATGAAGTTGAGCAAATTGGGATTCTTTTTCTTCCAGCATAGGAGATTGAGAGGAGGCACAATGGAGATGAATAAAATTATGAGGGGTATAGATAAGGAGAGGCTTCACTCCTTGATGGAGGGATCGATGACCAGGAGATAGATTTACAGTTCAGGGCAGGAGGTTCAGAGAGGTGAGGAAAACTTTCTTCACCCAAAAGGTTGGTAGGAAACTGAAACTGTCTTTAAAGATGGGAAACACAGAAATCCTCAAAACATTGAAGTATTTAGATGTGCGTTTGCGATAACAAGGAATAGAAGGCCATGGGTGTAGGGCTGGAAGATGGGATTAAACTAGTTAGATGGGTACTTTTGCCTGGTGCAAACGTGATGGACTGAAGGACCTTTTTCTGTGCTTATATCTATTTATGATTCTATAAGTTTATGCTTCCTTCTCTTGGTCTCAATTAGAGAATCCTTTTCAGTAATCTTCCACTAACATTGCTGAAGTATTATTTGTTCAATAAATTTATTTTCTTTTACGAACCAATAATCTGTACTTTTTTTTGTAAACGCTATCTTAAAAATGTATCCCTGCCACTGCTGTTTGTGATGTATTTAAATTTTCATTTGGTAAATCTCTCATTACTAATTGTTGAGGTTTGCCATTGTTTTCTCCTAATCAATTTACAAGTCCCTGAAACAGGCTAATTTTCAGTCATTTTGAATTCCTCCTTCACTGTATTTTCAGTGGATGATCAGTATTTCACAATTTTCTTTTCTCTTCACATCTTAGGTCATTTACTCAATGCTAAACCCAAACCGAACATTATATCCCATTTTATGGACATAGATTATCATCAGAATTCGGGTTCAGATTCAGGAATTGCATCAATGGATTTCTAACATGGTAATTTTTAAAAATAATATTTCATGCGATGTGGGGGTCACAGCTAAGGCCATAATTTTCTGTCCATTCCTAACTGTCCTTGAATTCAGTGGCTTGCTAGGCCATTTCAGACAGCAGTTACAAGTCAACCACATTGCTGTGGGTCTGAAGGCACACAGAGGTAAGGTGCTAAAAGATGTTGGTGAAATAGATGGGCTTCTGCAATAAACAACAAGTTTTATGGTCACTATACTGAGAACAGGTGTCCATTGCTGATTTATCCATTGAATTAAAATTCTACCACCTTGCTGTCTCACCAGAGGCTTACCTTCGGGTTCTGGAATACTAGTCTGGTGATGTAGTCGCTACGCTCTCAACATCTCACGTCATTACTTAAGAAAGGAGGAAAATCTTAAACCAGGTTAACTACAGACTACAGAATATTGGTTGTGGAGAAGTTATTAAAATATTTCTGACACTTTGAGGTGATCAAATATTCACTGAATAATTAAAATAACATCTGGATAAAGAAAATGTATAGCGGCAAAACAAAAGTATCGAGTACAAAAACAATTAAAGTGTTAATAACCTACTGCTGTTAGCGAGAGTGAAATTTCAGAGCAAAACTCTACAGAGAGAGAGCATGCAGACTCACATTCCTTAGTATTCTTGTCAGTAAACAACAGTTACTATGAGGCATCATTGAAGGCAGGTGTCATTTAGATAATTTTGAATCAAACTCTAGAGAGATGTTATCACATACCTATGGAGCAGGTGGGACTTGAACTCAGGCCTGCTGGCTCAAAGGTAGGGATGCTATCTGCACACCACAAGACACTACCAGATGTCATAGATTAAGTAGAAAGTGAGGACTGCAGATGCTGGAGATCAGAGCTGAAAATGTGTTGCTGGAAAAGCGCAGGTCAGGCAGCATCCAAGGAGCAGGAGAATCGACGTTTCGGGCATGAGCCCTTCTTCAGGAATGAGGAAAGTGTGTCCAGCAGGCTAAGATAAAAGGTAGGGAGGAGGGACTTGGGGGAGGGGCGTTGGAAATGCGATAAGTGGAAGGAGGTCAAGGTGAGGGTGATAGGTTTCCGATATGGCTAGGAAGAACTGTTTGTTTAGTGTATGGATTCTTCTGTGAATGAAGAAGCGTAGAGGTCCTTTGCAGGTCCGTGAGTGTTGTCCTGAGCTGGGGTAGGTCTTGTTGCAGGGAATGTAGGTAGCGGCGCATGGCTGCAAGCGTGGAGCGAAGGATCCATTTCTGTTATGGCGAGGAAGAACTGTTTGTTTAGTGTATTTTTCCAATATGGTTAGGAAGAACACCCTCACCTTGACCTCCTTCCACCTATCGCATTTCCCTAGCCCCTCTCCCCTACCTTTTATCTTAGCCTGCTGGACACACGTTCCTCATTCCTGAAGGGCTCATGCCCGAAACGTCAATTCTCCTGCTCCTTGGATGCTGCCTAACCTGCTGCACTTTTCCAGCAACACATTTTCAGCGTCATAGATTAAGTGACAGCTAAGTTATGACATTTGGAACCTAGAAAGCTACTTTCACAGTACTAGCTACATGTACATCACTACCTACTGGCACATCACCTAAAGCTAGTCATTTTCTCAATGAAATTCTCACGAGACAGATATGAAAGTTTTCAAATTAAGTGCACTAAACATGTTGAAAAAAAATGCAGCATACCGTCAGTACTACAATGAACTGGCATCCTTACATTTTGATAAGAGTGGTGTTTGAACCCATGGGGAATGCTGCTAGGTTAACCAGTTGGTACAGTAACAATGTAACCCTTATGTAGAATCCTGGCAAATTCATAGCACAATGCAAATCCATGCAATTTGTTCTTTTTTATAACTTATTCATGGGATGCAGCAATTTGTGGCTGAGACTGTATTTATCACCCATTCCCAATTGCCCTAGTGCTGCCTTCTTGAACCACTGCAGTCTTTCTGCTATAGGTATCCTACAGTTATTGTCAAAGGCTACTTCACCTGATAAAGGAACAGTGCTCCAAAAGCTTGTAATTTCAAATATACCTGTTTTGGACTATAAACTGGTGTCATGGGACTTCTGACTTTGTCCACCCCCAATCCAACACCAGCACCTCCACATCAGAGCTATTTAGAAAGGTAGCTCAAGGCTTTGACCAAGCAACAGTGAAGCAATGTCAATAATGAGCAGCTTGGAGAGGGATTTGCAGGTCATGATGACAGGATTGAAAAATGCTGTTGAAAAGCTTTTTGAATTACAGCAGTGCATCTTGCAGAAGGTGCATATTGCTGTCACTATGCATTGATGGTGAAGGGTGTAAATGTGGAATGCACTGGATAGGGTGCCAATCAAGCTGGCTGCTTTGCCCTGGATGATGTCAAAGTTGAATGTTGATGGGGCTGTACTCATCCAAGCAAGTGGAGAGATTCTATCACCCTCCTAATTTGTGCCTTTTGAATGAAGAACGCCATTAGGTAGTCAGGAAGTCAGTTGCTCACTACAGATTTCCTAGCTATTGATCTGCTTTTATATCTATATCTTTGTAATGCTATGAAGACTCTTTTCTTTTGAGGATTAATACCTAATAATTGTGGATAGTGATTCACTTGAGTTACTTTGATTGTTTAAGAAAAGGACATTGGGACATTGGGACATTTAAATATAAATTTCTTGGAAGTCACATGGCTTAAGCTAATTGCTTGGACTTGCTCAAAATTGCACTCAGTTTATGGCTGCCAGGAGTTAGTCTTTGTGTTGATATTCTTTTGAGTTCAGGAGGGCTACAGCCTGTAGAGAGAGAAAAGCTACTCAGAACATCCTCTCTGGAGTGAACACTTTGAGGGCTCAGTGTGATGGATATAATACTGACCCTCCTGTTGTCCTAGAAAGCCCTTAAAATAAGTTTTCTTGGTGATTCCTGAAGGAATTGCATTTGTAAAAGTCCCAGTGAAAATTGCCCACATTTCATGGCACCCTTCTGCATGTGCCAGGAAACTGATTGACAATTATTTTGAACATTTCGTATCCTTTAATCTACCCTTTTATTCCTTCAATAACTAACCATTATTCAACTAAAATTGTTTTCTTAAAATTATTCTCTGTAGGGAAGGTTCTTCATTTTTTTCTTAACTGGTTTGCACATTTTATATATGCCTGTGTGGTTATTTAGAAGAGTAAATATTTATACTTTTAGATTTAAAACTATATTAATGAGCTTTACAATTTGGTTGAATACATACTATTTTCAGAATAAATTAATAAATTTGCCATTTTCTAAAGCAACCTGTTTTGTTTTCATAGAATCCCTATAGCATGAGAGGAGGCCATTTGGCCCGAGTCCATACAAGATCTCTGAAGAGCATCTGACCCAGACCCAGTTCTGCCAAATCCCATCACCACACATTTTCTATGGCTAATATATCTAGTCTACACAACGGACAATTGCAGTCCCGTCAGTCCATTTAACCTGCAGATCGTAGACTGTGGGAAGAAACCATAGCACCTGGAGGAAGCCCACACAGACAGGGGAAAATATGCAGATGCTACACAGTCACCCAAGGCTGGAATTGTACCCACCTCCAGGGCACTGAGGCAGCAGTGCTAATTACTGAGCCACTGTGCTGCCGTCATTTTATTCTAAATCTAATATAAATGAAGCACACTTTGGCTACATCACTGATGGGCGAAAGAACTTATACATATATTGTGACCAGTGCAGTAATGCGACTGGAGAAATATGCATTTCTCCAATTTCAGTTGTAACAATCTGGCTGGTTCAGCTCAGTTGCAGGTTAATAAAAACGACAAGGATGTTGAAGGTGGGAAATTCAGTAATGCTAATGCCAGTGAAAGTTAAGTAACGATGGTTAGATTTTTCAGTTTTGAGATGGTCATTGCCTCGCACTTGTGTGGAGTGAATGTTAAGGAAAAGTTGAAAGATATAGCTGAAGAGATATATGTGGTTTGAGGTTCTCTCAATGAGTTTGTTGGGACCAGATATTTAAACTAGCTTTACTGGACATTCCACTGAGTGGAGTTCAAGAAAAGTATGTGTAATCTTTACAGAGTAAAAAGTGAATAAACAACACAAAATCCATCTCACAGTTAAAATAATCAAATCATTACAACTGATTTTTTCAAAATTCCCACATGAATTGATATCTAAGAATACCTGGGATTGCCTCGCAGTGCAGCATGATGAAGAGCATTGAAACCATTGTTGTTAGTAATTGTCACATCTGCACCAGATTCTAGCAGCACAGAGAGCATATCATCGCGTTTTTTGCTTATTGCATCGTGAAGGGGTGTGTCACCTTCAGAGTCCTGCAGGGATACACAACATAAATTTAAAATAAGTTTAAAAGCAATAAGTTTCCCTCCCTCTAAGTTCAAAGAAGATCATGTCAAAATAAACTAATAATCTAGACATTTTATAAGCAGATGAAGATAGAACAAAAATACAACTTACAAAAACTACCTAAATGCAATACCTAAAATTTGAATCATATTCATTAATTTGGATGTCTCCAGCATTTTGGAGAATGCACCGAACACAAATTCTCTATGACTGCTCATGCTAAATTACATTATTCTGAACTGAATAACAGAATTCAGAATGAGCAAATCATAAATCAATTCGTTCCAAACATTATGAGTGTCATTCAGTTCTCAAAGACAGATTCATTAATCACAAATATTTCATTTTCATAAAGGAAAGCTTTAAAAACTGGCTGACATTTTCTAACATAATGTAATTTCTGTGGAGATCACCACAGTGAAAAATGGAGTAAAAGTTTAGGGGGAAAAAAATAGCTTCAATTATAGTTGGTATAGTCATGACTTAAAAATTATGGAAATACACCTGCAATTATTCCAGCATAAAATAGGATTAATCAAAGTGTCTGTATGAGGTTTAAAAAAAATGTTAATATGCTATTGCCTTTATTCTTACTTGCATTTCTCTCTTCAAACAGGCATTATCTCTGCCTTGCACCTTTAAACCTTACTTTTGGTCGTTTTTTAAATCAGTTGCAGTTAAGTGCAAAATATTCAGCAATATTCAAAACTGCCTGAAATGAATTTCATTTAGTTTTATTTTGTAAAAATATGAATATTTAGAATGATTAACGACTGAATTTGGTAGAAAAAATCATAAATGCTAAGTGTAAGCCAAAGTGGAAAATTAGCAAACTTCAATATTTAAAGTTTTAACTTTAACAGTGATCAAACATTCTATTCCTCACCTGGAGGCTTGGATGGCATCCAAGGTCAAGCAAAGTTTTAACAACTTGCAAATGACCTTTATTTACAGCAATATGCAATGGAGTCTGCCTTCGCTTATTCCGAGCATTGAGATCAGCTCCTCCTCGATGTAAAACATCAATTACAGCACCTTCATCCCCAAACGAAGCATGGTGAACGGCTCGGTCTCCATCTTTATCCTTTGAAGAAAGACACCCAATCATATAAGAAGGGCAAAGAAGCCATGCCCTAGAGTGCAAAATATACTCTAACTTCTGGGACTTCAGCTGTTTCAATCAGTGGTCATTTATCCTAAATTGCTTTAATCCCATCCGAGACATTTTAGTGCTTGAAACAGCAGCCAAGTTGATATTTCTAACATAATCAAAAAGAAAATTGACTCAAAATTTCCCAAAACAAACACAAGTCCTGCTCTTGCTTATGTTCTTAAAGTGAATGCAAATTGTGTAAAACACTAAAGCTGATGCCCAGACGTGAAGGGGACTGAATGCAAAAACATTTGAAAATTTGTAGACAAAGAAAAAAGGTCCGAAAGTATTTTTTTGGACAAGCAATCAAGTAATTAAAGCACTTGTCATGATATTGTGAAATGCAAATACTTCTCGGCCTTTTCAAATGGGTGAAACTATTAGACTTCAAACAGCCAGAAACATGAGTATTCATTCATTTACCTTCATTATCTTCAAGATTGTGGACCAACATGTCCAGTTACCAGAGTGATCTTAAGCATGACAGTGCAGTTAAAATAAACAATGATGGACATCCCTCTGTACCCATGAGAGTCCCGTTCCTGAGAACCCCACAAATCATGAAATTTGTGAGTGTGGAGTTTTTAAAGAGAGGTTATAAATCGCAAATATGCAGGTTTTGCCTGTGGGTGTTGACTTTTATTGTTACTTATTTTGGCCCAGATAGACAAATTTGCAATTGGTGATCTGATGGATAGAGAACTTACTGTACTAATAACAAAACACATTGCTTCAGGATTATGGACATTTTTGCTTTGAGAATTATTACCCAATGTGACAGAATTTTAAGTCACTACCACTTTGTTAAGACTAATTAGATACAGATAACAAAGAGTGGCCTTGCCAATGATGGCCACATCGCATGACTGAACAGAAACAGCTACTGAAAATTTCCAGGCACCAGCATCAAAATATTTAGTACATGACTGAAGTCTGCACATTAAAGATCAACAGAAAATAATACATTACACAAATATGAAAATCTGTGGGTTTAAACTACCACACACAAAATATTTTGTATACTCAGCTAGGATTCAGCTAAACTCTCCACATTCCACCATGACAGATTTTGAGTGAAGTCTTTCACATGCTCAGTTACTTGGCAATCAGCTCATCTTTCTCACCACCACCTCTCCGCCCCCCCCAACCTCACACACACACACACCTTCCCAATTCCTCCACCACCACTACACCATCTTTCCACAGAAAACTTTTCATTCATTGACCCAGCACCTCCATTCTCAATGCTACTAAATTGCTCCACGATGCCTTGAGGTTGGGCAGCTGAAGTGGAAAACTAGTGATATTGATGATGGATAAACAGAAACATTTTATAGGTGAGAGATTAATTCATTTACAGATGTGACAGAAAAGCAGATGTCTGACTCCATGCCACATGGCCAGCCTTTGCCCACTACTCTTCTTGATGATAGGAATCCAGAGCACTGAAATCTGTATTTCAAACAACACCGAGCCTGTTTATTACAGAAATTAGCTCAACAGCAATGAATTCAAGATAGACGCTATATGACAGCACATTATTTCTGTTTCATCTAAGTCCACCTGCCAATTTCAATGTGGGAACTGCTGCAAACATTATACGATAACAGCATTGGGCATACAACAAAATGTAGGCGAAAGAGAGTACTATAGATGCTGGAGATCAGAGTCAAGACGTGTGTGGTGAGCAGTTCAGGCAGCATCTGAGGAGCAAGAAAATCGACGTTGTCCTTATTCCTGATGAAGGGATTTTGCCTGAAACATCGATTTTCTTGCTCCTCGGATGCTGCTTGACCTGCTGTGCTTTTCCAGCACCACTCTAGACTCCTGGAACAAAATGAGTCCAAGGATTCATCATAACTGCAAATAACTGGATTGTAGTGGTAAAAGTTGCTTTTAGAAAATAAATATCATTTTCCAAAAAGTTCTCAAAGATCAACTAGCATATCTTTTGAAATTTGGTAGCCTATACTTCTCTTGTACCACTCCTTACCAGATCCCAATTCGAAATGAGCAAATCCCCTGCCTTCTTTTCTTCCCTTTAGCACGTTGTTCCTTCACAAATAATAATCAAATTCACCTATGAATGCTGCAACTGAAACTGCCTCCTCCACACACTAGGTCAGAATCACATACTACATAAAGACAAAAATCACAACACCAGGTTATAATCCAACAGGTTTGAATGGAAGCACTAGCTTTCGGAGTGTTGCGCCACCTGAAGAAGGAGCGGCGCTCTGAAAGCTAGTGTGCTTCCAATTAAACCTGTTGGACTACAACCTGGTGTTGTGTAATTTTTAACTTTGTACACCCCAGAGCAACACCGACATCTCCAAAATCATACAAAAAGACAATTGTTCTCATATAGTAGTCATGATTTGGAGATGCCGGTGTTGGACTGGGGTGTACAAAGTTAAAAATCACACAACACCAGATTATAGTCCAACAGGTTTAATTGGAAGCACTATCTTTCAGAGTGACGCTCCTTCATCAGGTGATAGTGGAGTGATAGGATTGAGCCCTCCACTATCACCTGGTGAAGGAGCGACACTCCGAAAGCTAGTGTGCTTCCAATTAAACCTGTTGGACTATAACCTGGTGTTGTGTGATTTTTAACTTTGTTCTCATATAGTTTATCTTCTTTTGTCAATTATTTTAAATCTACCTTCTCTCATCTTGTTCTTTTCACTAATGGAATGTTTCTCCCTTTTCACTGGTCTAGACCCCTCGTTGTTTGAATACTTTTGCCAAAATCTCTTCTCAGCCTTCTTTTCTCCAAGAAAAATAGTCCTAACATAATTAATAATCTTCATAACTGCAGTTCTTCATCACTGGAATCATTCTTATGAATGTTTTGTACATTGTCTCCAATTCCTTCACGAGAGGGTTTAGATATAGATGCAATACTCCTGCTGAGACCAAACTTGCAAAATGTCCATTTACAGAGAAGGAAGTGCTGGATGTCTTGAAACGGGTAAAGGTAGATAAATCCCCATAACCTGATCAGGTGTATCCGAGAACTCTGTGGGAAGCTAGAGAAGTGATTGCTGGGCTTCTTGCTGAGATATTTGTATCATCGATAGTCACAGGTGAGGTGCCAGAAGACTGGAGGTTGGCTAACGTGGTGCCACTATTTAAGAAGGGTGGTAAGGACAAGCCAGGGAACTATAGACCAGTGAACCTGACATCGGTGGTGGGCAAGTTGTTGGAGGGAATCCTGAGAGACAGGATGTACATGTATTTGGAAAGGCAAGGACTGATTAGGAATAGCTTTGTGCGTGGGAAATCATGTCTCACAAACTTGATTGAGTTTTTTGAGGAAGTAACAAAGAGGATTGATGAGGGCAGAGCAGTAGATGTGATCTATATGGACTTCAGTAAGGCGTTTGACAAGGTTCCCCAAGGGAGACTGATTAGCAAGGTTAGATCTCGTGGAATACAGGGAGAACTAGCCATTTGGATACAGAACTGGCTCAAAGATAGAAAACAGAGGCTGGTGGTGGAGGGTTGTTTTTCAGACTGGAGGCCTTTGACCAGTGGAGTGCCACAAGGATCAGTGTTGGGTCCTCTACGTTCTGCCATTTACATAAATGATTTAGATGCGAGCATAAGAGGTACAGTTAGTAAGTTTGCAGATGACACCAAAATTGAAGGTGTAGTGGACAGCGAAGAGGGTTATCTCAGATTACAACAGGATCTTGACCAGATGGGGCAATGGCTGAGAAGTGGCAGATGGAGTTTAATTCAGATAAATGAGGGGAGCTGCATTTTGGGAAAGCAAATCTTAGCAGGACTTATACACTTAATGGTAAGGTACTAGGGAGTGTTGCTGAACAAAGAGACCTTGGAGTGCAGGTTCATAGCTCCTTGAAAGTGGAATCGCAGGTAGGTAGGATCGTGAAGGCGGTGTATGGTATGCTTTCCTTTATTGGTCAGAGTATTGAATACAGAAGTTGGGAGGTCATGTTGCGGCTGTACAAGACATTGGTTAGGCCACTGTTGGACACTATTGTATGTGCAATTCTGGTCTCCTTCCTATCGGAAAGATGTTGTGAAACTCGAAAGGGTTCAGAAAAGATTTACAAGGATGTTGCCAGGGTTGGAGGATTTGACCTATAGGGAGAAGCTGAACAGGCTGGGGCTGTTTTTCCTGGAGCATTAGAGGCTGAGGGGTGACCTTATAGAGGTTTACAAAATTATGAGGGGCATGGATAGGGTAAATAGGCAAAGTCTTTTCCCTGGGGTCGGAGAGTCCAGAACTAGAGGTCATAGGTTT
Organism: Chiloscyllium punctatum; assembly: GCF_047496795.1. Taxonomy (NCBI): domain Eukaryota; kingdom Metazoa; phylum Chordata; class Chondrichthyes; order Orectolobiformes; family Hemiscylliidae; genus Chiloscyllium; species Chiloscyllium punctatum. The sequence goes on from NC_092743.1 coordinate 127,149,410, forward strand.
AGGGTGAGAGGGGAAAGATATAAAAGAGACCTACGGGGCAACCTTTTCACACATAGGGTGGTACGTGAATGGAATGAGCTGCCAGAGGAAGTGGTGAAGGCTGGTACAAATGCAACATTTAAGAGGCATTTGGATGGGTATATGAACAGGAAGGGTTTGGAGGGATATGAGCCAGTTGCTGACAGGTGGGACTAGATTGGGTTTGGATATCTGATTGGCATAGAAGGGTTGGATCGAAGGGCCTGTTTCAATAATGTACATCTCTATGACTCTATGGCTCTAAATTAAAATAAAAAGTTAGCTAAATTTAGACGTAAGATCATGCTGTAAGTTTTTCCCGCTAAAGGTGCGGCAGTGGGGAAGACAGCGTCCAGGATCCTATGTCAAGGCTTTTCCTCTTTTTCCGCTTTTTCTTTTTTCCCCTTCGTCTTTTCTCAGTTTTATTTAGCATTCACTCAAATTTATCTGATAAAGAGTTCATCAGCAGGAAGGTGGCTTCCATGGGTTCTAGAGCAGCTGCAGCTCAGAGGCAGTGTGGTTACAGAGTCGACTTGCCTGTGAAGCCTGAAGCAGGACTCTCATGTCCGCCTGGCAGTGGCCCAGGGACGCTGGCAACAGCACCGCATGGGCTGGTATAGCCCAGTGCGAGGAATCAGCCGGAGGTACAGCCCGGACCAGGGACTCTGTGGGGGTACATCATGAGTCGGTGTAGCTCAGAGTAAGGTTTCTGGTGGCAGCATGGCGTAATCCAGTGTAGCTCAGAGCAGAGTCTCTGGCAAAGGCATGGTGTTGCCCAGTGTAGCCCAGAGTGGGGACGTTGGCGGGGGCAGGGTGTGGGCTGGTGTAGTGCGGAGCGGGCACTCTAGCGATAGCATGGCATGGGCTATTGTAGCTTGGAGCAGGGACTTTGGCGTCAGCATGACGGGGCCAGTATAGCCCAGAGCAGGCACTCGTGGTAGCATGGCGTGAGCTGGTGTAGCTCAGAGCGGTGACTCTGACAGAGGCATGGCGTGGGCCAGTGTAGCTCAGAGTGGGGATTCTGGCAGAGACGAGGCATGGGTCAGTGTAACCCGGAGAAGAGTCTCTGGAGGAGATATATGACATGGGTTAGTGTAGCCCGGAGCAGGGACTCTGGCCGCAGCATGGTGCGAGTCGGTGTTGCCCGGAGCAGGGACTCTAGCGGAGACATGGCGTGGGCTTGTGTAGCTGGGAGCGGGGATTCTGGCAGCAGCACGGTGTGAGCCGGTGTAACTCGGAGCAGGGATTCTGGCGATATCACGGCATGGGCCAGTGAAGCCCAGAGAGACACTGTAGCAGTGGAGGAGGAAATGTTGGACTCTGTCTAAGCTATCTTAAATTAACAGGTGCTGGCAGGTGGGACCAGATTGGGTCGAGATATCTGGTTGGCATGGATGGGTTGGAGCGAATGGTCTGTTTCTGTGCTGTACATCGCTATGACCCTGTGATTCTATAATGTGAATGGAGCCATACATGGTGACGGTACACACACTTCACTGTATTTTTTATTGAATACATGTGACAATAAATGATTCAAGTCAATTCAATATAATAAAGTTTTGCCCTACAGCACAGATGCCCTCAGAACATGACAGAATTTCATTTTTCAATCAACAGATTTGTAGTATGAAGGATAATAGGGACAGCCAATGGTTAATAATCCACTGTTTAATGATACTGACCTTGTGCAGGATGCAAAATGTCAAAATGACTTCAGCATAACCACATGTGCAATCAATCAGTAGCTAATAATGTGTTTGACCACTGTTCCCCTGACTTTTGCTCAGCTGCATCAGAGAATGTACGGTCACGGCAGAACTGCATAGAAATCCAAATCACGATTTGTTGAGTATTTTTAAACCATACATTTCTTAATGCTCTTTACAGGTCCTTTCCTTGATTCAACAAAGTATTTTCTTCAACATTTGCAGAGAGATTTATAAATCATGAATGATTTATAAATTCTAAAAGTACTTTGTATTCTTGCACCATCAACAATTCCTCATTTAAGAGGAATTGAGGAACAAAGATATAAGCAGATCATGGAAATCCACATCTGAAATGTGGGAACTTTTTTAAAAGCCGGTTTAGGACCAGCACGTTCCTATGAGGATGAAGAATAAAGATAGGAAAATTTGGGAATCCTAAGTGACAAAAAACATGAAAATTTTCGTCAAAAAGAGAAAGGAAGCATACCTAAGGTTTAGGAAAAATCAGACAGAACCCTTGAGGAATTTAAAGGGAGCAGAAAAGAACTGAAAACATGAAATCAGGAAGCTAAATATTCTTGGCAAGTAGGATTAAAGAGAATCCCAAAGCATTTTATACATATATTAGGAACAAAAGGGTAGCTAAGGAAAAGGAAGGTCCACTCAAGCACAAAGGAGGGAGTTTATATGTGGAGCTAGAGTAAGTGGGTGAGTACTTTAAATGAGTACTCTGCATCAATATTCACCAAGAAGAACATGATCGATGATGGCAAGAGTAGGGAGGGGCATGTTGATATTTTAGGGCATGTGGATATTGAGAAGAATGTTAGGTGCCTTGATCGAGGTATTTAAGTCTTCAAAGTCTGGTGGGATCTGTCCCAGGATACAAAGGAGCAAAGGGAAGAGATTGCTGGGGCCGACCTGTATCCTCTGCAGCCAAAGGCAAGGTACCAGAAGACTGGAGAAAAGCCAATGCTATTTCTTTATTAAAGAATGGCAACAGGGATAATCCAGGAAACAATAAGCTGCTGAGCCTTACATCAGTGTTATGGAAATTGTTTGACAAGATTTTTAGGGACAGAGCTAACACGCATTTGGAAAAGAATGGACTTATCAGGGATAGTCAGCATGGCTTAGTTTGTCTCTCAAATTTGATTTGAGTTTTTTGAGGAAGTGACGATGATGACGATGACTGATGAGGATAGGGCAGTGGATGTTGCCAACATGAAGTTCACTACAGCCATTTCACAAGGTCTCTCATGGTAGGCCAGCCCACTGTGGGATCCCACATAGTGCGTTTTCACAAAGCTATTGTGTAAAAATGGTAAAGTTGTAAATTCGGGAAAGCATGGCATAATCCCTTTAAGATACAGCGATTAGAAAGCTTAGAGTTTTAAAAATGAATGTTTGTAGGTAAGGAGCTGCAGGTGCTTGAATTGACACAATGTATCAAAAAGCTGTTCAGTAGGCAGGACCAAGCAGCATTTTTACTCAAGCAACAGTTTAAATTCAGCCAATTAATTTAAAAAGGCACTTGGAAACTAAGGACTAATTAAATTCAAATCTGATGGTGTTGACAAACTGAAACCAATCACACGATCAGAATTTCACATGGATAGGGGTATATAACACAGGGGCAATTAGACAGAGAGGGAGAGCCAACTGCCATCTGAAAGGTGTGAGCAAAGTGCCATTTGAGAAAGAAATACCAGGCTCGCTCAAGAAATCTCCACATTCTCTTAAAAAAAAAAGCACCATCTATCCATCAACGATACCATGGCACATTAATCTCTTATTCTAGACACCAGAATTCGGCAGATTGAGAAGGCATTTCGATCAGAGGAAGACATCAGGAGAGACAGAGGAGAAAGGCTGGAGAGGGCGGCACGGTGGCACAGTGGTTAGCACTGTTGCCTCACAGCGGTTAGCACTGTTGCCTCACAGCGCCAGAGATCCGGGTTTAATTCCCGCCTCAGGCGACTAACTGTGTGGAGTTTGCACGTTCTCACAGTGTCTGCGTGGGTTTCCTCCGGGTACTCCGGTTTCCTCCCACAGTCCAAAGATGTGCAGGTCAGGTGAATTGGCCATGCTAAATTGCCTGTAGTGTTAGGTAAGGGGTAAATGTAGGGGTATGGGTGGGTTGCGCTTTGGCAGGGCGGTGTGGACTTGTTGGGCCGAAGGGCCTGTTTCCACACTGTAAGTAATCTAAAAAGGACAGACAAACATTCTGGAAGACAAATCCAGTGTGAACTTTGAGAGATTAAGTTTTAATTCATTATTCTTATGAACTGGATTTATACAAATGGACCTGTTTTACTAAAATAGCATGCCTATTAGAATTTAATTCAGGAAGGGAATAAGCAGTGGTTAGAAGAGATTTATTCTATTTGTTAGCAATTCTGTTATTTTATTCACTGTTGGAGTTAGATAAATTGTTACTTGTTAATTACAGAGTGGGTGAAAGGATTCTATTTCATTTAACCACCCCTATATAACAGATTGGAGGCTAAGAGATAGGTTATACCACTTGTCAGACTTGTTTTATCACATTGAGAGGTGATATTTTCTGGGTGGTTCTGTTTTAATTATCAGAGGCATGTTGACGTCCGCTTTGTATCAGAGTTGGCAAGTCAGATACAAAATTGGTTTGGTCATAGAAGATGTGCGTGCGTGCATGTGTGGGTGGCTGTTTGGGGGGGTTGGGCTGTTGTGGAGGGGTGCTTTGCTGACTGGAGGTCTACCACCAGGTCTACTGTTCCACAAGGATCAGCACTGGGACCTCTGTTGTTTGTACATTTGTAAATAATTGAGATTAAAAAGTAGGTGGTCTGATTAGTAAGTTTGCAGATGACAAAAATTGGAGGAGTTGTGGATGGTGAGGAAAGTTATCAAAGGATACAGCATGATACAGGTCAGATGGAAAACTGGATGGAGAAAAGGTAAATGGAGTTTAATCCATAAATGTGTGAGATGATGCATTTTGGGGGGGGTCAAATGCAAGAGGAAAGTATACAGTAAATGGCAAGACCCTTCTGAGTACTGATATACAGGGCTACTTGGGGTGCAAGTCCAAAGATCCTGAAAGTGGTAACACAAGTGGATAAGGCAGTAAAGTAGTCAGATGGCATGCTTGCCTTTATGCAGGTCATTGAGTAAAAAAGCTAGCAAGATATTTGCAGCTGTACAAGACTTCAGTGAGGCCTCATTTGAGGTAATGTGTGTAGTTCTGATTGCCACACTACAGGAGGGACATCATAGGTCATACTTAGGTCCAATTAGTCCACACCGACTATGTTCTCAAATCAAACTAGTCCCACTTTCCTGTATTTGGCCCATATTCCTCCAAACCTCTCCTATTCATACACGTATCCTTTTAAATGTTGCAAGTGCGTCTGCATCCACCACATCCTCTGGCAGTTTGTCCCACATCCCAACCATTGTGTGAAAACGTTGCCCATGTCATTTTAAAATCTTTCTCCTTTCACTTTAAAAATATGTCACCCTAGGCTTGAACTCCCGACCCAACTGAAAACAACCCTTACTATTCAACTTACCTATGCCCCTATTCATTTTATGAACCTCTACGAGATCACTCCTCAGCCTTCTACACTCCAATGAAAAAGATGCCAGCCTATCTTTACAACTCAAATCTTCCATTCCTGGCAACATTTTGGTAACTCCTTTCTGAACACTCTAATTTAACAATATCTTTCCTATAACAGGGTGACCAGAACTATATACAGTACATCAGAAGTGGCCTCACCAACGTGCTGCACAACCTCAACATGACATCCCAACTCTGATGCTCAAAGATCTGAGAAATGAAGTCAAGCATGCTGTCTATATGTGATGCAAATTTCAAAGAATTATGAACCTGAACCCCGAGGTGACTCTGTTTTACAACTCTACTCAGGGTGCTACCATTAACTGTATCAGTACTGCCCTTGTTTACTTTATCAAAGTGCAACAACTCTTATTTATCCAAATTAAACTCCATCTGCCACTCTTCAGCCAACTGGCCCAATTGATCAAGATCTCTTTGTAATCTAATGAAACCTTTTTGGTGTCACCTGCGAACTTACTAACCATACCTCCTAAATTCCCCTCCAAATTGTTTATATAAATGACAAACAAAAGTGGAGCCAATACTGATCCCTGTGGAACGCCAATGGTCACAGGCTTGTTGTCCAAAAATAAACTACCCTCTATCTCTGACCGTTAAGCCAATTTTGCATCCATTTGGCAAGCTCTCTCTGAATCCCAATTGATCGAACTTTACTACTTAGTCTATCATGCAGAATCTTGTCAAAGACCAAGTAAACAACATCTATCGCTCTGCCTTCAATTATTTTGGTTACTTTCTCAAAAAAGTCAATCAAGTTTGAGAGACACAATTTTCCATGTGTAAAGCCATGCTGATTATCCCGAATGATTCCTTCCCTCTCCAAATGAATGTAAATCCTATTTTTCAGAATCACCTCCAACAACTTATCCACCAGCGATGTCAGACTCATAGGTTTATAGATTTAATGAGTTATACAGCATGGAAACAGACCCTTCGGTCCAACTCATCCATGCCGAGCACATATCCTAAATTAATCTAGTGCCATTTGCCAGCATTTGGCCTATATCCCTCTTAGCACTTCCTATTTAGATATCCATACAGATGCCTTTTAAACGTTGTAATTGTACCTGTATCTACCACTTCCTCTGGCAGCTCATTCCATACACGCATCACCTCTGCGTGAAAACGTTGTCCTTTAAGTCCCTTTTAAATCCTTCCCCTCTTAACTTAAACATATGCCCTCTAGTTCTACACTCCCTGTCCTGGAAGACAGACCTTGGCTCTTCACCTTATGCCCCTCATGACTTTATAAACTTCTTTTGAGATCACCCCTCAGCCTCCAACGGCTTAGGGAAAATAGCCCCAGTCTATTCAGCCTCTCCCTGTAGTCAGACCCTCCAACCCTGGCAACATCCTTGTGCATCTTTCTGAACCCTTTCAAGTTTTACAACATCCTTCCTATAGTGGGAAGACCACATTTGAACGCAGTATTTCAAAACTGGTCTAACCAATGTCCGATACAGCCATAACATGACCTCCAACTCTTATACACAACGCATTGACCAATAAAGGCAAGCGTACCAAATGCCTCCTGCACTATTATGTCTACCTGCAGTTCCTAGGCTTTTCCTTAAATGCACAGCATTATCCAACCTCTAATTCTCTAGCACCTCACCTGTGGTTATTGATGATACAAATATCTCTGTGACAGGCAATTTCTTCCCTAACTTCCCACAATGTCCTGAGTACACTTGATCAGGTCCTGAAAATGTATCTACCGTTATGCTTTCTATGACCTCCAGCACTTGCTGTTCTTTAATAAAACATCAATCTTTATTTCACCTCCATTTCTTTCTCCGCAGTCAACATTGTCACAAAATATTCAAATAATGTCTCTCTCATCTCTTGAGGTCAACACATAGATGACCTTATTAATCTTTAAGGAGCCCCGTTCTCTCCCCAGTTGCTCTTTTGCTCTAAATATACTTATAGAGTTGGTTTGGATTATCCTTAACATAGGCAGATAAAGTTATCTCATGTCCCCTTTTTGCCCTCCTGGTTTCCCTGTTGAGAATGCCCCTCTACCCTTTAAACTCTTCAAGATTCATTTGATGCCATTTACTTAAATCAAATATATGACTCTTTCTTATTCTTGACCAGAACCCCAAATGTTTCTATTCAAAGAACATAGAATATTACAGTGCAATACAGGCCCTTTCACCCTCAATGTTGCACCAACCTGTGAAACCAATCTGAAGCCCATCTAACCTACACTATTCCATTCTCATCCAAATGCTTATCCAATGACCATTTAAATGCCCGTAAAATTGGCAGGTCTACAACTATTGCAGGCAGTGTGTTCCACGCCCCTACTACTCTGAGTAAAGAAACTACCTCTGACATTTGTCTTATATCTGTCACCCCTCAATGTGAAGCTATGTCCTTCCATGCTATCCATTAACATCCTAAGAAATAGGCTCTCACTGTCCAACCTATCTCATCCACTGATTATCTTACATGTCTCAATTAAGTCACCTCTCAACCTCCTTCTCTCTAACAAAAAACAGCCTCAAGTCCCTCAGCCTCTCCTCATAAGACAGTCTCTCCATACCAGGCAACATCCTGGTAAATCTCTTCTGAACCCTTTCCAAAGCTTCCAGATCCTTCCTCTAATGCGGTGACCAGAACTGCATGCAATACTCCAAACGTGGCCGCACCAGTGTTTTGTACAGCTGCAGCATGACCTAGTGGTTCAGAAATTTGACTCCTCCACTCATGAAAGCTAACACACTGTATGCCGTCTTAACAGCCCTATCAACCTGGGTGGCAATTTGAGGGATCTATGTACATGAACGCCAAGATCTCTCTGCTCATCTACACCAGCAGGAATCTTACCATTAGCCCAGTACTCTGCATTCCTGTTACTCCTTCAAAAGTGAATCATCTCACATCTTTCTGCATTAAGCTCCATTTACCACTTCTCAGCCGAATTCTATGTCCCTCTGTAACCTACAACATCCTCCTGCACTATCCACAACTGTACCAACCTTAGTGTCATTCGCTAATTTACTAACCCATCCTTCTACACCCTCATCAGGTAATTTATAAAAATGACAAACAGCAGTGAACCCAAAACAGATCTTGCAGTACACCATTAGTAACTAAACTCCAGGATACACATTTCCCATTAACCACCATGCTCTGTCTTCTTTCAGCTAGCTAATTTCTGATGCAAACTGCTAAATCACCCTCAATCCCATGCCTGCGTATTTTGTGCAGTAGCCTACCGTGGGAACCTTACCAATAGCCTTACTGAAAAATCTATATACACCACATGAACAGCTTTACCCTCATCCGCCTGTTTGGTCTCAAAGAATTCAGTAAGGTTTGTGAGGCACGACCTACCTTTGATGAAACAATGTTGACTAACCCTAATCAATGTTTTCCTATCGGGATGATTATAAATCCATTCTCGTTTAACTTTTTCCAATACTTTACCCACAACCAAAGTAAGGCTCACTGGCCTATAATTACCAAGGTTATTTCTACTCCCCTTCTTAAACAAGATAACAACACCTGCTATCCTCCAGTCTTCTGGCACTATTCCTGAAGACAATGACGACATAAAGATCAAAGCCAAAGACTCAGCAATCTCCTCAGAGGCTTCCCAGAGAAGCCTAAGATAAATCCCATCCAGCCCAGGGGCTTTATCTATTTTCACACTTCCCAAAATTTCTAACCCATCCTCCTTGTGAGCCTCAATCCCATCTAGTCTAGTAGCCTGTATCTCAGTATTCACCTCGACAACATTGTCTTTTTCCAGTCTGAATACTGACAAAAAATATTTATTTCGCTCTTCCCCCATCTGCTCTGACTCCACACACAACTTCCCACTACTGTCCTTGTTTGGCCCTAATCTTACTCTCGTCATTCTTTTATCTCTTATATACTTGCAGAAAGCTTAGGGTTTTCCCTGATCCTATCTGCCAATGACTTCTCATGTCCCCTCTTCGCACACCTTTGCTCTCTCTTTAGGTGTTTTCTAGCTACTTTGTAACTCTCAATCACCCTGAGCCTTCTCATCTCATTCTAACATAAGCCTTCTTCTTCCTCTTGACAAGACATTCGACTTGCTTAGTAAACCATGGCTCCTGTGCTCGACAACTTTCTCTCTGCCAGTAGCTGTTCCTTGAATAAACTCCACATTTCTATTGTGCCCAGTCCCTGCAGTTTCCTTCCCCAACCTATGCATCCAAAATCTTGTCTAATCACATCGTAATTGCTCCGGTGTATACCTATCCCTTTCCATCGCTGAAGTGAACATAACTGAATTGTGGTCACTATCACCAAAATGCTCACCCAACTCCAAATCTAACACCTGGCCTGGTTCATTCCTCAGTACCGAATCTAATGTGGCCTCGTCCCTTGTGGGCCTGTTCACATACTGTGTCAGAAAGCCCTCTGGTACACCATGGACAAAAAATGACCCATTTAAAATACTTGAACTATGGTATTCCCAGTCGATATTTGGAAAGCTGAAGTCCCCCATAACATCTACCCGGTTTCTTTTGCTCCTTTCAAGAATCATCTTTGCTAACCTTCCCTCTACATCTACTCTGAGGCCCCCAGAAAACTCAACAGGATGACCTCTCCTTTCCTCTTGCTAATCTCAACCCATACTACCTCAGTTGACGAGTCGTCAAACATCCTTTCTGCCACCGTAATACTGCCCTTGACTAACATGCCACACCCTACCTCTTTGATCATCTTCTCTGTTCCTACTGAAATACCTAAATCCCAGCACCTGCAACCACCATTCCGGTCTCTGCTCTATCCATGTCTCTAAAATGGCCACAATGTCGAAATCCCAGATATTGACCCATGCGGCAAGTTCACCCACCTTATTCCAGATGCTCCTGGCGTTGAATTAGGCACACTTGAAACCAACTTCTGGCTTTCCGGTGCCCTTTTGCGACCCTGTAACCTTATTTCAGACCTCCCTACTCTCAACCTCCTCTATACCTGAACTACAAATTAGGTTCCCATCCACTGCTGAATTAGTTTAAACCCACACATTTATCCATTGTTTCCGACTTTTCTTACAGTCTTACCATTCACTCGAAAGGAACGTAAAGCCTCTGAACTCTCATTATCACCCTTTTGAATGCCTCCCATGTAGGGGCTTTGGAGATGGTGCAAGAGTAGGATGTTGCCTGAATTCGAGTATATTAGCTATAGGAGAGGTTGAACAAATTTGGAATGTTTTCACTACAGCTTTAGAGGCTGAGGGGTGACCCTATAGAAGTGTATAAAACCTTGAGAGGCACAGACAGCGTGGATAGTCAGAGGCCTTTTTCCCAGTGTGGACAAATACCAGGGAGCATAGTTGAGGAGAAGAAAGTTTAAAGGAGATGTGCGAGGAAGGGAAAGGGTGGTAGGTGCCTGGAACCTCCCGTCAGGATACAATATCCAATTTTAAGAGGCATTCAGACAGACACATGAACAGACAGAAAAGAGGGATACGAACCCCAAATGCAGGTAGACGGATGAGTTTAGGATGACATCACAGTCGGCATAGACAAGATGAGACGAAGGTATGTTCCTGTGCTGTAAGTCCTATGTTCGAATGACAAGAACCCTCATCCAATATTCTTTCCCAAGATCAAGAGCATCACCTCCAGCATTAACAAATGGATGAAGGCAGTGACTACTAGTAACATGGTCTTTGCTGCTTTCCAATCAACAACAGTATGTCAAAACAGCAGCAGATTCAATAGATATAAGCTGAGTGACAGCTTCCCGGGACTAGGCAGAGACTGGTGATTCAAAAAAAGCCAATTTATTTCCCAAAAGTTGGAATTCCACCGAACAGCAAAAGCTACTGATCCTCTTGTATCTCAATTTCTTCTACATGTTAGTTAGATCAATACACTCATACGAACAGGGCATTAGCTCAAATATTACTTCAAAAGCAAAACAGATATTCAGAGTACAAAAAGGAACAGCACCAAATTACCATATGACCCTCGGGAGTGCTCTGTCATTTACTAAAATCACGGTTAATCTTTAGAATAGAATCAATCTCCATACCCTCTAAATATCTGAGAATCCACAGCAGAAACCATCAGATTTACATAAATCTCTATAGAAATTTCTCCTTTCCTTAGTCCAAAATGGTTAACACCACGTCACCATGTTATAGTTTCTCCATCTAGCACATTCTTTCAGATCTACCTTATCAAGCCTTCTCAGAGAAACAGAAAAAAATGAGGAGGATTAGGCCATTCAGCCCTTCAAACCTGCTCTGCTATTCAACATGATCATGGTTGATCATCCAACTCAGTACCCTGGCCCACTTAACTCCCCATACCCTTTGATCTCTTTAGCCCACCGCTAACTACAGCAGAGAATTCCACAGGCTCACAACTCTCTGGGTGAAACGTTTCTCCTTATCTTAGTCCTAAATTACCTACTCCGTATCCTAAGATTGTAAACCCTGGTTCTGGACTCCCAGTCATCAGGACATCCATCCTGCATTTACCTTATACTATTAAATCTTATGCTATTAGGATTTACCAGGTTTCTATGAGATTCCACCTTCGTTATTCTAAACTCCACTGAATATAGGCATAACCAATTCAGTCTTCCTTGGTAAGTTAGTCTTTCCTCCATAGCCAGAACATATACCCTCAAATAAGGACACAATACTCCAAGTGTGGTCTCATCAAGGCCCTGCACAATTGCAGCAAGAGCTCCCTGATCCTGCACATGAATCCTCTCACTATGAAGGCCAAAATATTATTTGCCTTCTTCACTGCCAACATAGTTACTTTCAGTGACTGGTGTACAAGGACATTCAGATCCTGTCACACCTCCCCTTTCCTAATCTATTACCATAATCATGATCTTGTATGGGTCAACAAGACTAACGTGCATTCTTCTAAAACTGCTCTAACACTATAAGGCCATTTTACTCCATCTCTCCCCATAGGACAACATTCTCATTCCTGGAACAAATCAGAAAATTCTGTGAACCAATGACATACTCACTCCAATATAAGCATATCCTTCCTGAAGTACTAGGACCAAACATACACATAGTTCTGCAGGTATGATCTCACAAAAGTTCAGTATAATTGCAGCAAGATGTCTCTACTCCTGTGCTCCAAGCCCCTCACAGTAAAGGCTAACATTTAACTTTCTAACAAATCACCGCAACAGGATTTTAGCTTTGTTTCTTGTACAAAACCAATCAAATCATCTAAACATCAACAGTTAATAGTTTTGCACAAATTAAAAAGTTGTTTTTTTATTCCAGAAAACTGATAAACTTGACATTTACCAAATTTTACTCATCCTCTACCTTCTTGCTTCTCACTTAACGCACTGACATTCTTTTTCAGACCCTGTGTCTCTTAGTAGCGTAAATTCACATCCAGCTTTATACAATCAACAAGCTTGGATTCAAAACAGTTAATCCTTTCATCTGAGTCATAAAGATAGATGAACAGTTGAGGCTACGGTACTAATCCCTGCAACACTCCATTTGTTGAGAGTCCAACCCAAAAATTACACATTTAATTCTACTATTTTCTGTCAACTTTCCTCTATATATGCTCACATATGGCCTCAACCCCATCAGTGCTTACTTTATGCAATAATCTTTCACGTGGCACTTTAATAATGTTTGCCATACTTCCATTTATCCCTTTATCTGCACTGCCAATGAATCTTTCAAACACCCTTTACGATTGGTGAAACCATGTTAACTCTGCCTAATTGGATAATTTTCTCAACGCCATTTTATAACTCCCTTAATAATTGAGACAAAGATTGCAAAACAGAATGCAACAATCTATTGGAAAGAGGTTATGAAACTTGAAAGGGTTCAGAAAGGATTTAAAAGGATGTTGCCAGGATTGGAGGATTTGAGCTATAAGGAGAGGCTGAACAGGCTGGGGCTGTTTTCCCTGGAGCGTCGGAGGCTGAGGGGTGACCTTATAAAGGTTTACAAAATTATGAGGGGCATGGATAGGGTAAATAGGCAAAGTCTTTTCCCTGGGGTCAGAGAGTCCAAAGCTAGAGGTCATAGGTTTAGGGTGAGAGGGGGAAGATCTAAGAGACAACTTTTTCACACAGCAGGTGGAACGTGTATGGAATGAGCTGCCAGAGGGAGTGGTGGAGGCTGGTACAATTGCAACATTTAAAAGGCATTTGGATTAGTATATGAATAGGAAGGGTTTGGGGGGATATGAGCCGGATGCTGGCAGGTGGGACGTGATTGGGTTAGGATATCTGGCCGGCATGGACGGGTTGGACCGAAGGGTTTGTTTCCATGCTGTACATCTCTATGACTCTGTGACTCCAGAATATAGAACATAGAAAAGTACAGCACAGAACAAGCCTATTGGCCCACAAAGTTGTGCTGAGATTTAATCCTAATGTAAAATATAGTAACTTAACCTATGCACCCCTCAACTCACTGCTATCCACGTACATGTCCAGCAGTTGCTTAATTGTCCCCAATGACTCTGCTTCCACCACCACAGCTGGCAACGCATTCCATGAATTCACAAAATACTACACTACAGAAGAGGTTGGACATAAATACAAAAGTTTAATCACACGTACCAACAAATTTCAAGAAGGCTCCTTCCCCGCTGTTATCAGACTTCTGAATGGGCCGCTCAAATTTTAAATTTAAATGTTGATCTCACTCTGTGTGCACCTTCTCAGCAGCTGTAACATTGTATTCCTCACTCTGCATTTTGTATGGTATGATCTGCCTGTACTGCAGGCAAAACAAAACTTTTCACTGTACCTAGGTACATGTGACAATATTAAACCAAATCAAAAATATCCTTAAAAGATACCTGATCAACCACTGGGCAACTTCTAAACAACTTTACTGGAGGGCCCATTTTGCAGCTTCATTATTTTTCCTCTTGAGTTAACAATGAGGATGTTGCATGAAACTTATTGCAAAAATTGGAATCAAATCAGCCAGTTGTGTTGAGTAACATCGGGATTATGCTGAATCAAAGCCTTCTGGTGTATGCAGAGTATGAATCTGTGCTTGCCTTTATCCTGGTAAAACATTGCACAGGTTACACAGGAAACAACTGGGGTCAGGAAAATGATAAAGTCCTCCTCAAGTCCTCCTCCATCTCATTGTCAGGGAGCCCATATTGTAAAGTTGATTACTGACTGAAAAACCAAGATCACACAAAATCAGAATAAAAATGTCTTGGATTTGTGCTCAGTAGTGAAAAACAATGGCCTTAGCTGTTCATAACACTCACTCTTGCTTGCAAGCTTTGAACTGTGACTTCCAATTAACTGAGACCCAAAACAATGTGGGACCACCTCAGAAGATCAGAGACCAGTGTGAACAGGACACAAATTCTCAACCAGTCATATTTTCTCAAGAGCTTGGCCTTGACAATTTTGATCACAAATCCACCCTTGCTCCTCAGCTGGAGTTCTAGTGGTTTGGCAATCATTAAAACATTTTTATTAGAATGGTACTTGTCCTCATCACTTACTCCAGATGAAAATGAAAGTTATCGGCATGGTTTTCTTTGCTCTTGCTGATGAACAACAGAAATAATGCAATTAAAAATCACCTCCACTACTGGCTTTCACCAAACAGAGGTGACCATGCTGTGTTGAGTCTGAGAACTCTAGCTATGACCAATTTCTCAATATGGATCAACAGTTCTCCACTTTACTGAGATGTCTTCTTTGTTCAAAATATTGCTTCAGAGTAGGATTGTGCAGAAAATATGTTGGCCATCCTTTGATGGAGTTTTCACGATTTTAAGCATGTTCTTTGACGTTTGTGTATTTTCAATCCTATTTAAACATTGTATTGTTGCTGGTAGATGTTGATTATTAGTGAGGTAAAGGTTTCCACATCTCAAACAGAATTGAAAGGTAGGAAACCTCTGGGTGCTCCAAGTTCATCCCATAGTCCAAAAATGTGCAGCTTAGGTGGATTCGCCATGTTAAATTGCCCATAGCATCCAGGGATGCGCGAGGTGGATTAACTATTGGAAATGCAGGGTTACAGAGAGAGGGAAATGGGATTGGTCTGGTCGGGATACTTTTTGGAGGTCAGTGTGGACTTGATGGGCTGAATGGCCTGCTTCCACACGATAGGGATACTATGATTCTATGAGAATTTATATTCCCTTATGGCAGGAATATACATCATAGTGTTCACTATAGGTTGCCTGTTCCCTTGCACATATTCAGCTGTAGCATCTAATCTCTTCAACTACAAATGTAAAATCTCTGTACTTCTGGCAGCATCTTTGCTAATTCCTTAGCATTTAATAATTCAGTCAAATGTTTGTGGTCAGTCTTGATTGTGAACTGAAGTCCGTGGACATAGTCAATAAATGTTTTCATAAGCTCAGGTAAAGCTAAGGCTTTGATTTCAATAATTGCTTCTCTTTACTCTGTTTTAGTCAAAGAAAGAGATACGTACCATACCAATGCACTTTTACCTTCGCCATGGTTCTGAGAAAATACAGCTCATGATCCAGGCAATGATGTAAGAATCGTACAGAGTTCTCGATCATAATGTTTTAAGGTTTACAAAGTTGCAATGGACTTAACTTGCAGTACCTACCCACTAGAGACCAATTGAACACACCAAAAGATGTTAGGGTTTCTCTGTAAAGGTGTAAATTAATTTGTTCTCGCTCGATAGGATTCAATTCTTGAGAAAACAATCATTCTTGCAATAGAGGTTTACTTTTAAAAATGTGGAATCACACTTATTCTAATTTTAAGTATTTTTGGAGATTTTAAAGCATTTGAGAACGTCAGGACTAGAAGCAGGAGTAGGCAATATTCAGCCCCTGACATTTGTTACAATTATAGCTGATCGCATTTTAGCCTCAACTCTACTTTCATGTCCTCTCTCCATAATCCTTCAACCCACTACTAGCTAAAAATCTCCTGTCTAAATTTGCTCAATGTCCCAGCATCTACCACACACTGGAATAGTGAATTCCACAGATTTATGACCCTTTGAGAAAAGTAATTTCTCCTCATCTCTGTTTTCAATCTGCTACTCCTTATCCAAAACTATGAACTCTTCACTCTAAATTGTCCCAAGTGAGGAAATATCCTTTCTATGACTATTTTGTCAAACCCTTTTAGCATCATACAGCTCACTTAAATCTCCTCTCATTCTTCTAAACTCCAGACAGTATCAGCCTAAACTGCTCAATCTCTCAGCACAGATCATCTGTTCTGAAGAAAAGTCACTGCAACGAAACATTACCTTTGCTTTGTCTGCACAGGTGCTGCCAGACCCGTTGCATTTTTCCAGCAATTTCTGATTTTGTGGCAGTCTCAGTAATGCCTTGAACAGTTGAAGCAACACTTGCTACTTTAGTATTCGATTCTATTAATAAATGCCAAAATTCTATTTGTCTTCCTTATTACCTGCTGTATCTACATACTAGTTGATTTGAGGATGTGAGCTATAGGGAGAGGCTGAACAGGCTGGGGCTGTTTTCCCTGGAGTGTCGGAGGCTGAGGGGTGACCTTATTGAGGTTTACAAAATTATGATGGGCATGGATAGGATAAATAGGCAAAGTCCTTTCCCTGGGGTAGGGGAGTGCAGAACTAGAGGTCATAGGTTTTGGGTGAGAGGGGAAAGATAGAAAAGGGACCTAAGGGGCAACTTTTTCACACAGAGGTTGGTACGTGTATGGAATGAGCTGCCAGAGGAAGTGGTGGAGGTTGGTACATTTGCAACATTTAAAAGGCGTCTGGATGAGTATATGAATAGGAGGGGTTTGGAGGGATATGGGCCTGGTGCTGGCAGGTAGGACTAGATTGGGTTGGGATAACTGGTCGGCATGGACGAGTTGGACTGAAGGGTCTGTTTCCATGCTGTACATCTCTAGGACTCTATTAATATCATTGAAAAGGTGTTTTTTTTGGAATCATGCAGAACTGCAGAAAGTTCAGCAAAACATGTAGAAAACAAACTGGGTAATTAAAACCTATTACCAACTGCTTAAGATAAATTGCAACAAAAAAATTCAGCAGGAAGATAAAATGAGAGTGATATATTGAATGCACTCATGAATCTTTTCTGAATCAATATGCATCAAGAAATGCAATATCTGAATTGGTTTTGGGTAACAAACAGGAAAAAAATCTGTTAACACCAGAAACTAGAAGAAACTTTAGGGCG
This sequence comes from Chiloscyllium punctatum, assembly GCF_047496795.1. Classification (NCBI taxonomy): domain Eukaryota; kingdom Metazoa; phylum Chordata; class Chondrichthyes; order Orectolobiformes; family Hemiscylliidae; genus Chiloscyllium; species Chiloscyllium punctatum. The sequence goes on from NC_092743.1 coordinate 127,166,923, forward strand.
CAGTGACAGATTAGCTTCACTGTTAAAACAGAGAAAATAAACGAATAGAAAAATAGTTCATTGATTAGAAAAGAGCGATGCATAGAAGAAAATGACTTAACCAACACAAATTGGAGAAGACAGTAAATGCTACAGCAACAGTGGGAAATAGGAAGGGAAATTGTAGATGGTAGACTGAGGGGTTAGAAGATGGCAAATGTAGGCTTACAAAGCAAAAGAATATGGCACCATTGCAAGGCAACAATTTAGTTAATGATAACCAGAACGAGACTGGAAGGGATAGACCATCCAAACACAGAAACTCAACTGGACTCGCCATATTAACAGTGGTATAACTCAGGTCAGAGGCTAGAAATAGAACAGCAAGTCACTCACCTCCTGACTCCCAAGAGCATGCTCATCATCAACAAGGCATAAGTCAGGACTATGATGGAAGACTCCCTACTTGCTCAATGAGTGCAGTTGCAACACCACTCAAGAAGCTTGACACCATTCAGGACAAAGCAGCCCGCTTGATTGGCACCACATCCACAAACATTCACTCCCTCCACCACCAATACTCAGTCGTAGCAGTGTGTAATATCTAGGAGATGCACTGCAGAAATTCACCGAAGATCCTCAAACAACACCTTCCAAATTCACGACCACTCCCATTTAGGACAAGATCAGCAGATATAGGAACACCATCACCTGCAAGTACCCATCAAGCCACACACTAGCCTGACTTGGAAATGTATCATACATAGATCCTTCACTGTCGCTGGGTCAAATTCATTGAATTCCCTGCCTAACGGCACTGTGTCAAACCATAGTAGGTAGTCTGTAGTTATTCAAGAAGGCAGCTCACACCACCTTCTCACGGGCATCTTGGGAAAGACAATAAATGCTGTCCACATCAACTGCCAAACAATTAGTGCTCGCCTCCGATTACTAAATCTAGCTAGGTATACCTCCTTATTGGTTCAAGAACATATTGCTCAAGTATTCCATTGGAAAAAAAGGTCTGTTGTTACACTGCTGAATTCATATATTCTGCCATTTAATTTCTGCTGCTAAGAGACATTCAGGACACGTAGGAAACCACTTTAAATCCTTTCATTGTTCAAGTCCAAAGAGTTTTCACCGAGCATCTTCCTTAACTTATATCCTTGATTATTTTATAACCTTTAATAAAGAGAGGTTATTGCTCCCTCTCTTCTTACTTTCCAATTCTTTCAAAAGACCATGGCTTGGATTTTGACAGAAAAATAATGATAAAGCTTCAACATTTACCATTCTTAGAGTAGAAAGAATTCAGAACGTTAACTCTAATTTATCTTATTCCCCACAAGCTTTCAGAGAATCCCAATAGTGTGGAAATAAGCTAATTTTGTCCAACAAGTCCATACCCAACCCTCTGAAGAGTAAATCATCCAGACCCATTCCCCTACCTTATTACTCTAGATGTACCCCGACTAATGCATCTTACCTACACATCTCTGAACACTATGGGTAGCTGGGCATGGCCAATTCACCCAACATGCAGATCTTTGGATTTTGTGAGGAACCCACACAGACAAGGGGAGAATGTGCAAACTGCACACAGACACAGACAGTTGCTCGAGGCTGAGATTGAACCTGGGTTCCAGGCACTGTGAGGCAGCAGTGCTAACAACTGAGCCATCGTGCCACAATTTGCTGCATCAATACCTGGCTGAGAGACTTGATGTTAAAATACATTAAAAATTGTGAAGTTCCATAGATATCCATGTAGATACACAGCAGAAAATGTTACAGATTATTCACTTATGCGAGCATTAATTTTGAACAGCCCCATAGATCTTAACTACTGCCAAACAACATCACTGGGAATGAAAATTAACTTTTAGGAGTGTTGAACTCCAATACTTCAGATTTTAGTTTCTGAAGGTTTTTCTTTCTTTAAAAATGAACTTAACTTACTTTTGGTCTCATTCTCTTAATCCCATCTTTCATCCCATTTCATTTTCTGCTGACTGTTTTTCAATTCTTGCTCACCCTACTTTAGGATTCCATATGTCTTAGTGAGAATTCTTCAATCTTGGTGGTTAAGGAGGTAGGACAACTGTTCCTTGCCTTTCACAAGATCTCTGAACCCCTGCAGAATACCCTCCGCTGTTTCTGATACACATTGACCATAAATTGCCATTCAACCATCCACAGAAATTCTGTGGGTAAATGTAAATATAAGGAACAGTGAGCATTATTTGTTGCTGACTGCAAAACACAGACTACTATGACCTGGAATATTCAACTTCAAATCATAGTCAGATTGCAGCCATATTTCAACAATGGCCACGCCATACCATCAAAATGTACTTGAGCTTCAAAACACTGAGTTTATATATTGCATTCCATATTTAAATAAAGGGGGACACCCCCATATCAACAGAATCATTTTCCATGGTTTCAGTTGCCACCAGTCTGATCATATAAAAGGGAATGTTGCAGAACCAGGGACCAGGAGGTTGCCGGGAAGGTACGTTTCCTATTTAAATGAATGGGTTTGCTCTTATCCATACTTTCACCCTTCTGCAGTAGGTCCCGGAACATATCCCCTGCAGGAAGGGGCGGGGTTGGGGAGGAGCCACTATATTTATTTCTTATACAGTATTGTGTATGTTATAAAATTCTTAATTTGGCATGAGACCCTAACCTAGGGGTGGCCAGTATTAATAATATTTAGCTATTTAGCCAATAACATTAATTGCTATTTCTTAAAATTTAGTTGAAAATGCAATTTAAATGCTGCAATGCTGTATTTAATGCTCATAATAATAGACATATACAAATAACATTTTAAACTACTTTACAAGTATGTTGGTAAATAAACAATGCTTTCTCACCACTAAAATATTCACAAAAATTCTACATTACTATCAAAACAGATTTGGTAGATTGAAGTAGGGAGCCATTTAGTACAAATGTCAATAATTTAAAGCAGTTCAAGAACCTACCTCAGCTTCTAAGTCAACACTATGCTTGAGAAGTAACTTCAAAACATCCACATGTCCATTCTGGCTGGCTGCCTGCATTGCAGTGTGTCCTGCACACTGACCATTCACCTGCAATAAAAACAACTGGTTGTCACCACTTAAGTTCATAAATACTATTCTATCCCAACTCAAAAATAAAATTGCAAAATTGAAATGTGAATATAAAATGACTATATGGAAAATTAATGTTATAATAACACCCTTCATTGCATTTTTAGTGTTACATTTGGTCACCTTCAGTTCACTAAATTTGCTTTGAAAGCAGCACCTGAAACAAGTTCCCAACATTACTTCTGATGGACATCAACTATCACAAAACCAAATGCAACATCAGTTTTGGAGTCAATGATACAAACGACCAGTTGTTTTTTTTTTGTCTTCTAGTTTTGCTTAAAATATCATAGTAGCTAGCAGAGAGGCTAAAAATTTGTTTTTCTTCCAATAGTGCCATGGACTCCTGCAACAACATTGAAAGGTGAGAAGGTGCCCAACAGAGAGCACCCCAACATTTTATTATCTAAATGGGGAGAAAATTCACAAGTTTGAAGAGCAAAGAGACTTAGGAGTGCTAGCCCAGGATTCACTCAAAGTAAACTTGCAGGTTGAGTCAGTAGTTAGGAAGGCAAATGCAATAACAGCATTTATTTTGCGAGGACTTGAATATAAAAGCAGGGATGTATTTCTGAGGGTCTAAAAGGCTCTGGTCAGACTACATTTGGAGTATTGTGCGCAATTTTGGGCCCAACTTCTCAGGAAGGATGTACTGGCCCTAGAGCATGTTCGTGACTTTCCTTTCATATAACCATTCTAATCTGCTTGATTGTGTTATGTTATATTCTTAAAAAATGATCTCACATAAAGGTTGGCTCAGGTCTGCAAGATCATAATTTACCGACACACCACAAGCAGATGTGAAGACAAAAAGCTTAATTCAGTAAGAATGTTACTTTAAACATATTTGCTTCAGTTTCTAAGAGTCAATGAAGACTGAAAGAACATATATCAATTTTTTTTTGGGGGAGGGGAGATGGAGATGGAGAAGTGAGTGAAGAGTAGTAAACAGTGCATATGAAAACAGTGTGCAGAGACTAACTTACACAGCAAACATTAAATAAATAAAATCTCAGGCCTTGAGTCATCAACTATCAAAATCAGCCTTTCTGGGAAGAGGAAGGATATGGAGGCTTAGGCCTCACGACTGCCGAAATGCAATCACCCTTCACCAAGGGCTAGGCCAAGAATTGGGATCTTCAGTATTACACATTCTGACAGCAAACCTTTGAGAAGGAGCCAGACACATACAGTAAAAAGCAAAGTGAGGGAGCATGAATGAGGGAAAATGCACTAAAGCGAACACAACAGAATAAATGGCTGGTGTGTGATCACTTCAACCATTACCTTTGGGCTTCTTTTTAACAGCCACACTCTACATACCAGGCAGTTTTTTTTATATAGTTCAAGGCAAGCCAGTCAAAAATACTACTTATGTAAAAGTGGACGCCTTAAAGTTGACTCAAAAAATGGTCTTCAAAATTTGATTTTTACAAATATATATCAATCATATTATTTTCAGAGACCCTCAAATTTAATCATGTCATACTTTTACCACCCAAAACAAAATCAGCTTAAATTATACATTTCACACAATATCATGTTATTGCTAGTTACGTTTTTACTTAAATTAAATAATGGTATGCAACTCTTATCTACATCCAGTCGGGACTTTAATGAAATTGGTCATGCTTTTGAATATTCACAAAGTCACACAAGAAACACCGGTATCATGTCCACTTGTGTGTTGGTGAATAATTTAATCACATGTTACTAAGTCACTGTCTAATAACTCACTGTGCTGGGAACTTGAGAGACAGTCATGTCAATTAAGGATCTACATTGTTAAAAACAAAATGCTGATTTAGTGCAGATCCAGTCAAATAAAGCAGCTCCTGCACAAAAAAGTTCTGTACATCAGCTATCTAAAACAGGCTGATAGCAATTTCATAAGTTAGAGAGAAGTGTGCATAAGGAATTTAAAACAAAGGAAACATTAAAACTTATGCAAAAGTTGAGGCAGAGAGGCAAAATGATGGTTAATGCCATTTGCTACACTGGCTATAAGATGAAATTGTTTTCTACAGTCTTATTCCATTCCATATCATATGTGGGCCCACAATTTGAATGAACATGGGATCTACTGTTAACAGCACCCAAAAGCCAAAAGTTGGCTGAATGAGTAATGGAAAACTGGTCTTCTGGTATAAGGCACAATCAAAAGTCATAACTTTAAAGCAGAACAGGACAATTTGATTTTATATCTTTTTGTACAAAATTAGATCTGACAAAACACAAGAAACTGACAGCACTCCCAAAGGCTAGTGCTTCCAAATAAACTTGCTGGACTATGACCTGATGTTGTGTGATTTTTAACATTGAAACATAAAAGGTATTGTTTATTGCATAATATTCTTCACCTTGAGTACAACAAAAATCCATACTTCTAAAAAAAATTACTTAGCTTGAAACAGACACTGCCACTCATCATACTCTTCCACAACTCAGCCAAAACTGATCAAGACTTTTAGTGACATACTGTATGTCAATTATGTAACAAAGCAAGAAAACTAAGCATTTCATTCTTTGATATTTCAAGTAAATTTGCTTCAACAAACAGATTAAAGGCAGTTTGCACATCATTCATATCGTAGATCAGAGACAAGGGGAGGCAATGATCGAGTGGCATTCTCGCTAGAGTGTTAACATAAAGATGATCATAAATTTAATTAGTAAAAAATTCAATAAAAATTGAAATAAAACAGTGCTGAACCATTTGCTCCTTATTAAAACCCAAAACAAGTAGTAATTTCAAACTACAAGTACCATGTTGGAATATCATTTGACAGACCAAATGACACACCAGCTGCAACGTCCCAAAATTGAATTCCGTCTCATGTTTATACAAAACTATCTCAGAATTATTTGAATTGAAGTTATAGACAGAGTTGAATAAATTCAAAATATCCTGGTAACAGCTTATACATGCCACAAGATTGTAGAATTAAACCCATTTCCGAATATAAGAATATAAAATCCATTTCCTCATCACGTTTTGTTGAAGCTGACAATAGTGAAAGACAAGCATTTGTAATTACTAAAGGGCTAATAAAATAACTTGTTCAAATTGTAGTGAGAATGAAGAAAGCAGTTTAGGTAATGCTGAGACAAAATAAATCTCACAATATGTTAGAATTTGTAATTCAACATCCTCATCCTCTGTTTACATACTGATATGTAAACTGCCTATCACTCTTAAAATGTTAAAAAAAACATGAAAAGCAAAGCATTCACTTGGAATTAAAACAAATCCAATTTCTTTTCCTAGCTGTACAAAACTCAAATGTGTCTACTACTTTGCTCAGGTAACCACATTGTTCACTTGATCGATCAGAGACGAGGAAAGGCAATGATCTAGTGGCACTCTCGTTGGAAATGTTACTTCAGAGAGCGGGTAACGTTTTGGGGACCCAGGTTCAAATTCTGCCACAGCAAATATTGAAATTTAAATTCAATAAAATCTGAAATTAGGGATTTACATTGCTGATTGTCAGGAAAAGCCTATTTAATATCCTTTTGGGAAGGAAACTGTGAACCCTACTTGGTCTGGACCATACATGACTCCAGACCCACAGCAATGTGGTTGACTCTTAACTGCCATTTGGGAAGGGCAATAAATGCTGGCCTAACCAACAACACCCTCATCTTGTGAATGATTTTTTTAAAATGCTACATTTTGCAAAGTATCAGTAAGATTTAAAATTTTGGAAATACTTGGATTTTTTTTGAACTCCCATGTTCCAATTACCACAAAAGTAATTTGTCAATGCAAATGGCACTATGGAATAAGATGTTTAAGACTCACATCAACATCGGGTCGTGCCATTATTTCTTCCACTTTCGCAACGTCACCATTGGCTGCAGCTTTAACCAGCTCTTCATTGATGTCTCCAGATTCTTGAGTTTCAAATAGCTTTTTCAACAACTGGGACAAACGCTCTGATAAAACAAAATATTGTGAACAGAACAATGAACAATAATGTACACCCTCCAATCTAATAAAACAAAAAAATGCATTTTCTTAATTTATTTTAGAAGATTTTTTTCATGACGCTGTAATATTGCTCATGAATTATGAAGCAAAGTTCCAGAAAAAGACAAAACTGCACCATCAAGACCGAGAATTAATTCAATGTTAATTATGGACCAAGGCCACGTGACTGGTTATCTACAGCTCATTAAGGACTCCTGCTCCTCCCAATCTTGATTGCTCAAACTTATTTTGATGGTTGTCCTATTCTATACATCAGGGACTTTTTTTTCCAAACAAAAAGCCAACCCTGCGCTTAGAAAAGAAAGTGACAGTTAACTTTATGTAAGAACCTTTAAAAAGAAAAAGTTGTTCAAATGTGACTTTTGCGTGACACTCTCATTTGAGTAATAGCAATTAAGATCTGTCAATTTTCCCGAAACTAAGAACAAAAGTGGCTCACCATTAAGCTTGATCACTACTTGCCTAGAATAATAAGAAATTATGATGGCCAAAGACAATTATAGGATGGGAAGAAAAGTCGTAACAAAGTGGTACCATCATACTCGAGTCCCAGAAATCAGGAAGCAAGATGTAGAAAGTAGTGCTTGAAGCCTTTTAGAAGGTGAGCATAACACCAGCTATTACAGATAGGTTATGAATTCTTGGTTAGCATGCATGATTACTGTAATGGTGGCTGATAGGGAACTAATTATTTTGTTTACTTAAAAAAGAAACAGGGATTCAAATCAAACACTAACAAAAGCTCAGTCTCTATTGCCCATGGCGTGACTGCTTCAATGGTTTTGTTCTTAAAAAAAAATCTAGAAAATTGATACACAAGTTGAACACTGGTTATGGACATGACTTCATTCATATTACAGGGAGACAGCTTACCTTAAATATTATTCAGGGGAACAATAATTTTCGTATTCAACTCGCACATTTTGCCAGTACCGCTCACAGCTAAATGCGTCTGTTTTAGGATCAACTTTTCACATCTTGCTTACTCTTTACTTCCACCAAGTTCCTCTCACTCATCCTCTGTTTTTACTAGTTGGCTGTTCAGCCACTTCTGACCCTTGATCACAAGTAATAGTTTCATAACATTCTCCACAGCCCATTCCAACCGTTAGCTCTCTCCCAGCCAGTCTACTCCATACTGATCTCAGCCTCCTTGCATTAATTATTTTTGGTTTTTTGTCCCACTATTTTCTCTTTACACCCAAAGCCTGCACTTTACACCCTGAAGACTAAATCTCACTTTATTTACAGTGATTGTTAGTATGCTGGCAACACTGAGGGGCAGAGTGAAATGTTACGTAGGCAAAAGGCACAAGTACATTCAAAATGGATAAAGTCAAATGTTCAGTCATATAATAATAAATGGTACTTTCCAGTGTAAAACTGAAAGTGATAAAAATTGTGTCAAAATAATATGGACAAAAATATATTGCCCTTTCAGTACAGTGAGCAACACCAACATCCAGCATAACTGGTGATGTGCAGTACAAAAACAACAAGAGAAACATTTTTCAGAGGCTGATATGTACCACCAGATGCATTGCACACTGCAGATCCAGCTGATGCCACTTTAGTAACAGCTGCAGGGTTGTACGTCCATGAAGTCCCACAAACCTCAACTTTTAAATCACTGTCAGAGTAAATCTGCTGAACACGCCCAACTTTTCCCAAAGTCTGCATTAAAAACAAAAACATTTCATAGATTAGACAATATGCTAGTATGGTCAGGTGTTAGTGGGTTGTGGATCGATTCACTATTTTCAACATTGCATTTAATTTGCACCCATAACCAATAGCAGGTAAACTTCATAGATTCCTGGTCAGATTAATTATTTTTTGATTCTCTCATTCAAGCTCTCTTGTCATGTGACAAGAGTTTAATGCTACCATTGGCTTAAGTTGCTGTAAGGTCTACATCTTGATCATCATTTCAGTGCCGTATACCTTAAAGAAGATTTAAAACAAATGAGAAGAACATGCTGGAAACTAGAAACAGAAAGAGAGATAAAATACTGGAAGCACTTAGCAGGGTCTGGCAACATCCATAGAAAGAGAGAAAGACAGAATTAACTTTTAAGGTTGATGAATTTTCGTCTTAAATGAAAGTTTGGGAGAAGATTTGTAGCTCGGGTGCTCGTTGTTGTGGTTTTGTTTGCCAAGCTGGGAATTTGTGTTGCAAACGTTTCGTCCCCTGTCTAGGTGACATCCTCAGTGCTTGGGAGCCTCCACTGCTACTAGGTTCACAGGAGGCTCCCAAGCACTGAGGATGTCACCTAGACAAGGGACGAAATGTTTGCAACACAAATTCCCAGCTCGGCGAACAGAACCACAACGTCTCAATGAAAACTTACAGATTTAACAACTTTTAAGTCTCTCGTTTCTTCCACTTTTGATGACAGACAAAATTCTTGGAACATTTTGATAGCTTTAAAAAGCTTAACTGAAATTTAACAAGCACACACCTCTCAGAACATAAAGTAATGCTTTCGTAATTGGCAAATTCAGTTTTGATTTCAAATAGTAAAAAGGATGTAAAGACAAAGGCAAAAACTGCAAGGAACTAAAAAAAGCATTTAAGAAGCTGACAGAGTTCACTTCTTTTTTAAAGGGACCAAATTCAGAGTGTGAAAGAACTTTCTCCCCTTGTCAGCCAGATTCAGGTTATTCCTCATCTCTGGGTTTATATCGCCAGGTTTAGCATGTGTAAGCAAACAGAAATTGTACAACAAACATGAAAATTCCAGTGCGAATGCACTCTTAAAACATAGCTACAAAAATTCATATCAACATACAGGGAGCATTGCTTCAGCCCATTCTCCATGACCACGCTGAAGAAGCTTGATTCTCTCCAAGTCGTAACAGATTTGAACCAAGTCACCAACATTAAACTGTGAAGATCCACCTTCTGCTCCCTGAACTGCATCCCCGCTTCTAACCACATTAGCCTTAGTCAGTACTGCAGGATTGAATGTCCACCTAGGGGCATAAAAAATCTTTCAGACGTTTCACTTCAAGAAACAAAATTCTATAAGCTGGAAATAATTAATGCTGCCATACTTCAGTACTATGCAGTTTTCTCTTCTGATTTTTGTCTTACATACCTGTTGCCACTTGGATACTGTACTACAATGTCATGATCTTCATCAATGCCACAGACTGTTCCAGTGGTTGTTAATGTCTCAAACATACCATCAGTCCAACCACCATGCCCATGTTGCAATGACTGAACGATCTCTAGATCCAGGTCAATATTTACAAGATCACCAATCTGTAAACCACCAGGGTTGCGACTTCCATTTTGTTCACCTAGTATCATTTGTTGTAAAGAGAAAAATGAAATGGTTAGCATATTAAAAAGCATAAAACTCTTGAAATAAAACTCAGACTTGTAATGTTTGATGGAAAGTCTGAACAATAAAGTCTACAATGCTACCACCTGGTGGTTACAATTTCATTCCAACCAAGAAATACTGCAATGGCGATAGGCACTTCATGATACAAAACAGGTTTGAGTACAGTTACATTGAAATCAATACATTTTCTAACAAATTGTCTCTAACAATGAAAGCTGCTCAACCTTCAAAGTTCATATGGAAATACTGCACTAATCCCGTTACAACAGGGAAAGCAAACCAAACCAAATCAGCCTCCTGTCAATGGATCTGCAGTGAAGTGAAATGAAATTAAAACATTCAATGACTTCAACAATTGCTTAATTGTCCCTAACTAGATTTGGCAAATAACAGTTCTTGGACACCAAGTTTATAACAAACAAAAATTAACAATTTATTATTAATCATGTAACGTAGTAGAACACAGATGAAAACAATTAACATGGACAATCTAAGTCCAATTTTTTATGAGCACAAACCCCAGTTTCAGTGTTGACTGAAGTTAAGGGATTAACTAAAAAAAAGGAAGTAAAAATAATTGTAATTTGTCAGTCTGATAATGGTTTCAACAATGAATACCAGGCCTTCATGAAATCATTTGATGATGGGTTGTATTGTACGCATAAGGACCAGATACCTTGCTTGAATTCAAAGGCCACTGCTCAATACAAACAGCTTCCACAGATCTCTGCTGTCTATTACTTACTTCTTACAACTGAACAACTTTCAACAAATTGATGATTGGAGAATGATTGCAGACAGCAAAACCATGAAAAAAGCTCGCCAGCCCAGCAGCTTCTGAAGGAAAACTTTCTGCCACCCAAAACCCAGTCAGTACCAGTTCTGGCTATTTTTTCTTTCTTTTTTAACATTCTCTGTAATTGCTGGCCTCCCTTGATTGACCAATTCAACATCCAAACAGCTGTCAATCCCTTAGCATTACAAGTTTTCACTGTCCTTAGAGGAGTAATTAATCAGCATTATCTATCCAGGCCATAACATAACATCAAAGAAAGAAGAACTTTGGGGAATGTCAAAGGGAACATTAAGATTGGCGATCACAAATGATGGCAGGATGTGTGAAGCGATCAGAAGCATATCAGCTTACAAAGGTGGATACCACATTCATCTAATTTGTGTTTTGAATGCTTAACAATGATTGCGACTTTACGTACCCAACACAGGACAATGATCTCGGTAAAAAGAACCTCCTTTTGCATCCTGGACACATTTCAAATCAGACTGGTGAAAAGGGTGAAAAAGATCAGATTAAATAATGCGCACGTAAACAATATCTACCTCACACTAACACAAACCGAAGTCAATACTGAAGGATACATTCGCTCATTTCAGTTAACAGTGGGTGAGCATTTTCAAAATGTTTCAGCAATGTCATCCAGTATGACATTAAAAAAAGGAGGCAATGACCTAGTCGTATTATCGCTCAACTATTAATGTCGAAACTCAGCTAATGTTCTGGGGCCTTGGTTCAAAACTTGCTATGACAGAGTCTGGAATTAAGGGTCTAATAATGAACATGAAACCACTGTCGACTGCCGGAAAAATCCATTTAGTTCACTAATGTGCTTTAGGGAAGGAAATTTGCTGCCCTTACATGGTCTGGCCTATATGTGACACCATGAGTGAATAAAAAATAATGACCAAGTACAATGAAATATAAAGATTCCATATCCAAATACTACTCAGAGCTGATTTAGCTAATCTCAATTCCTCAGGCAAAATGGTCTCCAGGGTCAGAGTGGAGGGTCACCAATTTGATCAATCAGAAAATTATATACGTAACATCATCTTGGGCATGAATTCACAAATTAATTTTATTACCAATCTTCTTAGATGCATTAATCTACCACAAGACATAAATGATAAAAGCTGTCGATTCTTAATTTTTTTCTTATCACTTGGACATGGAAAAAAACTCAAGGAATAAGAGCCCTGCAGCGAGCTAAATGATACCGAATGTATAAATTTTGATGGCACCGTGCAATTAATATAATAATCCAGAGTTAAAATTATGTGCATGTTACATTCCTTACCTCTTGCAGGAAGAGTACAAGTTCAGATTTGTCAAGGAATGGGCTGAATGAATGGGAGTATTAATTTGCTTAAGAATTTGCCAATCAAGCCTGTGCCATATTCAACTTTAAACTCTCAAAGCTGTTGTCCGTTCGAGGAAAAGAAAACGTTTTACTTTTTTTTTCTCAAGAAAATATAAATCAGATTACTGATTCACTTTACTCCACATCCACTTAGAGTCATAGAGTCATGGAGATATGCAGCATGGAAACAAACCCTTCGGTCCAACCCGTCCATGCTGACCAGATATCCCAACCCAATCTAGTCCTACCTGCCAGCACCCGGCCCATATCCCTCCAAACCCTTCCAATTCATATACCCATCCAAATGCCTCTTAAATGTTGCAATTGTACCAGCCTCCACCACTTCCTCTGGCAGCTCATTCCATACACGTACCACCCTCTGCATGAAAAGATTGCCCCGTAGGTCTCTTTTATATCTTTCCCCTCTCACCCTATACCTATGCCCTCAAGTTCTGGACTCCCCCACCCCAGTGAAAAGACTTGGCATATTTACCCTATCCATGCCCCTCATAACTTTGTAAACCTCTATAAGGTCACCCCTCAGCCTCCAACGGTCCAGGGAAAACAGCCCCAGCCTGTTCAGCCTCTCCCGATAGCTCAAATCCTCCAACCCTGGCAACATCCTTGTAAATCTTTTCTGAACCCTTTCAAGTTTCACGACATCTTTCCGATAGGAAGGAGACCAGAACTGCACGCAATATTCCAACAGTTTTTGAGATATGTCTCTTGATTAAACTTAAAATATAAGCCATAACTATTAATTTAACCTTGGACAGTGTTTTGTAGAGGAATAGGACGGTGTTATTTTCTGGGTCTGTAGATTGTGAAGGAGCAAAAATGGCCTTTAGCAGAGTAATACGCGCTTCTTGTCCGATGCGGGAGTTTAAAGAGTGTCTAAGGGTTACTGTGGATTATATCTGCAATAAATGCTGTTGGTTGCGAATCTTATCAGATCAAATGGATCAGTTGGAGAGACAGTTAGAAGCAACGAGGAATTTGCAACAGCAACAGTATGTGATGGATGGCAGTTATTGGAAGGGGGGAAAAGTTTCCGATACAGTCACAAAGATGGGGCAACTCCAGGAAAGGGAAGAGAGGTAGGCAGGTAGTGCAGGAGCCTTGTGTGGCTATACCCATTTCAAACAAGTATGCTGTTTTGGAAAATGTAAGGGGTGATGGATTCTCAGGGGAACGCAGCACAAACAGCCAAGTTTCTGGTATTGAGACTGGCTCTAATGCAACGAGTGGTACGTCGGGTTCCAAGAGATCAATTGTGTTAGGGGACTCTCCAGTCCAAGGTACAGACAAACGTTGCTACGGCCAGCAGAGAAAAATCAGAATGGTGTGCTGCTTTCCTGGTACCAGGATCAAGGATGTCTCAGAGAGGGTGCAGAATGTACTCAAGGGGGAAGAGGGGCCAGAGGAGGTCATTGTCCACATTGGACCCAACAACATAGAAAGGGAAAAGGTGGAGACTCTGAAGGGAGATTACAGAGTGTTAGGCAGGAATTTAAAAAGGAGGTGCTCAAGAGCAGTAATATCTTGAATACTCCCGGTGCTACGAGCTAGTGAGGGCAGGAATAGGAGAATAGAGCAGGTGAATGCATGGCTGAGGAGCTGGTGTATGGGAGAAGGATTCACATTTTTGGACCATTGGAATCTCTTTTGAGGTAGAAGTGACCTGTACAAGAAGGATGGTTTAAATTGGAAGGGGATTAATATACTGGCAGGGAGATTTGTTACGAGCTGCCTTGGGAGGATTTAACTACTAAGGGGGGTGGTGGGACTGAGGGAGATAGCGAGGAAAGAGATCAATCTGAGACTGGTACAGTTGAGAACAGAAGCAAGTCAAACAATCAGGGAAAGCAGGGACAAGGTAGGACTAATCAGTTAAGTGCATTTATTTCAATGCAAGGGGCCTAAAGAGGCAAGGGTCTAGATTAGAGTGGTGCTGGAAAAGCACAGCAGTTCAGGCAGCATCTGAGGAGTAAAATCGACGTTTCAGGCAAAAGCCCTGCATCATTCCTGATGAAGGGCTTTTGCCTGAAACGTCGATTTTACTGCTCCTCGGATGCTGCCTGAACTGCTGTGCTTTTCCAGCACCACTCTAATCTAGACTCTAGGTTTTGCCTAAAAGGCAAGGCAGATGAACTCAGGGCATGGTTAGAAACATGGGACTGGGATATCATAGCAATTACAGAGACATGGCTCAGGGATGGGCAGGACTGGCAGCTTAATGTACCAACAAGCAAATGCTACAGGGAGGATAGAAAGGGAGACAAGAGAGGGGGGTGGGGGGGTGGGAGTGGCGTTTTTGATAAGGGATAGCATTACAGCTGGACTTAGGGAGGATATTCCCAGAAATACATCCAGGGAAGTTATTTGGGTGGAACTGAGAAATAAGAAAGGGATGATCACCTTATTGGGACTGTATTGTAGACCCACTAATAGTCAGAGGGAAATTGAGAAACAAGCTTGTAAGGAGATCTCAGCTATCTGTAAGAATAATAGGTTGACTATGGTAGGGAATTTTAACTTTCCAAACATAGACTGGGACTGCCATAGTGTTAAAGGTTTAGATGGAGAGGAATTTCTTAAGTGCATACAAGACAATTTTCTGATTCAGTATGTGGATGTACCTACTCTTGGGAAATAAGACAGGGCAGGTGACGAGGTGTCAGTGGGAGAGCACTTTGGGGCCAGTGACCATAATTCTATTAGATTTAAAATAGTGATGGAAAAGGACAGACCTGATCTAAAAGTTGAAGTTCTAAATTGGAGAAAGGCCAATTTTGACGGTATTAAGCAAGAACTTTCGAAAGCTGATTGGGGGCAGATGTTCGCAGGTAAAGGGACGGCTGGAAAATGGGAAGCCTTCAGAAATGAGATAACAAGAATCCAGAGAAAGTATATTCCTGTTAGGGTGAAAAGAAAGGCTGGTAGGTGTAGGGAATGCTGGATGACTAAAGAAATTGAGGGTTTGGTTAAGAAAAAGAAGGAAGCATATGTCAGGTATAGACAGGATAGATCGAGTGAATCCTTAGAAGAGGATAAAGGCAGTAGGAGTTTACTTAAGCGGGAAATCAGGAGGGCAAAAAGGGGACATGAAGTAGCTTTGGCAAATAGAATTAAGGAGAATTCAAAAGTTTTTACAAATACATTAAGGACAAAAGAGTAACTAGGGAGAGAATAGGGCCCCTCAAAGCTCAGCAAGGCGGCCTTGGTGTGGAGCTGCAGAAAATGAGTAAACGAGCATTTTGCTTCAATATTTACTGTGGAAAAGGATATGGAAGATGTAGAAAGTAGCTAACTAGATGGTGACACCTTGCAAAATGTCCATATTACAGAGGAGGAAGTGTTGGATGTCTTGAAACGCATAAAGGTGGATAAATCCCTAGGACCTGATCAGGTGTACACTAGAACTCTGTGGGAAACTAGGGAAGTGATTGCAGGGCCTCTTGGTGGGAAATTTGTATCATCAATAGTCACAGATGAGGTGCCGGAAGAATGGAGGTTGGATAACATGGTGCTACTCTTTAAGAAAGGTAGTAAAAGGACAAGCCAGGGAACTATAGACCAGTGAGCCTGACTTCAGTAGTGGGCAAGTTGTTGGAGGGAATCCTGAGGGACAGGATGTACATGTATTTGGAAAGGCAAGGACTGATTAGGGACAGTCAACATGGTTTTGTGCGTGGAAAATCATGTCTCACAAACTTGATTGAGGTTTTTGAAGAAGTAACAAAGAGGATTGATGAGGGCAGAGCAGATGTGATCTATATGGACTTCAGTAAGGTGTTCGACAAGGTTCTCCATGGGAGACTGATTAGCAAGGTTAGATCACTGAATACAGGGAGAATCACCACTTGGATACAGAACTGGCTCAAAGGTAGAAGACAGAAGGTGGTAGTGGAGGCCTGTGACCAGTGGAGTGCCACAAGGATCAGTGCTGGGTCTTCTACTTTTTGTCATTTATATAAATGATTTGGATGCAAGCATAAGAGGCATAGTTAGTAAGTTTGCAGATAATACCAAAATTGGAAGTGTAGTGGACAGTGAAGGTTACTTTAGATTACAACAGGATCTTGATCAGCTGGGCCAATGGGCCGAGAAGTGGCAGATGGAGTTTAATCCAGTTAAATGTGAGGTGCTGCGTTTTGGGAAAGCAAGTCTTAGCAGGACTTATACACTTAATGGTAAGGTCTTAGAGAGTGTTGCTGAACAAAGTTCATAGCTCCTTGAAAGTGGAGTCGCAGGTAGATAGGATAGAGAAGGTGGCGTTTGGTATGCTTTCTTTTATTGGTGAGAGTATGGAGTACAGGAGTTGGGAGGTCATGTTGCGGTTGTACAAGACATTAGTTTCATTAACCACAGAACATTACAAAATTTATACTGGACTGGATCTTGCAGTCAGTGGTGAATTGACAGTGTTCACCACTTACTTTCCAGAAACCTGCCTCGCTGCTTAAGAAATGTTCCAATATAACTCTTTCAACAAGGCTTTTGTGAGCACAGCAAGAAACAGCTCAATCAGAGGAATTTCCACTGAAACAGGTAGTTTTTTTTTAAATTCTGCATTTCCATGTTTAAGCAGATGTGCACATTGCAAACGTGCCTATTAATAATTATAAATTTCCATTATCATGTTGAGCACTGTTAGGCCCACTATGATACCTACCATAAATCCAGCCATTATATTTTACAATGCACATCTGTTTGAAAGAATGTCTCAGGCCACTTCCCCACTTGTGAATTATTTCATAACACAAGACGTTCTGAAGGGCCCTCAATGTTTCCTTTATATGTTTAAATCATATTTGTGGTTCCCATATGTAACGTTTTGGTTGTATTTCAATCTACATTGTATAATTATTTGTAAAAATGTAATTGAATACATGAGAGTCAACTTAAATGACAAGGCAAGTGTATTTGGTGTTTCAAATTAGCAGATACGGAACATTTTATTCTAAATAACAACCACTGGTACCGACAAACTCAGATCACATTAATGATTTCTGCATTGACAAAGATGCATGGCTACCTTCATTTACAAAGCTCCTTTCTCATTTTCACAATTACCGTACTGCAGCACTTTGAGTATCCAAACATGTACCCAGATGTTGCATCATTATTCTGATCCTACTTACCATGCCTTCAAACCCCACTCTGTATAGGTTCTTTGCTCCATTGTCCCACAAAACATATGCTGCACTGTGAGGACTAGATGCACTCCAATCTTGGATTTCAGTCACCTAAGAAACCAGCAAGATTCACATTATCAGACTACTAAATTAAAAACAAGCAGAATTTCAATGCTAAATCAGAGGATAGATTAGATTAGATTACTTACAGTGTGGAAACAGACCCTTCAGCCCAACAAGTCCACACCAACCCTCCGAAGAACAACCCACCTAACCTGCACATCTTTTTGACTGTGGGAGGAAACCGGAGCACCCGGAGGAAACCCAGGTACAGGCAACATTAGGCTCTGCTACTGGGAGGACAAGGGAGATGTGGTACACTGGAGAATTTCAACATGCAAGGAATACCTCCTATCAGTGATGGAAATGACTATACACAAGTGGGTGGGGCAGGGGAGCAGCAATCACCACGGAAAGGCATTTGTCACACTGACTAAACAAAGGTGGAAGAATATTTATGCCCCTTTCCCACAATGGAAAATTTAGACCAGAATAGACAGGCTCATTTACTTCCAACATAATCATTAGTACAGCAGTGCACAGTAACTAACAGGTGGTTTCCTTCCCCATGTTTGGCCCAATGCCATAAGACTTTATGGAATCTGAATCAAGACTGCCACTGTCATTTATAGTACCTCGTCCAAAGTCAGGTGGTGGGTCTGCTTTCACTCCTTTTTTCAGTTTTTTAGCAACTTGGTATAATTAAGGGGCTTGGTCCGACATGACAGTGGACAGTTCAGGAAAGGAAAGAAGATTTCTTTCCCAAAAGGACATGACTAAACTCCATGAGTTTTTTTGACAATCCAAAATAGTTTCATTGTCATCATTACAATTGTATGATAAGATGATGAGAAACTTACAATTTCATTTATCATGTTTCGATCCAGTTAGGAACTATCAACATTTAAAGCAAAGCTTAAACACATTGTTTTAACCAAAAGAACTATGCCACAAGGTTTCACTTTACTGAAACAAAACAAACTGCATTGCACACAAAGTAAATGGTAAGGTCCTAGGGAGGGTTGCTGAACAAAGAGACCTTGGAGCGCAGGCTCATAGCTCCTTGAAAGTGGAGTAGATAGGATAGTGAAGGCAGCGCTTGGTATGCTTTCCTTTATTGGTCAGAGTATGGAGTACACGAGTTGGGAGGTCATCTTGCGACTGTACAAGACATTGGTTAGGCCACTGTTGGAATATTGCGTGCAATTCTGGTCTCCTTCCTATCGGAAAGATGTTGTGAAACTTGAAAGGGTTCAGAAAAGATTTACAAGGATGTTGCCAGGGTTGGAGGATTTGAGCTATATGGAGAGGCTGAACAGGCTGAGGCTGTTTTCCCTGGAGCGTCGGAGGCTGAGGGGTGACCTTATAGAGGTTTATAAAATTATGAGGGGCATGGATAGGGTAAATAGACAAGGTCTTTTCCCTGGGGTGGGGGGAGTCCAGAACTAGAGAGCACAGGTTTAGAGCGAGAGGGGAAAGATATAAAAGAGACCTAAGGGTAAATTTTTTCACACAGAGGGTGGTGCATGTGTGGAATGGGCTGCCAGCAGAAGTGATGGAGGCTAGTACAATTGCAATATTTAAAAAGCATCTGGACGGATATATGAATAGGAAAGGTTTGGAGGGATATGGACTGGGTGCTGGCAGGCGGGACTAGATTGGGTTGGGATATCTGGTCAGCATGGACGAGTTGGATCAAAGGGTATGTTTCTGTGCTGTACATCTCTATGACTCCATGACTCTAAACAAAACAAAATAAACAAAACCATCAACATGGTTTGAACTATTTACGCTATGCACTGATGTCTACTCCTTACTTCCCACAATAATTATTTTAGAAGACACTTGAATCTCTTAAAGCTATTTACTTCTGTAGGGAAACCCAAAGGGCCACAGTCAATGAGAATTCTTCTCAGCTCAGCTCTTCTCAGAGGCAAAACTCTCATTTACTACCTCTTGACTGCAGATGCTTCAGTCCCTTGTTCGAGTTCCTTGTCTCAGCAATCTCCCAGCTTTGATTCCTCACCAAATTTCAAAATCTCCTATCAGTGGAGAGGTTCAGGATACAGACGTTGTTAGGGTACAGGGGCAACACCACCATGGACAAAGTACTTGCCATATTCATGGGATATTTCATTCCAGTGAACCTTCTTTGAACTGCTTCAAACGAAATATCTTCCCCTAAGTAAGGAACAAAATTGCTTACAGTACCTCCAGATGTGGCCTCACCAGCACTTATACAGTTATAATAAGACTTCACTTCTCTTATATTCCAACCTCCTTGAAATAAGGACGAACATTCCATTAGCCTTCCTGATGACCAACTGCACCAGTATGCTAACTTTCTGTGCTTTGTGCACAAGTGTCCACAAGTCCCTTTTTAAAGCAGCTGTCTGCAGTTTTTCTCAATTGAAATACTACTGTTCCTTTGTCCTCCAAAAATGAACAATGGCACATTTTGCCACATTAAACTCCATTTACCAACTACTTGCCCATTATTTAACATATCAAATTCTCCAAGTAGACTGACTGCATTCCTCTCACAATCTGCCTTTCCATCAATTTTTGTGACATTTGCAAATGTGGCTTCAGTACATTCATTTCTTTCTTTTAAGAGAATAATATATATTGTAAACAGTTGCAGTCACAGCACTGATCTCTGTGGAACCCCACCGGTTACAGGTTGCCAACCTGAACAAGAATCCCTTCTCTCCACTTGCTGTTTCCCACCCATGAATCCTCACCAATACACCACCTGTTATCTTAGGACTTAATTTTCTGAGATACCTTGTTGAATACCTTCTTGAAGTTCAATTAAAACCCATCTAAGGTTCCCTTCTATCCAATCTGGTTGAGACTTTGTCGAAAAATTCTTCATAAGTTAGTCAGATGCAATTTCCCCTTCATGAAGCCAAGCTGACTTGGCTTGATTAGATTATGATTGTACAAACATACTGCTATTACTTCCTTAATAATTAACTCCAGCAATAAATTAATCAGCCTGCTTTTTGCCTTCCTCCCTTTTTGAGCAGGGTTGTCACAGCAGCATTTCTCCAATCCTCTACTCCTCCAGAAACCAAGGAGTTTTGGAAAATTACAAGCAATGCATTCACTATCTCTGCAGCAACTTATTTTAGGCTCCTACAATGCAAGCCAAGGAACTTAGCTGTATTTAGCCCCATTAGCTTGTCTGATGGTACTAATATTGCTTCTCCAGTGATAGCGATTGGACTTAATTAATAAAGAATATAGAGGAGAAATTATCAGATATTCAAAGTATCTTCCACTGTAAAGACCGATACAAAATATCTGTAACTCCTCTGCTATTAACTGTTCCCCATAACTATTGCCCAGGTCCACTTTCCAAGGAGCCTAAGGCACCTGCAGTTGCATGATCTTAACCTTTTAGGTGTTAACCTTGAGTCAACACTGCCCCATCTTTTAATGTAAGAAACTTCAACCTTTCCTTAATTTCAACGATCAAATTTTCTACAGTTAAGACTTCAATTCCCAAAACCAAAAACCATATTCTAAAACAACTAGAAAAGCACGCATTCCCAAGTGTGTTCTTGGGAATTATGGAAAATATACAGCTGTATAAAAATATTAGACCGAAAAAATTCTTCATAGGTTAAGAATTTTTGTCTGTGAAGTTGAAGAATTGTTATTTCTCCTGCAATAATCCAAAACCTGAAGGTTGGTTTTCCACATATATTGGTGATTTGGTCTATCTTCATGTACAGTGTGGCCCTGCCTACTCCCAATGACATTGCACACCTCTACCAATAGGTTTCACCAAATAGAGAAACAAAATATTCCTTCTGAAGTCTATTATTTACAAATATTTGGCCTAAATTCTAGGTAGCATGTGAAAATTAACACATCTGTTTTGCATGCAGTCAGGTGTGAAGAGTTTACTTGTGCAATATATGAACAGAAAACCTCAATTCCATGCAGATGTTTGGCTCTAATTACACTTTTTAACCATATATTAGTTCTGCTGAAGGAACAATCATCAAACGTTGCCTGGAAAAAGATTAACCATGTACCACCTTGCTATTTGCACAAGTACTAACAGTCTGTTACTTACAGCTCCAAATTTACAAATTTGCTCCTACATTTGAGCTACAATAGTGTTTTGCTGCTGCTTGCAGTTACGGCTGCCACAAGATCTGCTTTCATGGCATGTCACACTCAATTCTCATGCAGCCACTATACATCATGTCCAACCACTTTGCGATATCTGTTGTGCAACCACAGCTGGGGTGACCCTTCTTTCTGCTGCCCCCTGCCTTTTGGAAGAAATCTCAGTTGAATCGTCAACATACTGACATTTTAGTTTCTTGCTATCTTTTTGCTCTTACAACTTCAAGGACTTCTTTATTCATCTTAAAGTCTAGACGTGGAATGCTTGGCATACATATAAAACCCTCTATTTTCCTCTGTAGATCTTTACTTACTCTCCGGGTTTTTGACACATACAGCAAAGTGAAAAGAAAGTAGAACTTTTTTTGTTTTGCCTTTTTACAAGCTGGAGTTTTTAATTAGGATAGATTAGATTCCCGACAGTATGGAAACAGGCCCTTCGGCCCAACAAGTCCACAGCGACGCGCCAAAGAGTAACCCACCCAGAAACATTCCACTATACTATATTTACTCCTGACTAATGCACCTAACATTATGAGTAATTTAGCATGGCCAATTCACCTGACCTGCACATCTTTGGATTGTGGGAGGAAACCGGAGAAAACCCATGCAGACACGGGAGAATGTGCAAACTCCACACAGACAGTCGCCCAAGGC
Source organism: Chiloscyllium punctatum (assembly GCF_047496795.1). Classification (NCBI taxonomy): domain Eukaryota; kingdom Metazoa; phylum Chordata; class Chondrichthyes; order Orectolobiformes; family Hemiscylliidae; genus Chiloscyllium; species Chiloscyllium punctatum. Next base: position 127,189,552 of record NC_092743.1, read on the forward strand.
TGGAATCGAACCTTGGTCTTTGGCGCTGTGAGCTGATCTCCGAGCCACCATGTTGCCCTTTTTTGCGATTACATTTTTCATTTTCACAAAATTAAACCAACATAACTCCACTCTTCTCTTAACATCTCCATCACATCTGCCATCTTCTGGTATCATTTGGCCTCAGTAGACAAACTTACCTATCTCTTCCAGTGCAATGCTATCAACTTCAATCCTCACTCTAGTTTCTTCCAACGTATTCCTTTACCTACGCCAGGTTATAGTCCAACAGGTTTATCTGGAAGCATTAGCTCCTCGAAATCCTTTACCTGTACTAGTTTAGTCCTCTCAGTGCTTATACTCAAACCATAGTGTAAGCTTCCTACATTTTACTTGATCTGCAATATTTTTTACAATCCTTTCTGAATCTGCAAGTAGTGCTGTCTATCAATGTGCAGCAATATTATGTTCTTGCCCCTAAATTTTACCCCTGGAAAATGATCCATTCCCTGAATATTTGTTGTGTGTACAGATTCAGTAATTTTGGAAACAATACTATATATTTCTCTTCACCGAATGATGTCTGATAGTACCTTATTAACCCTTACTCTATCGTCTCAGCTTATATACAAGAAAAAATATCCAATGCTAACAGATTAAATGCTTGTATTCCATGTCAACAGATTGTTCCAACTGTGTCTCAGTAAACCTGAATTAAAAACAGAATACTGAAAATAGGGAGAGAGAAAAACAAAGTTAACTTTTTACAGGAAGATGAGATGCTGTTCCCTGAGCTTGCATTAAGCTTCACTGGAACAGTGCAGCAGACAGAAACTTGACATAAAGATAGTGAATTAATTGGGCAAAGCAACCAGAAATTCAGGAACAGGGATATAACTTAGCAGAAGTGCTGCATAAAGAGATTACACATTCTACTTTTAGTCTTGCCAATTTGCAGGTGACAGCATTTTGAGCAATGAATACAATATGCCAAATGAATACTGATAAACGTAAAGTATTGCTTTATGTGGAAGAGTTTTGGGGTCTTGGATAGTGAGAAGAGAGGTGGCAAAGGGGCCAATGATACTTAGAGTCATAGAGTCAGAGATGTAGAGCATGGAAACAGACCCTTCGGTCCAACCCGTCCATGCCTTCGCAAATTGCACCAAAGGTGACACTAGAAAGAGATGGGGTTTTGCAAAATGGAAGAAGAGTATCACAGAGGAATTGTTTCATCAATAGGCTGTCAGAACACAGGAGGGGAAGACATGGTAGGAAGGCTCCCCTTGCCCTCACTTGCTGTTCTATCAATTCAAACGATTACCTGCCACTATTATCAACACCCGAGCCTGATTTAACTACCAAATGCATCTTTCCTTCTTTCTAGCCTTCTGGACTCAGCCTCAACAAATTCAAACCCTGACGTTGTCCCTCATTTGGATTCTTCCATTTGGCTATTTTCTGGCCATAATCGTTTGGATTTGGCAGAGTTGTTCATTATTCTGCCTTTCTTACTCACATTGGACAAACGCTTTGAGTTAACATCAAGATGGGAGAGTGCCCTATCACTGTAAACCCACTCCTCCGTGGGTCATAACAAAAAGCAAAAATATTTTACCCAGCTGCTCAGGTATGCAAACAACCAGATTTCTTTAAATAATGCAAGATCATCATTTCTTTATGGAAAAAACCCATTCAAGTAAGATGCAGAGTTAATTAACACAACTTGTTATGTGAAAGTATATATGTTTACCCCTCTAAATAACCCAAAAAACAAACTTTGAATAAAAGGAGAAAAACATTTTTTTTCCCCTCTGCAGAGATTCATTAAAAAACACTTTTGGCCAACAATGGTTACTCTTGAAGGCAAAAAGAGTAAGAAACAAAGTGGGACAATATGGCATCCTTGCAAGTGGTCAAGTCAATAACAACACATTGTTGACTCTAGGATCTTGCCAAACAAAGCTTGCTCAGGAATACAATCTTGAGAAATTATTTCAATCACGCTGAGTCACTCAAAGGAACAATCACATTTTAATCTGATCTCTTCGCAAAGGTATTTCAGAATCAGGAGACACGAACTAAGCAGATTGCTCTGTAGCAGGCTTACCTCAACTGAAAATCCAACCACAAAATCCAAGACTGAAAAAACTGTTCAAACAGAACCACCACAAATTCAGTGTTTGCTACCAATTGGGTTCAAGCAATCAAGATTAGATATTATCTTGAACCATGTGGTTTCCAAGAAATGCCCTATTTAATAGTTCCAATGATCTTATAACCACAGGATTTATATTACTCTTTTCATTCATTTTCTAGTCAGTGTCATGTTGAGGCTGATGAACCAAGGTCAGGAAATCGGTGATGATAATGCCATTAAAAGTCAAGAAGCGATTATTAGATTCATTTTTATTTTGGAGATGGTCATTGATTGGTACTTGTGTGGCGCCAATGCTGCCAAAAGTTTGGTGAAAATGGTAGACTATGAAGTATCATATGAAGATATCAACTGAAGGAGAATGTTTCCATCATTACATTATTTTCCTCACATCTCAGTGTCTCTGTTTTAAAATCTACGGTTAAAGCAATTTAGCTACCAGCCATACAATAAACATACAGGAAGGATAGGGAATCTGGAAAAGAACGTACTTCCCACATCCTCATGACAATCAATCAGTCCCTCAAACAGGCTAGCCCTTAAATGCTGCAACCATATGCACATGGGAGACTCTAACTTGAGTCAAACCTTCCACAATTTTTTGGGGACATTAGAATAAACAAATTGAAGGGTTTTAAATTGGACACAACTCTTCTCTTTCAACAACTCACCCCATTAGGCAATTTCAGTCGCATGGCTTGATATTAATGCTACCATAAAGGGAAGGTATTCGAGAGCTAAGATTCTGTGCAACTGAAGGTGCTGAAGCAATTAAAGATGTTCAAGAATTTAAAAAGCACAAACATCTTGATGGATTGAGAGACTGGAAGCGATTAGAGATGAACAAGGATTGAAAAAGAAGGATGAGATGTTCAATATTCCTTGACTAGGAAGCAACATACAATACACTGAGCATGATGATGATAGGGAAATGAGGCTTGGTGCAAGTTAAAAGACAATCAGCAATGCTTTGGATGACTTCATCTTTCGACAGAATTGAATCTTGAAGATTAATCAAGAGTAGCTTGAAATAGAGGAAACAAAAGCATGAATGAGAGTTTCAGTAGCAGGGGCAAAGTAAGATAATGTAATCAAAGTGGATTAGTTGGTTCGAATGATGACATGAATACATGATTTGATACTCATCTTAGGATCAAATACGACCAAAATTACTCACAGGATTCCTGAATAAGGGGCTCATGCCTGAAACGTTGATTCTCCTGCTCCTTGAATGCTGCCTGACCTGCTGCGCTTTTCCAGCAACACATTTTCAGGGAAAATTACTAACAAACTGTCTTAGTCTCAGTGTGACCAGAGAGAACAACAGAGTTAATAGCTACGAGAACAGAGTTTAGACTGAGGAGCAAAGCCCACAGTGGCAGTCTTGCCTACTTAACAGGAAAATATTTCAGCATACCAAGGACTGGATGTCAGCTCAGCAGTCTGATCAATTAGAACGAGTGGAAGAGCCGAAAGTGACGGTGGCAAAACAGAGCTGCTGGTTTTAATGGTGCGTCTTCAGAGGATACCGACAAGAGGCATGTATCATAACGAAATTTGATACTGCCATAGATCCATCTTTAGAGATTAGATGTAAAAATATCTTCAACAACAAGAAGAAACGCCATTCAAAAGAAATATATTGCATTTAACTTGGGTGCGGAAGCTTTGAAACTATTTTGGTCAGGTGCTAACTTGTCTGTGTTGACACCAAGCAACCACCTCTATAATTCACTGACAGTTTCCACCATTACATTATTTTTCTCACATCTCAGTGTCTCTGTTTTGAAATCTAAGGTTAAAGCAATTTAGCTACCAGCCATGCAATAAACATACAGGAAGGATAGGGAATCTGGAAAAGAACGTACTTCCCACATCCTCATGACAATCAATCAGTCCCTCAAACAGGCTAGTCCTTAAATGCTGCAACCATATGCACATGGGAGACTCTAACTTGAGTCAAACCTTCCACAATTTTTTGGGGACATTAGAATAAACAAATTGAAGGGTTTTAAATTGAACACGACTCTTCTCTTTCAACAACTCACCCCATTAGGCAATTTCAGTCGCATGGCTTGATATTAATGCGACTTTGCCAAATTGGGTATTATGGCTTCGAGGAAATGAGAACAGGTTTTATCTCAGCATGTCGGTGTACCTTTTCCCAGCAATCACAGTCGCTCCTTCAGCATATAATTAGACAATCTCTAGCCAAGTAGTTGCATGTGCCAGTACACACTTCTCTTGACTGATCAATTATCTTTGTAATTCCTTGCATTGCACTAATCACTGAAGGTGGGTTGCACCAGTTTGAAGATTCAGGACAAAGTAGGGACACTCAGTGTTGAAGTCAGCAAGTGATGTGGAGATGCTGGTGTTAGACTGGAGTGGACCAAGTCAAAAGTCACATGAAACCAGGTTATAGTCCAACATGTTTATTTTAAATAACAAGCTTTAAATAACAAGAACAGCCTTTCATCTTCACCTGACGAAGGGGCAGCGCTTCAAATGTTTGTGATTTCAAATAAACCTGTTGAACTATAACCTGAAGTCAGCAGTTGCTGACTACAAATATCTAGAATCAATGTGGTGGGAACGTACTGTCTCCCACTGGCAGTTAATCAAAAGATATCTTGGCATCAACAGTACTGAATGTTTTAAAAAAGGCAAAGCAACAAGATAAACTGAACTGCTCGTATCGTAAACAGAAAGTTAAAATCACATCATTATCAACTTTGATTTAAATTTTCAACTAAAGAAACTCTATTGACAACTGTTGAAAATAGCTTGGAATTTTTGATCACTAGCAAACCAAATTTATATCACTTTAGCTTCTCAAGGGCAATACAGATGTTCAACAGAATTACAGTGTCAGTAGTCAGTTTTTGGAAAGGGAACAATTGCAAGGGCAAACTACAATCTGTGGGGAAACTCTATGGAACTTGGTACAGGGAAGCAAAAACTAACAGACAACTTCTGAATTTTCATATTATTCTGCACATATCTGAGAAAGTGTATAAGGTATGAGCAGGTACGGAAAGAGGCAAAAGGGAGGACTGCCGATGCTGGAAACCAGAGTTTAAATTAGAGTGGTGTTGAAAATGCACAGCAGGTCATGCAGCATTCGAGGAGCAGGAAAATCAACGTTTCGGGCAAAAGCCCTTCATCAGATAGGGAAAGAGTTAAGTTTAGGGTTGCTGGACAAAGGCTCAGCTAGCACGACTTTGACCAGATAAGAACTTGCAGTAAATAACGAGGTGCTGGAAGCAAGGTTTATCGAGGTGAAGAACATCCATTGTGCAATGCCAGTTAATGAAGTGAAGAATATCATTGTGTAATGCCAGATGACTTAATCTTTACTGTTGGTACTTACTGATTGTAACAGTCACCCAATCACACGGTGGCACAGTGGTTGGTGCTGTGAGGCAGCAGTGCTAGAGACCCAGGTTCAATTCCCGTCTCAGGTGACTGTGTGGAGTTTGCATATTCTCCCAGTGTCTGCGAGGGTTTGCTCCGGTTTCTTCCCACAGTCCAAAAACGTGCAGGTTAGGTGAATTGGCCATGCTAAATTGCCCGTAGTGTTAGGTGAAGGGATACATGTAGGGGAATGGGTCTGGGTGGGTTGCGCTTCAGCGGGTCGGTGTGGACTTGTTGGGCCAAAGAGCCTGTTTCCACACTGTTCGTAATCTAATCTAATCTAATCAATATAGATATCACCTTATTTGGATTCTACTCCCTATAAGTGATGATGTAATTCCTTAAGAATCTGCTGTTCAAGGAAAGATTGAGAACTCATGTTTTTGTGGGCGTGGGTGATCACTCTCTCTCCATGGCTCGGAATAAAAGTAAAGAATGTAAAGCTATACTGTATTTCCGAGTGTTTGCTTCAACTGATACGAGTTTACAATAATGGGATGACATATCCAAAGTCCCACAGTTTAAAAAACACACTAACGGTTTCACTATCAATGCCACACTGAAATCAAGGTCAATGTATTTTTAACTCTGAAGTTCAGTTTTCAAACCTAAGTGCTCAGTTTACAGTAATAAACATCTAAAATAGTGGGGGAAAAGATTGGATAGGCTGGTCCTGAATCCATTGAAGTTTAGACGAATAAGAGATGATCTCAGTGAAATGTATCAAGACCTGACAGGGTGGTTGGTGAAAGGATGTTTCCCCTTTTCAACAAACTCAAACAAAAGCAGACAGATTAAAAATGGGCGGGCTGGTGGACGAGAGGAGCAGATTTGTTTTCTGTTTGAGTTTGAAAATCTTTGAGACACTCTTCCAATATGATTGATATTATTAAGAGAAAGGTTCAAGTATGCCCATTTGAGGGAGATAATAAAAGGTACTAGCATCTGTCAAAACTAAGCAACATTAGACACTTTATGAAAAGCTTCGCACTGGGAGTAACTATACATTATTATGCTTTGTGCAGCCATCCTTTAATTTGGAATGGATTTAAATACTAAAACCATATGTTACGCAGGATCACAAGCCAGAAATTAATCTTTATACCAAGCCAACAAAATTTTGTCTAGACTGATTTTTTTAAAACCACTACTAAGATTTAACCACTAATATCCATTTAGGCATTTCCAGGTGGTCATGGTTACACATATGCAACATGAAACAACTACATAAGAACTGAATCTAGATCCGATTAGGAGATCTATGGCTGTATTTCTTCATGTTTCTCCAATACCCAGCACCTTTAAAACATTTTCTACAGGGATGATCATTATGCAGTTCCAGGCTTTGGTCACCAGGTGATGCCATGGAGCAAGTCACTGAACACTACACTAACTATTTAACCTACTCAAAATGAGAAAACTTGTTAAACATAAAATTAATTTCAGACCACTATTTTAATTATTCAACTACTTCGGTATTCCATTCTTCAGTCACTTATGGCAAAGTAGCACCCTACTCAGTGCATAATCCCCTACAAACCCAACTGCAAATTCTTCTAGATCCACAACTGCAGCAACTTCATTCAACCTTAAATCCAGTCACAGTTTCTGACATTTTGTCAAGCCTCCATGAAGCTCAGCATCACCTTCACAAAAGGCAACACCCACATCTTGTAAATGAATTTAAATAAAAATCAGAAATCAAAATAACATTTTAAACACACGTGAAAGAATATCATTAAAGTTAGCCATAACTCAGACTCTCATTATATGTAAAAGAGAAAATGCTGGAAGAAGTCAGGAGGTCTGGCAACACACGGAGAGAGAAACAGCCAACACTAAAGCTGATATGATTGTTCGCCTCAAAACTTTAATTCTGTTTCTTTTTCCACATTTGCTGTCACAGACCTGCTCGGCTTCTCCAGCACTACTTTTAATTTCAGATCTCCAGCATTCACAATATTTGATTTTTACTCTATTCATTTATTTTAAGAGGTGTTCCTAGAAATCAAATGGCTAATAGAAAATAAGATGTTTCTCATGTGACTCAACGTCACTATGTCAGGAATTATCTGTAAATAAGGAGTCAAGTATTTAAAGCAGGTTACGAAACAGATAGGTCAGAGGGTAAATATGATTTGGATTCACATGAAGTGATATTGTGTTTATGGTTGAAATCATTTCATGGGTATGTTAGTTGCTGATTCATGAAATTGTGACAGACTAGATTAATTTCAAAATACTGCAGATGCTAGAAATGTGAAACAAGCACAGAAGGCTGGAGGAACCCACGTCTGACGGTGTTTCTGGGAAGAGAAACATAGTTAACATTTTGAGTTCGATATGATTCTCCTTCGGAAGAGTTCTGAAGATCCACCTTCAGGTCACTGGACTCGAAATGTTAACTCTGTTTCTATCTCTGCAGATTCTGCCAGATCTAATGAATTTCTCCAGTAATTTCTGTTTTTGTGAATTATAATAATGGTCAGACAAAACTCTTGGATTTTCCAATGCAAAAAGATGTGTAATACTGCTTTGGGATAAAGTGGGACATATTGCTCCTTGACAAGAGAGATAAAGAAAATTAGTGGTGGAGAGCACATTAGGTGCTGAAACTCAGGCTCTCTCATTGATGCTTTTGACGTGGTATCTTATTTGTTTAAGATCTTACAAGAAATGGTCTGTGTAAAAGGGTCTCGACAACAACACAACAGAATGGTACACACATCAATAGCCTTTGCGGATAATGTACATTCTACGAAAATGCAATGGATACAATAAGTTTAAAGCAGACACTTCGGGGGGATCCAAGATGGCAGCAATCTAAGCAAAGCTCCGCATTGCAGCACAAGAAGGACGAACCTCTCACCTGCCAAACTCAGGCCATCGTGATATCTTGGAGTTCCAAGAAACGTCTAAAAATTAACTTACCTGTGTTTCCAGCTGTCCAGAGATGCCGAAAAAGGGGAAAGGAACATCCGAGGCCGGGCCTGCAGTTCAGCCTGCAGGATCCTCGGAATCGATTATTTTCCAGGCCTTGGTGAACGAGTCGCGAAATCATGTGAGATGCTGGGAATACAGATTGAAGAGAAGCTGGCTCCAGTCTCTCTCATGCTGCAGAAGCATGAACAGCAGCTGGGAGACCTGGAGAAGAGGACGGTTGAGGAGGTACACAGGGTCACAGTGGTGGAAGCTCATGCCAGTTCAGCCAAGGATAGGATCCAAGTCCTGGAGATGCAGGTCCGTAATTTGCGTGACCAAATAGATAATCTTGAGAACAGGGACAGGAGAAAAGACATTTGGACCATTGGTCTACCTGAGGGTAAGGAAGGTGAGCGGCTTGCAGAATTTGTTGAGGACTGGCTTCCAAAATTCCTTGACTTGGAGGCTGGCATGAGAGGATTGAAGATAGAGAGGGCTGACCGGGTCACCCACCATTTCTGAGACAGGCCAATATTTCACTTATCCTTAAAAAAGGGAAGGACCCAGAAGACTGTTCTTCATACAGCTCCATCTCACTCTGAGGTGCAGACTTTAAAATCTTCTCTAAGACTCTTGCGTTAAGGCTGGAGATGGTGTTACCTTCTATTGTTAAAGAGGACTAGACAGGCTTCATAGAGGATCGCAGATCATCCAGTAATGTCAGGAGGCTTAATGTAATTCAAGCATGCCAACAACAGTCAATACAGGGATTGGTAATTTCTCTAGATGCAGAGAAGGCATCTGACCGAGTTGAGTTGCCGTACCTTTTCTTTATTCTAGAGCGGTTTGGTTTGGGCGAAGTCTTCAGAGAATGGGTAACGTTTCTCTACGGTGGCCCTCTCGCGGCAGTCATCACCAATGGGGTACGATCAAGCAATTTTAATATTTTTAGGGGCGGCCAGCAGGGCTGTCCCATTTCACCATTGCTTTTTACGTTGGTGATTGAACCATTGGCGGAGGCCATTCATGGGGATCGCTATATACCAGCTCCAGAAGTGGGGTCAAAATTACATAAGATTTCGTTTTATGCAGATGATGTCCTAATTTTTTTGACAAATCCAGCAGTTTTAGAGCCTCGCCAGATACAAAGCATTCGCAAGTTTGGTGCTTTTGTGGGGTACAAGATTAATTTTGTGGGGTACAAGATAAATCAGAAGCCATGCCTATGGGTGGTCTTATGAAGGAGCCAACTCTTGAGGGCAACTATCGATTCCCATTTAGGTGGTCACAGGGGGATTTTGTGTATTGGGGCATATTCATTACTCCAGTTCTGGATCGGCTGTTCAAAGCCAATTAAACAAGATCGCCAAAGATAGGAAGCACTTCCAGTCTCGTGGTTGGGTCTGAAAGTGCTTAACAAGATTAATATTCTCCCCTGTTTGCTATACTCTATACAGATAGTCCCCCTGATTTTCAATAAGCAAACACTCAGGAGGCTGAATGGCTGGTTCAGCTCATTTATTTGGCATCGTAAGCGGGCCCACATTAAATAAGCCCAACTGCAATTGCCTCACAGCTTGGAGCAAGTGGATCTTCCAGACATTAAGAATTACCAATTAAGCTTGCTTTTGACCTATGTGAGTGATTGGGTTTGTGGACATTCTCTTTCAATATGGCTAAATATCAAAGTCTCCCAGGCAAGGTGCTCCCTTATCAGTTTCCTGTTTTTGGACAAAACGAAGACAGTTAGGGAATATTGCCATAACCAATAGTCATCAATACTGTTAAAAGCATGGAGGGCAATTCGGCAGAGGGAAGGCAATATTGGCAAAACATCTTTGTTTCCACCTTTAGTGGGTATGCTGGGTTTTCAACGGGGGATGATAGATTCAGGATTTAAACATTGGGCAGCTACGGGTGTGCCTTGCACAGGCGACTTATTTGAGGGAGATGTAATGATGTCTTTCGAACAGTTAATAGAAGTACGAGTTATCTAATACAGACCGCTTTCATTTTTTTCAAGTTAGGGATCTTATTCAAAAAAAAGTCACACTTTTGACTGATCGCTACAAATCCGACATGCAAAGTGCTAAGAGTACACTTGCTGTCAGTACTTTATATCATCAATTGGGGGGTGCCACCTCAGATGAGTTTGATTGATTCTGCAGGATGTGGGTGAGAGCTGGGTGTTGAAGTCTCCTCAGAGGCAAGGAACGATATTTGAGATAATGCAAAGAAGATATCAAGTTGCAATAGGACCCATGCTTTACAGTTGAAGATTCTCCACAGGGTCCACTTGGCTCTGGGCAGTTTGTCAAAATTTAAAGCAGGGGTATCTTCAGCAGGTCCCAAGCGCAAGGTCTGCACGGGCACTCTTACCCATTGTCTCTGGTCTTGCGATAGGCTTCAAACATATTGGAGTGCTGTGGTGGGCGCAATGGAAAGGATTTTGGGTGTGAGGGTGGAGAAGGCTTGCCCACTGTATTTCCTGCAGACACGCATAAGTTTAAACTTTTCAATATCCTCGCGTTCTGTGCAAGAAAGAATGTCTTGGATATCCAAAAATTCTCCGGCCTGTCAGGTTGGCGGAAGATTGTTATGGAGCATATTCCTTTGGATTTTCTCACAAATATGGTACACCACAAAACTGAGAATTTTTACAAGACATAGCCAAACTTTTTGGAATACCTTGATACAAATTTATCTGCCACACTAAAAAAGGCTTTTATGTAGCCATAACGAATGTGTTTTATGAGCCCAATATCTAGGGAGGAGGAACTGTGAACGTATGAGTGTTTTGTTTGGCTGGGCTGAGTTATTACTATTTATTAGTTTGTTGTTGTTTATTTATTTATTAGTTAAATAGCCAGTTTGGGGTTTTTTCATTCTATACTTTTCTATATATGTTTATACATGTGTACATGAGGGTGGATTGGGGATTTATTTTGGGTTTTTTTGCACTGTTTAAAATTGTACTGTTTTGTACTTTTTGTAATATTAAAAAAATCTATTTTTTCAATAAAAATATATTTTTAAAAAGCAGATGCTCGAGAGAGAAAAACCACGAAAGTTGGGTGGGTAGTCACTAGTCATCAGCTGTCAGATCACTTCAATAAGAGGAATGTCTCAACAGAAAAATTGCTGAAGGTTCACGAAGAAAGATGTTTCATCATGTACTGGTGGGAATATGTTGCGCACGACAGTGTGTGGGGAACCTTTGAATGGCTGCCTGGCGGTGCAGCTCAGAGAGAGCATTGTTTTTTTATAAATCTGTAGTCTAGAACAAACATTAACTTCCGCCTTGAGATTTTTCTACCTATGGAATTTTTTATGAATACAACTTGTTTTCTTAAAAGAAAGGGAGCCTGTGAGAGTTGTAAGGGTCAAACAGATCAGCTACAGAATTTACAGAGTTGGTGATACGTAGTCTATTTAAAAGTGCATTTTACCCCAGAGTGCTTCTGGATAGGGAAGAGAAAAACAGAAATTAATGTTTGCTCAAGACTACAGATATATAAAATCCAATGCTCCCTCAAAACTCCACAGCCAAGCAGCCACTCAAAGGTTTCTCATTCACTGCTCGTGCACAACATAGTGACATCTGCTTTCAGAAGTTGCTCCACACAGAGCAAACAATAAAACTAGAGGGCAAAATGAATAAAACCTTTATAAATCTCATGTCTTTTCATGCCTAATTCAATATACTGACAGCGGTATATATAACAATTCTGAGGTTTTGTAAATCTTCATTCAAAAATGTGGATACCATATACCATAAGAATTGAGAAAAGCCAGTCTTTTTGTTCATGTAAATATACATTCATTAAATTTGCACAAAGTTAACAAATTCAACCCTGAGGCACAATAAGATAAACTTGCTGTTTGTGACACACTTCAGACATGCACATCAGACAAATTTGCACAACTGAAGCATATAGTTATTAATGTAATGTCCTTTCTGCTGTTGCCAGAAGTAAAGATGTATAATACTTATGCTCAAATGCTTTATGGCAAGAAGATTGCTGATGATTGAGAGTGATGGTGAAGGATATGCAAGAGCTTAATATGTTCATATAAAGTTAGCTCACAAGGATCTGAGTCTATTGAAAGAAATCTTAATTGTCAAAACCACAATAAGGTTTCAACTTCATTTTGGCTTCAATTCCGCATTCCTGCCTACCACAATCAGATCAGCCATTACCTTACAAAGCAATTCAACAGACTAGAGGAGCCAAATGGCCTACTATGCTCCTAAGGAAAGTGCCAGGCATCACATTCCACATGTAATTCGATTGGTCAAACTACTCTTCTTGAAGCAAAACACACCTTATTCACATGTATAGTTAAAAGACAACAAAAGGAAGAAAGAAATTGGAATAACTTAATTCTATTGGAAAACTTATCAGAATAACAAGATTATTTAACCATTAAACAGTAATTGTTCCAATATAGTAACACACTATGATCACATGCTTGGCAAAGGGAAATTCAGTAAATTAGCTTGTCTCACATACAATTTAAGCAGCAGGAAGACAACTCCTGCCTTTCGCCATAACAGACAAAGGAAAAACAGCTTCCAAATCAAGCATCAAAACCCCAGCAACAACTACTGCTGGAAACAGTAAGACTAAAAATCCTGATTCTGTGGGAGTTTGAGCTGGCCCATTCAGGCTGCTTCTATTGTTCCAACTTAAAAAAAACCCAAGGCCTCACAAGTTGTTTATTTTATTGGCTCTGAACAGACTGCTTATTATCACTCAACCTTGCATTGTTAGAAAAAAGACAGAATGCACATGTTAAAACCACAGTATCATCACATTATATTCATGTGCAATGATAGCACAATGAATCCAAAACAAATTAACTGTGACGATTATCCTCATACTTTCTCCTGCAAGAATATAAATCACTCTGCTCCTCCAATAGTGCAAAATCCACTTTCATCTTCTGGCTATAATTAATGACAGCAAAATAAAGTTTAAGCAGAGGAATTCAAGAGAAAACAATTTTTTGAAGCTTGACCTAAATTCTAGAGATCAGATTTTACAGTCTGACTATAGAAGGGGCAAAATTCTGACAGTAATCTAAAGAGGCGAGTGGTAAATTGCTGGAGAACTTTGGAGAAAATCCAGGCACAATGTTTTGCAAGACAGGAACTTCCCCCTCACCAAATTAATGCACTCAAGCTTAAAACAAAATACAATCAGAAGTACAGAATAATTAAGCATGCAGAATGAGAACAATTAGCCAATCAAAGCAGTGTTAATAACCCTACTCTTTCAAAAAGATAGTACCTGGAACTGTGCCCTCAAAGCTGTAAGCTGAAGAGCTATGGTTAATATGTAGGAAGATGGGATTAGAAAGGGCATCTAGCTGCCTATGGGTTGGCATGGACAAGGTGGGCCAAACTGCCCCCTTCTGTGCTGTAACATTTTTACAGTTTCTATGGTCACAAAAGTGTATCAGTTTAACCGCATCTTCCAGCTCTTCATCCATAGTTCTCTCAGTTAAAGCAGTATATCCATTTTTAAAAATAATTTCTGGGGATTTTCATTTCTCACAAACAAAGGCATATTGCAAATGCAGCAAGATGGCTCAGTGGTTAGTACTACTGCCTCTCAGCACCAGAGACCCGGGCACGATTCTCGCCTCAGGCAACTGTCACTGTGGAGTTTGCACATTGTCTCCATATCTGCATGGATTTCCTCTGGGTGCTCTGGCTTCTTCCCACAATCCAAAGATGTACAGGTTCGGTGAACTGGCCATAGTGCTCAGGGATGTGTAGATTAGTTGCATTAGTCAGGGATAAATGTAGAGTAATAGCAGAATGGGTCTGGGTGGGATACTCTTCAGAGGGTCTGTGTGGACAGTGTTGGGCCAAACGGCCTGTTTCCACAGAATCTAGGGATTCTATGATTCATCAAGTTCCAGAACTTCACCACCTTGACTGAAAAAAAACCTTTACTTTCATCTCATACACCTATAGTTCAGTTACTGACCCCCTCTAATAACAAATTGGTTTTTCCTATTCACTTCATCTAAACCTGTAGTGTGGTCTGCAGACCAACAATGATACTCCTAGCTCCTCTGATAGGCTGCAGGAGGATGATGTGGTCAATCACATTAAAGTCTGCAGACAGGTTGAGCAGTAGAAGGAGAGAACATTTACCTTTGTCAAATGCAAAGGATTGATTTATGATTTTGATTAATTCCCTGAATCTAAGGCCAAAATAGTCCCTCCATTTGTTATACTTAGCTAATGGCTATAAACGTTCTGAATACATGAAGAATTCTGTGAGCTCATTACCTTTTATGATCAGTTGTTAGATTAGTTAAAAAGCCTCAATTATTGCCCTCCTTTTTCTGTGCCTCAGCAATTATCCATCATATTTTCTTTATCTTTCTCAAACTGTTCAGAGGTCCTAAAAGGTACATCAGTATCCAACAATAGGATTATCCCTGGTTCCTCAGTTCAATATTTAAGGCTTCATTTGGTGCTGCTTCCAGCTGATGACTCCCCTTACAACTGGGAATTGTTCATGCAACTGAGGTTGTAAGAATCTCACACCCGTCTTTGTAAAATTGAAATCTACCCATCCCACCTGGAACCCAGTAAGCAGTAATATTCAGATGTCTTTCCTTTTCTTTCAGTCAATTTGCTGTGATTGCTTGATATCCTATCTCTGTGACCTCAGCTTACCTGCCTTTCTCACTCCACTCCTTGTCTTGCAAGGTATACCACAAATTACTGAATAGGACTCCAAATAGTACAACTGTACAGTTAGGTTCTACCTTCGCTGAAACTAGTTTTAAAGCCCCTCAAATCGAAAGGTCTTCCCGCGGCACCATGCCACTCAGTCACACACACTGTCCTTCTGTGTTGTATTCATTTGCACATGACACTAAGTGTAATTCAGAGATACTGCCTTTGAGATGCTAATTTTCAATTTCTTTCCTAGCTCCTTGAAATCTGCAGGGAAGGCCTTACCCCACTTTCAAGCCATGTCATTAGTACTACATGGGCTACGACCTTGTGTTGTCACTGCCCTTAATCCAAGAAAATTCAGCATACGTTCCGTGACAGCCCTGACATCAGGGAGTGAACGTACCATGCTCAAGTCATGTTTATTTCCATCACTACTCAATCCCATAACATAGCTGCTTGTTGACCTTCCTCTCCCCACTTTATACTATGCTGTTGACTTGGCTCTGATTGCTTTTTCCTGAGGAGCTATTACTTGATCAATTTTATCATATCAAATCATTTTCTTAAGAACTGAAAACCAGCTAGAGGGGGAAGTGCATTTGGGGACCCCTACCTTATCCATTCCTGCCTGGCTGTACAGCAGTCACCCTGTCTCTCTCTGCCTGTGGACCATGAAACTTACAAGGTAAAAAAACAAGGGCTGCAGACGCTGGAAACCAGATTCTAGATTAGAGTAGTGCTGGAAAAGCACAGTAATTCAGGCAGCATCCGAGGAGCAGGATGCTGCCTGAACTGCTGTGCTTTTCCAGCACCACTCTAATCATGAAACTTACAACCCTTATAACTCTGAGTTATCACATCAAACGTGGTTCAGAAAAGGATCGCTGATACAATTCAGAGGAGGAAAGAGCTGCCTTATGAGAAAAGGCTGAGCTCATCATCATTTGAAGTTTAAAAAGAATGCAGTTGAGGGAGCTTGATGGGGAGAGGTTGTTCCCCCTCCTGGGGCACTCTAGACTTAGAGGACATAGAGTAAGGAGCTGCCCAATTATGACAGTGTTGAGAAGGAACTTTTCACTGTGCATCACAAATCTATGACTTATGAATAGACTCAAAAGTTGTCAGGAAGACATGGAAAATGTACATGAGACCAAGATTAACCATGATCTTACTGAAAAGTAGAGCAGATCAAGGAATCTTATGTCCTACACCTCTCCCTATTTCTGATGGTCTTACAACGCTGAAACACTCTCTCTGCTCTCTCCTTCCTCCACCTCACCAGCCCCCACTGTGCAATCAACCAGCACGTACCCGACACATGGTGCATCTGTTCAGGACGGTGGCTTTCCACCGTCTTCTTGAGCAATTAGAGATGGGCAATAATTATCGGCTTCACCAGCAAACGCTCACCTCATTAACAAATAAGAAAAGAGAACTGTCATAATTCACTTGAGGCAACAAGCAGAAAAACTATTTGGACAAAGAGGAAGTTAAATAGGTGAGTCACGAAATACTTGCAATGGCTGCACATTGAAAGCAGAGAGGCCAGAAAAATTGACACCAGGAGATCTTTACAATGACACACCTGGATTCAATCCAAACATCTCACAACTGGCTCTGAAACAAATTATTTCTTTACCTGTAAATTGATAGCTATTACACTTTCAGCCTAATCACAAGTACTCCAGATCTATGTATTCTGCTCTAACTGAGGAGAAAACCACAAATAGATACAACACAAGCAGAAGCTCAGCACAAGCAAGTGCCATGGTTGGCCAAAGTCTAAAGGATTCTGAAACACCTGAGGCCAAAACATTGAGAGATTAAGTCAAGCCAGATACCCCCCCCCCCCCAACTGAGACGGTACACGCAGCGAAAGAATAGCAGATGGGTACTACTTAAATTACTCAAACGTAAAAGAATGAAAATCATTTCAAGTAAAAGGCAATAGCCAATTCAACAGATAAAGCTCAAGCAAATACACCAAATTAAGTGTCAGGCACCTGAAGATTCATCCTCTGAGAAAACAATTTTCAGCCTAACTTTGCTTTACTCCTAAGTAATTGAAGATAGCTTGAAAGGGCTCTAGTGGTGCATTGGTAGTGTCCTGACTGAGTTCAGGTCCCAATTGCTCCAGAGGTGTGTAACAACATTTCTGAACAGGTTGACAAAAAAGGTAATATTTTAGCCCCAGAAATGTGACATCTGAGGTGAGATTCTGTGAACTACCGTTTGTCACAGGCATATGACAGGTATATTCTGGATAAGATTTAAGACAGTTATATTGTGAAATGTAAAGAAAATTTTCAGTTTGATTTCGCAAGAGTAACATCACAACCCCTATCGGTCACCACCTCGAACCTCGCTGAAATCAAACAATAAAAAAAGGTACAAAGCAAATCATAACCTGACTTCTATATCTTAGTTTCTTTTTTCAAGAACTGTTCAAGGAGAATGCATCCAAAAATATTCAGTCAATTCATATTCATGCAATGCTTGTTGTACCACCATAAATCTTAACTGCTCTCATCAGTTACATTACAATTGATTTCCACATGTGGAAAATATGTCATAGCGTCAAGCAAACTGATATATCCACAATCATTCTGCTCCAACTCTAGTACTAACTCTTCAAGAAAAATGACGCCGCTTTCAAGTAAGCACATAATTCTTGCAACACTGACATAATCCAAACTGTTGAGCAGTCACCCAATCCAAACACTCACCTTTCCCCTACGTCCGTTGCCCCCATCCTGGTCCTCCCACTGCCAATCCACTCCACGTACCACTCGTGCACCTGCAAAAATCCCTCTTGCAGTTATCTTCTTTGACTTCCGTCGAGATTCCAGCAAAACTCTAATCAAAAGGAAAATGAAGATTAAATGCTTAAGAAATTTACATATTCTTAAGAAAATGTATATAGATCTCCATACAACCCATCCCTTCTTACTCCACTCGCCTTACTAAGCCACCCCATTATTTATCAAGGTCTTCTCTTTAGGTTTCCAGAGATCACAAACATAATTAAAATGCTGTTCAATGAGGCCAAATCCAAATTAATGTCATATCTGGCTCTTAATTTTAGCTTTCCTTGGCATCTTAAACTATGCCTTTTTCAAACAAGTCAGAAAAACACCCCTTTACTACCCTCTGTGTACGTCCAAACCAATTTTATATCTAACTTGCCATTTCACCATGGATTCTATACAACTCAATCTTCTGGACGTGCCTACCATATCAAATGCTTTGCAAAGTTTATGTAAACAACATCCACTGTCCTATCCTCGTCAATCAGTTTGTCACTTCCTCAAAAAATTTAATCAAGTATGAGACAAGACCTCCCCCGCATATTGCCATGCAGAAAATCCCCAACAGCAAGTTTGCAGATGACGTAAAAGTTTGTGGAGTTATGGATCGTGAGGCAGATTATCAAAGGATGCAGCAGGATATATATCTACTGTAAAGTTGGGCAGAAAAATTGCAGATGTAGCTTAATTTAGACAAACGTGAGGTTATGCATTTTAGGAAGTCAAATGCAAGAGGAAAGTATACTGTAAGTGGCAGGACCTGTGGAGTATTGATATACAAATGGATCTAGGGGCTCAAGTCCATATCTCCCTAAAAGTGGCAAGACAAGTAGATAAGGTGAAGGAGTATCTGGATTAGTGGTGCTGGAAGAGCACAGCAGTTCAGGCAGCATTCAAGGAGCAGCGAAATCGACGTTTCAGGCAAAAGCCCTTCATCAGGATGAAGGGCTTTTGCCCGAAACGTCGATTTCGAAGCTCCTTAGATGCTGCCTGAACTGCTGTGCTCTTCCAGCACCACTAATCCAGAATCTGGTTTCCAGCATCTGCAGTCATTGTTTTTACCAAGGTGAAGGAGTATGACATTCTTGGTTTCATTAGTTGGGGCAAGTCATGTTGCAGCTGTATAAGACTTTAGTTAGGGCACATTTTGAGTCGTGTGCAGTTCTGGTTGCCACAATGCAGGAAGAATGTGGAGAATTTGGTTAAGGTGCAAAAGAGGTTTATCAAGATGTTGCCTGGATTGGAGTGTATTTGCTTTAAGGAGAGTTTGGACAAACTTGGATTGCTTTCCCTTGAGCATCAGAGGCTGAGGGGCGACCTGACAGTAGTATGTAAAATTAGGAGGGGCATGGATAGGGCGGATAGTTGGGACTCTTTTTCCAAGATTGGAAATGTCAAATACCAGGTGGCATAGGTTTAAATTGACAGGTTTAAAGGAGTCAGAGTTATACAGCATGAATCAGACCCTTCAGTCCAACTCACCCATGCCGATCAAGTTTTCCAAACTAAACTAGTTCCATTTGCCTGCGTTTGGCCCATATCCCTGTAAGCCTTACCTATGCATGCATCTTGGAGAAAGTGAGGTTTGCAGATGCTGGACCTTAGAGTGAGATTCAGATTCCTGATGAAGGGCGTATGCCCGAATCGTCGATTCTCGGATACTGCCTGACCTGCTATGCACTACACTACGAATACATCTGGCCAATGTCATTTCCATGTGGTAACTATACTTGCATCTAGCACTTCCTCTGGCAATTCATTCCACATACAAACCACTGTGAGAGAGAAAAAGCTGCCCGAGGTCCCTTTTAAATCTTTCTCCTCTCATCTTAAAGTTATGCCGTCTAGTTTTGAACTCCTGCACCCTTGGGAAAAAATCTTCACTATTCACCTTATTTATGTCCCTCGTGATTTTATAAAACTCTATAAGGTTACCCCTCAACCTCACGAACATTCTGTACAGCTGCAGTATGACATTCCAACTCTTACACTCAGTGCTCTGACCAATGAAGGCAGCATGCCAAACGCCTTCTTCATCACCCTGTCTACCTGTGACACCACTTTCAAGGGACTATATACCTGAACCTCTAGGTCTCTCTGCATAAAAACACTCCCTAGGGCCCTGACACTAATTAAGTCCTGCCCTGGTTTGTCTTACCAAAGTGCAACATCTCACATTTATCTCAAGTAAACTGCATCTGCCATTCCTTGGCTCACTGGCGCTGGTGATCAAGATCCCGTTGTACTCTCAGATAACCTTCTTCATTGTCCATCACACCACCAATCTTGGTGTCATCCACACGCTTCCTATATTCTCATCCAAATCGCTTATATAAATAGCAAACAACAGTGCACCCAACCGATCTCTGCGGAACATCGCGAGTCACAGGCCTCCAGTCCAAAACCCAATATTCCATCACCAGCCTCCTACCATCAAGCCAATTTTGTATCCAATTGGCAAGCTCTCCCTCGATACTATGTGAACCAACTTTACTAACCAATCTCCCGTGCACAATCTTGTCAAACACCTACTGTTCTGCCCTTATTATTCTCCCAGCACAGGTCCTCAGAAACCTCAAGCGAGTCTGAGAGACACGAATTCCCAAAGAGATGTACATGGAAAGCTTTTTCACATGGAGGTGGGCAGATGCCTGGAATGTGCTGCCAGGGGAGGAGGGAGAAGCAAAGGCTATAGCAATGTTTAGAGGCATTTACACAGACACATGAACCGGAAGGAAATGGAGGGATGTGGACCAGGTGCAGGCAGATGGGATTAGTTTAGAATGGCGTCAGGGCCGGTTTCTCTACTGTCTGTTCTATATTATAACTAGGATATTTTTTCCGTGAAACTTCCTTCCTTTTTGACACTACTTTGCAATTTGCTATTACACAGCTTCCTAAAAGCCATTCATTGAAAGAGAAGGAAGATCATATGCAACAGTCATGTTCAAGTCCTCTGGTATCTCCAACAGCCAAATATTTCAAGGAATGACATTTACATTTGAACTACCACTTTATTACTTGTTTCTTACCCTGCCCAGGAGCTCTGCTTTTGCAGGTAGGAGTTCCAACCCACGTGTCTCCATTAATGAGGAGTGCACTTAATATGCAATTTTTCAATCACAGTATAGATTCATCATTGGAAGCCTTTCTATTTTCACAGCAGTAGCTGCTGTATTCCAGGGTTTAAAGTTAGCAGAAGCATTTTCACAAATTACAGACAGAAGTTGAGTGGGTCAGTAATTGATTGGGTTTTGTGGCAGGTGGGTTCAGGGAGCAGAAGGAGGAGTCAGACTGCACAATTATACACTAGGGGGAGGGATGTGCGTATGCATGTGTCAGGAGTGAGTCAGGAAGGTTAGTTTTATCGTTGCCAGAAGTTACGACAGGTTTTAATCTCTAACATTTCCAGCGTATGTGAGTATAAACCCTTTGAAGTGTTTAACTCCTAAGTCAGGTGAGAGGCTGTTTCAGAGGGTTTCAGATGCTGGGTAATTGCCCATTGGAAGTTTAAACTTTCCAGTGGCTGAGGTGCAACTTGAAGGAAATTAGAGTTGAGGCCTTTACAAACTATGTACATCAACTAGTTGGTTTAGAAAGGCACCACATCATTTAAAAAAAAAGTCATCCAGCAAAAATTAACATGGTGTCAAAACAGACGTGTTGTATAAAAACTAGGAAATACTGACACCTTGACAGTCACATCTCAAAAACCTAGACGCGAATATGAGCTAAGACAAAATAACTGAATGCTAAGGTCACCATGCTTTCCTTGATTTTGCCAGCCATCAGCAACAAAACAATTCAGAGCTGATCAGAGTTGGATCATGAGAAGCTACAGATTGAAAATTTGACCTGGCTTGGGCATTAAGATTAAATCGCATATTTCGTCAATGTGTTATTCAAATAATAGCAAGGTAACAAATGGGTGAAATCAGATTCCAAAGGCTTTGCTGTGCATCAAAGTGGGAATTGTCCAACCACAGGAATTGTATTATATATTGCATTCACTGACAAGACAATATATAGATCATAACTACATTTACCGAGGGTGCAATGATAATGCTTTTTATTTTTACTGCTCAGGCATAAGCATGCATTAAATCTTACGCATTCAGATTAAAACAGATCTTTTTGGTGACAGTTGTTCTATAACTTCATATCAATTTGAAATATGAAAATGTGTTAAAAAGGTGAATTAACTCTGATCCCCTGAATCCAAATAAAATGACGTGCTCAAGTGGACCATATTTCTTCAACAAGTGATGGACTGGATGCATTAATCCTGGACTCTTGTACACAGAACAGGTTGACAGGCCAATTTTAAGTCTTAGCCAGGGGCAATAACAATTCATTTAAAAAGCAGGTACCCACTTCATTACGAAGAACTTCTATATGGATACTAGGTAAGTTAATTTAACATAGTATATCACACATTTTTAGCAATGTCAACTAAAATGAAACTTCAGTTGGTTTACCAATATATTTTAGAATGAATGCCACAATAGGATAGCAACATACCAAGATCTACAATGACAATGTATGCAAGTAATTTCTGAAAAAGGACAATTTTTTAAAAATATGAATTACTGCTGATATTTCAGATCATCACCTGGGTGAGAAGTCAGTTGCACTAATAACTCTGACCAACAGTACACACAGCTTTCACATTAAGCATCATCACATCAGATACAGTTGCTGGATCAAAATCCTGGAATTCCTTCCCAAATGGCATTGCAGGTTTACCCATTGCAAATGGACTGCAGTTCAAGAATGTAGCTTACTACCACTTTCTCAACAGCAATTAGGGATAGGCAATAAATGGCATCCCAATACCTGAATGAATCAAATACCTAAGTAGACATTATCTGTATGCAAACATAATTAATGAGTATTGACAACTTATGCAACAAGAAATGGAAGGTCACATCAGAGTTGACCTCAAACCTGTCTCATCCAACATGTGCATACTACAAATATAGTGGATAAATGTTGACAAGGTGTACAAATATTTGGTCAGTATTCCCCTCCCCTAACCAAAGGTCACTAAAGCTGAATATAAGGGCCAAATCACCAACTTTAATACCAACTAAGGTCTGCCAACTTAACATGTCAGCGATCAAACCTTGGACACTGGTATACAATAGTCACTCACTAAATAAACTCATCAAGTAATAATCAAACTATTCCACTCATTTCAGTACAAAAATAATGCTATGATCTAACCATCAAACCACGTTTACAGAATGCTGAATTGCATGGCAAGAAAATTATCAGAGTAAACAGTAAAGGTTCCTACAGTAAAGGACCCATAATCCTTCTGTAAACTTACCTCTCACTACCAGGAATGGTGATCCTATAGAACCTGTGCCTCAGATGGTGCTTATCGCCATGGTAGCAAACTGTACAAAGGTCATAATTAGTACATTCTGCACACTTCCAACGAATGCCAATAATTGGTTGCTGACGACACGTATCACACATTGTCCCATCATGTTTGATCCCTTTTGTTTAAAAGAAATAAAAGGAAGTTAGCAAAATTTCAGTGTAAATTAAGAAAATTTGTCTAGTCCTATGTCCAAGTGTCCAGAAACACTTTATTGGACCTGATGGTTCTCCTCATGAATAGGACGACAGTAAAATAAGCAGTTCATTGAGCCCTTCAAGCCACTCAATAAGGTCTGAAAGGATCTCAAATGTTTTGCAACCCTTAGCATCCTCAACTAAAAAGAATCTAGGAATTGGTTTTAATTCAATTAGAATTGTGCTCATCATCCTTCCATCAATAAGCAAGGAACACAAGACAATGCTCGTAACTTAACCCTTCTTGTCACAACTGCATTCTGCACAACACAGACTTGTAAATCCTTTATGAGATGCAGTACCCAGAATGCAATACAATACTCCAGATAAGATCGGAGACTAGTACCGTTGTAGCATAACATCTATCCCTTTTTTATTCTGATCCTTATGAGATGAGCACAAACAGTCCAACAACATTTTAAACTTTCTGTTTTGGAATCTGTCCAATAGCTTTTGGTGACTTTTATACATGAACATCTCAATCTCAAGGACCCTCAGTTCGCATCTGCTCATTATTTAGAAGTATTGGTCAGGATGCGTCCAAAGTGACTGATCACACATTTTGCTTGCACGGAATTGCATCTGCCAGTCCACTTAATCTATCAACCACACCATGGAATGTTCCAATACTTGGTACATTATTGACTGTATCACACAACTAACTAATTCATATTTAGTAATCAAATATAAGAAAAACCATTGGTCCCAAAACATACCATTAGGTGGATGATTAGTTATATCCTATAATTTAAGTACATACTCATTATTGCGACTCTATCAGCTGAACCCCCACTAATTTCACACCCCGAACCAAAAGGATACCCCAAATCAACATACTCTACTGTTTGTTAACAGGGTCACAACAGTAGTGTTAACAGTGTAAACAGTTCTGAAGAACAGTTCAAAATAGTAACTATTTCTCTCCATAGATTCAGCCAGACCTGCTGAGTTCCTCCAGCATTCTCCTTGTTTGATTCAGATTTGCAGCATCCAGACAAATGTACTTTTATCATTTACCAGCTGACCTCCTCAAAAAAGTAGTCATGGTCTGTTCAGTCACACTGTCCCAAATAAAAACATCTTAGCAACTTTCCCACAATTTTCTCCTCATCAAACAGGCCCATAAATTTATTAGTTTATCTCTTACCCTTCTTAAATAGTGGTGTCTGTACTGAAAACATTTACCAAGTCCAGGAATGGAATGGAAAGGAAATTAACCAGAAAGAACTCATGGGAATATCAGTTCCCAGGATTTCTATTTCTATTACTATCCAATCCCTCCAACTAGTAAAAGTAGAATTTAAATCACAAGCCATATATTACAGCACTTGCTTATTTCAAGCTACCTTTCACAAAGATTGCACAAACAAAAAAAAGAAAAATAAGAAAGCACAGATTTAGGCCCAATCATGTTTGACGTTATACCATTTGAGACATTAGTTAGTTATGCAGAATCCGACGAAAAGTGTGGTGGTGAACTGGGTTTGTTTCCACTGCAGAAACTCAACCCAGTTCTTTCAGATGTTATTTACAAAGAATTGTCCAGATTTTTGTAAAGTACACTTCAATAATGAAAAATTAAACAATTCATTTAAGTTAAATTCTAATCGCAAAGCAAACAAATTGATTAATACTAGAGGTAAGTTGGAGATGAGAAGAAACTTTGGGAGGATGGAGGAATAAACAATTTTGCACTTCCAACTTAAATAAATGTAGTTTTCAGAATAAGAGATTACTAAAATTGGATGCATTTCTGGAGTCAGAAGTGCAGTTCTGGTTAACGCCACCTAAAAGCAGGTTTGATATCTCTCATGTTATCAATTACTGATTCTAGTCCACAAGTCAAGAATCTTTTTCCCCCTGTGCGGAGGATTGATATTAACATAAAGCCTGCTCAATCTAGGTAGGAAGCCAATGAAAATATCATCCAAGGACAGAGTTTCAACCAAGGCACAATATTGCAGTTTGAAAATCCTAACTCAGACTAAATTTCCCACAATATGCAAAACTTTATAAGTAGGTTTTCCAGGAAGCAGTTCTTTGCATTGATACCATCCAGAATATCATGGCAATGAAGTGGTTTACAAAAGCTTTTGATGAATTGGAAGTCAGTAACGATAAAAGATCAGGAAAACATATCTTCAGATAGAGTAATGGAAGAGTAAAGTTAGATGCAAACTCTGGACTTTACACTCAATTAGGTATTCAGACGGAAGGGTAAAGAAATTTCACCTGTCTTACAAACTTCATCTGCAGATATTGACTTTGTTGAAGAAAGTAATTACAAAACTAAACTTGGAATGAGAAGGCTTGAAACGCTACAGGGCTGAATATTTTTCTTCAAGTTCTATGAGAATGGAATCAATTGAAATTCCTACACTAACCAAAAGTTCTTTAGTTTAACAACACGACTACACTGTCTTTATTTCTTCAGATCATGAACTAGACTTGTCGTTAATACATTCCCTTCCAAAATAAAAAAGATCCAGATGTCCTGGGGGAAAAAAAAGACACTGCCATACCACAACTACTGCTGCAAATGTATTAACTTCAGTTATAATCAAATTTCCATGTCACATCTGCCACAGCTGAAACTCAGGGCCACTAGCAATTTCTGAAGCACAAGGCAAATCAAGACACACAATACCAAAAAAAAAACCACACCTCAGCTGAACAAGAAAGTCTACAGTCTTAGGAAACAAAACTTCTAAAATTAATGCAAACACTAATTATTTGTAGTCACACTTCTATTTTGAGATTGTTCACACTAAATATCCAATTTAATGGAGTAGGGCAAAATTGGAGAATACTGTATGACAGCAACTACTGAGGTCAATATTGCAAAGCAGTTTAATCTAACTATTAAAACTGCACATTCATGAAAGTTGAATTGTTGGCCCAAATATTCCAACGATGGTAGACTAGAATTGCACATCAGGACCATTTGTAAACCTAGATTCAATTAACTACATGGGAGTTGCCCAGGAAACTCAAAATTTTGATGAGCAATACCCTGAGTCTGGAACCCTCCAATATAGCTCAAAGTCAGCAAGGTGTAATTCATTTCAGCTTATTACTCAGGAAAACTGAAGATTAAATACCTGCTCTAACTTTTCCATTTTGGATACTGAATATCTTTTGGGGGGGGGGGGGGTGAACTGCTATCAGGTGACAGCAGCTAGAGCAGTGGTCTCATGGCTGGCCCTCCTGTACAGAGGGGAGGGACGAAGCATAGGCCACCAGTAATTGGAGAGGTGATAGTCAGGGGCACATATAGGCACTTCTGTGGCAGCAAGAAAGACTCCAGAATGGCATGTTGCCTCCTGGATAGCAGGGTCATGGATATCTCTAAGCTGGTAGAGGGCATCCTGAAACGGGAGGGTAAACAGAAGGAAGGCATGATCCATTTTGGGACAAATGATAGAGGTAGGAAGAGTAACAAGATCCTGCAATGACAATTCAGGGAGTTAGGCAGTAAACAAAAAAGTAGGGCCTCTAGGCTAGCAATCTCAGGATTTGTTTTCCGTGCCATGTGCTACTGAGTTGAGGAACAGAGGCATAGTGTAATTGAACATGTGGCTAAACAGCTGGTGTAGGGGGAAGGACCTCCGGTAATGGGATGCCTTCCAGGGAAGGTGGGACCTGTAGCAGAAGGACGGCTTGAAGCTAAACTGGAGGAGCACCAATATCCTGGCAGGGAGGTTTGACACTACAATTCAAGAGGGTTTAAACGAGCGTGGCGGGGGGGCGGCGGCGGGAAGGGTAACAGGAGGTCACTAAGTATAAAGACTGGGGAAGAGCTTGAGACTGAAACAAATGTAGCTAACAGGAAGAGCGGTCAGGGAGACATTGTTGAGCTCAGCAGAACTGGAAGCTTGGACGGTATTTGCTTCAATGCAAAAGGTATAACCGGTCAGCCTGGTTTAATGCTTGCAATTATGTTGTTGTTGCTCTCACACAGACATGGAATCAATTGAAAGAGGGACAGTATTGGCAGCTTAATGTTCAAGGATATCAATGTTTTAGATGAGACAGAGAAGGAAGCAAAAGAGGTGCAGGAATTGCATTACACGTAAGGGACCGTGTCACAATTGTGATGAGGGAGGTCACTGTGGAGGGATCTTGCAGCGAGGAATTATGGGTAGAGCTCAAGAATAGGAAGGGTGCAATCATTACGCTGGGATTGGACAACACACTTCCCAGCGGGAGATAGAAGACAACACGGGGAACCTTGATTATCCGAACGTGATGGGCGGGCACTATATCGTTCGGATAATCAATATTCAGTTAATCGATTAAATACCTTTCCTCTGGGGCTCGGGGTTTTAAAAGTCTGTTCCTAGTTCAGGAGACTGCAGCAGCACACAGCGTGCAAGGCCCCACACCCAACACCGCCCCCCCCCTCCACCCCAACTCCATCCATCACCAAACCCAACCCCTCACCCCATCCAACACTGCCCCCTGACCCCTCCAACACCACCCCCTCAGCTCCCCAACCCTGTCCAACACCGCCCCCACCTCCAACCCTTCCAACGTCGCTCCCCCCGCTCCCAACCCCATCCAACACCCCCACCCCACAACCCAGTACACCCCTGTCCCCTCTCCAGGGCAGCTGGGCTGGACACCAACAAGACTACTGCTCCCGGTGTTTGTGGGGTAAGTCACACACAGCCACACACAACGTTTTGACAGTTTCCACCTTTGCCATGTACAAAACAATGTTGGAGAGATTATCAGGGGAAGGGGGGTTTAGGGTACACCCCTCTGTAGAACTCCAGGGAAAGTGTGGGGAGAGAGAGAGGGAGAAGGTGGGAGCCCAGTCATTTGGAGACAGTGCCTGTTTAATCACTGTAGACAAAAGACGCAAACACTGTTGGAAACACATCTTTGATGTAATGGTTCCATCGGGACCTAGAGATCTCCTTCAGATAATCCGATTTTCAGATAATTGGTATTCGGATAATCGAGGTTCCCCTGTATGTATAATTAGATTCTGGAAAGATGTGAAAATAACAGGATTGTTCTGGTGGGCGATTTTAATGTCCCCCCCCACGTGGACTGGAACTCCCTTTGTGTCAGGGGTTTGGACGGGGAGCAATTTGTTGTGTCCCCAGAAGGGTTTTTTTGAAACTGTATGTGAATAGTCTAATGACAGAAAGGGCCAGATTGGAGCTGCTATTTGGAAATGAAATCAGTCAGGTGATCAAAGTTTCAGTGCGGGAGCAATTTGAGAATAGTGGCCATAATTCCGCATGTTTTGATTATTTATGGATAAGGACAAGGATAGACCTTGTGAATGAAGGTGTTAAATTGGGAGAAAGCTAACTATAACCAAATTAGGCAAGAATTGGAGAATATGGATTGGGAGCATCTGTTTGAGGGTAAATCCACTTCTTGGAGTCTTTTACAGACCAGTTGATTAGAGTGCAGGACAAGCACATTCTTATGAAAATGAAGGACAGGAATGGCTGGATTTAGGAACTTGGATGACAGGGGAAATAGTCAGCTTAGTCAAAAAAAAGCAGACGCAAGGTCGACACAACTAAAAACAAAATGCTTGAAGAATACAGAGAAAGCAGCAGGACAGCTAAAAGGACCTTGAGATGTTCGTGGACAGCAAGGTTAAGCCGTTTTATACATATATCAGGAGCAACTTGGGAAAGAGTAGGTCCACTCAAGGATAAAAGGAGTGAGGTTGTGTGTGCAGCCAAAGGAAATGGGTGAGATCTGGGAAATCCAAGATGGAGGATGGGAAAAATTTCTGACTGCAACATGCTGCTCCTTTTTTGAGGTATTTTGGGTGTTGGAGGTGATTTCCTCCAATTCCAGAAGCAGCAATTACTGTTTTATATGCTGTTGCATTGTTTTGGAACTTCGGAGGGAAAAAAAAAGTCAAAACAACAACAGTTTTAAAAGGGAGAGGTATAGACAAAGGCAGCACATAGTGAGGTCAGTGCAAGAGAGAAAAAGAGAAAGAAACCCACCCTGCTAATTGACACAGTACTGAACCTGCAAATTACTGCCTTTGCTGTTGAATTCATGTATCGCTGGACATCGGAGTGCATCTGGGAAAATTAACAAACAATGAAATTCACAACAGATCTTGGAGGAACCTGTTTGGGAGAGATTACAGCACAGAAGCAGATAAGTTTCAAGTGTGGACTTGAGTCCTTGCTGTAAGTCTGCAGCAGTGAATAGAATGGGTCCTTTCTTGTTTATATGTTTTATTGAGGTATATCTCTTGATTAAACTTAAAAATATAAGCCATAAGTAATAAGTTAGCCTGGAGCTATTTTGTCGAGGAATAAGACGGGACTATTTTCTAGTTCTGCAGATGGAAGCAGCAAAAATGGTCCTTAGTAGAGTGACATGCTCTTGCCGGACGTGGGAGTTTAGGGAGACTTTACATGTTACTGAGGATTATATCTGCAACAAATGCCGTTGGTTGCGAATCCGGTCAGATTGAATAGAATGGCTGGAGCATGAGTTAGAGGCACTGAGGAATCTACAAAAGCAGGGGGGTGTGATGGATGGCAGTTATATGAAGGGTGTAAAGTCGCAGATACAGTCACATAGATAGGTTAACTCCAGGAAAGATAAGAGAGGTAGGCAGGTAGTGCAGGAGTGTTCTGTGGCTATCCCCATTTCAAACAAGTAAGCTGTTTTGGAAAATGTAGGGGGTGATGGATTCTCAGGGGAACGGAGCGTGAGCAGCCAAGTTTCTGGTATTGAGACTGGCTCTAATGCAATGAGGGGTACATTGGGTTCCAAGAGATTGATTGTGTGAGGGGAATCTCTAGTCCGAGGCACAGATAGACGTTGCTGGCGCCAACAGCGAAAGAAACAGAATGGTGTGTTGTTTCCCTGGTGCCAGGATCAAGGATGTCTCAGAGAGGCTGCAGAATGTTCTCAAGGGGGAAGAGGGCTCTTGTACATATTCAAACCAACAACATAGGAAGGGAAAAAGTTGAGACTCTGAAGGGAGAATACAGAGAGTTAGACAGGAATTTAAAAAGGAGGTCCTCAAGAATAGTAATTCTGGATTACTCCTGGTGCTATGAGCTAGTGAGGGCAGGAATTGGAAGATAGAACAGATGAATGCATGGCTGAGGAGCTGGTATATGGGAGAAGGATTCACATTTTTGGATCATTGGAATCTCTTTTGGGGTAGAAGTGACCAGTACAAGGAGGATGGATTACACCTAAATTGGAAAGGGACTAATATACTGGCAGGGAGATTTGTTAGAGCCGCTCGGGAGGATTTAAACTATTAAGTGGGGGGTTGGGACCCAGGGAGATAGTGAGGAAAGAGATCAATCTGAGACTGGTACAGTTGAGAAAAGTAGCGAGTCAAACAGCCAAGGCAGGCAGGGACAAAGCAGAGAATTAAGTGGGACTGATCAATTAAACTGCATCTATTTCAATGCAAAGGGGCCTAACATGGAAGACAGATGAACTCAGGGCACAGTTAGGAACATGGGACTGGGATATCATAGCAATTACAGAAATGTGGCTCAGGGATGGACAGGACTGGCAACTTCATGTTCCAGGATACAAATGCTACAGGAAGGATAGAAAAGGAGGCAAGAGAGGAGGGGGAGTTGCATTTTTGATAAGGGATAGCATTGCAGCTGTACTGAGGGAGGACACTCCTGGAAATACATTAAGGGAAGTTATTTGGATGGAACTGAGAAAAAAGAAAGGGATGATCACTCCATTGGGATTGTATTATAGACCACCTAATAGTCAGAGGAAAATTGAGAAACAAATTTGTAAGGAGATCTCAGTTATCTGTAAGAATAATAGGGTGTGTTATGGTAGGGGATTTTAACTTTCCAAATACAGACTGGAACTGTCATAGTGTTAAGGATTTAGATCAAGAGGAATTTGTTAAACATGTACAAGAAAATTTTCTGGTTCAGTACATGGGTATACCTACTAGAGAAAGTGCAAAACTTGACCTACTTTTGGGAAATAAGGCAGGGCAGGTGATGGAGGTATCAGTGGGGGAGCACTTTGGGGCCAGTGACTATAATTCTAATAATTTCAAAATTGTGATGGAAAAAGATAAACCAGACCTAAAAGTTAAAGTTTTAAATTGGAGAAAGGCCAATTTTGACGGTATTAGGCAAGAACTTTCAAAAGCTGATTGGGGGCAGATGTTCACAGGTAAAGGGACAGGTGGAAAATGGGAAGCCTTCAGAAATGAGATAACGAGAGTGCAGAGACAGTATATGCCTGTTGGGGTGAAAGGCTGGTAGGTGTAGGGAATACTGGATGATGGAAGAAACAGAAGGTTTGGTTAAGAAAAATGAAGCAGATGTCAGGTATCAACAGGGTAGATCAAGTGATTCCTTAGAAGAGTATACTTAAAAGGGAAAATCAGAAGGGCAAAAAGGAGACATGAGACAGTTTTGGTAAATACAGTTAAGGAGAATGCAAAGGAGTTTTACAAATACATTAAGGACAAAAGGGTAACTACGGAGAGAATAGGGCCCCTCAAAATCAGGAAGGCGGCCTTTGTATGGAGCCACAGGAGATGGGGGAGATACTAAATGAGCATTTTGCATCAGTGTTTACTGTGGAGAAGACATGGAGATATAGAATGTAGGGAAATAGATTATGACATCTTACAAAATGTCCAAAAACAAAGTGCTGGATGTTTGAAACACATAAGTGGATAAATCCCCAGGACTTGATCAGGTGTATGCTAGACCTCTGTGGGAAACAAGGGAAGTGATTGCAGGGCCTTTTACTGAGATATTTGTATCATCGATAGTCACAGATAGGGTGCTGGAAGACTGGAGGTTGGCTAACATCGTGCCACTGTTTAAGATGGATGATAAGGACAAGTCAGGGAAGTATAGACCAGTGAGCCTGACATCGGTGGTGGGCAAGTTGTTGGAGGGAATCATGAGGGACAGGATGTACATGTATTTGGAAAGGACAGATTAAGGATAGTCAACATGGCTTTGTGCGTGGGAAATCTTGTCTCACAAACTTGATTGAGGTTTTTGAAGAAGTAACAAAGAGGATTGATGAGGGCAGAGTGGTACACGTCATCCATATGGACTTCAGTAGAGCGTTCGACAAAGGAGACTGGTTAGCAAGGTTAGATCTCATTGAATACAGGGAGAACTAGCCATTTGGATACAGAACTAGCTCAAAGGTAGAAGGCAGAGGGTGGTGGTGGAGGGTTGTTTTTCAGACTGGAGGCCTGTGAGCAGTGGAATGCCACAAGAATCGATGCTGGGTCCACTACTTGTCATTTATATAAATGATTTGGATGTGAGCTTAAGAGGTACAGTTAGTAAATTTGCAGATAACACCAAAATTGGAGGTGTAGTGGACAGCGAAGAAGGTTACCTCAGATTACAATGGGATCTCAGATAAGGCAATGGGCTAAGAAGTGGCAGATGGAGTTTAATTTAGGTAAATGAGAGGTGCTGCATTTTGGGAAAGCAAATCTTAGCAGGACCTAAACACTTAATGGTAAGGTCCAAGGGAGTGTTGCTGAACAAAGAGACCTTGCAGTGCAGGTTCATAGCTCCTTGAAAGTAGAGTCACGGTAGATAGGATAGTAAAGGTGGCATTTGCTATGCTTACCTTTATTGGTCAGAGTATTGTGTACAGGAGTGGGGAGGTCATGTTGTAGCTGTATAGGATATTGGTTTGGCCACTTTTGGAATATTGCATGCATTTCTGGTCTCCTTCCTATTGGAAGGATATTGTGAAACTTGAAAGGGTTCAGAAAAGATTAAGAAGGATGTTGCCAGGGTTGGCGGATTTGAGCTATAGGAAAGAGGTTGAACAGGCTGGGCCTGCTTTCCCTGGAGTGTCAGAGGCTGAGGGTGACCTTACATTGGTTTATAAAATCATGAGGGTCATGGAGATAGGGTAAATAGACAGGGCCTTTTCCCTGGGCTGGGGGAGTCCAGATCTAGAGGAAAGAGTTTTAGGGTGAGAGGGGCAAGATATAAAAAAGACCTAAGGGGCAACTTTTTCACGCAGAGGGTTGTGAGTGTGTGGAATGGGCTGCCAGAGGAAGTGACGCAGGCTAATATAATTGCAACATTTAAAAGGCATTTGGATGGGTATATGAATAGGAAGAGTTTGAACGGATATGTGCTGGGTGCTGGCAGGTGGGTCTAGATTGAGTTGGGATATCTGGTCGACATGGACGAGTTGGACCAAAGGGTCTGTTTCTGTGCTGTACATCTCTCTGACTCGGACTCCATGACTCTAATACATCGGTATTCACCAAGAGAGAGAAGTGAGGGATACCAAGGTTAGGGAAAGGTGAATACTCTTGGGCAAGTCAACATAATGGAGCAAGTGTTGTGTGTCTTGAAATGCATTAAGGTAGACAAGTACCCAGGACTAGTTAGAATCTATCCCAGGATATTGAAGGAGGCAAGGGAGGAAGTAGCTGGGGCCTCAACAGCTATCACTGCATGCTCTTTGGCCTCAGACTAGGTTCCAGAGGACTGGAGAATGGCCAATGTTCTTCCTTTGTTTCAGAAAGGAAACGTAAATAATTCAGCTAATTAAAGACGGGGAGGCCTGACATCAGTGGTGGGGAAACTGTTAGAGAAGATACTAAAAGACAGGATTTATTCACATTTGGAAGCAAATGGACTTGTTAGGGACAGGCAGCATAGGTTTGTGGAGGGAAGGCTATATCTCACAAACATCAGAGCTTTTGAGGAGGTGACAAAAATGACTGAAGAGCAGTGGATGTTGTCCATATCTTTACTAAGACATTCAATATGGTACCTCATGGTAGGCTGGTACAAAACATAGAGTCTCGCGCAATCTGGGGTTTAATGGCTCAATGAATAGAGAACTGGATTGGTTATATAAGACTAAGAGTAGCAGTAGTCGGGTTTTTTTCAAAATAGAGATCAGTAACTAGCAGTGTTCCAGAGGTCACTGCTGGGACCTTTGTTGTTTATATGTAAAAATGATCTGGCGAAAAATGTAGATGCTCTGATTTGTCAGCATGCAAATGACACCAAAACTGGCAGAGTTGCAGATAGTGAGGTGGATTGTCAAAGGATACAGCAGAGTATAGATACATTGCAGATTTGGGAAGAGCAATGGCTGATGGAGTTTAACCTAGACAAATACGAGGTGATGCATTTTGGAAGATCAAATTCAGGCGCAAATTATACAACAAATGGTGGAACCCTTCGGAGCACTGACATACAGAGGGATGTTGGCGTACAGGTCCACAGATCCCTCAAAGTTGCTAAATTATGTTACAGCTGTATAAATGTTTAGTTAGGCCATATTTGGAAAATGCGTATAGTTCTGGTTGCCACACTACCAGAAGGACGTGGATCCGAAACTGCGGAATATCCAACACCAACTCCAATCTGATACCAACACCTTGGTCTCCCTAGACCCACATTCTCCTGCCTGGAAACTCATTCTGATCCAATATTGGCCCATTCGATCTCTGAGCCAATTCAGCCTGAGTCCCAACCCACTGTTAAACTACTCATGACCTGACCACTTCTCCAGCCTGACCTTACAGTTACTCCTGACCAACCACTGACCTCCATCCACCAATAAATCCAGGTGGCCCGATCTAACACTCACGCAATGACCCAATGAAGCATTCATCCCACATGTCCTAACTTGATTCAATTCTCCAATTCCAACCCAAAATCTACCCCTGACTTGACAGCAAAAGGCAGCACCATGCCCAAACCGCATTCTTTCCAATGCCTCCTGCATCCAACTCTGACATGACCCCACCCCATAACCACGTAACATCCAACTCATACTCCAAACACCAGCCCTGCAACACAACATTCAAACACTAACCACAGCACCTAACCCCCATTAACCCCAAGCCATCCATCACCAACACACTCACCCCAACACTGACCACATTTCTCAACCCAACATGCCCCATAACCCCAGCACACAACCTCCACCCCAATCATGACGCCCATGCTACCCCAACTCGTACAACCCAACAATCAAAATACTCTACCAGACAGCCGAGTACTTGCCCCCAATATAACCAAACTGCCTCCACATTCTGCCCCAAATGCTCCCCTCCCAATCACTCCATACTGTTGGGCAAGTAGGCATCAAACACTATCCCACCACCTCCAATCCCACTCTAACTCCACACCCATCCATTTAACCAACCCCAACCTAACTTTAAAACTCTTCTGACACCGTGACACCCAGCTCCAAGTCTGAACCGATGCCAACCTAACGTTCAAACCCAATTTAATAACCAATATCCACATCCTCAATGTGATCCATCCCCATTCCCCTCCCTGATTTGATATCCACCATCCCACTCCATCCTCAGACATGACTGATGACCCAACCGCAAAATCTCTATTCAATTCACCATTGATTATCCACTGTCACCCAACCTGACACGGTCTGCTGACCTACTGCCCTGACACCCAACACCTATCCTAACAAACCTGCCACTCACATGAACTCATCACTCTGCACTCAATCTGAAACCTAAATAACCTACAATGACACTCCCAACTAACCTTTTACCTGACACGACACCAAACTTCAATTCAACAGACAATTCCCCCACCCCAATAGCCTACACTGATTGAAACCCACCACTCAATCTAATCTATTTTCACTTGCTAGAAGCTACATAAATTCATATGTGGAAACTTGTCATTTGCGAGCAAAAGGAAAATGTCCAGTCATTACATCACTTTTGAATTAAAAGCTACATGGAAAAAAATATTCCCTGGTGCACTCGCCATAGAAACAATTCACCAAATTAGACTTGGCAACAAATCAGCACCTTTTTCTCAGGCAGCGTAAGTTGTTGCTCGCTTTGAAATTTGGCATTCTTGCATTTGTCCTGATGAGTTCAAGACTAAACAATTTAACAATGTGTCTTAATTATAACTTTAAGGTCATTTAGTTCCGGAAATGTTTTGGACTCAAATACACCTCTCCCAAATTGTCCAATGTACCAATCAATTGCAAATTTAACAAAACAATTAGCCATTCAACTATCAAGTCTTTTCTGGTTGTCCTAGTATAACTGACCATCATAAATATGGAAACAGTTAGGGAAATAAGACTAAATTATCACCGGTTTCAGAGCTTCTTATGACCAATTGACGGGACATGTCAGAGAGCAATCCTGCAACTGTTTTCAGTTTTCCTGGCCTTCAAGCACAGCATTATTGCTGGCATGAGCTATTCCCCAAAGTAGGCATGAAGCAGCGTCCACCATTCTGCTTTACAAGATGCAAGCTGCATCTCCAGCACCATTTAATCTTTAGAACAGGCATTGTAAAATTGCTAAAGCCACTTTATATTGCAAATTGAAGCTGTGGTTCTCAGTGATCTGTGGTGTCTCAATTTACACTCTTGTCATAAACACATAAAAATCCACATCATATAAACCATGGCCAATATCAAGCTGTCTGCAACATCAGAGATTCCTTTCAACAATAAAGCAAAACATACTGTAGCCAGACTAGATTTTCAAAAAGACATTTCAGAAATGTACGTTCTTAACTTGAAGAATCTCAAGTAAGTTTTGAGAAGATTTGTAGCTCAGATTGAGGTTCTGGATATAGGTTTGCTCGCTGAGCTGGAAGGCTCATTTTCAGATGTTTTGTCACCATACTAGGTAACATCTTCAGTGAGCCTTCGGGCGAAGCACTGCTGGTGTTCCCTGCTATCTATTTATATGTTTGGGTTGCCTTGGATTGGTGATATTATTTCCTGTTCCTTTTCTCAGGGGTGGTAGATGGGGTCTAACTCGATGTGTTTGTTGGAATGCCATGCTTCTAGGAATTCAGGTGCATGTCTCTGTTTGGCTTGTCCTAGAATGAATGTGTTGCCCAGTCAAAGTGTGTCCTTCCTAATCTGTACATAAGGATACTCGTGAGACAGGATCATGTTATTTTGTGGCTAGTTGATGTTCATGTATCCTGGTGGCTAGCTTTCTGCCTGTTTGTCACAGTTCTTCCACGGTATTTTGTAAATGATAGTTACAAAATACCGTGCAAAAACTGTAACAAACCCTTTATTCTGAGAAGATCAATGACGGGAAATGCCTAATTTTCCACACTTCCCAAGGAGTTCTGGTAGTGTGCCACCTTGAGCTGGTGTTGTTCTTGAGATTATAGTTTTCCATAATGTCAGGTAATAAATTCAAAGATTTATTGGCCTCTGACAATGTCTTGCCTTAGAAAGTGTGCCTCTAATATACAGCTTGGAGCAAATGGTGTTGCTATGTCATAGAGTTTCTAGCTTGCTAACTGGAAAAGGGTCATGAGGGAAAAGGAACTTTTTTAACAGAAACCTAGGCCAGTTAGTGATATGCATCCTATAAATGTTATATATTGCAATGTTTGTGCACCAGTGGTGGAAGAGATGGTTCGAATCCAGGGACAGGATCCTGCAATAATGATAAATGTTCTGTTGAGATTCAAGTGATGCAGCTTTACACGCAACTGGCAAGAACACCTTTATCTTTTGACCGCAAGATAGAGGAGAGGCTTTCAGAGTTCAGCAGGTGAGCCACTCAGTACAGAACACTTAGTATTTCTTCTGCTTGTGCTACCAATGTTGATGTGATTGAGCCATTGAACTTTCCAGATGTCTATAGTGGGCACACTTTGTTAAGGGAAGGTGAAACGTAGTCAATTCCCAGCATGGATGTCACCTGTTCAAAGCATACTAGGCTCAACTAAATGCTTCTTGCCTGTTTATAATGCAGTTTGTTTTCAGCAACAATTAGAATACTGGAAAGCCGAATGCAAAAAGCTGTAAATGTATCTCATACATATGCATCTTCTGAAGTTGACTTTGACAGCTCCTAGTTTTAACAGAAATCTATTCAAGCTAACTAAGGTAAAATTACATTTCTAAACTGTCAGACTGCCATTGGCATAAAGGTTTAAGTATCATTGCAGTTATTAGAAGTAGCAGTGCAGACGGTAGGTTAAGTTCAAGATGACTTCTATTGTCTCAGCAATATATTCATGAATCAGAATAGCAGCTGTTCCAAGACAGTCTAATCTTGGAAACATTCTTGCTTAGGTTTATTTATCAATTTAACTAAACACTCAAAAATTAATATCAAGTTTTGTTTAAAAGCTGAATTAAATTTTACTTAGGAAACTAGGAACAAGGTTTGTGATTATCTTTGCATATTATCTTAACAATGCATAGTAATTTAATGCACATTATTCCTGTGCTATATATTCAAAGCGAAATATAATTGATAGAAAAAAGATGAATAAATTTCAAACAGAAGTGTGTGCATAAGTATTGATTATTAAAAACAATTTAAAAAATAAAATGTTGTTTCCAATCTTCAATTCAAACAGAGACCACAATTTATTGTAGAAATAGTTTCATTTCCAATGGGTTCAAGTGATTACAAGTTATTTGCAGAGTTCTTATTGCATCAGATGCTAGTAATAACATGCAAGTAGTGTGGATATATAATGTGTTGCACTGACCTTTAGGTAAATAACAATGATCACTAAATACATTCTCTAGATAACGACTTTCTTAGACAGTTATTACATCTGATCCAGAATAACCAAGCATTGCTGTAAATCACAAGACGAATATAGATGAGAACCGTAGCATGGCCCAGAAAATTGAACGTCTGCTTAAATTACGTGCAAGATATTCAACTCATGCGTGCACTACATTCCAAGATCATTAAACCGTAACAACTGTAGGTGAAAGCATCTCCCTTGAGTACGTTTCTATCAGTAAATGATAACGTTCAATCACAGCTTGTTTTCCATATTGAAACAGTTGTTTACATCAAGTGATGCAACTAATCACGCCTGTAAACACATGAGCACAACACACGTGAATGAATCTGTGCTACACACAACACAAAAATGAACAATTTGTCGGAGACGATGTGATGAAAACGATTAACGGAGGAAGTGGATAGGGGGAGAGGCAGCACAAAACTGCAGCGATTATAGGAAACGGTTACGTGTGACTGAATTAATCGCCAAAAAAACTCGCGTATAATTTGGACAAATCAATTCCATGAGCCAGGTCGCATTTTGATAAAGCGCTGGTCTCTCTTCACACGGTGATGCCCCTCCAGTGCCCATCACGCAGCCCCTGACAACAACGATCCACTTGCCCAGGCGTCAATTGCGGTGCCGTTAACAGGGAGGCATTTTCCCGAATGAGCGGATTCATTCCCAATCGGCGGTGTCGCTCTCGGATGGTGATTGCCTTCCCGGGATTGGGGGCCTGCACCCAGTTTATCATCCCCTCCCTCCCTCCCTCCCTCCCCTGCCCAGCCCACCGCCTCAGACAGGCCTAAAGGAACACAATGGGAGGCGGCCAGCCTTCTGTCTGGTCTGGTCTGGTCTAGGCCCAGGCTCGGGCCCCGGGCCCCGGGCCCGGCTCTGGCCTCGCTCCGCTTTACCTGTCGGCGCGCTGTCCAGGATGCGCAGGTCGTAGGCCCCGGAGCAGCGGTAGTTGGCGGCGGTGCCGTTGT
This sequence comes from Chiloscyllium punctatum, assembly GCF_047496795.1. Lineage (NCBI taxonomy): Eukaryota > Metazoa > Chordata > Chondrichthyes > Orectolobiformes > Hemiscylliidae > Chiloscyllium > Chiloscyllium punctatum. Next base: position 127,229,628 of record NC_092743.1, read on the forward strand.
CCCAGACGACCACCACCTCCTCGGGGCTCTCGAAGCTCCGCACGGTGCCCACATGCCCCTCGCCGCCGTCCTGTTTGCCCCATTTCCAGTCGGGGCCCCGCACCACTCGAGCCCCGACCCCCTCCATCATCACCCGGTTATTCCTGGAGCCGCTCATAGCGGGGGCCTGGGCGAGGCGGGAGGTGGCTGCAATCCCAGGGGTTAGGGGCAGAAATCCGCCGGTACCGGGGAGATTTAATCAAACCGGGTTTTTTTTTCCCTCTCTCTCGGTGTTGTTCACAATCCGGGAACTACTGAGGGGGGGGGGGGGGCAGGGAGGAGAGCGAAACGACGCATGTGCATTAGGGGCCCCTCAACTGGAGGGGGAATATGTCGCCGCCATCTTTGATATGGGCAGACCCCCCGCCTTCATATTTAATATGGGCATATTCCCGTCGCCATCTTTGATATGGGCAGACCCCCCGCCTTCATATTTGGGCAAATTCCCGTCGCCATCTTTGATGTGGGCAGAAGTCACAAGACGCCAGCTTCAAGTCCTGAAAACAACAGATGCTGGAGAATCACAGTGGGTCCAGCAGTATTCATAGAGAGCGCTACCTAATGTTTCGAGTCTAGGTGACTGTAGAACCTAAATGATACAACACCAGGTTATATTCCAAAAGGGACAAAGTGAGGATGAGGACTGTCGATGCTGGAGATCAGAGTCCAACAGGTTTATTTGGATTTACAAGCTTACGGAGCACTGCTCCTTAGTCAGGTTGCTGGTCTGAAGGAGCAGCGCTCCGAAAGCTTGTACTTCCAAATAAACCTGTTGGACTATAACCTGGTGTTGTGTGGTTTTTAACTTTGCCCACTTCAGTTGAACACCGACACCTCCAGGTCACAGAATCGAAATGTTAGCTTGCTCTTTCCCAATAGATGCTGCCTCACCCACTGTAATTTCCATTCTTTGCTGTTTTCAGTACAGATTCCAGCATCTGCAGTAATTTGTTCCTACAACAGGTTTATTTGAAATCACAAGCTTTCGGACAACTGCTCCTTCATCAGGTGAAGGGGGTACGGTGCAAAACTTTGTGATTTCAAATAAACCTTTGGACCATATCCTGGTGTTGTGTGACTTGTGACTTTGTTCACCCCAGTCCAACACTGGCACTCCACATCTTTCATGTGGGCAAAGGCAGCAGCACCTGCTCCTCCACCCTTCCCACTCAGCTCTTTTTTGTTACCCTACCATTTGTCAACTTGAAGCTTCTTTTTCTTCAATCCAAGAAGGCAATGCTTACAGTGGTTAAATTCCCTATGCTATACGTTCCTTGAGACCCTATTACAATAATTGTATGGCTTTCAAAGTCACATCCACACTGTCAAGAATGTCAAAATCTGTTTGCTGAGGATGGTCTTCATTCTCGATCAAGAACTTCTTCACAACCCTACGTGGAATCCCATTGATGTTCCATCCACCTTGACCAGAACTTCTCTGCTTTTCAATCCTATTCCTCTGGAAATGAACTGCAGTGAATTTTCTCTTTGTTTCTAGTCTCATTTCTTGGCCTAGCCTTATTAACTCTGCCTTCCTAATTTTCTGACTCTGTCTCTGGCATGTGCACACTGAGGACAAAGCCAATCTCCATTGCCCAGCCAAACTGCCCTGGAGAAGCGAGTGGTCAGCTGGCTTCTTGAAATGCTGCAGTCTTTCGAATGTAGGGGTACTGACAGGTGGAGAAAGTGAGGACTACAGATGCTGGAGATCAGAGCTGAAAATGTGTTGCTGGAAAAGCTCAGCAGGTCAGGCAGCATCCAAGGAGCAGGAGAATCGACGTTTCGGGCATGAGCGGTTGTACTAGGAATTCAGTGATGATCATGGTATTGAACATCAAGGAGAAATGGCTAGATTCTCTCTTATTGAAGATGGACATTGCCAGGCACTTGTGTGGCATAAATGTTAATCACTTACCGAATATGGACACAATTTGTTTCAGTATCTGAAGAGTTGCAAATGATATTGGACATGGAGTAATCAAGAGCAGCCATTCCCATGTTTGACCTTAGAATGGAGGAAATGACATAACTGAAGTAGCTGAAGAGGGCTAGTCCTTGAACACTGCCCATGAGGAATGCCTGCAGCAATATCATGGCTGAGATGATTGGTGTCTAATGATGTAACCATTTCCTTTGTGCTAGGTGTGACTCCAAGCAGTGAAGTAGTATCCTCCTAATTTCCACTAATAGCACTTTTGGATAAAGTTTTCCAAATGCAGTTTAATGTGGATAAAGTGTGAACTTACCCATTTTGTTTGAGACATAGAAAGGCAAGTTATTACCTAAATGAGGAGAAATTTCAGACATTCGCAGTTCTTTCAGTGTTTAGAAATTTCAGAATGCTTTGGTGTGTCCTTGTACATGAGTCACAGAAAAGTAGTGCACAGGTAATAAGGAAAGAAAAAGGAATTTTGACATTTATTTCTAAGAGTAGGGAAAAGTTGCTGCAATTGTTCAAGGCATTAGTGAGACACACCTGGAGTATTATAGAAAAGATTGGTCTCCTAACTTGATGAAAGATGTAATTGTATTGGAGGCAATTCAGAGAAGATTGTATGCAGATTGATTCCTGCGATGCAGGGTTTGTCTTATACAGAGAGATTGAGCAGTTGAGGCCTATACTGTTTGGAGTTTAGAAGAATGTGAGGAGATCTAATGAAGTATTTAAGGTGCTAAAGGGGATCAATAAAGTTGCTGTCGAAAGGATGTTTCCATGTGTGGGGCAATCTAGAATGAGAGGTCATAGTTTTGGGATAAGGGACAGCAGTTGCAAAACAGCGATGAGGAGAAATTGCTTCTCTCAAAGGATTGTTAATCTGTGCAATTCACTGCTCCAGAGTGTGATGGATGCTGGGACATTGAATAAATTTAAGGAGGAGACAGAGAGATTTTTAATTAACAACAGGTTGAATGGTTATGGAAAGTGGATTTGGGGCCAAGGTGAGATCAACCATGATCATATCAAATGGTGGAGCAGCTCGACAGGCTAAATAACTTTCTCTTGCTCTTAGTTTTATATAAATGTTACCTTGATGTCAAAGTACTCACTCTTAACTCTGTCACGCCTCACTGGGGTAGCACAATGGAAATTCACTCCTGTTATTCCCAGAATCATCACAAAAGTTAACAATTTTATCAAAGTACTCAAAATTTCACAATTTGCCTATCTTTTAGACCCAAGTTGACATTTGGACTGTGGCTAGATACTAGCTGATTTGTATCTGCCTGGTCATCATGCTTTCTGAACTTCGTAATGACTACGTTTCATAACAAGAGGTAAATAACCATCAAAAAATAACTACTGGTTAAAACTCTAACCCCTCCCCTTATAAGTTTTCCCTACAGACACAGAAAAAATAGTAAATTGGGTGGAGAGAAAAATCTGGGAAAGCAGTTTTTGGTGAGGTAAAGTGAAAAATCCATCTAAATTCTTAATTACATGTTAATTATGTATTGTGAGCTATCAAAGCACGGTGGCTAAGCAGATACAAATCAGCTAGTATATAATTCAACATTGGAGTTGAATGGTTGACTGCCTTTACTGTACTTTCCGAAGTTTATTAAGAAATATCGCTTGAAGGCAGAGTATTTGAGATACTGATCAATTATGATCAAAATTCACTATCTGAGTTCCTTGATAGTAAGCTATCTATGTTGCATTCTATGTAGATTTATTGGAGCTGCATTTTCAAAGTATGAGAGCTCTTTGGAATTAGGATATGGATTAGACACGGTCCAAATGGAACCTGATTTGCCTTTTCCTATTTCTGTGCTGCTAACTTGGATCTAGGTTAAGAAAGGATAAGCCCCAAATTTTCCAGGAGTGGCAATTTCAGGCAGATTGCCACGCCAGCCATTTCTCTGAAAGAAAGAAGATGATCAGAGGAATAGATAGAGTAGACAGTCAGAAACTTTTTCCCCGGGTACAACAGAGTGTTACAAGGGGACATAAATTTAAGGTGAAGGGTGGAAGGTATAGGGGAGATGTCAGGGGTGGGTTCTTTACCCAGAGAGTAGTGGGGGCATGGAATGCGCTGCCCGTGGGAGTGGTAGAGTCAGAATCATTGGCGACCTTTAAGCGGCATTTGGATAGGTACATGGAGGGGTGCTTAATCTAGGTTAGAAGTTCGGCACAACATCGTGGGCCGAAGGGCCTGTTCTGTGCTGTATTGTTTAAAAAAAAAAGAAAGCGCTGCACTTCTAAGAAGAGATTCTGATCAGGATTATTTCCATTCTGACAGTTCTTTCATAGCAGTGGCCTTAGCAGTATAGGTGAGTAGTATGTGCATGTGAGGTATTAGGTCACATCTTGCCAATGAGGGGGAATCAGGGTTAGGTCTCAGAAAGGGGTGTGTGAGGTTAGTGTAAGGTCAGTCTCTCAGGGTCTCTGTCTGCAAAGTGGGGTGACAATTTCCCCTTATCTACCATATCCGGCTAAATGACATGAGGGCAGGTCCGGACTCTCAATGCTTGACTGGATTTACAATGGTATTTTATAGTTGGCATCAGCAACAGATATCCCAGGATATCCTGACAGTGGTGAATACCCCTGTGTACAGCCAGTGAGAAAACTAAGTTAGGTTTGGATGAGAGGTGCACCACAGGGACTTGGTACGCAGTTAATGAAGCAAATACAGGATGATAAGCCTCAAGACAGAAACCATCAGTGAAACTCAATGAGAATTGTACGTTGCAAAAAGATGATAAGATTTAGCTGTTAGCTTCTCTCTGCATTCCTTTTTATGTCTGTTGGAATTATTTTGTATTCTTTTGATCATCTTCTCAATATGTATATATTTAGTTGCATGCCTTTTTCTATCAATTTTACTCATTTTGTTATTCATTCATGTGTAATACTACTGTCTCATTTATTCTTGACTTTATGGTGGGATATTTTCTTGTTGACTTTATGGCATGGTGGTTCATTGGTTGGCACTGCTGCCTCACAACAGCAGGAACCTGAGTTCAATTCCAGCCTCTGGTGACTGTTTGTGTGGAGTTTGCACATTCTCCCCTTGTCTGCGTGGGCTTCCTCCATGTGCCCTGGTTTCCTCCCACTATCCAAAGATGTGCAGCTAGGTTGAATTGGCCATGCTAAATAGTCCATAGGGGTGTGCAGGTTAAGTGCATTAGTCAGGGGTAAATGTGGAGTATTAGGGTAGGGCAATAGGTCTTGGTAGGTTACTATTCGGAGGGTAGATGTGGACTGGTTAGGCCAAATGGCTTGTTTCAACGCTGTAGGGATTCTACTCTATTCTATTCTATTCTATCCAGTGTTTCCCACTGTTTCTTGATATCATGGGGATTGAATCAAATTGGCTCAAGACGAGTAATGCTGGGGACCACTGGAGGAAGCTGACTTGGATCATCCTCTCCGTACATCTGGCTGAATATTGCTGTGAATACTTCAGCTTTATCGTTTGTCAGTCCTTATGGGCTGAGCAGTAGAGCCCATCCCACCCTCCAATTCTGAGGATGTGTCACTGGACCCAAAACATTAACTCCGTTTTCTCTCCGCAGATGCTGCCCAACCTGTCATATATTTCCAGCACTTTCTGATTTTGTTTATGAGAGTGAGCTTGTTTAGGCAGCTGAAGAAAACTATTGACTTTGTTTACTGGACATATTTATGTGATTATATTCAGTCAGCTCTTCTGTGATCTCTTTTGACAAGCTTCAATGTTTATTTGGATAAGATTTTTAAAAGATAATTGCATAAATCTTCTGGTATTGGCAATGAAAGATCACCTACAGTATTATAGGATAAACAGTTCTTTTCAAGAATTAGTGTTCCAAATTGGTGCTACTTTCCTAAGCTGGTTCAGACATATTGTTATTGCTACAGAGTGAATTGATTCTGTACGCAGTGTACACAGGGTGAATGCGCATGGAAGGTACAAGGGACTATTGGAGGCAGGGGCATGGGTTGGCGGGGAGCTATAAGAAGCCAGAAAGGTAGATGGAGGGCATAAGTTGGCAAGAAGGGAACATGGGGATCATGGGACATTTTCAACTTAGCTTTCAAAATGTGCCCAAGTCTACACTAGTGTTTGTTGTAAGAGATGTCAACATTTGGTACTTTGTTCTAAGGGAGAGCTCTGATAGATATTCATCTTAAAGATAAATGAAGATATTGAGTAAAAAGCTACTACTTTTGTATTACAGGTCTAAGACTTATGACCATTAAGTAGTGAAAGATGACCACATGTAAGTCTCAGCAGAAGTGCCACATTCTTGAGTAACAAAAAATGCATTATGTACTGGTAAGATAACAAGTTATAGTGGAATAAGACTAGATAAGTATATTACAAGTCAGTCATCCATGTGACAGTGACTTTGTCTAAGCTATATGGTTACAGATGACTGAGACTGGCCACAGAATGGAGCAGACTGAACAACATTGACTGGCTCCAATACAGAGGCACTATATATTCTAAGGGTTGTATCTCATCTAAAGCATCTGACTTAACCCTTTCAGATCAACTTCATTATAGAACAGAGTTCACAACTTCTCTGAGATCCATGAAACATAAGTCTTTGGAGAAGCAGACCTCAATCCATTAAAATTATTGAAAGCTGGAAGATACCTACCTCTTTAATGGAGCCACCCAGGACCATTTATATAAATGATTTGGATGCTAACATAGGAGGTATGGTTAGTAAGTTTGCAGATGACACTAAAATTGGCGGTGTAGTGGACAGCGAAGAAGGTTATCTCAGAGCACAATGGGATCTTGATCAGATGATACAATGGGCTGAGGAGTGGCAGGTGGACTTTTTGATGTGAGGTGCTGCATCTTGGAAAGGCAAATCAGTGCAGGACTTATACACTTGATGGCAAGTTCCTGGGGAGGGTTCATAGTTTATTGAAAGTGAAGTTTCTGGTAGATAGGATAGTGAAGAAGGTATTAGATATGCTTGCCTTTATTCGTCAGTGCATTGAGTATAGGAGTTGGGAGGTCATATTGCGGCTATATGGACTTTGGTTCAGCTACTTTAGGAATACTGCGTGCAATTCTGGTCTCCTTCCTATCGAAAGGGTGTTGTGAAATTGAATGGGTTCAGAAAAGATTTATGAGGATGTTGCCAGGCTTGGAGAGCTTGTGTTAAAGTGAGAGGCTGAATAGGCTGGAGCTATTTTCCCTGGAGCGTCAGAGGCTGAGGGGTGATCTTAGAGAGGTGTGACGATGCTGTCACATTAAAAAGGTTATTTTGTCCTTGGTTTTTTTTTTAAGAGAGGTTGTAAAGGCAGAGGTACCAAAGAGTCTAGCTTTTAAGAAGCCTTGGGGTATTCTTTTAAAAACAGTTTAACAATGGAAAGGGAGTGGCCAGTTCTCCCAATTCAGGCTTTCTAGTTTGTTTTTAGCTGCAGCAGTCACAAGATGTGTGAGTCCAGACGAGTTGGAAGTTTAGGTAAAAGATTCTTCTGACATTCTCTGAAATCTCTCTCTGGATGCTGTTCCCTCCTGCCTGTAAGAACCGGTGTTGAATTTATCTTTTCGCCAAGAAGTGTGTTTATGGGATATTCCTGTATTGGAACAGTTAATTGGTAATAATTACTGTGTTGGGTCACTTAAATTTTCCAATCATTAAATTATTCTAAATTCTGCTTTCTTTTCTTCATGTTTCCAATGAAGAGTTTAGATAAATTTTGTTTTATTGAAAGCCGGGTGTTTGACCAGCTGCATCACACCTGGAACACTCACTTCACATCTGCCTTCAAGATAAGAAAGATTTAGGGTCGAAGCTACTTTCTTGAAATATTTTGAGGGGGGTCTGGCCTAGTATATCAAAGAGGTTTATAAAATCACAGGGGGCAGAGATGGGGTAAATAAGCAATGTCTTTTCCTTGGGATGGGGAAGTCCAAATCTAAAGGGCATAGGTTTAAAGTGGGAGGGGAAAGTCAAAAATAGGACCTGAGGAGCAACCTTTTCATGCAGAGTGTGGTGTGTATGGAATGAGCTGCCAGAGGAAGTGGTGAAGGCTGGTACAATTACAACATTTAAAAAGCATCTGGATGGGTATATGAATAGAATGGCTTTAGAAGGATAAAGGCCAAATGTTGGCAAATGGGACTAAATGTATCTAGGAAAGTGGAATTTAGAATAAGTTAGCTATTGGAAAACTTAACCGACCCAACACAATAATTATTGCCAATTAACTTCCAGTACAATAACATCCCACAAACACACCCCTTGGCAAAAAGGTAAATTCAAACTTGGCATGGATGAGTTGGACTGAAGGGTCTGTTTCCATGCTGTACCTCCCTATGTCTATGTCTCTTTAGTGCAGGGTGTGGGATCACCAGCCACACCCAAAGCTGTGCCAGCAAGCATTGGGTGTGCCAGGGTAAAGGCTCAAATCCGAAAATCAGGTCACACATACCATTTTTAAATGCCTCCAGTATTCTTCCAAATGCAAAAATGTGGAGGCATTTGTGAAATAGATATCCAGTGCAAAACAGTATTTTCCTTGCCTTAATTTGACCTTGTTTTATCTTGTAAAAACAGGCAAGTCCCATTCTTAAAGCAGATGCCACACATTTAAAACAATTGCAGAAAAATTCCAAGGAAATTGTAATTTGTTACTTGTAAAATCAAATCACAAATCATCCACAGTATACAACTACCAAGATAATTAACATTTTAACTGACATTGTTCATTCACCAATAAAGTGTATAGTTATAAAGAATAATTGAATAACAACAATACTGAGTGAAATGCTCAAAACTCATCCTTACATTGCAGAGGAATATTTTTTTTCAATCAGCACGTTCATGCCCTTGATCCCCCCATGCCAATAAAAATAAGCAGACATAAGAACTGTGATGGATAATTGTCTTTGCAGCAAGAAAATAGCTAAATAGCTCCACATGCTGGCTGTTTTTGAAAAGACATCTGTTTTGCAAAAATAACCTGGAAGGTGCTTCCTTCATGGTGGTTTGACAGCACTGCCGAAATCACGACTACTAGTATCTGGGAAATATGGTTAATCCTTACCATCTTCAAAGAACTAGGGGAACTTTGTTTGTTCTCAGATAAAACCTTGCACGTACATATATAAGAGTACCAATCATAAATGTAAATAATTCTCTTAAACTTCAGTTCAGATGGTCAACTCCAGGAAAGAATCCTGCATCTGTTCACAGGCACAATTATTCACCTATGTGCAATGAATGTCAGAATGTTGTTGGATTTGAGAACATGTCTGAAAACGGGCAACCCAATTTTACTTCCACTTACTTAAATCAGTTAATTCCTCTCATAATTGCAAACTCCAAACCAGGATAGAGACCACAATCTTTCATACCTGCCACAAAGTCTGTTCCTTAGTCATTAAAACCATCCCATTCCACCATCATGCCTGTGAACAAGACCATTCACAAAGTTGTCATTTCAGTTGACTCTGAGATGAACTTCCAAGCAACATCAATTCCATCACCAAGATCACCTATTTCACTTCCGTAATATTTCTCATTTATGTCCCTGCCTCAGCATATCTGCTGGGGGAGCATTTATCCATGACTTTGCTATCTCTCGAGCTGACTTCCAGTGCTTTATTGGCTGGCCTCCCATATTTCACACTCCATAAACTTGAACTCATCCCAAACTCTGCTCTCCATGTTCTAACCTGCATAGAACTGTTTTCAGCAATTGCCCTGATGCTCATTGAGCACTGAGGTTCATCAGTTCCTCTGATATAAAACTCTCAGGGGCTTGTTTTCAAATCCTTCTGCGACCAGTCCCTATCCCTACATCTCTTGCAACTCCACAATCCTTTGAAATTTCCATACTTCCCCAAATCTAGACTTTTACACATTACCAATTTGAATTCCTCCATGTTGCCTTCAGCTGCCCTGAGCTTTAGGTTTTTCTCTCTCTCTCTCTCTGTATCTCTCTCTGTATCTCTCTCTGTATGTTTCTCTCTCTGTATCTGTTTGCTTTCTTTATGACGTTTAATACAAAATATCACTTTGACCAACCTTCTTTGCCTCTCCTAAAATGTCTCTTTAATTGGCTTATGTCAAATTTTGTCTAATAATGTGACTGTGAAGTACCTAAGCTCATTTGGCTATCGTGAAGGCGCTAAATAAACACAAGATATAGAGTTATCGAGTCATAGAGTGATACAGCACTGAAACTGACACTTCTGTCCAACTTGCCCATGTCATTGTTGTTAATAGGCCTTATAAGAAATTGAAACAGGATTCCTGATGAAAGGCTTATGCCTGAAACATCGAGTCTCCTGCTCCTCAGAATCTGCCTGACCTGCTGTGCTTTTCCAGTGCCACACTTTTCGAGTCCGACTCTCCAGTATCTGCAGTCCTCACATCCTCTGATACAGATAAAGAAGTCATTTAGAGTCTAAAATAGAGATATTATTTGGAGATATGCAAGGCTAAATGTGCCCATTGCATCTGTTTTCAATAGAAAGAGTATACTGTCAATGCAGTAATAAAGGTTGATGCAGTGGCAACACTGGACAGAATAATAAAGGATACAGTGCAGGCATTCCAAAGTTCGGCATTCTCCAAAATAGAAAAGTCACCCACTTGAGGCATTATTCCTCAGAAATGCACAAAAGTAAGTGTGGGATCTCTAGCTGCAATTTTCAATCTATGATGGATTTGAAGATTGTACCAGAGGGCTAGAAAGTTGAAAATGTCACCCACCACTTTGGGAAAAGGGAGCAGAATATGCTTGGCGGCTAAAGGTCAGTCTGCTTCACGTCACTGTGAAGAAACTTTCAGACATTCCTGTAGGTCAAGAAGAGAGAAACCAAGTAACTACAAGCCTGCTAGCTTGATATCAACTAGAAGAGGGCTGTAATCTATTTTGAAGGCAAGTCTTAACGGTGCACTTAGACAATTATGGCATATTTATATCAGCATCGCTTTAAGAAAAGGGAATCATGTTTGTCAAATTTCTTAGTGCTTTTGAGGATGTAACCAGTCGATTAGATAAGTAGAAATGAGCCAGCAGCTGTGGTACACAGTATTTCGATTTCCATGAAACATGACACAAAAAGATTAGTGCACAGCTGGATAGTACTTTCAAGTATTGGGACAGACTTGATAGGTTGAAAGATGTCCTTCTGTACTGTAAAATTCTATGGTTTAGGAAGAAGAATTGTTTAAGGGACAGCGAGGAGAGAGTAGGCATAAAATAGGAATAAATCCTTTTCAAGTTGGCATATCAACTGAAACATGACAATAATCAGTGCTAGGCACTCTACCACTTACAATCTGCATGAATTGTTTATAATTAATGTTAATTACATATACATAATTTCAGTGAAGAGACCAAGAGTAAAGTATTGAGGTTTTCTGACAACAAAAAGCTAGGTGGGTATATAAAATAGGAGGAGCACAAAAAGAGGTTCCCTGCACAGGGAAGTGTACAAATTAACTGAGCAGGCAATGTCACAGCCGATAAAGTATGATCTAGGTATATATGAGGCATTTCGCTTCAGTCACAATAAAATAGAAAAGAATATTTTTAAAGGATGTGAAACATTTAAATGTTGATGTTCAGAGAGACTTGGATGTACTCTACAAGGATCTTAGAATGCCAGCATGTAGATCCAGTCAACATAATACTGGCCTTTGTTGCACATGGTCTCGGGTTAAGAATAAGGAAGTCTTGCAAGTAATGTACAGGCTATGGTGAAACCGGACCTGGAATTAATGTTAATTCTACAGTTAATGCTTTCATATTTCTTGAAAAGGAAGCAGTACAGTGAAGATTCGATCCTTTGATTTCAGGGGTGAGATGGTCATCTAATGGTGAGAAGTTGAGTGAATGGGACCTACTGTCTCTGGTATTTAAAAGAATGAGACGTTGATCACATTAAGACACAAGGTATAGTGATGGCTAGACACTGAGAGATTCTTATGTTTAGGGATAGGATAATCAACATATAAAAGTCAACAAGGATGTATTAAAGGTAAATTGCATTTGAGAAACTTGATTTGGGTGTTTTGAAGAAGTGTGGAGAGGATTGTTGTAGATAGTGCATTTGGCATTGTTTAGATCGACTCTCAGAATATATTTGACAATGTTCCACATTAAGTAATTTCTGACAAAATTAAAGCCTGTGGAATTAAAAGGGCAATGGAGGTATAGGGCCAAATTTTCAAATGATCATGGGGTGGTTTTAGTGGTAAATGGGCTGCCAATTTCATTCCAAGAGGACTGGAAGATAACAGAAATGCGTTTTCAGGTGTTTGTGGCTTATTAGGCTAGTTAAAAGATCTATGAGGCCAGTCTCCAAGTGACAATTTTCCAGTTGGCATGCTTGGTCACCACAGAGGCTTGAAACACAGCCATGGAATAGAGGGGTCAAATGCCCTCCTACCGATGGATCGGAGAAGACCAATGGTCCATCTAATTGCGAACCTCCATCCCTGCATCCGATATGGCCTGCACTACAGCTGTGTCTGCTGACCATACAGTGGAAAAGTACAGCATGTTTAACATCAAATTAAAATTTGTTCAGGCACTGTCTCTTTAATCAATGAGCAACATTGATCACCGATGAAGGCCTTTCCAAGGTGTCAGTATTATTAGCTTCTACAAGTCATTCTGTTATAATGCACATTTTATCAGCGTGAATTCGCTGAAATGCAATTGACGAATTGGGAGTACTGTTTTGTACAGTGCAAGCGTTTAAAATGTGTGTTGGCTGTAATGCGATTATATCACCAACACTTTAAGCTCTGTTTCCAAAGTGTGATTTTTCTATAACACGGGGTTGCACAAGAACGGAACCAACGCATGATAGAAGAACTATCTGTATTGACTCTCTATCCTTATGAGCTCACCCATTGTCCTTATTTGGGTGGTGACACAAATCCTGATCAGTAATTGACCGACCCATCAAAAATCACCTTGAGCATCAGACAGCGATGCAGTTTGGGATGGGAGACCCAGAAAGGTGCCCAACACTGCATGTCCTACTCTAGAACAAAAATTCAAAGGGCTTAAAATTGACGAAGTAACGGAAAGCAATGTATGATAGTGAACAGTTATTTTATCCAAACTTGAGGCAAGTTGGAGAGCAGCATTCCCAGGAATCACTATTGGGATCACAGCTCTTTCGGATAGACAGTAGTCCTCACTTAAAGTTGTCCTTCCATTCCTGAGAATCACTAGTTTATGAGAAAATATTTGACATAAATTGGGAGTTACCTCAGGAATCAATGTTAAAGCTGGAGAAGTGCTCAAATAATCCACAATTAGCATTGTAACTTTCTGACTGAAAACTCTCACCTGCTTATTCTGCAAGTTCACATCCTACTGTGTCATGTTTGATAGTCAGTAAGCCCTTTAGAGACATGTTCACAATAATATTACTGCATCATAGGAGCAGATCTTGTATTCCATCTCAGTTCAGATCACTCTACTGGGAGCATGATCCTTTGTTGTGAACTAACAACTTAATGTGAACCCCATCACTTATTTGTCTGTAGAATATAATGTTTGTACATGATAGTTAGTTGTGTTAAATTTCTTTCAGAATTTCCATAGCCAAAATATCCATGCCCAGTTTCTTAAATGATGGGAGATAACTGAAATGCTGACCCTTTTGATGACATTCTTACAGCCCAGGAATCCTGTCACTACCTTTCCACTCTTGCCCAAAGGGGAAAAAACTGTGTATGTGAAGATACCTCCAACTTCATTGTCAGATTGACCACTTTCTTTGATCTCTTTATCAAAGCAGGCTCATTGCTGGGTGTTTCTCGCTCATATTTAAAGCCCTGAGTAGCGTTGAGTTCAATGTCTGTCTCCTTTTCTGCTGTTTGTGTATTTCTCTCTCACTCACTCTTTCTTTCATTTCCCTCCATGCCTCTTTCCTTTTTCCTCTTCTTCTTTCCCTCTTTCTCTCTCAGATTCTCATTTTGCTACTTGGTTGCTCACATTCTCCTTTTAAAAAAGTCACGGTGATTATTGAATCCTGACGATAATTAACTCCGCAGAATGACGTAGTGCCAGTCAGGGCACAATGTCAAATGTATATCATGAAAACAGGTTCAACAAAAAAGTAACATTCAAGCAAAATAACATTAACGTGACAAAGTTTATTTGAGGATTACATGCAATCAGATAAATCCACTAAAAACTAGCATCAGCATGATTGTCTGAGCAGCCTTCTCGTGTGCTGAGTCTTCTATAATCCCAAACAGAAGTCATCTGATTCAAGAGCTTTTCTGCATCTAAATCAAATATTTATTTAATCTCTAGTCCATAATCAAGAAACAATTTACTTTGTCTTTTTTTTACATTTTCAAATCTTTCATGTTACTCTGTAACTGGCAGAAAATAAATTCTGTATCATCTCGGCACTTTAAAATTTAAATGGGGAAAATATATTTGACAGTCAAACCATCAACAAAAACCCAAGATGTAAAGTCAGAAAGAAATAAAATATAGAATCGATACTTTCCGTGAGCTGTAAGGCCACACAATGCTCCGAGTTGCAAGAGCACCATCTTCTGGTCTCATGTCACTTGCATGAAAAGCTTACATTAATTTCACAATTGCCTGGAATTTTTGCAGGATTTCTCCAGCAGAGTCAGCAAATTCCCCCCAGCTGTATTTTAAATGATGTTCCATTGAAGACACACTGAGGGATTGGTATACTCAGAGACCACTCCCACCAAAATACTTACAGATACCTGTGGACACCTGTTCTTCAGTCTCTGTTGTGGCGTCAAATTTTGTTTGAAAGTTCTTCTGCGAATCACCTTGGGACATTTTACGATGTCATGATAATGTAGAATATGGACCATTAATCTTACATCTTGTCGACTAACTTAAATGCATTGGATACTAAATAACATTAAATAGAATTGCGGACGCTGTAAGTCAGACACACAAATAAAAGTTGCTGGTGTTACGACATGGGGAAAACCCTCCTGTTTATTTAACCAGCAACACAGAAAAGATTTAACCCGTGCAGTAATCTGTGAAAATTCGAGAGGTCAAGAACTATTTAAAGTAAAAATTAATACCTTTATTTCTTAAAGTATACAGGGAACCTCAATTATCTGAACTCGATGGGTGGGCACTATTTCGTTCGGATAATCGATTATTTGGTTAATTGATCAAATGACTTTCCTCTGGGGCTCGGAGCTTTTAAAGTCTACTTCCCATTCAGGAGACTAGCAGCAGCACACAGCGTTCAAGCCGTGTCCCCCCCCCCCCCCCCACCTCCCCCCAACGCCCACAAACCCCGCCTCCCTGCTCCTGTGCAACATGCGCCCCACCCCTCAACCCCATTCATCACTGCCCCCCGCTCCGTGCAACATGCTCCCCACCCCCAACACACCCCGCAAACACAACCCCGTCCAACACCATCCCTGCCCCCAACCCCGTGCAACACCATCCTCTGCCCCCCATACCTCCCTGCCCCAACCCGGTGCAACACCGCACCCCACCTCCCCCCCCGCCCCCGCTCCTGACCCCGTGCAACAGCCCCCTCCCCCAACCCTGTCCAACACTGCTCCCCGTCCATCCCCAAACCCCAAAGTCACTCGCCCCCTCTCTGGGGCAGCTGGACTGGACACCAACAACAAGACTGCTGCAGTTGCCTTTGCGAGGTAAGTCTCAAAATAGCACACACGGACACACACACACACACACAGCTTTTTACTGCAACTTTTTGACAGTTCCACCTTTGCCCTCTACAGGACAATGTTGGAAAGATTATCTGGAAGGTGAGGATTAGGGTATACCCATGTGTAGAACTCCAGGGAAAATGTGGGAAAGGAGAGAGGGTGGGCAGAAAGTCATTTGGAAACGGTGCCTGTTTAATCATTGTAAACAAAAGACGCGATTACTTTTGGAAACACGTCTTTGGTGAAATGTTTCCATCGGGACCTCAAGATCTGCTTCGGATAATCCGATTTTCGGATAATTGATATTCAGATAATCGGGTTTCTCTTAATAGAGAATAATTAACTAACAACTATTTCCAACTCCTTCCTCTAAACTATCTTTTACCTTCCCCTCTATAATAAAACCCCAGATTAAGATTTACAAAACAAAACTTCTTATCTCAAAACCAGGCATCTTTCAGTTTTCTCTGTATTCCTGTCTTCTTTTCTTCTTCTTGGGGATTCTGCTTCACAGGTTACTGATCAATAAAGGTACCTTTAAAAGAGCTATTTTGGGGCAGTCATTATATGCTCTTGGCTTGGCAGTACTCCTCTCAACTGTTCAATTTTCCCGGTCATGTACTCCCAGCATCAGACTGTGTTGTTGGCTTTTAAGATTGTTAGTATGCTATATTCAAACTGGATTAGAGTTTGGTATTTTTTGGGGTATAATTTAAACTGATTGGCTTAATTTGAATCTGTTTGGTCATTTCCAGGCAACTAGCTACCCTGGCTATGCCAGTAGCTGGAGCACATGTTACATTGTATCTTATTGAGAACACTTGGTGCTTTCACTGCTAGCTTTTAACTCTCTTAAAGGTACAGTACACCCACATCTTCATAACATCTCCCTCTTTAAGAAAAAATTAACCATCATAACAAAAAGATTGCTTCTTACTTTTCTCTTTTTGTTAAACACATTACCCTAATATAACTTAAACTAATCTTAACTTCTTCCCATATATCTGTATACATATAGCATTAAATAAATACAAATCTTATTTAACTCTATCAGTTAAATCCGCAATAACACATCTGTGATTACATTCTTCCAACCTGCAACGTGTATGATTTTTAAATTAAAAGTCTCTAACATAAGACTCTAACAAAATAGTCTCATATTCTTGTCTTTAAAGCATTCTAAGAATGTAAACAAATTATGATCCGTGTACACAGCCGTTTCCGGCAGATTGTTCGTGACATACACATTAAAATGTTGTAAGGCCAGTACCAAACTCAAGAGTTCTTTTTTGATTGTGGAGTATTTCCTCTGGTGGATGTTGATCTTCTTTAAAAAGTTACCAATTGCCAGTTCCATCCCATCCTCATCTTCCGTAGGGGTACAGCTCCAACTCCAACGTCACAAGCATTGATGGCAACTTTCAAAGGTTTTGAAAAGTTTGGTGTAGCCGCAAGTGGTTTGGTGGTTAATGTCAATTTCAAATGGTCGAATGCCTCCAGGCATCGTTCTGTCCACCGAAACTTTGTGTTTTCCTTCAGCAAATCAGTAATGGTGCCATTGAAGTTTGGAACAAACTTCCGAAAGAATCTGCTGAGTCCGAAGAAATAAAGCTCCTCTTTCTTCAAGGTTGGTGATGGAAATTCCTTGATGGTCTTCGTCTTTGTGTTCCGTGGGCTCAAACTTCCATGACCAATGTTATGTCCCAAGAACGTCACTCTGCTTTCGCAAATTCCCTTTTATTTAAGTTTATCACCAGTTTTGCTTCTCATAGTTGTTCAAAGAGCTCTGCCAACTGTACCGCGTGATCATTCCAGGACTTACTAAAGATCACTCCACCGTCCAAATTGACTGCACAGTTTGTTAACCCAATCACAACTCTGTTCATGTATCTTCGGAATGTGGCGAGTACATTCTTCATTCCAAAGGGCATCACTTTAAACTGATACGACATATTTAGGGTTACAAATGCAGAAATTTATTTCGCTGTCTGTGATAAAGGTACCTGCCAGTAACCACACATTAAGTCCAACTTGGTGATGTAACTGGCTTATCCGACTTTCTCGATACAGTCCTCCAATCTAGGAATTGGATGCGAGTCCGGTTTTGTAACAGCGTTGACCTTCTGATAATCCACACAGAATCGTTGTGTCCAGTCTGGTTTGGGAACTTTGGTCCTGTCAATTTTTCTTTAATTAATTTCAAAGGGCTTCTCACTTCATGCCCGAATATTAACTCGAAGAGAGTGGACTGTGTCAATTCATTTGGGGCGTCTCTAATGGCAAACAATACGAATGGGATATCTTTATCCCAATCATTCGGGTAATCCTGACAGTAAGCTCTCAACATGGTCTTCAAGATCTGATGCCACCTTTCGAAAGCTCTCTGGGGATTCAGGATGACATGCACTGGATTTAAAGTGCTGTATACCTTAACCATCCATAGCCTCTTTAAACAGCCTAGCAGTAAAATTTGACCCTTGGTCTGACTGAATCTCTACGGGTAGCTCATACTATGTGAAGAAAGCTCCTAACTCCTCTACCATCTTTTTCGCCTTGATTCTCCGTAATGAAATTGCCTCTGGAAATCTGGTAGACACATCCATTATGGTTAACAAGTACTCGTTCCCACGTTTAGCTCTCAGGAGGGGACCTACACAATCAATTATAACCCACATGAAAGGTTCTTCAAATGCAGGAATTGGCAACAAAAGTGCTGGTTTTATTGCCGCTTGTGGCTGACCTACCATTTGGCATGTATGACACATACAGCAAAAGCTTACCACATCGTTGTGCATTCCAGGCCAATAAAAATGTTTTTGTACCTTAGCCTGAGTCTTTCATACTCCGAGGTGATCTTCTACAAATAGTTCATGTGCTACCTGGAACACTTCCTGCCTGTTTGCTACCGGCAACAAAATCTGGTGCACTTTAGCCTATTCCTCCTCTGCACTAACCTGCTATGGTCTCCATTTCAACCTTAGGATTCTACCTTTCAGATGATAACCCTCCAGAATATTCTCTGCCTTCTTTTCAGAGTATGCATCCACTTGCATATCTTATATTGTCTTCTCTTGTTGTTGCAAGTCCTTAGCCTTTCAGGACTAAACACTTTTGTCTGACCCTTTGCCTTTTCAGGTGTTTCTTGCAACATTATGTCAAACAGGGTATCCACTAACTAAACCTTAACCCCTTCATCTTTCTCTTTACATTTCGCTCCGTGTTGCAACTTATGATAATAGGCTCTGGTTCTACACAGTCTGGGAAAATATCAGGATATTTCTGTCCTAGCTCCTCAGTTTCTTGGTCTTCCTTGGGCTTCTCCACAGCAAGGGGTTCACTCCCACCTTGGATCCTGCCAAATCATTTCCGAGAACAAACTGAATTCCTAGAACTGACACTCTGTCAATCACTCCCACTGCAACTTCCCAAGACTTGAGTTGGTACTCCAACCTGATCTTACATAAGGGAATGCTAAATTTCTGTCCATCTATCCCACAAATTACCACATTCTCAGGTAACAGATCAGAAAGCGTGCACATTCATTTATCTCTTACTACCAGCGACTTGTTAGTTCCTGTATCTCTCAAAATTATAACTTTTTGTCCTTCTCCCCCTGTTCTTTCTGAGTAAATACCCAAGGTGGTGAATTCTTTGTAGCGATCAGGTACTAATTGCATACGAGCCCCTACCTAGGCTTTGCACTCTCCTGCAGCCCCTTGGCTCTTCTTGTAGTCTCCTGTACGACCTTCACTAATGCCACTGGCTTAGCCTCTTTTACCACATCTTTTCCCACAGCGCCTTTCTTTAACAATCAGCACTGTGACTTTATGTGTCCCACTTTACCGCAGTGGAAACACCTGAGGCCTTTCGCTTCCTTTCCACCCACTTGGGCTTCTTTTTTATCCTATGATAAATTCTTACCAAGGCTCTCTACTCTTGGTTTCGTCGTGCAGGATCTCCTCTTCTCCCAAAGTCTATCCCTCACAGGATGAAATTCTGGCCGGAGGCTTGTCTGATGCACCAACATTTACTCATCTGCTAATTCTGCTGCCCTTCTCACTTCCTGAACTTTATGTTCCTCCATGGGAATTCTTACCATCTCTGGAAGTGAGTTTTTAAACTCCTCCAGCAGAATAATCTCTCTTAGCACCTCAAAAGTCTTATATATTTTCCAAGCGTGTACCAAACCATCAAAATGACAATGTTTAATTTTGAACTCAACATAAGTGTGACCAGGTTCCTTCTTTGTATTTCTGACCCGCTGTCCATATGCTTCTTGTACCAATTCATAAGCACCTAAAATAGGCTGTTTAACCTCTGCATAACCTCTTGAGCCCTCATCTGACAGTGCAGCAAATACAACTGTTTAGTCAGAACTAGCATTACCCATAAGTCCTTGGACCACTCCATCTGCCTTGACAATTTTTCAAATGAAATAAAGAAGGTTTCAACGTCTATCTCATCAAAATATGACAGAGTTTTAACATATTTATATATATATATCACTACCTTCTCTTTTAATCTCCATCCTGTGAACTTGACCTTGCTGACTAATTTGCAACTTCTCAAGTTCAAATTCTCTCTTTTTGCTCAGCTAAGAACCATCTCTCTCTCATTCCTCTCTCTCCCTCTCCTCTCTCTCTCTTTTCCCTTTCTCTCTCCCATTGTTTATCTTCTAACTATATTTTCCTCAATTGTAACTTCAGTTTTTCTACCTCTACTGCACTTGTCTGTTTCTCTGACACACCTAAGTGTTTGAGTAACTCAATTACAATTTCAGCTTTACTTTTGTCCTTGGTTATACCCAAATCTAACTTATTTGCTAATACTAAAAGTATGGTATTTTTCTTTCCTTCTAAACTTTCTTGGCAAATTTGAGAATCGTTTTCAAATCCCAGAACCTCTTTAGCAATTTTAAGAGCCATTTCTCTCACTTTTAATTTACTCACCCAAAAGTCTCCAAAAGTAATCAAACTGCCTCACCTACATTTTATTTAAAGATTTAGGACACTAATCTACAAATGTTTCAATCTGCTTGAAATTTCTGTCCAAATCTGTTCAAATCTGTCCAAATCAGTTCAAATCCCAACTACAAGCCCCCAAGCTGTTATGACACAGGGTAAACTCTCCTGCTTATTTAACCAGCAACACAGAAAAGATTTATCCTGTGCAGTAATCTGTGAAAATTTCAGAGGTCAAGAACTATTTAAAGTAAAACTTAATATCTTTATTTCTTAAAGTCTTCCAGAGAATAATCAACTAACAAGTATTTACAACTCCTTCCTCTGACCTATCTTTTACTTTCCCCTCTGTAATACTAGTCTGATAAAACCCCAGATAAGACTTACAAAATAAAATGTTTTATCTCAAAATCAGGCAGCTTACAGTTTTCTCTGTATTCCTGTCTTTCTTTCTTCTTCTTGGGGATTTTGCTTCACAGCTTACTGATCGGTACAGGTACCTTTAAAAGAGCTATTTTTCAGGCAGTCTTTTCCCTTGCTGGTGGCTTGGCAATTGTCCTCTAAACTGTTCAATTTTCCCCAATCTTATAACCCCCAAAGCATTAGATTGTGTCATTAGCTTTTAAGATTGTCAATATACTAAATTCAAACTGGATTGGAGTTTGGTATTTTTCAGCGTATAATTTAAACTGATTAGTCTAATTTGAATTGTTTCCAGGCAACCAGCTACCCTAGCTACCTCAGTAGCTAGAGTACATGATACATTGTATCTTATTGAGAACACTTGGTGCTGCCATTGCTAGCTTTTAACTCTCTTAAAGGTACAGTACACCCATATCTTCATAACACTAGAAAAGCTCAGCAGGTCTGGCAGCATCTATGAAGAGAAATCAGAGGAAGAGTCAGTGGACCCGAAATGTTAACTCTGATTTCTCTTCTCTGATGCTGCCAGACCTGCTGAGCTTTTCCATCAAGTTCTGTTTTTGTCAAAAGTATTGAGGTGAGTCTTGTGAGAAAACAGTTAAAAATGAGCTGAGACATTTGAAAATGGCTGCTAATGTCACTTGACCTGAAAGTTACCAAATTCAGCTGGAATTTACAGGTCTAGCTAGCACTGCGAAAGAATTACAATTGCAGGCAAATGGCCAAGACTGTCTACTACAGTGAAACTGTCTAATATACAGTGAAAAGGCTATGTAAAGGTGATCACCTTGATATTACAATGGTTCTTCTGCAATATATTCCTCACAATGCGATCTTCAAACATCCTGAGGATGACACCTTTTGACTACAGGTGTTGCTAGTATAAAGAAATTGCTCAAAAATTGGTTATGCAAAGATGGAGATTGAAACGATTGCAGTCCTCTATATATTAAAGAATAATGGGGGAATACTGACAATGGACTATCAAGAAAACTCTTCGTTAATTTTGAATTTGCCCACCATGGGTCATGAGCTAGTATTCACACAGCAACTCTCTCTAGTGCCTTCCTGTGAGAAGCAATGATTACAAGTTTGGTTTTGCTACAGAAGGGAGAAACAGGCAGGAGAGTCTGCACATTCCCATAGAAAAGCAGTAAAATGACAAGAAAACCTATTGAATAAAACACCTGTATCCCTGTCACTCCGTAAATCTCAAGTTGGATCCCTGTCCATGTTACAATTTAGAAGACATCACAGAGATGAATCATTTAAAAGTTAAAAAGCAATTTCAAGTACTACAACACTCACACTGGAAATAGGACTGATCACACTTTAAAATATTATCTCTAGGTGGACAATCAGTTTTCCAAAACCCTCAAGAAACTCAAGATCAACATTAGAATGTTTAATTCTTCAGCTTAATCTAAATTACAATTCTTAAATAGCTCCTCCCCATACCATGTAACAAATTCTGTTTACTTGTATGTCAGTATGTGTACATATGTAATGGAATTCATGATGGGTTTTACCTTTTTTTAAATAATAAATATTTTTATTGCTAAGTGACTTTACAATAAAACCAACTTCTTAATTCTGATTAACTCATGACATCCGTCTAGCTCGGTCCTTCATAACATTACAAATGGTCAAATACCTACTGGATTGAACAAAGTGCATCTTTTTAAACATTCAAAACTTTCTTGTAGTAACCTCAACAGTGAAAAGAGAGAAAGGTATTTATGTCTTTCAATGTCGTCATAATATTAGAATATTATACAAGGTATTGTTGTTGATGGCTATTCAACACCAGTTCTTTTATTTCCATGTGCTCATCAATCCTTTTGATGAAGAGAAGCCTCCTTACATTGTAACTAATCATACTTTCTATTGACCTGCTCCTTTGATTCAATCTAACAGAGTTGTTTCCAAATTAAACTTTTCCAATCCACTTGTGCACTTCAATGAGATCATCTCCCGAATAATTATTTTCAGGCTGTTGATCTCAAGTTTCTCCAGTTTTCCCTAATAACTGAGACACTATATTCAAGGGATCAGCTTCATCGCTCTTCTCCGCCTGTTTCTAGCACTTCAATGTTTCTCTTGATTCTTGACAACCATACAAGCTTTAGCCTGTCCCGAACACCCGGCACTTCAGGGGTGGGTTCTTTACCCAGAGAGTGGTGGGGGCATGGAATGCGCTGCCCGAGGGAGTGGTAGAGTCAGATTCATTGGCGACCTTTAAGCGGCATTTGGATAGGTACATGGATGGGTGCTTAATCTAGGATAGAAGTTCGGCACAACATCGTGGGCCGAAGGGCCTGTTCTGTGCTGTATTGTTCTATGTTCTATAACTTCTTTTGACTTTTTTTTGTACTTTCTTTGATGTAAAATTCAATGTTGTGTTTGTTCCTTTGATTGTCCTTTTGGATAATTTCAGTGTATTTAAGGGTTGAGCACATGAAGACTCTTGTGTCTCTTTCAACTTCAGCTTTATCTCATTTCAACACCATTCAGAAAGTATAAATCTTGTCCATTTCTTCTTTTCACATATAATGTCTGTCAGTTTTGAATTCAATTTCCTCTTGGTGAGACATATTTTGTTGAGATAATTCTATAGCTTCTAAGCTTTTTCCTTCAATTCCATGTATCTCTCATTTATCTGCAAACTTGACTTATTTCCATTGATTTCCAGAACATAAGGCTTTACGAATTTAGATTTATATCAGTGCTAGATCTAAAGACTTTAACAGCCCTCTGCTCCATTATTTTCTACATTTCATCCCATTTCTTTGGACTTAGTCAGTAATCTATCATACGGAACTTTGTCAAATGCCTTTTGCAAGTTTAAGCAAACAGTATCGTCAGGTTTACCACAATCAGGTTGGTTTGTCACTTCCTCAAATCAGACTTGTCACTTCAGATTATTCTCATCTAAAGCCTATTAAACTTAGTCTTGATAATTTTTATTTCACATGGGATTGAAGTAAATTGAATAGGTCTGTAATTGCTGTGCCTATTTATCCATCCTTTCTTGGGTCATTTCACATCCTATTGATGATGATGATGTGAGTCTTCTCACGAATCTTTCTCATCAGTTTAGAATAAATATGACCGAATGCTGAGGATTTATTTGCTTTAATCCTTCCACATCACACAACAGACAAAATATGTTTCATTAGGGACACTTTAGGTCTTGCCTTGTGAATATTTAGAGAAAATAATCACTAAGAGTATCTAAAATTATTTTCAAGATGACTTGCATCTTTTAATTTTCTCACTTTGCAGAAATAACAAATAAATTTGAGGGAAAGTGGCAGACATTATCTACATTGATTTTAAGAAAGTGTTTGACGAAGAGGTTGATTAACGAATTTGAGGATCATGAAATAGGATAGTCAGTGTTCAATTGAATTTTTAAAAATTGGCTCAAGGACAAAAAACATTGTGTGATAGTAAATAACTATATTTCAGACTGGAATAAGATGGCAATGGTGTTTCCCAAGGATGAGTTCTTGGACTACCTTTTTTTTTCCATATATAAGTAACTTGGTTCTTGGAACACAAACTAGAACTTCAAAAAAATTGCTGATGATGCCAAACCTGAAGGACTAGCAAACAATGAGGATGCTACATTTGAAACATTAAGAACAGACAGGCAATTGTTTTATGATCCCCATAAAGACCAATAAAGTTTAAAAGAAAGTTGAACTTCCTGTTGACAGTTGCGAGGAAGTCACAACAAATTTTGTTTGTCTTGAAATGTTTACTGTTACAAAAGGCTATTGATTAAACATTATCATGATGTATTTAATGTCACAAATGCATGTTACATTGTCCTTTATGCAAGCATTCAATGAATCCAAACTGATTTTTACCTCCCAAGGGTTAACCCTCTCCTTTTCTGTTCTCAACCTGTAAGTTCTAGTCCCAGACGTCCTTCACATTGACAGTATTACTGGAGATTCTCCCTCGAGCACAAGCTAGGCAAATCTTGCAGTCTTGTTTTAACTCCATATGAACTGAGCCTTTTCACTGTGAATGTTAGCGTTCACCTACATTCTGACTCCAGAATGACAGAAACTTTTAATCTCAAGCTACTCCTTCTTTCTCCCTGACACTGGCAAAGCCTGGAGAAAGTGAGGACTGGAGATGCTGGAGATCAGAGTCGAAAGTGGGGTGCTGGAATAGCACAGCAGGTCAGGCAGCGTCTGAGGAGCAGGAGAATTTACGTTTCGGGCAAGAGCCCTTCATCTGGAAGGAAACTGGCAAAGTCTGTTTAATCTGTGTGTTTTGAGGAAAGACTGTAACTCTGATTGTTACAATGATTTCCTCTACACCCTTCTCATGCTAATGTGAATTAAATGGGTCATGTTTTAGGTGGAAGTACCCAATTCATTCCTAGCCTGGAACAAAATGGACAGTTCAAAGTATATGATTTTACAAGCTGACATTTTAACTGTTCTCACAATGTGACTACCAGTAGACTAAAGTGCCTTCACTAACTTCAAACAACATTTCACGAAAGTCAAAGAATCGATAAGTAATTGCTAAACTTCAATTCTACATCCAAACTGAGACCCCTATTTCCGTCATCAATGCTCTGCTTCAATCATTTGCATCATAAACACCTTACTGACATTATCAACCATGTGTTTATTATCTCCAGATTTGATTTCTATTTTAAAAACCTAAAAGAACTGCGAATCCTGAAATCAGAAACAGAATAGAAATTGCTGGAAAGGTCTGGCAGTATCTGTGGAGAGAAATCCAAGTTAGCATTTTGGGTCCAGTGACCTTTTTCAGAACTGATGGTAGCTAGGAAAATGTCAGTTTTTATGCAGAAGATGGGGTAGGGAGAGAGGGTAGGAAGTAAACAATAGGTGGAGATAGAGTCCAAAGAGAGAGAAAAGCAGTTAGTCAGACAAAGGAGAGGATAACGGTCAGACTAGGAGAATGAATAGCTGCCAATGGGTGTGTCAGTGGTTAATAATGGGTCAGTGGTTAATAGTGTCAATAGCAGACCATGTGATAACAAGGCCTGGTGTGAGGGGATTGGGAAATATCACAAGACCTAACATTGTTGAACTTGATATTGACGCCAGAAGGCTCTGGAGTTCCCAAGTGGAAAATAAGATGCTGCACTTCCAGCTTGCACTGTGTTTTGCTGGAGCATTGCAGGAAGCCTGTGATAGAGATGTTGACCAGAGCACATGGTGAAATATTGAAGTGGCAAGCAACTGGATGATCAGGGTCTTTTTTGCGGACAGAACATAGATATTCTGTGAAGTGGTCACCCAGTCGATATTTTCTTTCCTTAAGTTAGAGAAGTCCACCTTGTGTGCAGCAAATGCAGTAGATTAGATTGAGTGAAGTGCAGGTAAAGTGATGCTTCACCTGTAAGAGGTGCTTGAGTGCTTGAGCCATTGGATGCTGGGGGCGGGGGGGGGGGGGGGAAGTGAGTGTTACACCTTCTGCAGTTACAGGGGAAGGTGCCATGGGGCTGTGGGCAGATGTTGAGAGTGAAGGAGATAGACCAGGGTATCCCAGAGAAAACAGTCCTTGTGGAAGGCTGACAAGTGAGAGAGGGGACTATGTCTGGTAGTGGCATTCCACAGGAGGGGATGGAAATGGTTAATGATCCTTTGGGTGTGGATGCTGGTGGGATCTAGGTGAGGACAAGGGGATCCCTTTTGCTGTTGTGGAAGGGGAGGCAGAGGGTAAGGGCTGAAGTGTGAGAGACAGGTCAGGCCCTCTCAACCGTGGTGCTGGGAAATCCTTGGTTGAAGAAGAAGGTGGACATTTCGGGGGCCCTTTATCAAATCTGGCATCATTAGAACAGATGCAACAGAGACTGGGGAACAAAGAGACTGGAATAGGGTCCTTACAGGAAGCAGGACATAAGGATATATGTCAAGGTAACTGTGGGAGTCAGTTGCTTTGCAGTGGATATTGGTGGCCATGCTTTCTCTAGAAATGGAAACAGAGATGTTAGGGAAGAGAAAGGAGGAGTCAGAGATGAACCAAGTAAAGGTGACAGCAGGATGGGGTTTGGAAACAAAATTGATAAACTTTTCCAATTTTGGATGAAAGGGGGAAGCTGCAATGATGATATAATCAATATATTAGAGAAGGAGTTGTGGTTGGGGGCCAGAATAGTCGGTTGCCATTTCCTGTTTGATTTATTCTGTTTTTACATCAGTAATATTATCACCCATATTTTTTGGTTTCAACCATCAATACTTGAAATTCCAAATCCTCAAATGATTTACAAATTACTATATGGTCTGACCTCCAATTCATTATCTTGTTCTGTGCCAATGTGTGCCCTCTACTCTGGATAAAAGCAAATTACTGCGGATGCTGGAATCTGAAACCAAAAGAGAAAACGCTGGAAAATCTCAGCAGGTCTGGCATCATCTGTAAGGAGAGCAAAGAGCTGACATTTCGAGTCTAGCTGACCCTTTGTCAAAGCTTAAAAAAAAGAAGAAATAGGGAGGTATTTATACTAGGCTGAGAGAAGGTGAGTCATGGCTCCAGAAGCAAAGGTAGCAAAAAAGAGGTGATAATGACAGTGCATAGAGAGATTAT
The DNA here is from genome assembly GCF_047496795.1 of Chiloscyllium punctatum. NCBI lineage: Eukaryota > Metazoa > Chordata > Chondrichthyes > Orectolobiformes > Hemiscylliidae > Chiloscyllium > Chiloscyllium punctatum. The sequence continues at coordinate 127,257,263 of NC_092743.1, forward strand.
AGGGAGATTAGGAGTTATGAATGACCAAGGCTGAAGCCAGTGCGATGTGACAAAATATGTGGGGGATGGGGGGATGGGTGAAGCAGAGGCAAAAAGGAAAACGGGGAGAAGGGTAGCAAAGGGGGAAGAGGAGAGGAAAAAGATGATGAGAAAGTGGGGATTCATAGATTCAGGGGGTATGGTGGCTCAGTGATTAGCACTGCTGCCTCATAGTGCCAGGGACCCAGGTTCGAGTCCAGCCTCAGGTAACTCTCTCTGTGTGGAGCGTACGCATTCTCCCCAGATGTGCGTGGGTTTCCTCCCACAATCCAAAGATGTGCCACTTAGGTGAACTGGCTGTGCTAAATTGCCAATAGTGTTCAGGGGTGCGTAGGTTAGGTGCATTAGTCAGGGGTAAGTATAGGGTAGGGGGAGTGAGTCTGGGTGGGTTACTCTTCAGAGGGTCGATGTGGACTTGTTGGGCAAAGGGCTTGTTTCCACACTGTAGAGATTCTATGAATCTAATCTGGAGGCTACAGTTCATTTGAAACAGCAAATGTCTCCAATGGTAAGGTGTGGAAAATATAGAGTATGCAGAAAAGACCTGGTACAAACAGGTTAAACTTTGTAGAGTTGCTTGGATAGGAGGGGTATCCTGTTAGAGAGATAAGAAATACTTTTTGATATGGTCCCAAGAAACATTTGCACGAGTCAGGTGCCTTTGAAAGAGGGAAGATGACTTATGGGATTGTTAAAAGTGGAAATGAATATGCATGAAAGGTGGATTCATCTCAATGGAACTGTCAAACAAAGTAAAATTATCAACACAAATGTCAAAAGGAATGACAATGAGAAACTGTCATAGGATCAGTCAAAAGGAGATGTCAAAAGGAGCTATCAAAGGGTATTGTCAAAAGGCAATTTCAAGCAGGAGGCTGGAAGAATACAGCAAGCCAGACAGCATCGGGAGGTGGAGAAATCAACATTTTGGGTGTAACCCTTCTTCAGGACTGGGGGTGATTTAAGGGGAGCTGCAAATAAAGAGGGTGGCAGCAGCAGGATGATGAAGTGAGGATAGGTGAGGACAGGTAGAGGATACGACCTGGCAATTTCAAAGCAAACTGACAAGTTATAAAGACTTGAGAACTCCTGCTATGCTAAAAGGAATCAGTGCTTGCCATTTCACATTGCCTGTTGCCATATTGTCTAATGTCATTATTATAGGATTATTGCTGCATCACTGGTTTCACAAGCTTCCATCCTCACAGTGAGTTACCTGTCATTTTACTGTATGGTTAACAGGTCCAAGGGGTTATAAATAATTTAAAGCAGGACTATGAATCCCAATGTTTGTTTTTATAAAGTACTAAAAAGAAATTATGTTTAGGAAGTGGATTTTATCAATTAGAATATTTTTTGGTAAATAGTAAGTTCTTCAAAATAAAACATAAAAGTTTCATTTTATTTCATCTCTGCATAAGTCCTAAAGTATCCAAATGTTAACGTGGCATGGTAGATGTAAGGGCAATGGGTGGTAGTTAAGGTGCATATGTTAACATGAAGTAATACTAAGTTGGTGTGGTGGTTTAAAAGACCATGTTTGTTGGATAGTGCCGTGATAGACATGGATTTTAAAATGTCAAGGGGATTGGGTACAGAGACACAGGTTATCATGGGGGACATTGGCTGTGGGAGGGTGGGTGGGTGCATGAAGTGGAAGGAGTAGGCATGGATGAGGCATGGAGAGTATGTGTGGTGAGGGGTGAGGATTAAAGGGCTGATTGGTATTTCAAAGCGTTTAAAACATGGTGGCAGTAAGCTGAAGCATTACGACAGGTCTTTGCTGGTGCCAATTGTCCACCTTAGATTACTCAGACTACTGACTTGCATTAGTTTAAAGTCTGAATCAGTTTTTGGAATGGATCTTCTTTGTTTTGGATGTGACCGAATATTTGAAAAGTAGATTTTTGTTGTGTTGGTCATACTTGGGCCAAATAACAAGTTCTGTAAAATGGCTGTCTTGCCAAAACTTGCTGTTTTGTTTTATAGTCGAGAGCGTGGTGCTGGAAAAGCACAGTAGGTCAGGCAGCATTCGAGGAGCAGGAGAATTGATGTTTTGGGCATAAGCCCTTCATCAGGAATTGTATTGTCTTATATACCAGTTGCTCTCTGAACATTGATAATTTAACAATGGAAGGCAAGCAATAGAGACAGAAAAAGACTGAGGAAAGTGATCTCTCCACTTACTGTCCCACTGGATTGTGCATATTGAAAAAAAAATTGTAATAATCCCTGTATTAATGAGTTCCTATTACATAAATAAGACCCCCACACAACGTTAGGATGCTGATGAGGTGTGTATTGCCCTCTCCCATAAGCCTGTTCCATTGATGTGTGACATTAGTTCTGCAGGTCATTCTTGAAAAGGCTTGAGTTTTAAAAAAATTATCTTCTGAATATTTTCCAGCTTGCTGCCAAGCCTTCTACAGGCCATTCTCCCTCCACACACATTCTAGGATACCACTCCTCCCCACCTGCCTCTCAGAAGAATTCTCCATCCACAATGAGAAAATGAATGCCTTTGATTTGCATCAGAAAAATCTGAATATTTACCACTTCTTATCCACATTTGTAAATTCCCTATTAGTGGTGGAACTAAAATTTATAACCAACTGGAAATATGGAAATGATGCACAGCCTCTAAAATGGCTCAAACATCATCCAGTGGATACCAGGCCAACATTGCCTGATATCTGCCTAATGTTACAAATCATTCCATTGTCACAGTGTAATAAAATTGTATGCAACTTAGTTGTGAAATGTTGATGTTAGTCAATTTTATATAGAACTCAAACTACTTGCAGACTACTTGCATTTCAACCAATATGAAAGACAAAGCATGGCAATGGAATGCAGGTCTATACTCAGACCCGAGGTCCATTGAGTGGTCTGCTGGATTGGATTCTGTATGAAATTCGTCAACTTTATGTTGGAGGGAGTTGTGCATGTAAACGACAGAGATATGACAATATTTATCACCTGAGTGCATTCTTCCATGATCCACATAGCACCTCTGACACCTTTGCCAGATGTTCTCATATTTTTCACTACAGCTGTAGTTTCATTGGAGATAACCCCATCATCATCCTGGAATTCAACATGGGCTAATCATTCCACAACCTGTAGTCAATGATCTCAGCTGTCACAACCTTGGTCAGTTGTTTGTGTGCCTCCATGGTGTGCTCACCAGCTTGGAGACTTGAGTTTGACATCAAACACGTGCCCACTGACCTGACAGTCCCTGCACTGGTGGAAAGTGTGAAAGAATGAAGTGACATCCCACCTTCCGAGGATCTCTCTTTCACCTCCTTGGAATTCTTCTGTTTCCAATCTGCTCATTCTCATGTTCACCTTTGTTTAGTCCACAATCTCCTTGTCTCCCCATGTCTATGATCCTCAATGTGACCCTGACCTGCATGAGAGAACATATAAGTTGAAGGATCCCTACTGTGAAGCTCTGTTGTCCAATGAACATATTGGCACTCTGCCTTGTATGCACCAGAAGCACATCTTTTTTCCCTCCACTTGCTCAGTCACTCACTTGTGTTGACACTATTGCTTCATCATTCGGAATGAAGTAACCACCTCTGTTCTCTGCCACTTTCACAACACCTCCCCTACATGAGGCTCAGGATGTGGATGCATGCTACCCTCTATCCTTGTATTGCTTCTTTCTTTTACTAGATGTGGCTTCTTCCCTTGCAAGCCACCAAAGAGAAGTTAGTTTCCCCACATGGTGAACTTAAACTGATGAGGACCCAGAAGTCTATGAATATGGCTGCCCTCAACTGATGTTGTCTTGGTCAGAAATGACAATTGGGTGCCTCTCTTTGAGATGCAGTCCTGTTTCAGGTGGTGTAAACTAACACCCAATCGTGGTGCTGGATCCAGGTTCATCGGGTAATACTACGGCTGCTGACTTCCTTGAAAAACTCAATTTAGGCTTCTTGCTTGGTCAAGCAGGTCAGTCTTATCTGCCCATTGAGGAGAACAGCACTTCTAGCCTTGTTCTAGAGCCCAGAGGAGAGTCTGCATGAAGACATTACTGAACCATGGGGCTACCTGAAGTATTCCATATCCCTTTTGGCTGCAGGCTTCAGTCAGGTCTCAGATTAGTTGAAAAGTGCACAGGCTATAACTCCTGAGGGTACAATTCCTGAAATGAATATATAAAGTACTGGAGAGATACAATAGGTCTGTGTGAATAGAGAATAAAGTTACTATTTCCAGTCTGTTATGACTCTTCTTAAAAACCAATGTTCTGGATCTTTGGTTATAAATAACTAGAACAATTATTTGTACAAAACTTGTTGGGCAAAATTTATTTGATTGAGATTAAACAGCTCAACTACCTTCCAGAATGAAGGTTCATCATTGAGGGGACAAATAACAATTTCCACTGCTAATCCTTTGCTCCGACACCATGTGAACAAACATAGCCCTTGTACATATTAAGAAAGTTTGATGGAGAAATGTGATTTGTTCCAGTGTCTGTGAGGTCAGAGTTTTCAGTTGCAGCATATACTTCTCTTCATAAGAATTTCTGTCAGTTTATTTCTTATGCTTTTAGGACAGAAATAATTAGTAAAACATCCCATGATCTGGTGCAATTTTGCCCCCAACTTTATCTTTTTGCTGTCCAACTGGACATGATTTGTTCAGCTAAGAGGTTTCATAATTCAAAGGGGACAGTTATCATTATTCACAAAACTTGTGATGACAGAAGAAGGGGATAATTTCAATAATTCCTTCATCTCATAGACTGGCCCCAGCATCCTAATTGTCAATTCCACTTTTATCCACAAATTTATCTCAGTTCTTACAGTTCAGTTTTTTTAAAAAACTAACTCTGTTATTCACATCCTTAAAGACAGCACCAGCACATCCAAAATATTACCATTGTTCATTTTTGTCCTTACATCATTGCAATCAAGAGGCAATCATTGATTCGATCATGAAATATTTTGTGATTGTTGAACATAGAGGGGGCAGAGGCCTCCCCAGTCAACTGCAAGCTCTATAATAAGTTTTATTGATTCAGTGTCTTAAAAGCTTAAATAGGCCAAAGCCAAATTTACTTTCCTGAAGTGGAATTTGGGGGATGTTTTGATGGTTGTTTACAGTACAGCTAAACAATGTGACATGAACAAAAGATCCAAAACTTAAGTTCCAGACTTCCTTGGATTTTTACATCTGTTTTTGTTCTATGTTCTCTCAAACATATATCTATTCATCCACCAAGTGCTATTATTATCATGCAGATGCTGCCAGACCTGCTGAAATTTTCCAGCATTTTCTCTTTCGGTTTCAGTTTCCAGCATCTGCAGTAATTTGCTCTTATCTATTATTATCATCTTGTGTGTAGTCTCACAAATAAAGGCATTATTATCTTTTAATACTAAGGAGACTTCCAGGAGAATGGCAGAAACATTTCAAGCATGTTCTCAAAGCATCCCTGAAGAGATCAAGGATACCAGCTGACTTTTGAAAATAGAGAAGCTGCATTTGTGAAGGTGCCGAACATTCTGAGAGGGTACAAAAACAGATAAACTCAGCTAGAGAAACTCAGCACACTTTGTAGCATTTGTGCAGAGAAAACAGAGTTGGGAACTGAGGCTGTTTTGTTGGAGAGAAGAAGGTTGAGAGGTGACTTAATCAAGACTTATAAGATAATTAGACAATTAGATATGGGGGACAGCGAGAGCCTTTTTCCTCGAATAGCAAAGACTAACACTAGGGGACATAGCTTTACACTGAGGGGTGATAGATTTAGGACAGATACCAGGGGTAGTTTCTTCACTCAGAGAGTAGTATGGGGTTTGGAACGGCCTGCAACAGTAGACTCGCCAACATTAAGGGCATTTAAATGCGCATTGGACACACATATGAATAATAATGGAATGGTTAGATGGGCATCAGATTATTTTCACTGGTCGCCGCAACATCGAGGGCTAAAGGACCTGTACTGCGCTGTAACGTTCCAAAGTGTAGGATCCAGTGACCCTTTTTCCGAACTTGTAGTGGCTAGGAAAAGATGGTATACACGCTGAAGACAAAGGTTGAAGGTGTTGAGGCATAAGCAACAGGTGGAAATGGAGCCCAAAGGGATATAAAGCCAATTAAGACCATAAGACATAGGAGTGGAAGTAAGGCCATTCGGCCCATCGAGTCCACTCCGCCATTCAATCATGGCTGCTGGGCACTTCAACTCCACTTACCCGCATTCTCCCCATAGCCCTTAATTAAGCAGACAAAGAGGTGGATAATGGTAAGCTAGGAAGAAAGAGAAGTTGCTAACGGTGACCATTAGTAGGTGAAAATGGGCTGGCTGTGTTGAAAGCAGCCCGTGCAATGACAGAGCCAGGGGTGTGGGGGTAGATAAGGGACATGGAAGGAGATGTTCAGATTCAAATATTATTGAACTCGATATTGAGTCCTGAAGGCTGCAGGGTGGCCAATTGGAAAATGAGATGCTGTTCTTCCAGTTTGAACTGAGCTTCACTAGAGTGTTGGGCAGCACGGTGGCACACTGGTTAGTACTGCTGCCTCACAGCGCCAGAGGTCCGGGTTAATTCCTGCCTCAGGCAACTGTCTGTGTGGAGTTTGCACATTCTCCCCGTGTCTGCGTGGGTTTTCTCTGGTTTCCTCCCACAGTCCAAAAACTGTGCAGGTTAGGTGAATTGGCCATGCTAAATTGCACGTAGTGTTAGGTAATGGGGTAAATGTAGGGGAATGGGTCTGGGTGGGTTGCTCTTCGGAGGGTCAGTATGGACTTGTTGGGCCGAAGGGTCTTTTTCCACACTGTAAGTAATTTAATTTAAAAGTGTTGCAGTGGACTTGAGACAGAAATGTTGACTAAGGAACACGGTGGTGTGTTGAAAAGGCTGACAACTGGAAAATTCAGGGTCATTCTACAAAGTGTCCAGTCTGCATTTCACTTTCTCAGTGCAGGGGAGACCACATTGTGAGCAGTGAATACTGTAGATTAGATTGAGTGAAGTGCAGGTAAATGGCTACCTCACCTGGAATATGCAGCAGGAACCTTGGGTACTGAGAGATTTTGTTGGGAAAGGCAGAGATGAATTAGAGGTTTCAGAGGGTATGAACAAACATCCAAACGACCTTTTTACCCAACTGTTCAAACAACCCACATGTGACAGAGTTTGCAAATCACACACTGAATGTATCAGTAATAACTGAATTAATCAAATTGAAGTGGAAGCAAGTCATTTTTCATCCCAAGAAACTGTGGAAGAAGATCTGTTTATAGCAATTACTGAAATAATTATTTTAAAATTATTTTCACATTTTAATTAATTTATAGATTGGTTTTGATACTTTTGGCCTTTGCTCATTAACTTGGCTTCTCAATTCAAAAGTCATTAAATTAAAACTTCAAACAATTAAAGGAAGTAATTCTATTTAGTTGCTCAGGGGCATTACACTTGGGATTGTTGGATATCTGCCTCATCACATCATCTCACTTTTTTAAATGGCCAACATAAAAAATTTGATCTTGAAATTGAAAATGGAATTCACAGATTTCAGCCTGTAACTTTATGAATGGATAGATGATGAGTGAGTTAAGATGAGCTAGCTCTTCATGGGCAGATGGAAACAAATGAGCAGCTTGTCTGTTTGCCTCTCTCCAGACAAGAACAGATGTTCACGTTCGGATGGTGTACGATGACTTGGAAACGAGAGAACAAGATTCCAAAAGAGTCACTAAGATTTAACCAGTAAAATCCTGGTTACATCAAAGTGTCATTTGTATTCCTGCTGATGCTCTGATTCAGTTGCAACAAGTTTGCAATCTGTCCTTTATCTAAACCTGTACAAATCAACCACAAAATGCTTGATTTATCTGATCCAACCAGTGTTAATTTTTGAGTGAATATTTTTATTGAGAAGAAGATTTTGAATTTTTTACAAAAAATATAAAATTACGACAAAAGAATAGAACAATCTTGCAATATAACAACAATAACAGTAAGTAAACTACTACTCCACCAACAATTTAGGAGAAACAAAGACTCTACACAGACTACAAATCAATGAATAACTAAATCAAAACAAAAAGAAACTAAATTAAACCAGGTGTAACTTCAAAGCAGGCATCTCTTTTGAATGCCCCTCTGACAATCCAAGAAATACAAGAAGTGGTGAGGCAGCTCCAGAGCGGTAAAGCGTCCAGCCCAGATGGATTTTGGAGTGAGTTTTATAAGGATTTTATAGACATGTTGGCCAGACCAATGTTGGATAAGTACAATTACATGTACAACCAGGATTGCCTCCCATCCTTTCTGAGAGAAGTAAATATTTCTCTTATTCTCAAGAGAGGGAATACCCCGGAGGATTGCACTTCATATGTGCACATTTTGTTATTAAACGTGGACTTTAAAACTTTGTCAAAAATGCTGGCATTGAGGCTGGAGAGTGTCTTGCCCTCTATCGTAAAGGAGGACTAGACAGGTTTTATTAGGGGTTGCAGGTCCTCTAATAATATTAGGAGAATGCTAAATATGGTCCAGATGTGCCAGTAAGGGTCAATTCTGGGCTTGATAGTCTCCCTGGATGCAGAGAAAGTGTTTGACCAAGGAGAGTGACCATGCCTCTTCCTTGTCCTGGAACGGTTTGTCTTGGAGGGGTGTTTCCCAGGTGGGTGACAGTGTTATATAGTGACCCTAAAGCAATGGTTCTCACTCATGGTATAAGGTCTAACAATTTTAGTACTGACAGAGGCAGCCGACAAGGCCGTTGCTATTTACATTGGTGATTGAGCCGTTGGCAGAGGATATCCGGAGGGACCCCAATATTATTGCCCCGGGAGGGGGTGGGGTCAGGCAGGCATAAGAACCCAAAAAGATTAACGCAAATATTCTGGCGACAGCCTCAAATTTTGAGGTCATCGACCTACTTAACTAAGGCCCATATTTGCCATTCCAGGGCCTGGACCTGGATTCCACCGCGGTTTCGGAAGACATGGCCCGCTGCTCCATCTTCACAAAGCGCTGCCCGAGATGCTGGCTCTCCAGGTCATGCGTCTGCAGCATGGCCGAGATCGGTTCCAGCCTGGCCAGGGTCTCCTCCATTGCTGAATTGATCTTCTCTTGGAGTTTTACGAACTCTGAGACCAGGCTCTGCTCAACAGTTAAGCCCTCGGGAGCATTTGTGGAGGCTGATGCCTCAGCCACGGGTGTACCCTGTACTGCAGGGGAATGCTCTGCTTGTTTCAATCCTCATGGTCCTTTGCCCTTAGTCATTTTTTTCCCCTTCCTTTTGAAAAGAAAACTCCTGAAACTAGTAAATGGCAGTTCTAGGGGTCTAGAATCAGCGAATTGCACCACAATGGGTAGAAAGGGAGGGTGAATGCATCACTTTGTCTGGGTTCTTGGGCAGACCTACTGGATCACTGCCATCTTGCATCTCCTCAGTGTTAAAGTTTTGATGAACTTACATGGAACCTTTGTGGAGTTTAAACTTTATTTTTCATAACAGTTGTCTCCATAGACATCTCACAGCCAGAGGATTTCTTCCCCATTCTTTTTCGCATTAAAGGGAATGAAATGGCTCAGAAAAAAAAGTGTTCACAGACACAATGAGTAATGGCTGTTTGTTCCTTAGTAGTTGATGCTTCCATTGAATTTTATCTTTAGAACAAAGGGAACCTCCTTGAAGCAGCAAATTGTTAGATTCATTGGAGGGTGCACTGCTGAATCAAAGAAGTCAAGAATACAACAGGTTACATCAGCAGCCACTCTATTTTTATTAACTGGATATGAATGATACTGACAAGATTGAATAATTGTGCATCATTAGCTGTGAAGACGTTGGTCAGTTTTTTTACTTCAAGTGCAACAGTTCTTGTGGTGATTCTCCTTCCAAAATGGTTTTCCAGAATTTTGATGAGCAACAAGATGAGCAACAACATGACATTGACCTGTATTCAAATAAAATAATATGAGTTGGTGAAGAATTATGAGATGACAATGTTCCTCTGCATGTTCTCAGTGAGAGTTGGTTGATGGGTGAAAGTATACATCTGGGTTGAATTTCTGCAGTTGTACTTCATCCACACTGAGCTGATGGTGAATACTGAAGAGTACGACCAAATATTTTGGGTGCAATTTTCCATTCCCTCGATGCTATAGAGGCATAGAGATGTACAGCACGGAAACAGACCCTTCGGTCCAACTTGTCCATGCCGACCAGATATCCCAACACAATCTAGTCCCACCTGCCATCACCCAGCCCATATCCCTCCAAATCCTTCCTATTCATATACCCATCCAGATGCCTTTTTAATCTTGCAATGATACCAGCCCCCACCACTTCCTCTGGCAGCTAATTCCAGACATGTACCACCCTCTGAGTAAAAACGTTGCCCCTTAGGTCTCTTTTTTTCTTTCCCCTCTCACCCTAAACCTATGCCCTCTAGGTCTGGACTCCCCCACACCAGGGAAAAGACTTTGTCTATTTATCCTATCCACACATATCCATAAGGTCACCCCATAGTCTCTGACGCTCCAGGGAAAACAGTTCTAGCCTATTCAACCTCTCCCCATAGCTCAAATCCTCCAACCCTGGCAACATCCTTGTAAATCTTTTCTGAACCCTTTCAAGTTTCACATCATCTTTCCGACAGGAAGGAGACCAGAATTGAACGCAATATTCCAACAGTGGCCTCAGCAATGACCTGTACAGCCGCAACATGACCTCCCAACTCCTGTACTCAATACTCTGACCAATAAAGTAAAGTATACTAAATGCCTACTTCACTATCCTATCTACCTGTGACTCCACTTTCAAGAAGTTATGAATCTGCACTCCAAGATTTCTTTGTTCAGCAACAATCTCTAGGACCTTAAGTCCTGTATAAGTCCTGCTAAGATTTGCAAGAGTATGTCTACTCTTCGTTATCTTTATGATCATTTATTTCATAATTACATTATTTATTGTATCATTGCTATACTATAATAATAATTGTGCATTTATAATATTATTATATTATTTTATAATTATATCCTGCTATTGAGCAGCAACTTCAACACATTAATAGCTAACTTCCCCTCATTCCTGTGCAGATCACAATTTGTCTCCTTTCCTAACAAACTAGATGGCCTCAGTTCCCAAAATGCTGCTCTTGAAACAACTCACAAACAAGTTCACCTCTCACGTCTTCATGTTGGAGCTCAGGGGCATTTATGACTTGCATATCTTTGCCATTCACGCATGCATCTTATGCACAAGATATTTCTTATGGATGTTCACTTATTTTCTTAGCAGTCACTCACTTTGTCTTTATTTGGAGATTTCCAGCCTCTGTGGTCAACATTGCTTGCTAGTTCAGAGGGAATGGCAGGCTGCTTGTCATGGTTGGGAATATTGAATAGTCAAAGGTGGTGGCTGTGTTCTTGATAGCACCAAAGTATGTCAGTGTCACACCTACAACATGTCCAACAGCTCACAAGGCAAACACACTGCATGTTCTTCAACCGCACGCCATCTCTGAAAATCAAAGAGGGCCAGTCCTTGGTGTGCCTACGGGGGACTATCGTTACTCATAGGATGACTCCACTCTCAGTCAAGAGGATCATCCAATTCCAGCCCAAAGGATTGACCACTGCCAGAGTCCAGAAATCCATGATCTTTCATTCCAGGAATTGAGGCACAGTCAGTCCTGCAGGTCAAGTACAAATAGTCCAAAGTTGAGACTACATCAATCAGAGTACATCAGTCAACCATGTTTCCAACAAGACCATAATCGAATAGATCACACATCTCCCCAAGGTGAAGTTTCAATGACTGGACCACTCCAGTGGAGCATCACATTGTCACCTAAACAGGATGGGTCATCTTTCTGGCATGTTGTGCCCTTCACAACTGGAAGCAATGAAAGAGGGACATCCTGGATATCAGGGAATTGGGAGATGAACAGAAATCTTCGAAAGATGAAGATGAGGATCAGGATCTGGATATTAAATGAGAAAGAACATCCAAGACAGCATGATGGTACAATGTATTGTTGAGCATGAGAAATCAGACGAACCTAACTGAAGACCTTCCTCACAGGTGAAAGATTTGAATTAAAGCTTCCTTTCATTGCGTGACTTCCTGTTGGTTATAAGGCAAGGAGTTCGTTGACAGTCTCATGTGTGAGGCACTTGGTTGTTTCTGCTCTCCTTAAAGTTTTCTGTCATTAAATAAATGTGTTCTTATCCATATGGTTGTACGCACAGTACCAATAGCTGATTGCAACTTAAAGTATTGAGACTTGAATTTCTCCTTGCCTTCAGGGAGAAAGCAGCAGTCAGTAACATAGGGCAGTAACATTGTACGGCACTGAGGTTAGATAGGTTTTAAAGCTTCAGTCAGTGTATAGTGTTGTGAAGTGCAGCCTCTCATGACAGGCAACAGGCTGAGACAATCACAACTTCCTCCTTTCCACCTTTCCATTATTAATTAGTTATCAACATTTCAGAGTTTGCGACGAGTGACTTCCAAATGATCCGAACATGCTCAAGCATTCTGAGCCCTCAACCTGAGAGGGCTAGCACTGTGTGTAGCTTCCCTCAGCGGGTCACTGGGGCTGCGAAGGAGAATGGAAATGGAAATTCCCATTATATATCTCCCAGCCTCGAAAGGCAGTGCATTCCCTTGAAAAACTGAAAGGTAGAATACAACTTGCTTGCAGAGACGTGTGGAGTCATTACTGATCCCATACTCTCACTGACAAGTTGGGTATAAGTCATTGAGCCAGAGAGTCCTACAGCATTGAGACAGGCCCTTTGGCTCAAACTGGTCCATGCCAACTAAAAATATCTATCCATATTACCCCCATTTCACTACACTTTGTCCCATATCCTTCTAATCCTTTCCTCCCCATTTATTTGTCCAAATGCCTTTTAAATGTTATTAATATGCACCCCTCAACCACTTCTGTGGCAGCACATTCCATATGTGTACCACCCTCTGTGTAAAAACAGTTTCCCCTCAGGTTCCCTTTTATTCTTTCCCCTCTAATGTTAAACTGATACCCTCTCATCCTTGATTTCCCAATCCTGGGAAAAAGATTGGGTGCATTCACCCTATCCATGCTGCACAGGATCTTATACACCTTGATAAGATCCCCCCTCAGTCTCCTAAGCTCTAAAGAAAAAAGTCCAAGCTTGTCCAACCTCTCCCTATAACTCAGACCATTAAGACTAGGCAACATCTTTGTAAATTTCTTTTCCACTCTTTCCAGTTTAATAATATCCTTCCGATAACAAGGTGACCAAAACTAAACACAATACTCTCAATGCAGCCTCACCAATGTCCAGTATAACTGCAACATAACTTCCCAACGTCTATACTCAGTGCCTTGACTGTTGAAGGCCAGTGTGCCAAAATCCTTCTTCACTGCCCTGTCTACCTGTGACTCCACTTTCAGAGAACTGTGAACCTGAACACCAAGATCCCTCTTTTCCACTACACTCCTTAAGGCCTTGCCATTCACCATGAAACTCCTACCTTGATTTGACTTTCCAAAATGCAAAACCTCACACTTATCGATAGTAAACTTTGTTTGTTATTTCTCAGCCCACTTTTGATAGGATGTTACTCTTGTCCCCTTACACATTAGCAGCACAGAGGTGGAATGAGTGGAGAGTGTCAAGCTCCTGGGAGTAGTCATTCATAACAAGCTTTCTTGGACTCTTCATGTGGACACACTGGTTACAAAGGCCCAACAACGTCTCTTCTTCCTCAGGCAGCTGAGGAAATTTGGCACGATGGAGAATACCCTTGCCAACTTTTACAGGTGTGCCATCAAGAGCATTCTGTCTGGATGTATAACTACCTGGTATGGCAACTGTACCATTCAAGATTGGAGACGGTTACAAAGAGTGGTGAACTTGGCCTGGACAATCACAAAGACCAATCTCCCATCTATAGAATCCATCTACCAGGCCCGCTGTCAAAGAAAGGCTGCCAGCATTCTCAAAGATCCATCCCACTTTGGCAATGTTTTTCTACAACCTCTACCATCGGGGAGAAGGTACAGAAGCCTGAACATACACACCAGCCGGTTTCGAAACAATTTCTACCCTACTGTTGTTAGAATACTGAATGGACTCGCAAACTCTTAACATTTGCCCATGCATATGTTTTTGTGTTTGCTGCTGTTTACCTATTATTTACTTATCTATGTTACTTATGTGCTCTGTCTGTATTGTTTGCAAGACAAAGCTTTTCACTGTGCCTCGGTACACGTAACAATAAATTCAATTCAATTCCTTAGCTGATCAAGGACCTGTGCAATTTCTGATAACCTTCCTCACTGTCCATGATACTGCCCATTTTAGTATCATCAGCAAACTTACTAATCAGCACCGACCCCTGAGAAATTCCACTAGTCACGGGTCTGCAGTCTGACAAGCATCCTTTCACTATTACCCTCTGCTTCTAACCATCAAGCCAATTTTGTTTCCAATTTGCAATGTCCCCCTGGACTCCATGCAATCTCACCTTCCAGATCAGCCTACCATGTGGAACCTAATCAAAGGCTTGACTGAAATCTATATAAACTACGTCTACTGTCCTGCCCTAGTCAACCTTCCTGGTCACTTCAGCAAATAACTCTAATAAATTTGTGAGGCATGATCTCCCACTCACAAAGCCATGCTGACTACTACTAATCAAACCCTGTTTTCCAAATGTATGCATATCTTATCTCTCAGAATCCTCTCAAGTAACTTACCCAACGCAGATGTTAAGCTTACTGGCCTATAGTTCCTGGGCTTTTCTTTGCAGCCCTTCTTGAATAATGGCATAACATCCGCTACCCTCCAGTCTTCCAGGACCTCACCCGTGGCTAATGATGATGCAAAAATATCAGCCAGGGTCCCCTCAGGGTTCTTAGATATATAGCTTCTTGCAGGGTTCTTAGACATATCTGGTCAGGACCAGGAGATTTATCCATCTTCACACATTCTAATACATCCAACACCTCTTTCACTGTGATATGGACTGTCCCTAAGATATCACCACTAACTTCCCCAAGTTCCCAAGTCTTCTTGTCTTCTTCTATGGTAAACACAGAGGAGGAATATTCATTGAAAACATCACCCATCTCCTGCAGTTCCGCACATACATGTCCTCTTTGGTTCTTGAGGGTGATTTGTGAAAGTCAAGTCCTATCACATTCCCTGAATGTTTCTTTTAGCCTTAGTGTTGCCACATTAAAGAGTAAGGCCCAGGCTACAGTCTTCAATGCAGCGGTTCAAAGTCCATGATGTCAGCTGTTAAGGAGTTGGACTTGTGAGAGAAGAGCAATGCTTGGCCATTAGAAATTCTTTCTTCCTTGGGATAGCTGAAAGACTACTCAGCTCTCAAACGGGTACGATTTAGGTTGGTTTGTCAGCATCAGTGTCAATAGAGTAAATATTTTCAAAGTGCAAGTCTTCAGTTCTTCTGCTAGGCTGGACGGTCTGTCCTGTAGATGGCCCATTAGCCTGGAAGACTTGGCTGGTTTTCTCTTGGGGCAAGGGGGCCCAGGCACGCTGAGGGTGTCCTGCCCAGGCGCAGATGCATAATCCTTTGCCTGGATTTCTGCAAGCTTTAGGATGTCAGGCAATAGGGAGTTGAGGAGGTGGACAGGATGTACAACACTAGAGTTTCCTTAGAAGAAGTTTTTGGGGATCTGGCATTTGGTTGCTCTTCTCCTTAGGTGTCTGCTGGCATACGTGCTCTCCCTGAGAAGAAGGGGCATCTGGAGTGAGGTCGATGTCCCTGTTCCCCTACTGTTAATGCTGACAAACAATGGCGAGAGCACAGGTACATCCGCATATCGGCAGACATTACATTCCCAGGACTTGGAGGCCAGCCTGTCCTTTGAGGCAGCCAAATGCATGCATACCAGAGACTGCACAGGACTGATAATGTTGATGGACTCCTCCATCTTTCAATCCAGCTTATCAGGTGCTCTGGCAAACCTGCCTGTGCAATTTGACAAAGTCATTAATGGCTGGAATCATGGGATTGTCTGGGGTTGAGCAGGTGTCTGGCAGTCTGCTGAGTGCATTGCTTCCTGAACCAGCCTAACCTGGATGTAGTCCATCTTTTACTGTGAGCTGGCCTGCCTTGCTTCATTGTAACAAGAGTTACAAACAAGCTGAACACTGGCATCCTCGGTAAACAGCCCCATGCTTCATCTGATGATGGGGTGAAGGGTGTTGATGAAACAGCTGAAAGATGTTGAGTCCAAAAAAATCTACCTTGAAGTTCTCCTGCAATAATGCAATAATGACCTGAGACTGTCAGACACCACTGAAATCATGAGCCGCTGTCTGTGTAATGAAAGCAATTCCGGTAACAGAAGATTTTCCTTATTCTTGACAGAATCTTTTCTTAATATATGGTTGGGTAGTTGCTGGTCAGTTTATGTTTATTTTTGGAAATATTGAGCTTCCAGGCTTTTTCTTTGTAACTTATTATGCCACTTCTGGGATCAATATTAATCGAGATTTTCCACAGACTTCCGGGTGCCTTTGTCTTTTGAATATTGCATTGATATGAGGGATGCTAAACTGGCCTTTCATCTGTCTTTCAGGTCTGGTGTGCACAATGGATAAAAGCTGCAGCAAGGATTAGAGTCCAATTCTTCATCTGGAATTTGTAATGAGCTGTAGTAAACATGTACTCAGGGAACAAATTTTATTCTTGATAATCCTCTGCTATTTGGGAGAAAGCTGACAGTGACATATCCTATCAGGGATGTGGATATGTGCATATTGGCTGCTGCACTTTCTATATTACAACCATATTACTATATTACAAATGTACTTGACTGCCGGTAAAGTTCTTTAGAATCTCTGAGGGCACAAAAGTTGCTTATTTAAATTCAAGTTTTTAAAAAATTTTTGCTATGCTACAATATCCCCAGTTCTGATTGGGCAGAGTATAATCAGGGATGGTAGTGGAGGAGACTGAGGTGTTGGTTTATATACATTCCTCTGTGAGAACCAGACTGTTGCTTGGCTGATCCTTGGGACAGCTCCGTCAGACTGGGTACCAGTTACCAGAAGTCAACGGGGATGACTTAACAGGGGTTACTTAACAAACTAAACAGAGTTTGGCCCAGCATAATGTTGCTGATAAACCTGTTTGACTGTTTTTTCTTAGTTGAGAGTGTGGTGCTGGAAACGCACAGCAGGTCAGGCAGCATTTGAGGAGCAGGAGAATTAACACTCCAGACCTAAGCCCTTCATCAGAAACAAGGTTTGTGGGCTGAGAGAGAAATGGGAGGGGGGTGGGGTTGGGGGGGGGGGGAGGTAGCTGAGAGTGCGATAGGTCGATGAAGGTGGGGGAGAAGGTGATAGGTCGGAGAGGAGGGTGGAGCAGATAGATGGGAAAAGTGATGGACAGGTCAGGAGGACAGTGTGAGTTTGGAGGCTTGGGATTAGGATAATGTAGGGGGAGGGGAAATGAGGAAACTGGTGAAATTCACATTGATCCCGTGTTGTTGCTGGGTCCCGTGGTAAGGGTTTGGGGATGGAGGAGGTCCAGGACCTGCATTTTCTTCTTATTTTTTCTTTGCATTGTACTTCATTGTCTTTGTTTACAATTGATTAATGTGCTGGGCCATTTTAGAGAAATCTCACTTCTGGAAATGGTTTGGTGATCCCAGCCAGGTCCCCTAGACTGGTGCCATGAAAATATAACCAAGATTTGAAGTGTCCACCCGTGTTCTACTATTCTGGATGATAATATTTATGTTAATGTGACCAGCCTTAGATGTGACACCCCATTCTACTGCAGTACTGAAGCAAGAAAAGCATCAAGTCACATCCAACGATTACAATCATTGCATGCTTCATTTTTATGCTGATTGGGAGCTGCTGGTATTCTCTGCATTGACCTGACCTCGATAAAGTAATTTTTCCATTGTTATTATCATCTGAGGACTCAGGGATATAGGTTGGCACATCAGAGAATGCTATCCATTGCTCAACCAAGTGTTTCTATGCATTTCCAATGATGGTATAACAAACATCTGGATTACATCTGGATTCAAATTTGTTAATGATATCATTGTGCCTGCTGTCTCATTTTCCTGAAAATAATGTCCCCACAATTGTCTGGAAATCAGAGTCCCTTTCCACCCCAGTCTTAGCGGAATAATCATTTTGAAGACATGATTTAGGGTAGTATACATTTTCCACTGCCAGCTTTCTCATGTAGTAATGTCACTCAGACAGTTGATAGCAGAAAAGAAGCTCTATTCTGCTCACACTCAGGCTCCTTTATGCCACAATACTGTTTTTGAGATGTTGAAGGGAACAGAGGTTTAAGATGCATCCAAATCACAAAGGCAGAGAATATTTTATGTTTCACAGTATGTGTTGTGCAATTTCCTCTGACTGGCATCTATTGTAGATCCTCCCATTCCTCATCCAGAAATTTCAGTTAGGCACTGATATTCATTTTGATTCAAATCAATTTTTAATTCTGAGCTTAGTTTCCTTCCTACTTCCAACTCACAACCAAGATAATTTATTCCAGTTTTAAAAAATTGCTTGATTCTGGACCTAATCCTCCTGGACCCAAATACTCTTAATTGATATACTTCAGGCTTATTTTCCACAATACATTCCTTGTTGCTCTTCACAAACTATGATTAACCCATAATGTTGCCTGATCTCCCTCACAAAATTTCACATTTCCCATTCCACTAAGGGATGAACTCATGGATGTTTATAAAATCAGGAGGGACATGGCTAGGGTCAATGACCAAAGTTTTTTTCCCTGAGGTGGGACAGATTTATGGTGAGAGGGGATAGATTTAAAAAAGACCCAAGGGCTAGCTTTTTCACTCAGAGAACGGTGCGTGTATGGAACAAACTGCCAGGGGAAGTGGTGGAGGCGGGTACAATTACAACATTTAAAAGACATCTGGATGGGTTTATGAATAGGAAAGGTTTAAAGGGATATGGGCCAAATACTGGCAAATGGGACCTCATCAGATTGGGATGTCTGGTCAGCTCAGACAAGTTGAACCAAAGGGTCTTTTTCCATGCTGTATGACTCTATGACTATTTTATCATCTCAATGAATTTCAAAATGGAAACTCCATTCCCCTTTTGACTTTTTTTCATTGCATTTTTATATTTTTCATTAAATTTGCTAAACACTGTTAGACGTGATGTTGAGTATCTTGAAGAGCATTAAGGTGGATAAGTCTCCAGGGCTCGATGAAATCTACACAAGTTACTGAGAGAGGTAACAAAGGAGATTGCTTGCGGGCCTTGACCAAGATCGATAGAATTCTTATGGATAGGATTTTTGTGTATTTGGGAAAGAGTGGCCTAATTAGGGACAGTCAGCATGGCTTTGTGTGAGGCAGGTCATATCTTACTAACTCAATTGAATTTCTTGAGGAGGTGGCGAAGGTGATCGATCAGGGTAGAGCAGTGGATGTTGTCCATATGGATTTTAGTAAGGCTTTCAACAAGGTCCTTCATTGTTGGCACATCCAGAAGATTGAGATGCACGGGATCCAGTGTGACTTGGCCATGCTTATTCAGAATTGGCTTTCCCATAGAAGAAAGAGGGTAGTGGTGGAAGGTTGTTTTCCGGCTGGAGGTCCCTGACTTGTGGTGTTCTACGGGGATCTGTACTTGGACCTTTATGTTTGTGATATATAAAAATGATTTGGATGAAGATGTATATGGGTGTGTTATTAAATTTGCAAATGATACAAAGACTGGTGGAGTTTTGGATAGTGTAGAAAGTTGTTAAAGGATACAGCGAGATATAGATCAGTTGCAGATATGGGCAGAAAAATGGCAAATGGAGTTTAATCCCTAAAAGTGTGAGGTGCTGCACTTTGGGAGATCAAATGTTAAGGAAATGTATACAATTAATGGCAGGGCCCTGCACAGCATTGATGTACAGAGGGAGCTTGGGGTTCAAATCCATAGTTCCCTGAAAGTGGCCACGCAGGTAGATAGGGCAGTGATGAAGGTATATGACATGCTTCAGTAAATTCAGTAGAACAGTCAGGATATCATGTTGCAGCTTTATAAGATATTGGTTAGGCCACACTTAGAGTACTACATTCAATTCTGGTCAGCACAGTACTGGAAGGATGTGAAGGCTTTGGACAGGATGCAGAAGAGGTTTACCAGGATGCTGCCTGGATTAGAGGCTATGAACCATAAGGAGAGGCTAGAAAAATTCCGGTTGTTTTCTCTGGAGTGGCGGAGTCTGAGAGGCGACTTGATCGAAGTTTACAAAATTATGAGATACATAGATAAGGGTTGACGGTCAGAACCTTTCTCCCAGAGTTGAAATGTCTAAAACTAGGGTTCATGTATTTAAGGCGAGAGGGGGAAAGTTCATACAAGATGTGAGGGTCAGGTTTTTTACACAGAGACTGGCAGGACAATGGACACACTGCCATGGATGGTGGTGGAGGCAGATACGATAGGGTGTTTAAGAGACTTTTATATAAGCATATGAATGTGGAAGGAATAGAGGGATATGGACCAAGGGCAGACAGAAGGGAGATTGGGCATTATGTTCGGCACAACATCGTGGACCAAATATATTCTATGGAGAAACAATTCTCTTATTCCTTTCTTCTTCTCTCTGTACTTCTATTTTACTCCTGTCTTAATTTTGTTCAAGTTACTTAACTATTTTTTTAAGATTAATGCATTTTTAGGGCAGAAAGACATTGAGGATGCTGTTTCAAACCAATTTACATAAAGTGAAAAAAATCCTTCCTATGCATTCTTGTCATCCCATGCAATAAAATGGTTTCATAAAATTTACAATGTAACAATAATTGAAGGAACTGTTTGAACCAATTTGAGAAACAGAACATTGCGTCATTTGCGTTCAGTTGAGTATACTATTGAAATACAGTTCATCAAAGACAAATTTATCAGCTATATGGAATGTTTGATTTTAAAACAATGTTAGAAGTATGAATGATTTCTCAATAAACCTAACAATAAAGGATATTGCATCGTAAACAGTAACACAAAGATCAACAACTAAGGAAAAGAACCATAATATGCTGACACCAAGGAATGAGGAGTGACCCCAAGGGAGAACACGTTTGAATGACATAGTTTCTCTTATAAACAAAAGACTGTTGTGGTTGATTCGGACAACAAACATATCTTGACCAGATGAGAACAAACATGATTAAAGAATCAAATCTGTACTAGAGCTGTGAAGATGAAATGGTCCAAGCCATTGAAAGTTAAAGTCATAAACAAACTAATACCTTGTGCCAGATGATTCTGAAGTGATCAATCCCCTCTTAGGTCAAGAGGGAGGACTGACACTTTCATAAATTTTCTACGAAGTTACTTTGATAACAAATCACTTCTGAGATGAGAAGGTACAATTTTGACTAATCAACAGGTAATCTGACACATAATATTTTAAGACAGTGGCAACTTCACATAACACTGGCCCATTTGAAGCAGATACAGAACAGATTCTCCAAGTTGTTACGCATTGGATGTCACAGACAACTTTGATAAAGCTGACAAAATCAGCCTTGACAGTACATAATTAAAAATTATATAAAAGTTAAAAAAAAGAGCAAATTCCTGCAGATGCTGGAATCTATACTGAATGAGCTGCACTGATGAGGAGTCATCTAAACTTGAAAAGTTAGCTCGCTCTCTCTCCACAATTCTGCCTGACCTACTGTGATTTCCAGATTTTTTGATGTTGTAAATGAAAATAAGCCTTATAAGGTACTGATATTGTAAATGATCTTCTTTCCTAGATATTGAAATCCTGAAATCACTATATATAAATACAGGGGTATGAGAAAGACCTGCCTTCATTGCCTTTCTTGTTATCTGATTTATTTTATTAGTTGTAAGAAATTTGGAAATAGTGAGGACTGTAGATGCTGGAGAAGTAGAGTCAATAAAGTGTGGCGTTGGAAAAAGCACAGCAGGTCTGGCAGCATCTGAGGAGCAAGAGAGTCAACATTTTGGACATAATGCTTCATCAGTCCCAATGAAGGGTAATACCCGAAACGTCAACTCTCCTGCTCCTCAGATGCTGCCTGACCTGTTGTGCTTTTTCCAGCATCACACTTTATTGACTCAGACATCGTATTATCCAATACATGCATTCAGTTAGATGAGGAATATAATTAACATTTTAGTGTAAAAATAAAAGATTGGAAACACAAATTTGAGAAAAATAGAAATTTACGGTTTTTAAAATATTCGGATAATTTTCTAAGATGTAACATTAAAATAATTACAAATTAACCTGACTTTATAAAAGAAGGTCAAGACAGAAATCTATTCATTAAAAAAAGAAGCAGAAGTATATAATCTGGTAGAATAGATATAGTTGAACTTTAAAAATATATTTTATAAAGCTAGTTAGAAGGTTTATGGCTTGAACTAAAACCCTGAACTTAAAGGAAGAATTTGAAGGTTGGATAAAAATTAGCTGGAGGTCAAAATGCACAAGATTGATGAACAACCAGCAAGATAAAGTGTCAAAATTGAGTCTCTGCTATTCAAATTACAGTTTAAAATGTTTGTGTTGAGTAAATTGTTTAAGTTTACAAATTAATCAATTTGTTGCGAGAAAAGGCATGGAAAGGGAAGATAATTTACACCTTGTGTTAAGTATCAAGAAATACAGGGCAGTACATGTTGATCTTAAAAAATATCAAATATTCTACAATGAAGAACATATCATCAATAAGATGACTCAGTCCAGATTCTAACAATTGGGAAGATAAAGAAAGTGATCACAAGAGGAAAGGCATATAAAGGTTGACCATCAAATATATTCCTTCAATGAATCATGCACAACTTGGCTGGTCATGGATTGTGTCCAACTCAATCAATATTCCCAGCGAAGTTCTCAAATAATGTAATCTTATAAACAGTAAAATTCTTAGAAAGTGCCCTCCTGCCTGAGGGGAATCAAGCTGAACTCCAGAGTATCTAAGTTTACTAACTCCACTGGCCAACTTAGGTGTATCACTTCTGCCAGAGGCAAATGAACCACATGTTTCACACAGCATTTAATCATCTTTGGCATTCTTTATATATATATGTAAGCTGTATCTCAGCCAAATACGTACACAATTCTATTTTTATATACTTGATCAATGCTTTTTTTTAGAATGTGTGACATATTCATTCGAAAAAAATCCTACTTTTAGGCTTCCTGGTTTGCTCTTCTATTATTTAATCAAAGGATAAACTTAATCCTGTACCCTTCCTCATTGCAATTCAGAATTTAAAAACACCAAGTCATCTTTTGATCTTCTCAGAAAATAGGAAAGGTCATTACAAGATACAGTTATCCCATACAAAGAAACAAGTTAAATAGGCATGTAAAGAAATAATTAGCTAAAAACAGAATAACAAAATCTTGGCACACGAGTATCCAACAGAAAAAAACTCTGATTAGTCTTATCTGAAGAAGCAAAATTCTATATTTGGAATTCTTTGACTTTTGAATAAACTGCTACTTAGATTCATAGCTGAAAATGTGTTGCTGGAAAAGCGTAGCAGGTCAGGCAGCATCCAAGGAGCAGGATAATCGACGTTTCGGGCATGAGCCCTTCATAGATTCATAGTAATGCATCAGTTAAATTTTTTGAAAGGAACTAGACAGATTTCTGATTCACTGGAGAAGTGGATCATAGATACATGTCTGGAAAATTAATAACAAATGACTGGTCATTTTTGATTTCAAAGACGACACAAAGGCAGGGTAAACTGTGCAGTTTGCTACATTGTTGTTTCTTAACGTCCTTTCATTTTATTATAAAACTCACATTCAGATTATTCTCAATCCCAAAACACGAGTGAGAATGACAATAAAAACCTAATTCCATTATGTCTGCTTCTCTGATGTTCCTTTGCCAAATATTTTCATGTTGCACATTTAATTCCTTTTCCTCTTCTCCTGTTGGTCTTTTTCCCCACATGGGAGGAATAATTTCATGCTAAATCCTCACATCTTTATATTTTTTCTTTTGCTCATTTCCATATAGATGTTATTTTTTTCTTTTAAGGGCACTTGGACATCACTTGCTAGTGGAGCAATGATTGCTCATGTGAAGGTGGTGGTGATCTGTCTTCTTGCTGTGTTCCTTGGGGTGTAGGCACATTCATAGTGTTGCCAGGAAGGGAGTTCCAGCATCTTGACAAAGCAACAATGCAGAACGGTTGTGTAGCTCCAAGTCAGAATAGTGTATGGCTTGGAGGGAAATTTGCAGGTGATAGTGTCCCCAAGCATCTGCTGCTGTTATATCTTTAGGTAGTTGAGTTCCTGGGTTTAGAAATTGCAGTTGATGGAGACATGGTAAATGTCTGTAGTGCATCATGTAGCTGGTACACACTGCTGCCATTGTGCATTGGTGATAAAGGGAGTGAGTGCTGAAAGTGATTAATGTGATGCCAAGCAAGTGGGTTATTTTGTCCTGATCGGCATTGAGTTTCTTCAGAGTTGTTGGTGTTGCACTCATCCAACCAAGTGGGGAATAATCCCTCATAATCCTGACTTATGCTTTGCCTGGATATGAGTTGCTTATCAAGGAACTCCCAGTGTCTGACCTGCTCTTGTAGCCCAGAATTGATGTGGCTAATCCAGTTCAGTTTTTCATCAATGGTAAAACTAAGATGTTGATCGTGAGGGATTCAGTGATGGCAATGCCTTTCAATAATATTAAAGAGGGTATGGTTGGATTCTCTCTTGCTGAAGGTGGTCATTTCCCGGCATTGAATGTTGTTAATGTTACTTGCTGCTTACCAATCCAACCCGAATGTCGGCCAAGTCTTGCTGATGCCTAAGGACTTACAAGTGGTGCTGAACATCATGCTATCATCACTGAACATCCCCACTTCTTATGTTTAATGGAGGGTAGGTCATTGAAGAAGCAGATGAAGATTGAGGACATCTGCAATAATGTTTTGGGACACCAGTAATTGACTTTGAATGGCCATAACCACGTTTAAAAAAAAAACTACAGAGCCGCAGGTGCAGAAACAAAACCAGGAATTGCTGGAAAAGCTCAGCAGATCTGGCAGCATCTGTGGAGAGAAAGCAGACTCAATGTTTTGAGTCCAGTGACCATTCTTAAGGATCTGACTTGTATCCTGCTTCTGTCTCACAGCTGAAAAGTATCTGAAGAAGGGATACTGAACCCCAAATGTTCACCCTGCTTTCTCTCCACGGATGCTGACACAAACACTTCCCCTTGGGCTAGGTATAAATCCAACCAATGGAACACTTTCCTTGCTGCTTACCAATTCTGCTTAGGCTCCTTGATGCCATATCCAGTCCAACCTTGTCAAGAGCACTCACATCATCTTCTAAGTGTTCACCTCCCTTGCTTCTCTCCCTCTCTTGTACTGAGGGCCAGTGCTGATAACCTTGCTGAATGCCTAGTAGTTTCCAGCACCCAACCCTCTCTTTCTCAGCACAAGGTGGGTTCTCAGCTTTAGCGTTTTCCGGTAGATCCCACTCTTTCTGTCGCCCAGAGCCAGGTGGAGTTGTAGCTTCGCTACATCCAGCAGTGGGTGCTGTCCGCGATTGAATTATCGCCCAGTCCGCCTCCCTCTCTCAGCTGAGGAAGGCCCTAGAGTCATAGCTCCTCGTGATGACATTCAGCCTCACATTACAGTTCTCTCCGTCTAGAAATGGGGAAGTTTTTGTTTAACTGGACAAGGGCCCTCTCAGCGCCGCTGGGCGCCCTCCTTACAGAATAGAACCGACTTTGTTTCACACTTTTCTGACAGTTTCTGCACTGACTGTCAACATAGTCTTCATGACGTGCAATGCGGAATTGTTGTTGACTGGTTTACCCATGAAACTATTTCAACAGTTCATCTATTTTTTTTTGCTGGGGAAATTTTACAAAACAAAATCTGTCAGATCCAGAAATGCAACATGCACCGTTTTCCTCCAGTCAACACTGCCTCTCCACCCCTCCCTCTCTTGTCCATGGTTTAGCTTTAAAGAAAACAAACCATTCCTGCAATAACACCTCACATTGAATTTCCAATGCACTTCCACATAAGCAAGAAAAAGTCAGCCTTTCGGCGGAACAGCTGCGCGTTTGCATGCTGATTCATTCGGCAATGTTACTTTGCAAGTATTTGCCGGCTGAAGTTGCAGTATTTTGCAATCTTGCGGCAGTTTCCCCTGCTAATGTTTTCTCTCATCTATAATAATGCACTCAGTGATGTAAATATTCTGCGCTCCGCCATTTTGATAAATATCCCTGTTCTGCAAAGGTTTTCTTTGGGGGGAAAAAAAACAAATCCTTCCTTGTTTGTTCAGGGTATTTTTTTTTGCCTTTGGAGAAAGTCAATGAAGAGAAATTGCGAAGTCTTTGTTTTTTTTTTGTCCAGCAGCAAGAGGACAGCAGTGCCTGGTTTGGGTTCGCTGTGGGAGAGGGAGGAGGAGGAGGTGAAGGGTTCGCTGCTGTGTTCAGTTGAGTTTCCACTTGTTTTCCAGGTATTTGATGAATTTCCTAGTTCTGTCGCCCAGTTAAAGCCGCTTTCATTTGACACATTGTCTTTCTAAAGTGCCGTTGGCTATTTCTTTTTGGTCGCTGCGTGCAGTTTCCTTCTGGAACAGGCGTTTTATTTCAGTGACAATTTTACACGCCTGCCTGAAAGATGTTGCTGCATTTCGGTCACACATATTCCTGAGTGTGACATTTGTTGGAAAATGTTAAGGCTTTTTTTGTGTGTGTGTGCTTTTTTTCTTTTCCCGCAGTTGACTGAAACACGGAAGTAACACGTTGTAGAGGAACGGAAGCACTTGCACATATGTAGATTAAAGTTGAATTTATTTAGTTTTGTCTCCACCCTGGAAACCCTTTTTAAAAGCATTTTTAACTAAAGACAACGTTCAGTTTGGTTAAGTCATGATATTGGGTAAACTGATCAGGTGCAGAAAATGCAAGTGGAATGGAAATCGGCGATGCTTTGAGTTTAACAACAGGGGGAACTATTACAATTAAGTCACAATGTAGCAGATTGTATCTATCATAACTGTGCATAGTAATTGTTAATCGAGGAGATCTGAAAAGATGGCACAAAGCGCAGCGTCAGAATTGTAGTAAAAGCTTCTTCACCCTGGTCGTCGCCCAACACAGCGTAAAATCATTCGGAGACATGTACGTGAGTGTTTTGAAACGAGCCGACTGGACTAGGAAACACCTGACTGTCAGTCACCACTTAGTGAACAACTTCTTGCCATCATATAATAACTTAAAGTCGTTAAACATGTCGGGCCAGAAAATCTCAAGGCGATGTGAGCGTGTGTTTAAGGGGGAAAATAATTGGAAGTGTTGAAGCACAGTGATGAAACATTGATAAAACGTTAATTAGTGAACACTGATTTAACTTGAGACATTGACGGTGTGGTACTTAATACACAAGATATCCATTTTGAAAGGAAATTTTCAAGTGCAGTAAAATTCAGTCAGGCAAGGACAACTTTACAGTTTGTAATGATTAGTTGTCATTTCCTTTTTCTCTTTCATTGGTCACTTTTTCCTGTTATCACGAATTTAACTTTCAGATTAAGCTAATATTTAATAATATGGATCGAGGACACAGGCCAGCAAACATATTTGTCAGATATCGTTTTGTCTTAACTTTTTGTTTGCTCGCTGTATTATGAAAGGCTGAGGGATACTTCAAGCGTCACTACTCACTGAACTGTGCAATCAACTTCAATTTATTTTTAAAAGTCAGCTGTTGAACAATATCTGTTTAACATACAACTAAATGAACAGAAGGAAATTCTTTAACGTGATTTCTGTAACAGCAAACCATCGTTGAAGAGGGAGAAGGATGAATGCTGGTGATATACTGGAGGGGCCTGTCAGGAGGAGAGTAACAGATGGAGGGCTTCTGATAGGATCCAGTACCATCCCCGCACAAGTAATGGCAGAAGTTAGCCAGCCCCTCAACCTGACAGGTGAGAGGAGTTTTGTTTTCTTTTGTGTTGTTCAACCTCGAGTTTTTTTTAAACAATGCCTTGCATAGTAAATCCTGAAGAAGTACTTTTTGTTATGCGTGGCTAAACAGACTGTGAAATATTACACGTTTTTTTAATACAAAAGATCTTCCTTTCAATGATAAGTTTATACTTCCTCTGTAAACTTTTAAAAAATATATAGTTGTGAATTAAAAAGCTGACTAAATATCACAAATGATTGTGATGAATTGAAAATGTAATTCCCTCTCATTAAGCCAATAACTTTTCACTTTAGTGCTGCTGTTTCTGAATGGCATGCATAAAAAAAATCCTTCAAGCACAATGTAAATTTGCATTTCCAGAAGGCAAGTGCTTTGCAGTTCAAATAGGCCTGGCATCAATGAAATCTAGCTTCAAAGGCCATCAGAATGTGCATTCGGTCAATTACTTAATGGGGTAATGAACAATGGATCTATTGATTGGAAATAATATAAACTAAAGAAAATGAAGTATTTTTATAGAGGATAAATAGCACATTCACTGTTTTAACAAGAATGTGTTAGACAATGTGGGCAAACCTTTACCAAATAGAATTAGCTACTTTAAAGTATATCATGGTTAAAAAAAGGTGTAGACTGAGTAAAGTTCCAACCTGAATGAACTGAAATATTGAAGAGTATGTAATAGCCTCTCTCATGTATTAAAGATCTTGATGTTCATAAATGTCTACTTTTAATCCATATTTTCCAGCTGAAAATAATTTTTTGCAGCAGCGTAAAAAATTGGTGGATTAGAATGGCATAACCAGGAGCTTATCAATAAAAGTAAGCAGGAGGCTATTGTAGTTTGATTGTGGGTTTAAATCCCATTTCAGAGCCATGAGTACAAAATCAAGGCAGATGCAATGCAGCTAAGATGTTCAGGAAGTTCGGGCAGATGTTTTAAAAGAAAACAAGGGTACTATTTCGGAGAAGAATTGGGAGATTTGTCCCCAGTATCCTGGCCAACATTTATCCCTCAATCAACATCTCTAAAAAAACAGATTGTCTGGTCATTATCACATTGTTATTAGCAAGAAGTTGCTGCATGCAAATTGCTCGCCATATTTCCTACACTATAACAGTAACTGCGCTTCAAAAGTATTTAATTGATGTGGAGAATTTCAGGGATTACGAAAGGACTACCTAAGTGCATTTTTTCTTCATTTCACCATTTTAAATGCATTTTTGTTTTTCATTTTTCAGCTCAGTGCACATTGTAATAAGAAAACATTGTGGCATTAGCCACTGAATTGTTACACACAGTGGTGTAAAGAGTAGTACTGATATCTCTGAACCTTTCTGTCTACTGCTGACACTTCTCATTCACAGTGTCACTTGATTTGTCACTCATCTTCCAAGATTGAGGCAAATATACAAAGCATCCATGTTCAAACAAAACTACAGTCCTAATAAGGAAAAAAAGTGAGGACTGCAGATGCAGGAGATTAGAGTCAAGGGTGTGGTGCTGATGAAGGGTTTATGCTCGAAGCGTCAAATCTCCTGCTCCTTGGATACTGCCTGACCTCCAGTGCTTTTCCAGCAACACACACTTGACTACAATCATGATAAGCAGAGTAACATTGATACTTTATGACCATTGTAAACTTCAGTTGACTGCATGTTGTAAACTTCTAATTAACTGTTATTTGAGATGTTGAACACTACCAGTTTTGATGTGGTTTATCTTTGCATCTAAGTGTCTTTTATTTTTGCATTAAATGTCAGAAGGCACTGCTGGAAGAATCAGTGCCTGTCAAAAGACATGGCTTCAGACACTGGGCTGAAATGCTTTTCAACACTGTAATTTCATAGCTGCTTAACTATATAGGTATTTTTTTACCAGATTGTGAGGGAATGACGATGTTACTGAAGAACACAGTTGTAAAGATTGATTTCAAAGCTACTGCACAATAAAAACTAAGATATGAGAGACAGTAGCAGGTATGCAGATTACTGTTTCTGTGTGATAATTCAGTTGTGCATATTTTACTTTTTGAAGCTTTGAAGTTATTCAAAAGTCTAGTTCGTTTTAAGGATGAGAAGATTATTGTTGGCCTACATTGCATTTATCTGAATTAAACTCCACCTTCCACTTCTCTGCCCATTGACCCATCTGGTCAAGATCCTGTAGTAATCTGAGGTAATCCTCTTCACTGTCCATACCTCCAGTTTTGGTGTCATCTGCAAACTTACTAACTGTACCTCTTATGCTCATATCCAAATCATTTATATAAATGACAAAAAGTAGAGGACTCAGCACTGATCCTTGTGTCAGTCCTCTGGTTATGGCCTCTAGTCTGAAAAACAACCCTCAACCACCACTCTCTGTCTTCTACCTTTCAGCCAGTTCTGTATCCAAATGGCTAGTTCTCCCTGTAATCCATGAGATTGAACCTTGCTAACCAGTCTCCCATGGGGAACCTTGTCGAATGCCTTACTGAAGTCCATATAGATTACATGCTCCAACATGCTCAATTGGCCATGATCATGATTATGCAGAATTTCAAATAGAGCCCTAGAAGGCGATATTCGGGTAGATGATCAAAAGATTGGTCACAGAGATAAACTTTAATGAGCATCTTTAAAGAAGAGTGGTTTATGGAGGGAATTCCAGAGCCTTGAGACTTGGCAACTGAAAGAGGTGTGGAACAGTTGTGCTCCAGAGACCAGAATTAAAGGAGCACAGATGTGCGTGTGATGGAACTAGAGAGAGACTGAGAGGGAGGAACATGTTCATTGATATATTTGAGAACATGGACAAGCGTTTCAAAATGGGATCTGACAGGATTGATAGGTGACCAAGGCTTGTTTTGAGTGAGGACACCGAGAAGAATTTTAGATCATCTCAAGGTTACAGGTGTTAGAATTTGGGAAACCAGGAAGGAGTGCTTTGTCCACCTCAGTCCAACACAGGCACCTCCAAATCTTCTCACCCCTGTGAGTGTTCTTCTCACCCCTGTCCTCCGATTCCCTATCCAGAGACTGTGCTCTTGCATGCTAGAGTTTCTGACCAAGGAAAATGACCTGCTTGTGTCTATCCTGTCAAAACCCTTCAGAACCTTGGATGTTTCAATGGAATCGCCTCTGATTCCTTTAAAATCCAGAGTATAATGGCCAATTTATAAGTCTCTCAGTTTAGGAGAACTCTCTTCTCTCAGGAGCGAATCTAGTGAGACATTGCTGTGCTGTCAAAGACAAGTATATCATTCCTTGTATGTGGAAATGAGAACTTCCACTAACACTCCAATGTGATCTCACCAAATCCCTTTATAATTGAGACACGTATGACCTTGTTGTAGTCCACTGTCTTTGCAACAGAGGCCGACTTTTTTTTGCATTCCTCATTGCACGTATTTTTTAAAAATACCTTTTGCAAATCTATGGCATCTCCATCTAATGGCTGGCCTAAATGACCCTATTCGTTACTTTCTCAACAAACTCAAACTTTTTACGTCTGCAATTCTCTTGGTACAACCCACTCCAATTAGGAAGTCCCCTTCCCATCTTCCCAACCTTGCCCTAAACATCTGTACAAAGCATCTGACATGTCACTGCTGCCTCCAGGTCTTCATTGTACATCTTCCTAACAACATTCCACTCCATATATGGACTTGTTTCCGTTTGTGGCTTTTACTAAATTTTCACACAGATTAATTTATGGATCAGAAGTGGTTCAATAATTTGATCTGAAATCAATGCACCACTTCAAGCTCCAGAACCACAACTTCCACATCACTGCACCCTTACTTTGTTGATGATATGTTTATTATATTGTTATGATACCATAAGTGTAGGACATTATTTTAAGGGCATAAGTATCTACGGCAAAGGACCCTCTTGTACACTGTGGTGGTGTCCTTACCTATGAAACAGAGGCGTGAGTTCAGGTCCCACCTACTCCAGTGGTGTGTAATAAT
The DNA here is from genome assembly GCF_047496795.1 of Chiloscyllium punctatum. Lineage (NCBI taxonomy): Eukaryota > Metazoa > Chordata > Chondrichthyes > Orectolobiformes > Hemiscylliidae > Chiloscyllium > Chiloscyllium punctatum. The sequence continues at coordinate 127,289,247 of NC_092743.1, forward strand.
GTCTTGATTAGAAAAATAGGTGAAATAAAAAACAACAAAAGGAAGTACCTCAGGCAAAGGGCCATCTTGTGGCACAATGATGCCCCTGCCCATGGACAGGGAGGCCCAGTTCAAGACCCACCTGCCCCTGGGTGTAATAACATCTCTTAACAGGTTGGTTAGAAAAATAGGTTAATTTTTTCTAAAAGTACCCAGGGCACGTTTAGATGACTGGCCCTTTTTAGATGACTGTCATATACAAAAATATTTGTAATCAGCCTGTTTGTGTATGTTGTGACATACCTCCAGAACAGGTGGGACATGAACCTCAAGGCAGGGACACTAGCACTTTGCCACAAGAACCCTTGTCACTTTTTAATGTGATTATATTTTGGATTCAAAATAGTATAAAGAAATGCTACGCTTTTCTGGTGCATTGTTAATATCTCTACCTCTGAGTCAGAAAGCTCCACATACCCCCAGACAAATACCATAACATGGACATGGGGGAGTAAGTTTGGAAGTAGAAATATTTAACTGCATTCTGTAAATAAACCTTCATCAAGAAGTATATTACTGTCATAGTCATAGAGATGTACAGCACGGAAACAGACCCTTCAGTCCAACCCGTCCATGCCGACCAGATATCCCAACCCAATCTAGTCCCACCTGCCAGCACCCGATCCCTCCAAACCCTTCCTATTCATATACCCATTCAAATGCTTCTTAAATGTTGCAATTGTACCAGCCTCCACCACATCCTCTGGCAGCTCATTCCATACATGTACCACATTCTGCGTGAAAAGGTTGCCCCTTAGGTCTCTTTTATATCTTTCTCCTCTCACCCTAAACCTATGCCCTTAGTTCTGGACTCCCCCACCCCAGGGAAAAGACTTTGCCTATTTATCCTATCCATGCCCCTCATAATTTTGTAAACCTTTATAAGGTCACCCCTCAGCCTCCGACGCTCCAGGGAAAACAGCCCCAGCCTGTTCAACCTCTCCCTGTAGCTCAGATCCTCCAACCCTGGCAACATCCTTGTAAATCTTTTCTGAACCCTTTCAAGTTTCACAACATCTTTCCGATAGGAAGGAGACCAGAATTGCACACAATATTCCAACAGTGGCCTGACCTGTACAGCCGCAACATGACCTCCCAACTCCTGTACTCAATACTCTGACCAATAAAGGAAAGCATACCAAACGCCTTCTTCCCTATCCTATCTATCTGCGACTCCACTTTCAAGGAGCTATGAACCTGCACTCCAAGGTCCCTTTGTTCAGCAACACTCCCTAGGACCTTACCATTAAATGTATAAATCATGCTAAGATTTGCTTTCCCAAAATGCAGCACCTCACATTTATCTGAATTAAACTCCACCTGCCACTTCTCAGCCCATTGGCCCATCTGGTCCAGATCCTGTTGTAATCTGAGGTAACCCTCTTCGCTGTCCACTACACCTCCAATTTTGGTGTCATCTGCAAACTCTTTCACTCCGTCAACCAATTTGGGATCAACTTATCGTGGCAGCAAAGACTGGTTGCCAAATTGTGAAACTCAGGATTTTTTTTCAAATAGAAGACTGTAATCTGAGTTAGTTCTGTCAAACAACTGACTGAAGGCAGGTATAAAGCATCAAGGAATGATCTCCCACTGCTGTTCTTTGAAACTGAACTTTAGACAAATGGAAAAAGAAAGTGAATACATGAACACGGGCCACTGCTTTACTCAAGAGAGGAGAAGCAATGTTATTGTCACTTCCTGTCAAAAGCCAAATAGCAGTGAAGTACATTGTGCTTGTCAGGTGGACACTGATGAAAGTCTAGGTGCTCTATTAATGATTCGTAGGTAAAATTTAAAATAAAGACTAATTACTAATTCTCATAAGTTCCATTTTTTAAAAAGGACTGTTATTCCATAGCCTATTGGATTCCACAATATATTCTATGTAAACAATTGCAGAAATTCAATTTGGGAATTTGTTGTTCGATGCTTGCTCTCAAGTTGTTGGATAGTGCGAACGAGTAGAATGCGGATCGTCTTCTGGTTTTATCTAATCTTAGATATTCAGACAGAGGCATGCTTCCGGGTCAAATGTCATTACTTGTTAAAACATTGCTGAGAAAGCAGCCATTTCCAGTCGCCTTCCTGGCAAAAATAGGACGTTGAGTGGTGTGATGGAAGATGGAGGACACCATGATCATGGCCTTTCAAAATTGGACAGATACATGACACGTGTGTCAATGCAACAGATAAATCACAGACAGGAGAAACAAGGATGGAGTGATCTTTTTGAAGATCTGGAGGACAACCGGTTTGGATTAATAATCGAAGAATGAACTCCAGAAATGCCTGCAAACTGTGAATTAATATTTCAGATATGATTCAAAATAGTATTATGAAGTAAATTGACCAAAGCAAAATGCAGGGTTTTTGAAGTGATGCCTGACATGGACAGTTTGGAAGTTGAGGATAATGTTGATCAGTCTGAGGGATTTGTGCTGGACACAAGTAGCTTTGTTCCAGTAGTGAATGTACCTATTTTGGATTCATTTAATTGCACCATGTTGGACGTGGCACATTGACAATAAGTGAATGGATTCAATCAACAGGATTAATTGAAAGTTAGGGAGTATGAAGCTCTACTTGCTTCTGGTTCAGGAATGACAACACTTTGAGGTTACGACAAAAAGATGGGTGATCCCATATGGAATAATTAGAGTGAACCACTTAATCAATGCAGAAGTGTTACCAACAGCTTTCTCATTAAGTCCACAAGTGAAAACAGTAAAAAAAAGACATGGTCTTTGCACCTGGATGAGTGCAGCTCTAACAACATTTCTGAAGCTTGACACCATCCCAGGACAAAGCAATCTGTTTAATTGGCACCCAACCAACATCTTCAACATTCACTCCATTCATCACCACATTGCGGCCACACTGTGTACCATCCACAAGATGCATTGCACCAACTTACAAAAGCTTCTTTGACAGAGTGTCGCAAGGATTGGTGCTGGGTCCATTACTTTTCATCGTTTACATAAATGATTTGGATGTGAGCATAAGAGGTATATTTAGTAAGTTTGCTGATGACACCAAAATTGGAGGTGTAGTGGACAGTGAAGATGGTTACCTCGGATTACAATGGGATCTTGATCAGATGGGCCAATGGACTGAGTAGTGGTGGATGGAGTTTAATTTAGATAAATGCGAGGTGCTGCATTTTGGGAAAGCAAATCTTAGCAGGACTTATACACTTAATGGTAAGGTCCTCGGGAGTGTTGCTGAACAAAGAGACCTTGGAGTGCAGGTTCATAGCTCCTTGAAAGTGGGGTTGCAGATAGATAGGATAGTGAAGAAGGTGTTTGGTATGCTTTCCTTTATTGGTCAGAGTATTGAGTACAGGACATTGGTTAGGCCACTGTTGGAATATTGTGTGCAATTCTGGTCTCCTTCCTATTGGAAAGATGTTGTGAAACTTGAAAGGGTTCAGAAAAGATTTACAAGGATGTTGCCAGGGTTGGAGGATCTGAGCTACAGGGAGAGGTTGAATAGGCTTGGGCTGTTTTCCCTGGAGCATCGGAGGCTGAGGAGTGACCTTATAGAGGTTTATAAAATTGAGGGGAATGGATAGGATAAGTAGATAAAGTCTTTTCCCTGGGGTGGGAGAGTCCAGAACTAGAGGGCATAGGTTTAGAGTGAGAGGGGAAAGATATAAAAGAGACCCAAGGGGTAACCTTTTCACACAGAGAGTGGTACGTGTATGGAATGAGCTGCCAGAGGAAGTGGTGAAGGCTAGTACAATTGCAACATTTAAAAGGCATCTGGATAGTATATGAATAGGAAGGGTTTGGAGGGATATGGGCCAGGTGCTAGCAGGTGGGACTAGATTGGGTTGGGATATCTGGTCAGCATAGATGAGTTTGACCGAAGGGTTACTTTTCCGTGCTGTACATCTCTATGACTAGTAGCTTCCAAATGTGTGACAACTATTAGGTGGAAGGACAAGGGCGTGTGAATCCACTCCCTATAAATTTCCTTAAGCCACCTGCCATTGTGGAACTATATATCCCAATCTTTCGACAACATTCAGTCAAATTTTGGGACTCCCTCCCTAAGGACTGTTGTGGTTTTCCCTGGGGTGGTGGACTCCAGAACTAGAGGGCATAGATTTAGGGTTTAGGGTGAGAGGGGAAAGATATAAAAGAGACCCAAGGGGCAACCTTTTTACATAGAGGGTGGTGCATGTATGAAATGAGCTGCCAGAGGAAGTTGTGCTTTAAGACAACTTCATGGATTTGGGGACGGAGGAAGTGGTGTAATTATGTTATGATCTGCAATTGAACAGGTTGGGCCTGGAATTGTCAAAAACAAGAGATGATCTTATGGAGACACATGAGACTTGGATGACTTTGCAGGTTGGGTGCTGAAGGGATATTCCCCCCTTGTCAGTCAGACAAAAATGATGAAACAAGAGTTAAAATTACTTGCTCTTACATTTCAGAGAGTGATGAGAATTTTTTTATTTCCAGAGGATTGAGGGCCATTGGAAGTCTATTCTCTAGAGAATGCATCATCATTGAATATTTTAATGGCAGCGATAGATTGATTTCCATTGTCAAAAGCCTATGTTGTTGGATTAGGAGTCCATGTGGAACTGATCTCAAAAAATCATAGGGTTCAGCAGGTAATAAGGAAATCGAATGGAGTGCTGACCGCGTGTTGGAGTTGACAATGAGAAGTTTATTTTCCCTAGTGGGAGAGTTTCAGACCAGATAATCTCACTGTTAGGCATTGACCTTTTTAAGAGATGAGAAATTTCTCCCCTCAGAGTGGAGTGAATCTGTGAAATTCTTTACTCCAGAGGGCCATGGGGCTAGATCATTAAGAATATTCAAGACTGAGATAGACAAAGGTTTAATCAAGGATGATTGGGTCAAAGCTGGTTGGTAGAGTTGTGGATTAGCAGATAAGCCACGAACTCCTTGAAAGTTTGAGTAGACTTGATGGGCTGAATGGCCTATTTCTGTTCCTGTTTTATGATCTTACAATGTCAAAGTCATATCGGCCACAAGCGTATTGAATGACGGAGCTGGTTGAAGGAACCAAATTGCCTATGCCTCCAAAGTTGTATGTTTTAGTACCTCACCATCTGAATCCCAAAAACCTGATCACCACCTACAAGGTACAAGTCATGGAGTCATTGAGATGTATAGCACAGAAACACACCCTTCGGTCCAAATTATCCCTACCAAGTCAGGTATGCGATGGAATGCTTTCTACCTACCTGGTGAATGCTGGTCCAACAACATTTAAGAAGATCAATACCATCCAGACCCTCTGAGCCCACTTGCTTGACATCTCATCCCCTTCACCATGTTTAACACACTCTCCCTCCATCACTGATGCAAGCTGACACCAGTGTCTACTAATGACAAGATGCACTACAAAAATTCACCAGGACTCCAATGACAGCACCTTCCAAACTCTCAACTTTTAGCAAATTGAAGGACAAGGGCATCAGATGGATGGGAATGCCATCACCTGCAAGTTCGTCTCTAAGCCACAGAACAAACCAAACTTAGCACAACATTATATTTTCATCTTGTCTCTTGGTTAAAGTCCTACAACGCTCTTCCAAACAGGTTATCCCGACACCACATGGACTGTAGCAGTGTAAAATGGTGTCTAGCTTCATAATTTCACTGGCTTGAGATTGATTTAATGAACCAATTGGCTGAACGAGTTAAAATGAGTCCATTATCTTTGTACTTGTTGGAGGGATATGGGGCCGGGTGCTGGCAGGTGGGACTAGATTGGGTTGGGATATCTAGTCAACATGGACGGGTTGGACCGAAGGATCTGTTTCCATGCTGTACATCTCTACGACTCTATTTGTACTGAAAATACATTGGCAAAACAGGTTCAAGTCTTCTGCTGGAGTCTGTGAAATGTAGCTATAGAAGTGGCATATGCATGTTATGGATGATAGATATTTTGATAGTGGCATCTTACTTCAGCTGTTTGAGAACAGCTGAGCCAAATCCATGTTTTTTAAGGGTTTGAACTTGCTTTTTAAGGTAAGCTTTTTTGGTTTTTAATTGAAAATGGAAACTTGGAGCTCAGTCAACTTTTCAGTTTGCCATCAAGCTGAAAGTAGAGAGCAATGATTTGAATGCTTAGAGATTTGGCCAGGATTTCATTTAGTTTAGTTTTGACACTAAGCTGTTAACTCATGATTAATACAAGTACATCTGTGTTTTATGTATTTTTTTAAATACAGATTTGATTTGAAAATTAATTGGACTGAAATTTCTATGCATGTACTTGTCTTAGTAATAACGAGTATAATAATCTATGAGAAAGCGCATTGTGTAACAATATTATTCCTGTCAGAAATATCTTGGGCTGTATTTTGTTGCTGATTTGCTGACAAGAATTTACATTGGCATCACATTGCAATGATTTGCATATGTTCTTAAGGCCATGCATCATTTTCCTTTTTATATTAAAAGAGCAAATTGTGAGCAAGGTATATGATTTCTATTACTATCATTTATTTTAGAGTTTAAATTCTGAACTGGTAACATATGGATTTTAGTGTGCGTGTATGATGGGGTTTAGTAATTAATTTGACAGTCTTTATTGGAGTCATGATTCTTATATTTGTGTCTCTCAGAGAGTTGGTGTCTGTATGGGCAGTTCTGGAGTGCTAATGTGTGTTTGCTTATATTGAGAGATGTTTATAGTCATAGACAGCAACCATTGAAAGATATTTGTTTGCTTTTGGTTCAGAATAATCACAATTTTTTTTTTATTTCAGGGAAAAACTCAGAGGTTGGAAAGTTTGGGGGAAGTTTGCAGAAGACTGGAGTGAGATGTAAGACCAGTTTCTCCTGGAGAGAGGAGTTTGTTCAGAAATGTTAGGAAATAGGTTTCATTTGAAAATTCCAGACCAGAGGTGTTTGGTTAAGAAACCTGAAAGGTTGATTTGAAGCTAAGGAAGGTTAAGCTCATTTGTGTGAATAATCAAGGAAAAGGCTAACAAGGTCTTGACTGGAAACTGAAATAGTTAAGTCAAGCCTACAGATGTGATAGAAAAGGGAACTTTCGTGTCTGGCATTTGAGTATTGTAAAGTGATACTGTTGAGATTAGATGTAATTCAGTTTGCTACAAGTTTTGAAATCTTTGAAACACTTATCTGTAAAGAGTTTGGTTTGTTTTATTTTATCTGTGTTCCTTTTATGTAATAAACTCTGCCTTATTGTGCATTGTTTGCTTACATTTCAGTGAAAGACCACCATATTAAGTATACAAGAACAAAATATTATCTATCATGCCAGATTTCAATTTCAGACTGGCCATTTCCAGTAAAAACATCAGTAGGGATAAAGCAATAATATAATTTTAGTCAAAAGATTAATTCCAATCATAGAAAAACAATGTGCAAATTTACTGCTATCTGGCGAGTTAGTCTAGCACGTGGAAGTAACATAAAAATGAAACTGAAATGGAAAGATTTTTACATCCTGATATCCATCATTACAATTAATCATTGAAACAGAGAGCTTACTTCAAAGGCATGATTTATTGACTTGGCAATGAATTTGTGTTTTACTTGCAATATATTTTAGGTTTTTTTTAACCTCCACAACAGTGTTTGTATTAAGGAAGGCAGGTATATGGTTTCTTTTACACAAATGGTTTCGAGCAGATTAACACAAATAAACCGGCTTCCCTTGCATTTAGTATTTCCTCTCTCTGTAATCAGGAAAGACTTCTGGACCTCCTGAGTGTTTTTCCATAGTCGTCACTGTTGTGATGCAGGGGACAGTTGTTTTTCACTTTCCTCCTCTCTCTATAATCTACTAATGCTGGATTTAGATGTACAAAAATCTTCCACAAGCAGTTCTCTAAACTGACTTCCATATGCATAATTGTCAAAACCACACTTTTTTAGGTTGTATGAATAGAGGCTGCAAAGAAACAGTTACGTTAAAACTGCAAGCTGGTAATGACTGGAACCTACTCCAGTGACTGTGGAAAGCTCATGCAATTAGGTGGTTCAAATAATTCTGCTTGCCTAAAATGTAGGTGCATTAAATAGTAAAGTGCTAATTTGTTTAGCATTTATCTTGCTGTCAGTGGCAACACTGTCATTTCTAGCGTGGATTGAAAGCACCTGCTTGGCTGAAACACATTACTTTTGGCAGAAGATGCACTCCTATTGATATTCGTAGACTTGGAAAGGAGCTGCAGAAAGCCTGAACATCAAAGTACTGTAATTTCTTTTGTGAGGAATGGAGATGCGACCTTGTGTTCTTCTATTTAGAAGCAACAAAATAGAAATCTACATAATCGTTGGGACTCTTTTTTTTCCATTGGCTACCATTGTTGCTAATTAGAGACAATGCAAGAAAATTCCTTGCCCATTTACATTGGTAAGATGGAATGTGTAAATTTGTGTTTTGTTTTGTAGACCCCTACATGCCTATTCTTGCATACTTAGAAATTGAATCATTTCATGTTTTAAGATAACTAAAGTATTACTACAGGGAAACTGAATAAGTGCACAATGGAGTATAAACAGCCCTTTGTCGGGTGAAATAGTGAATGCTGGGACAAGTGCTGAGCATAAACACAGCAGACATCTGTCAGGATGAATGGCCTTTTTCAGTGCAATAAAATTCCATGTAGTTTATGTGCAAAAGTCAGAATAACTTGATTTTTTTTGTTTGCAGACCTTTCTCAGAATATGGGGGTGAAATAGAAACATCGTCACTGCACTGCTGGTCTCTTTGAATTGGCTGATAAACATTAGCTGTGATTGGAAAGCATTTCAACCCAGTAATTGCATGTTTATATTTCTGAATCAGTGATTGATAGGAGGTTGTACTTTTCCCACTGGTGGCAGTAACACCACTTCATTTTATTGTTCTAAAGCCAAAGTTTATGGAATGAAATCAATTTCAAGGAATACAATGAAGATCTTAACTTTTTAATACTGAACCCTCTTCTGATCAATATATACATCAGTCTGGATTCTAAAGTGGTTATGATGCTTGTGGGTGGCACAGTGGTTAGCACTGCTGCCTCTCAGCGCGAGAGACCTGGGTTCAATTCCCGCCTCCGGTGAATCTCTGTGTGGAGTTTGCACATTCTCCCCGTGCTTGCGTGGCTTTCCTCTGGTTTCTTCCCACAATCCAAAAATGTGCAGGTTAGGTGAATTGGCCATGCTAAATTGCCCGTAGTGTTAGATGAATGGGTAAATGTAGGGGAATGGGTCTGGGTGGGTTGCGTTTCGGCGGGTCAGTGTGGACTTGTTGGGCTGAAGGGTCTGTTTCCACACTGTAAGTAATCTAATCTAATCTAAAACTGCCAGCAAACACTGTCATTGTTCCACTGAAATTGACACAATTTAAGAGTCAAGACATGGATAGAATACTGTGGAAATCGATAAGCTGCTGTTCATTACCGGATGCTTCTTCAGTGGATACACTCTTCAGCTACTCTAATGGTGCAACCCAGTAAAACTCCTGTGAATTCATGAGAACTTGCAATGTTCATTTTTGTAACATTGGAAAAACCCTGGTTTTAAACACGATACCAATTTCATAACTACTGCTAAAACCCATCATTGCACTTGATCATACGTTTGTTGAAAACTAAATTTTTCTGCATTAAAAATCAATCCGCTTTTGTTTGCTCCTGGTAATTTCTGGGCTAATAACATCTGATTAAGGGCAGCATTTTGTGATACATTCTTGATACTAATTGACCTCTTTCATTTCTACAGCTACAAGCTTCCTAATTAATCCCTGCTATTGCAAGACATTGTTAACACATTTTTTTAATTGCAAAATGCAACTGCATATTAACTTGTCTTTGGTTAAACTTATCTTTGCCTGTGAAGTCAACTGGAGGGTTATGGAAGTGTTATTTATTGGCATACTTCATTAGTTTCTGTATTTCCCACCTCTGGCATGTTTGAAGGTTTTTAGCATACATGAACGTCTTAATTTGTTGCTTGGTAGCAGCAGTGTGTATGATCTGCAAGATGCACTGCAGAAATTCACCAAAAATTGGATTGAATTGAATTGAATTTATTGTCACGCGTACCGAGGCACAGTGAAAAGCTTTGTCTTGCGAGTAGTACAGGCAGATCACACAGTTAAGTCGCATAATAGTAAATAATAGGTAAACAGCGGCAAAAACAAAAACACAGGTACGGGCAAATGTTAAGAGTTTGTGAGTCCATTCAGTAATCTAACAACGGTATGGTAGAAACTGTTATGAAACCGGCTGGTACGTGTGTTCAGGCTTCTGTACCTGGCTTCTGTACTTCCTTAGGCAGCACTTTCAAAACCCATGAGAATTTCCATCTGGAAGGACAAGGACAGTAGATACGTGCGAATGCCACCACCTGAAAGTTCCCTTCTAAGCCACTGACAGACCCAACATGGAAATATTTCACCGTTTCTTCACTGTTGCTAGGTCAAAATCCTCAAATCCCCTCCCTAAGGGCATTGTGGGTAAGCCTGCAGAATGTGGACTGCAGCAGTTCAAGATGGCAGCTCGCCACCATCTCAAGGGCAACTTTAGATGGGCACTAAATGCCAGCAAAGCCCATGTCCCATAAGTGGATTTTTAGAAAATCATGGCACATATATCTCAAAAGCAAACGTATTGAGGACTGTGAATAATTTGACTTAAATTTAAGATGTCAGATATGCAACAGTCTAGGTCAGCTGATTTTTTTTTGGCTACTTCCCTTCATACCTCAGCTTGCTTAATTATTTGAGTGCTTATTGAGTTCCCTGATAAGTTTAAACTAAAAACAATATGCAAAATGTCTCATTTTGTTTATTCTTAGTTTACTTTGAACTTGGAGAAAGTGAGGACTGCAGATGCTGGAGATCAGAGTTGAGAGTGTGGTGCTGGAAAAGCACAGCAGGTCAGGCATAAGGTTCCTGATGAAGTGCTTATGCCCGAAATGTCAATTCTCCTGCTCCTTGGATGCTGCCTGCCCTGTGCTTTTCTAACACCTTACTCTCGACTTTAAACTTGGTGTATATTTTCATCTTGAACTTTATTTGGTTCCAGTTAACGGAATGCTTTAACTTACAGTAATGGTCATTGTATCATTTTTTACATAAACATATAGTCCTTTTATGGTATTGTTTCTATGTCAAAATAATTAAAATATTAAACATTTTATTTAAACAAATTGAACAGAATGAAAATAGCTTTGAGTAGTTTATAATGATTCCTCTCTCTTTTGTTTCTCCATGGCCTTTTAAGTAAGTAATTCAGAAGGAGGGACGATGATGTCTGAAGAAAAAGGCTGGCAGGCTGTACCAATCAAAATTGAAAGAATGGATGAAGAAGCTGAATCAAGCAGTGCAGCTGATGTGCAGGACTTCGATATATATAGTGCCATGGAATGGAAAAATGGAGTGGGTATCTTGCCTGGCAGTGACCTAAAGGTATGTATCTTTAACTTTGGCTTCTAAATTTTCTAATCTTTCATCTCCCCTTCAGACTCCTGGACAGAATAATTCTAGTGACAATAAGCTTTCACCTTGAAAATAAAAACCGAATATACAATGATTATTCGGCAAACAGATTGTATATGTAGCAAGTTAAAGTCATTAAAGAACCCACATTTTTGCATTTATTGTGAAGATTATTCAGCTAAAATACCATAGTATTTAGTCAGGAAAGAAGCTTGTACGGGTTTTATTACTGTTGAACATCTGTTGCATTTTCTGGAAGTTGTGGACATGGTGGCAGTAGCTACTGCTGCTGCTTGGAGATCTATTCTTCTGAGATGTCACACTTGTCTATCGCATGCCATCATCATCATTTATCTAGCGTAGCTTGTCTGCAATTGCTCCGAAACATCCCTCATCCAACTGTGCCATGGCTGCCTACTTAGTTTCTATTTTAATCTCAAGAATCTGTAGTTTTTCAGCTCTGATCAAACAGCTAAGATACATTTTCCTTTTTGGATGTTACTTTTTAGAGTTCTTGCTCTTGAAATTTCATTTACCTTATTGTCAGCATGAGAATTTTTAAGCCGCTATCTTTGCATCCGAATTTTAAATGACCCCATTTTCTTCCATAGATCTTCACTTGTTGTTCAGGTGGTGCCAGATTGTGGTGACAGAACACTTTTCACTGCATCTCAATTGATATATCTGACAATAAATCCTTCCTTCCATTCATTCATTCATTCAGGTTTCAGAGGCATACAGGATATTGAATGAATTTTGCACCTCATGTATATTTTGCCTTGTTACCAGTTCAAGGTTACTTTTTAACACATCCTTCAACTTCACAAAATTACATAATTGTATCTTTAATCATCTTTTGACTTGAGTATTGCATCTACAATCTTCTGCTAATATTTGTGCTAAATTGACAAAATCATTTATTGTTCCAGTGTAACCCCATTTGAATTTTCATTCTTTCTTCGAATGTATTCTATCATTGTTTTATCTAATTGATGCTCATACTCAATCCATATTCAAAATGTTCAGGTTGTGTTTAATTCATGATAATTTGCCAGGCTTTAATGATTCAGCGAGGAATGTGCAGCTTTAAGCAGCTTGCAAGTTCACATTCTTGCCTCCAACTCTTTGTCCTGAAAGTGCATCTAATTATTTGAATATTTGCACTGTGTATGAATTAAACTAATTTGGTGACAGTACACAGCCTTGTTATATGCCTCTCTTCACTTGAAACAGCAATAACAACAACAGAGTAATCGCAGTCATCCATTCATTGACCCTTCGCATTTTGCAATTCCTGACAAATAAACTTATTTATTATTTAAATTATTTATTAATTATGCTCAAAAAGCTAGATGCTGACAACTTTGGGTCCGTAACCGAAGTTGATTAGGATCTACACATTTGCGTTAATATGGTTTAAACTTATAGCTTGGCTTTTTGGCAATTAGCTCTGATTTACAGGAACAGTTAATTGCCATGCCATTAGTCTATCATTGGGAAAATAATGTTAGTAGTTTTACCAAATTTTGGCTCTAAACCAATTGGAACTAACTTGGAGTCAAGGTGTTGAGGGAAGTATTTTGAAGGAAACAAAGACAGAATAGCCAGAGACAGTATCCTGGGTGGGCCAAAGTGTAAATGTTGGTTTGAGTTAAAAAAAACAGGAGAGTATATTCTATAGGTGATGAACAAATGAAATAAATACATTGGAACAAATTTACAGGGAAATTGCAGAGAGGTTTGAGAAGCCTAGAGCAACTATAATTGGGGTGGCACAGTGGTTAGCACTGCTGCCTCACAGCGCCAGAGACCCAGGTTCAATTCCCGCCTCAGTAACTGTCTGTGCAACATTCTCCCCGTGTCTGCAAGGGTTTCCTCCAGGTGCTTCGGTTTCCTCCCACTGTCCAAAAATGTGCAGGTTAGGTGAATTGGCCATGTTAAATTGCCCGTAGTGTAAGGTGAACGGGTACATGTAGGGGAGTGGGTATGGGCGTGTTGCTCTTTGGAGGTTCGGTGTGGACTTGTTGGGCCGAAGGGCCTGTTTCCACACTGTAGGGAATCTAATCTCATCTAAAAAATAATGGCTGATTTCAGATATCCTGGGGTGGTAAGAGTATGGAGGGCAAAGAGAAGTGTAGAACACAGAAGAGTACAGCACACATCTCTGCCCTTCAGCCTATCTGTGCCAATCATGATGCTTTCTAAACTAATCCCACCTGCCTGCATGTGCTCCACATCCATTTATTTCCTGCCTATTCACATGTCTTTCTAAATGCCTCTAAAACATAGTTATCATATCTGCTTCTACAGCCTTTGTTGGTTGCGCCAATGCACTTACCACCTTCTACTTAAAAAAAACTCACCCTGCGTCTCTTTTAAACTTTCCTCTCCTCTCTTTAACCTATTCCCCCAGTATCTGACATTTTCATTCTGGGGAAAAGACTCCAAATATCCATTGCATCTCATAATTGTATTTGCTTCTGTCAGAGCACCCCTCAGCCTCCGATGTACCAGTGAAAACAGTCCAACTTTGTTGGACTCCAAGCTAATATGCTCCAGTCCAGGCCACAACCTCTTTCTGCACCCTTTCCAAGGCCTCCACATCCTTCCTATAGTGCTATGACCAGATTTGCATGCAGTGTTTCAAATGTGGTATAATCAAAGTGTGGGGCTTATTTAAAAATAGGTTAAAAATTGCAATGTGATTTTTTTTGCCTGCAGCTTTTTTTTTGTTGTTACTTGTTTTTTGCTGAAGATAGGAAAACTCGTGATTTGTGTTTGCAAAGATACAGAGGATTTACTGTACATTACAATTTATTTACTATCACTGAGTCAAAGTCCTGTAGCTCCCTCCGAAACAGCATTGTGGGTGTTCCCACACAAAAGACAGCAGCAGTTTGAGAAGGTGAAGGGAAATTCACAAGGGGGAGTAAATGCTGGCATAGCCTGTGATGCCCACATTCCTTGAATGGATTTCTAAAAATTAGCTTTTTCTGTACTGTAATTTATAGAAAGTGTTGTTCAATTCATAGTGGTTGCACTTCTTGGATGATGCATTCAAGCTTCATTGCAGGATTTGAACTTATAACTTAGTCTTCACTTCAGTGCTTTTCTGAGGAACTGCTGGTGCATCAATGATGCTGTCCTTTGAAATAGATGCAAACTGTATTTTTCAGCATATGTTGAATCTCTGGTGGCAATTTTCATTGAAGAGAAAGGGCTTATCTCAGTTTATTTGGCCAGCATTCTTCCCATAAATACCAATACCATAGTAGAGCAACGTCAACCAGTTATTCATTGTTTTCTGGAAGTTCTTCCACGTAAATTAGCTGCTATAACATTATTTCAGAGTAAGTTGAAAAACTTGGACTATTTGTCAGAAATGCGACATAGTACTCTTTAATACAAATCTGTCTTTTTTTCCTTCAGAAGCTAGCTCCTACCAGTGCCACAATTACTTCATGTTAGACTGCTGTTTTAAACTGAATTTCTGCTGTTTTGAGCAATGAACAATAATTGCTAAATAGTTGCACCTTCTTTGTCTTCTTCCTCCAATTTATTTTCTGACTTAACCCTGTAGCTTCAGCAACCTTGGATATATTACTTTGTTCCTATTTTTTAAAACCCTTGACCTAGATTGTAAGTGTCGGCCCACGTTGCAACCTCTTAGTTGTAAAACAGCTTTTCTAAAATGGAAGACCGCAGCAATTGCTGGGGAATGAATAACTTCACTACCTCCAGGCAAGTAGATATGGCCAGCAATTGAACCTTACCAGTAACAAATACTCTTCTTCCAACCCAGCTGTGCTGACGTGATATGTTGCATGGTGTGTTGAAATGCTTCTTGTTTCTGTTCACTTCTGAGGGTTGAGGAGATGATGGTGACTACTGGTAGAAATTATTCAATTCACTGTGCACTCAGGATTTCTGGCTCAGTGATATTGTTAAACTAAAAGTGTATTCAAGGGGTCTCAACAATAGATTTAGTGGACTGAGAAGCAGTGTGCAAATTATTTCACTGAGCTGGATAATACCACAAACTTTAGAAAAATGGTTCGGTTATCGTATAAATTATTTGCTGCCATTGGTGACTGGTTTTTAATGATAGCTTTCATTTTTGGTTCCTGAACAAGTGACAAGAAGCTGCATTCTCTGGCAGAATTGGGCATTTTTAAATATCTTGCTCCTGCACCTCTCCTTACAATTTTCTTATTTCTGTAAGGTTGTGATTCATACAAGAGTACAGTTACAAAAGAGCCAGCAGCCATACAATAATTTTGTGTTGTTTGCAAGTACAAAGAATCTCAGTTCATTTGTCCCTCTGGTCAAGATAGATGCTTATGTTCAATACTGTCACTCTAAGGCGGGACAGTGGCTCAGTGGTTAACATTGATGTCTCACAGCACCAGGAACCCGGGTTCGATTCCACCCTCAGCTGACTTGTGTGGAATTTGCACATTCCCACCCCATACCTCTGTGTCTGTGTGGGTTTCCTCCAGGTGTTCTGGTTCCTTTCCACCATCCAGGATGTGCAGGTTAGGTGAATCGATAATGCTTAATTGCCCATAGTGTCCAGAGATGTGCAGGGTAGATGGATTAGTCATAGAAAATGCAGGGTTACAGGGATAGGATTGAGTGGGGTGGCGGAGCAGGGTGAGTCTGGATCAGATGCAGTTTGGAGGATTGGTGTGGACTCAATGGGCTGAATGGCCTGCTTCTACACTGTAGGGATTCCATGATAATTACCTCCTCCAATTCAACTCCTCAATCCCTTTATTCCCTCTTCCTCGATGTACATTTCATGCTTTCCTTTACATAAACATTATTGCTCCCTGTGAATTTTATAATGATTACTCCTCTCTGTGTGATACTGTAATGTGTGGGGTGGGAAGTTGCTTTAATTTTTCAGGGGGGAATGAATTGGAGGTGCAGTGGGGTATGTCTTCACAAAGACTGAAATAATTCTTATTCTGTGTCAATTCTGATGTGGATCAAGGAAGTGATTGGAATTACAAATTTGCAAGAACATTTTTCTTGTTCTCTACAAACAAGATTTTGGATTTATTGAGGTCAAACATAATGCCTGAACAGCTGAGATTACCCAACAGCGAACAAATCCGGGGAACCAGATTATGAGGCTTGCAGCACTTTGCCACTGGAAAGGGCAGCTGTCTAGTGTGCTGTACTTTTGGTCGCGCAGAAGTCAAAATCAACAATCCCTGTTTTTTTTCTCTCATGCCTTCCTTGTCTCTGTCTCAGGATAGTGCTTAACCAATCTAACCCCATATCAAGACTTGAAGATGGCCACAGGCCGTTTAGTGAGATCTCAGAGCTGGGTTAGGGGCAGCAGGGGAGAGCATAGAGACCTCCAAGAGTTGATGATGGAGTGGGGAGGTCAGTGAGCATGGGGACCTGTTGAAGAGAGAGTGCAGTTGCTGTGTCTTGGTTAAACCATGACTGCCTCGGAGTTGGAGAGTCCAAAAATTCCAGCACGGTCCGGTTTCCAACTCTCAATCTTGGAAGGGAATTGAATGTTTTTTGGAAAGGAATTTTTCCTCATTTTAATTTTGAGTCGAACACACAATATATCCAAAGTATCACTACTTCTTTTCTCTTTAGGTATTAGTGACTTTGTTTAATTCCATAATTTTCTGCCTAACACAGAAAATTGCTTCTTTGTTCAGTCTGTGTACTTTCTGTATCACCACATTGAACTTCCCTGAGATTCGTTTGTGATGTGACCAAACTGAATAAATTCAAATGTACTGAAATGAATTATACTTGCAAAAGGACATAAAACAAACATTTTTGACCCAGAGGAAGATTGCTAGAACATAAGATATAGGAGCAAAGTTGAGCCATTCAACCCATTGAATCTACTCTGCCATGTTTCTCAACCCCGTTCGCCTGCCTTCACCCCATAACCCTTGATCCTTTACCAATTAAGAACCTATCTATCATAAAACCATATGGTATGGAAGCAGAAATGGGCTACTCAACCCGTGGAGTCTGCTATGCCAACAAGTCCGTGTCATGTTTCAAGATCAATCTCACCTACCTTTTCCTATTGCATTCTGCGTACAACTCTGTCCAAAAGCACATTGATTTGTTTTGACCATATTTATGTGACCTCTTTTTTAATAACTTATTCTACAAGTCATTTCAAATTTAGGGTAAGAGAACTTCTGACTTACTGACTGTTCTCTAATGCGCAAGTTTCAGCTTTGTGTTCCTGATATTTGAACTTTTAACCAGAGAGAATAATCTGCCAGGCCTAGCTTTGTCAATTTCTTTCAGCATCTTTAAACTTTGTTTTCACTTGTTTTGAACTGTCCAGGTTTCTGAAATTACTGCCCTCTGATATTTAACCATCGTTTATACTTCAAAATTCCTCAAACAAAAGCATCATATTTGTAGCTCATCCACACCCATCCACGGGTCTGAAAACTCTTCTTCAAAAATCACTTCTCCACCATAAAGAATAATCAGCACATGGAATGGACTGAGGGTTCAGCAGGTGTGAACATCTTAACATCATTTCCAAAAAGAACACTAGGTCACAAAGAGAGGGCTATAGGGTCTTCCTGGATGGGCTGAATAACTTGCCTTTTCTCCACCTAATTTGTGATCAGACCCCCAAAATTATGACAAGCTGAGTTTCATCCCCTTTATGCTGCATCAACACTTTCGTTTTGTGTTTTGTCGTACGCTGTCACAGTTTAATGTTAAATCCGCCATCAATGGATTATCTGGATGCAATGGTCATTGGGTTGCTGTAATTGTCCAATGCCATAGTCTTTATCTCTCTTCCCTTCATCTCTCTTTCCTTCAATGACCTAACTGACTAGTGTAAAACCAGTGTCTAGCATTCCATCTTCTCACAACTCTGTTTAAAATCATTTCTGCTCTTCCTTTTATCTTGCATTTCTTTCATGTAGTCTTAATTTGTCTCCTCTTGTTCTAGAGTTTTGTCTGATGAAAACAGTTTGTCCTCTCGACCTATCATTATTTAAAAAAAATCAAATCACTCCTTAATCTCACAATAGTTTATTGTTTGTATTTCCCAATATCAGTAGCATCTTTAGTGAACCTTAACCAACTGATATTTCTGAAGTATTCTTCCCACAGTGTGATTGCAGGGTTCCAGCTGTGCTTTTAATTCAGGTTTTATGTACAAATCAGTTTGAATCTTCATTGAGAAATTGGTTTGTGCTGGTAAACTGACATAAATTGGGTGAAGGAATTGGGACTGGGATGAGTAGACTGTGAACCTCTGGCCTCGTGTATGTCAGTATGATGATTTCTAAGGAACTTGCTGAGGCAGATTACTTGAATTTTAGGCCACTGCCTGAAATCCAAGACAATCCGTGTGGGAGAGGGAGGAGGGGAATGATTAGGAAATGGAATTAGAGGAGGGTGATCTAACTAGGACAGGGGTCACAGTAAGAATGACAAGGGCTGAGGATTGAGGCGTTGGTGATTATGGGTAAGCAATGGATGGTAGCAGCTGACCCTTTCAGTGTAGTGCTGGGTAGAGCTCATGTTGCATCTCCTGACTCCACATTCAGGTAACTATTTTGAAAAAAGAACGTTGCTTCTTAGAAGCTGTGCTTGCTCAAGGGCAGCCAGTTTTCAGCTAGCGTGCAGTTTTTCACGTCAAACATGTTCAATACAGGGGGCAGCAAGCAAACATCGGAGTCCTGATTTGGATATGCAAAGAATTTAAAACTTGTTTTGGGTATAGTTCAGAACACTCTTTTTGATGTCCTGAGATGTGCTTCCAGCATGATATTGGGCACCAATGCACCAAAGGTAGCTACTGCTTCCACACACTCTTCGGACTTGACTTTTATGTTCCGTATCATTTGCTCTTCTTTCTTTCAGTCTTTTAAAAAAATGGTCCTATCCTCTCAAGACATTGATTTTAGTGAGAGTGTAAATGAACAACTCCCTGAACTAGCTTTCCTAGTTTTCAGATTACTGTAATCTTGTTTCTGTTAAATATGAAACCCACTTAAAATGAATTCTATTTGCTTTAAAACATGCTCTTTCTGTTTCTCGTTTGCATACCATTTGTGCTATGCTTAGGCATATTGCATTGCCTCTGCCTTGTTATCTCAGCCCTTTCAAACATGGTTTGTTCTTTATTGGCATCATTTAAAAACTTGAAGATTTTCTTAGATGCCTGCAATGTTCCCATTGATGGTGATCCTGTGATTTTATTAATTCTTGTGATCCGTTTTCCTCAGATCCTTGAGTCAAAAACAAATTAATTAGAAATGAACAGTGGAAAGGCTTTGTAAAGACTTGTATGAGGTATACCATGATAAATTATTTGCTGCAATGTTGCCATCAAATTGATTGAGCCTTGTAAAGCATTCAATACTGTAAATGTTATTTTATACAATCATATAAAGTTGTGATTGCACTGAATACATTATTCATTTGCTTTATTGCAGGCTATTTCTGGAGTTAGTAAGCTGCAGTGAGTAGTAATTTCCCGTTGTACTGATTCAGTTGGCCTGCTTTTGTTAAAATCGTAAAATGTTGCCAATGTACTGCGTCAAATAGAAAGAATTGGAAGTTGATGCATTGAATAGTCATTGAATTTGCTAATTGAAGAATGGGATGATTTTCCGATGGGGAAAAAAAACAGCAAGTTGAAGCTGTGAAAATACATAACCAGGTTGTTATTTTCATTTTGAAAGTGCATTAACTATTTGCTTATGGAACTTGAATTGTGATTTCTGACTTGATTGTCTTCTTAAATGGCTGTAGAAATATTGCCAATATTAGTAATGTAGCAGCCAAAATTTAAATTTAATTTGAAATTTGGAAACGATTTTAAGTGGCAAATTTCCACTGAATAGTTTCCTTTGTAAGAGAGAGCCATTCCTCAGTGAGCTATAAAAAGCATCAGCATGAACTATCTCCTGGTGCTTTTTACCACAGCGATAAAGACTGAAGCAGTCTTGTACTGTCTTAAGTCCTCGGTACGTATGAGAAAGTAAATAAGGACCAAAAAAATTGACCCTGCAGACTCTATTGTCATAAACAGAATGAGACGACAAGAAAGAAATTGTATTTATAGAGCATTGTTCCCGGCCAGTGAAGTATTTTGAAGTGTACTATCACTCTCATTTTGGAAATTCAGCAGCACAAGCTTGTACACAAATCAGGAGGACACCATTCAAGCTCTTGTGCTTGCTGTACTATCTGATTGTAACCTCAAACCCACAGTCCCACATTTCCACCTATCCCCAATGACCTTTAAACCAGTTACTTAACAAGAATCTATCGACTGCTGGTGGTTAAGATTATATAAATTATACACATTTTTAGTTTTTTTATTATATGTTTGGATTTTTAGTTTTCTCTGAATTTGACAATTGTAATTTTTTTCTGTTGCCACTGTGATTTCTTTAAAGCCATTTTTGAGACCTCAGACTTTAAATTAGTGGTTTTTGTGTACATTGGTTGAATATTACAACTGAATAAGATAAAGTAGCCCCACTTCAGAAGGTTGGGAAAGGATTTTAAGTTTGAGGGAAGCATCCACAGCTTAGAAAAGGCTTTTCTTTGCTTTTTGAGCAGTGCTGTGAGGTCCTTCAGTGAAGATGCTTGCAGACAGGCTACTGCTAAGCTGAAAGCATAGTTGTTTTTTTTTTAATGCTCTCTTGTGACATGGGGATTGCTGGCTGGCCAGCATTTATTGCCATTCACCAGTTGGTTGTGCCTAGTTGCATTTGAGAAGGTGTTGGTGGTGACCTGGCTTCTTAAACTGCTGCATTCCATGTGCTGTACATTGACCTACAATGCGCACGGGGAGGGAATGCCAGAATTTTAACTCCGCAACAGCAAAGGAATGGTGATAAATTTCCAAGTCAGGATGATTTGGAGAGGAACTTGCAAGTGGTGGTATTCCCATGTATCTACTACCCTTGTCCTTCTAGATGGAAGTGGTTATGGGTTTTGAAGGTGCTGGCTGAGGACATTTGCTGAATTTCTGCAGTGCATCTTAGATTACTTACAGTGTGGAAACAAGCCCTTCGGCCCAACAAGTCCACACCGACCCTCTGAAGAGCAACCATCCCAGAACAATTCCCCTGCATTTACCCCTTCACCTCACACTACGGGCAATTTAGCATGGCTAATTCACCTAACCTGCATATATTTGGGCTGTGGGAGGAAACCGGAACACCCGGGGGAAACCCACACAGGCACGGGGAGAATGTGCAAACTCCACACAGACAGTTGCCCAAGGCTGGAATTGAACCTGGGTCTCTGGCACTGTGAGGCAGCCATACTAACCACTTGTGCCGCCCTATCTTTTAGATAGTGCACACTGCTGCTACTGAGCATCATAGATGGAGGGTGTGGATGTCATGCCAATCAGGCTGGAGTTTTGTCCTGGATAGTGTCATCTTCATAAGTTTGCCCATTGTTCAGTTTTAAAACACCTCCCCTTTCCTGGTTATGCAGTTGATGGGAACACTGGCCCCAGCATGATCCCAATGGAGACCATCCCATGGTTACAGATGTCACTTTCCCCACTTTCAGTGTACCACGAACTGGAGTCCACTTCTTCCACTTCAGTCTTGAGCAATATATTTACCTCTCTAATCTGATTTGATCTGTGTTATTTTGCATGTGGCTCAGGTGATAATGCAAAGGTTGTGATCTTTGAAGTACCATTTCTCAGTTTGGTACCTAGCTCCTTGTACTGACTTTGCAAGACCTCTTTTATTCCTCCCAGTGTCATTGGTACCTTCCTGGAACACGATGACAGGATCCTCCCTTCCCATTCCAAATTCCTCTCCAACCTTCAGCAGATATTCCAAACTCTGCCGATCAATACCAACATCTGACATCAAACGCTTAGCTGCTGAGAATGGTGTCAATCCCCCTTGCTATGGTGTTACTTAATGCTGTTGTATTCTTTCTCAATCTGCCCTCTTGAGTGGCTTCCTGTATATTAGTCAATTGAGACAAAGCCCAATCTCACAAAAAGCATTGAGATAATGACCAGATAGGCTATTTGGTAATGTTGGTTGAGTGTGGCTGAGGCACCAGACAAACACCAGAGCTGTTAGTTGGGATTTGTCTTTATAAATCAGTTGCATATTCCAGATTCTTGGATACTCAAGAATTTTGTTCTTAAAAAGAAAAGTATTTATGTAGCATATGTACAGAGCACAGAGTTTGGTTATGCTTTCAACATGGTCTTCAAGGTGTGATGCCACCTTTTGAAGCCTCCCTGGGATTCAGGATGATACACACTGGATTTAAAGTGCTGTATACATAAGCTATCCATAATCTCCTCAAACAGCTGAGCAGTAAAGTTTGACCCTTGGTCTGACTGAATCTCTTTGGGTAACCCATACCGTGTGAAGAAAGCTACTAACTCCTCTCCCACCCTTTTTGCCTTGACACTCCATAATGGAATTGCTTCCAGAAATATGGTAGCAATTATGGTTAATAAGCACTGGTTCCCACTTTTAGTTCTCTGGAGGGAACCTATTCTATTAATTATAACCTGCATGAAAGGTTCTTCAAATGCGGGATTTAGCAACAAAGGTGCTGGTTTTATTATTGCCTGTGGCTTACCTACCATTTGGCATGTATGACACATATGGTAAAAGTTAACCATATCCTTGCGCAATCCAGGCCAATAAAAATGTTTTTGTACCTTAGCCTGAGTCTTTCGTATTCCTAGGTGGCCTCCTGCAGGTAGTTCATGTGCTACACCTCCTGTCTGAATGCTACTGGCAACCCAATTTAATCCACTTCAGCCCATTTCTTCTCTGGACTATCCTGCCATGGTCTCCATTTCCATGTTAGGATTCTATCTTTCAGATAATACCCTCCAGAATATGCTCTGCCTCCTTTTCAGAGTATGCATCCACATATCTTTTATCGCCTTGTCTTGCTGTTGCAGATCCCTTAGCCTTTCAGCACTGAACAAGTCTGTCTGACCCTCTACCTGCTCAGGTTTTTCCTGCACCATTACGTCAAGCAGAGTATCCACGAACTGAACCTCAACTCCTTCATTCTGGATTAGTGGTGCTGGAAGAGCACAGCAGTTCAGGCAGCATCCAAGTAGCTTCGAAATCGATGTTTCGGGCAAAAGGTTCCTGATGAAGGGCTTTTGCCCGAAATGTCGATTTCGAAGCTACTTGGATGCTGCCTGAACTGCTGTGCTCTTCCAGCACCACGAATCCAGAATTTGGTTTCCAGCATCTGCAGTCATTGTTTTTACCTTAACTCCTTCATGTCTTTCTTTAGTTTTTGCTTCATGCTGTGTCTTATGATAGTGGGCTCTGGCTACTACACAGTCTGGTAAAATAGCAGGATATTTCTGCCCTAACCCCTCAGTTTCTTGGTCTGTCTTGGGCTTCTCCACACCAAGGGATGTCACTCCCACCTTGGACCCTGCCAAATCATTCCCAAGAACAACCTGGATTCCTGGGACTGACACACTGTCAATCACTCCCACTGTATCTTCCCCAGTCTTAAGTTGGCACTTCAACCTGATCTTAGATAGGGGAATGCTAAATTTCTGACCATCTATCCCACAAATTACCACACTCTCGGGTAACAGATCAGAAAGAGTGCAAATTACTATCAGCGACTGGTGGTATCCTGTATCTCTCAAAATTATAACTTCTTGTCCTTTTCCCCTTGTTCGTTCTGAATACATTTTACCCACAGAGGCAAATTCTTTGTAGAGATCAGGTACTATCTCCATTCCCAGCCCCTGCCAAGGCTGTGCACTCTCCTGCAGCTCCTCGGCTCTTCTTGGGGTTTCCTTCACTACTTTCGCTCATGCCATTAGCTTAGCTTCTTTTACCACATCTTTTCCCACAGCGCCTTTATTTAATGACCAGCACTGTGGTGTCCCACCTTCTGGCAGTGAAAACACCTTTTCCCAGTGCCCTTCTGAAACCACCGGCACTGTAATTTTCTGTGTCCCACTCCATTACAGTGTAAACACCTGAGGACTTTCACCTCCTGTCCACCTCTCTTGGGCTTCTTTAACCTATGGTAACTCTTACCAGTGTGCTCGTCTCTTGGTTTAGTAGTGTAGGATCTCCCCTTCTCTCAACTTCTATCCCTCACAGGATGAAGTTCTGGCCGGAGGCTTGTCTGATGCACTAACATGTACTCATCTGCTAATTCTGCTGCCCTTCTCACTGTCTGAACTTCCTGTTCCTCCATGGGAATTCTTACCATCTCTGGAAGTGAGTTTTAAAATTCCGCCAGCAGAATAATCGCTCGTAGAACCTCAAAGGTCTGATTTTTCTTTAGAGCACACACCCATCTATCAAATTGGCTATGTTTAATTCTTTCGAGCTCAACATAAATCTGACCTGGTTCCTTCTTTGTGTTTCTGAATCGCTGTCGATATGCTTCTGGTACCAATTCATAAGCACTTAAAATAGCCTGTTTCACCTCTTCATAATCTCATGACCCCTCATCTGATGGTGTGACAAATACCTCACTCGCTCTGCCTACCAGTTTAGACTGAACTAGTATTACCCTCGGACCACTCCATTTGCCTAGCAAATTTTTCAGCTGAAACAAAGAAGGCTTCAACATCTTTCTCGTCAAAATGTGGTAGAATTTTGATGTTTTTGTGTATATCACTACCTTCTCTTTTAATCTTCATCCTGTACTCTTGACTTTGCTGACTAAGTCACAACGTCTCAAGTTAAAATACTCTCATTTTGCTTGGCTAAGAACTTTCTCTCTCTTTCTTCTTCTTTCTCTCTCTCTCTCTCTCTCTCACACTCACTCACTCACTCACTCACTTTGCTCAGCCAAGAACCTTCTCTCTCTTCGTCCTCTCTCTTTCTCTTTCTCTCTCTGTTTATCTTCTAACTCCATTTTCCTCAATTGTAATTTCAGTTTTTTAACCTCTACTGCACTTGGCTATTTCTCTGACACACCTAAATGTTGGAGTATTTCCTTACAATTTCAGCTCTACTTTTGTCCTTGGATAAACCCAAATCTAATTTCTTTGCTAATTCTAAAAGTATGGCCTTTGTTTCATTCGAAACTTTCTTGGCAAATTTGAGAATCATTTTCAAATCCCAGAACCTCTTTAGTAATTTTAAGAGCCATTTCTGTTACATTTTTAATTTAATCAACCACAAGTCATCAACATTAAACAAATATCTCACCTATGTTTTATTTAAATATCTAGGACACTAACCTGCAAGTGTTTAAATCTACTGGGCTTTTTTGTACCCTAAATCTATTCAATTCTGTCTAAACCTGTTCAAATCCACAAATCCGAGCCCCCAAACTGTTGAAATCCTCGCGACAAGCTCCTAAACTGTTACGACATGGAGTCAACCCCTCTGCTAATTTAAACCAGCAACACTGAAAAGATTCACCCTGTGCTATAATCTGTTAAAATTTGAGAGCCAAAGAACTATCCCAGAGGTAAATATTTAAAGTAAAAATTAACAATTTTATTCTCCAAGAACAACAGAGAATATTGAAGCTAACAGCGATTTACACCTCCTTTCTCTTAAACCTATCTTTTACCTGATCCTCTTCAATACTACTCCAATGAAAAAAACCTAATTAGGCTTTACAAAAAAAAAGTTTCAAAACCAGTCAGCTTTGCTGAGTTATCTCTGTAGAATCTCTCCAGGTTGGTTTTGATGTTATGTGGCGCAGACTCCGCACAGACAGGTCCCGCTCAGAGAGTTCCTGAGCCAGCAGCCTACATCTGTTGGTCTTTTGGCAGTTCCCTTTGCCACTCTGGCTAACTGTTTGAAATGTCTGATATTTATACCCCAAAACATCAGATTGTTTCATTGGTTTTAACATTATCAAAATACTAAATTCAAACTTGATTAGAGTTTGTTATCTTGAGGCATAATTTAAACTGATTGGCTGAATTTGAATTTGTTTTTGTCTCATGGCAACCCAGTAATGGCTAGATATTTTGACCAAGTATTACATTGTTACCTTTTCCTGGACTCTCTATGCTTCTCTAAGTCCTTGCTAGCTTTTCAACTGTCTTAAAGGTACAATACCTGTACACTTGTATAACAGGTTCCTGTGTTTCATGATTAAAGAGTTTACAGTTGTGTCGGACAATTATAAGAAAGAATTTTTGATTATGTATGTCTGCAATCTGTTCAATAGTAAATTAGAGCATGTATGTTTTGTAAATCTCATTGGAAATTGTTTTGCAATGTGTTACAAGTATCCCCCCCTCCAAAAACGTGTGTGTATACCAAGCTGTTACATTCTGTCTCTGCTTCCACCCTTCTGTATCTGTTATTCTCACTCTCCAGTTGCTTTTTCTCTTGTGCCATCCTGCCATTTTTTTCTTTCTTCAGTTAGAGTCACCGACTTAAGGTTCCAATTTATCAGAGTTTTCTCCTGTTTCAAGCCCTTTGTCATTGGATTCTTCCCCTGATGTGTATCTCTTCATCTGTCACTTGCATTGCAACCCATATATTGTCAAGAGCTGCATGTGGCATTTCCCTGTGTGATACAGAATGTGACATTTCTATATTGAACTGAAAGAATCACACAGAGAAGCTGTAGCCTGAGAAAGATTTAATAATGTCATCGTTTCATCAATGTTTGCATCTCTGCTCGCTATTGCCCTAATTTATCAATATTTGAATGAAATATTAGCATCTTAAAGACCTGGCTTCAGTTTTACTTTAAATAGTACAGCAAGTAAACCATTTTCTTTTAGGTGTCGCTAATACCTAATTATTATCATGGATTCATACAGCAAGTGAAACTAAATTGTGGTTTTGCATTTAATGAAAATAATATATTTAATTTGCTAATCCAATAGATATATTAGGCTGTCTCTATAAACTGACTGAAATTCCTCAGGTACCAAGAGTGCATTACTTGCGGTGCTATCAATCAGTGTCATTTGAAGAATCGATTTTCTTTAACCATTCCTGATCCTAATCAATTAGTTGATGAGGTTGTGTTGCACATTGTTCTTTGATATGCAACTCTTCTCATTTTCGATTTATTTTCCTTTATCCATTTCTTTTCCTTGCAATGGACATACCATGATATGGGGTCGGGGAGAAAAGCGGCATCCTGGCAGTTGAGAGTTGGGATTGTCCTTTGACTGAAGTCGCCATCTGGGTAATGCACACACGTGATTGTGCACAAGCCATTGAACAGTGGCCGCCTTGTTCATTTGGAACAAAGAATGACCAAGGTGAATCTCCTGAAATATGTGGGGACATGATTGTTAGGGGTAAAGTGGTTTTGAAATAAGCTCTAATTCCTCAGTGTGAGCTTGACTTCCTGACAGATATTTTTCCTCCCATGTTTCTCTCAGCAGAACTGGGGGATTAGGCTTCCATTCTTGGTGACTCATGAGTAAGCATGGAAGGTTAAAATCTGAGCATCCCGATGAGATTTTGCACCAAAGTCTTATCTGAGGTAGCTCTGCCTTATCACTGCTTAGAATTACTGGCTTTGTTTATGCTTGTAACATGCTCAGGACTTTGCATAATTTGGATTCATATTCTGATGTTAGTTTGTTTTCTTGTATTAGGGAGATAGGATTTCTGTTTCTTCTTTAGGTATGAAGAAACATCCAAAGAAGATCATTTTTGGGTGCCAGTAGAGGATAAGGATAGTTGTATTTTAAATAATAGAAAAAAAAACACATTTGTAAATTGAGGAAATAATAACAGAACAAAAATCACATTATCACTGAGGTTTATACTGCTACAGTTGGTAGAAATGTTATACACTTGTGTGAAACATGATAAAGCAGAATTTATTTCTTAAATTTACACTTCATGGGTCATCAAAACTTATCGTTCATTTCATAATGTGAGGTCCTGTTTCATGTGTTGAAATAGATATGACTAGTTTTATGTAGTCACTGAAAAGGTTTTCTGTGAATAATTGTGAATCAATTCTGATTAGTTTTGTTGCATAAAAATATTAAATGCAGCTTGTTTTATCTCATCTGGGTATAGCTTCAGATTAACTGTTGAGTTATAATGGCATGAAGGCCATTAAGAATTGACTGAATTTTTCTGCTGTGTGAGTGCATGTTTGTTTACCTATTTTCATGTTTTCTCATCTTTGTAATGCTCTTATTCTATACTATCTTGGAATTTATGGAGCTTGGTTACTGAAAGTACTCATTAACCATTTCACATGCAATAATTGTGTTTTAAGGTAATTTACCTTGACTTGTCTCCCCTACTGAATACTTTTTGTTAGAAGTAACTCAATGATTATATGAAATAGTAACGGAGTAGATGATTTGGCATCTCAAGCCTACTCTCCCATTCAGCAAGATCATGACAAATCCAACCACTTCACATTCCCACCTATCCTTGATAACCTTATACCCCTTTGCCGACCAAGAATCTATCTACCCTCACCTTGAAATGATTCACTCTCATTTCCTCAAAACTTGGTGGTAACAGAGTTCCAAAGAACCTCCACCCTCTGAGAGAAAAACAAGATTCTTCACTTTTCTGGTTTAAATGGGCAACCCTTTATTTTGAAACTGTGATCCCTAGTTTTAGATTATCCCAAAACAGGCAATATCCATTCCTCATGGATGCCATCAAGACCCCTGAGGATCTTGTTGCATCTTTCTTTTCTAAAATCCAATGGATACATTCCAGTCACTCGCACCTTTCTTCAAAGACAATTCACCTTTCTCGATAATGGTTTTTTTGTAAACCTCTGAACTACCTTGAACACAGTTACGTCCCTTCTTAAGTCGTGAGCCCAAAATGTATGCAGTCCTCCAGATAGGATCTCCCCAATGCTGTGTATAACTGACGCATAGCCTCCCTACTTCTCTATCCAATTCCCTTCAGAATAAGCGATAACATTCCATTTGCCCTCCTAATTACTTTGTGGACCCACATGGTAACCTTCTGTTTTTTTTGTGCAATAGGGCACCCAAACCCTTGGAGCTTTTTAATCTCTCAACATTTCAATAATAAGCTCATCTTCAATATACCTATTGATATATTGGAATATTATTTTCAAAATAAAAACATAGATATGTTACCATCCAATATCACTGGCAACATCATGACAAGTTTGGAACCTTTTTGTTGACTCTAGCAAATTTGTAGGGTTAGGATGGAGGTCCTTATGTAAATGTCATCGAGGGGTACACCTTGGGTAACTCCTTATCCTAAACGAGGCTATGCTATAGGAAGGAGATTTAATATTGAATTCCCCTGACTGGAGCAATCAGTTTACTATCCACAGTGTGTTGTAAAAATGCCACATTTTTAAAGACGTTGTGCAAAGTCTTTGGGAATCAAGCCACGAGTGAGCTCCCAGGTGGGATCCATGAAAGGACCACTGGGGACATGACACTCCCTCCCACGTTCCTGTGATAGTGGTTCTGGCTGGCACAGAGCCTCTGATGGGAGCAATGTGAGTAGACCTGCAAATTAGTTTGAGATTCACATCCACTGGATCAGAGCTTCAAGTTGGATTTCCTAGAAACCTTGTTTTGTGAGGGTTGCTGCTTCTCCCTCTCGACCTTTTACATTCTTCTTTTCTTGGTCTCTAACCACATTATTAATCTTCCTATTATCGCAATTCTGTAATTTCCCCTCTATAATTTCCTTGCTCTTTGGTATTTTTCCCTTCAGTTGACAGCAGAAAGTTAATACCTCCAGGGTTTTGGTTACAGTTACATTACAGTTTGTTCCAGATTGTTGATTGGCTTCACAATGTATCAGTGAAACAGCATGAGTCTATCCAATAATAAAGAACAACAACAAGCCCATTGTAAAGGAACCAGCAGAATGATTTGGTAGAAGCAGACTGGCTACCCTGGAAGCAGTTTGTATCTACAATGCTCCGAGGAATTCTTCCTAATGCAGTACAATGAAAGTTTATTTCCTTTCATATCATGGAATGTGTATGGTATTGGTGAGATCAGCATTTATTGTCCACCCCTCCACTGCACAGTGGGGAGCCAAGTCAGCCACTTTGTTGTGGTCTGAAGAGATGTGGACCAAACTGATAAGACCAGCTGATTTCCTTTCCTAAAGGACGTTAGGAAACTAGATGGGGTTTTACAACATTCCACAGTAGTAGACATTAGGCTAGCTTTTCATTCCAAATTTATTTTAACTTAATTCAAATTTCCCCATGTGCCATGCTATGATTTTTCTTTGTTGTTTATTCATTTGTGGGATATCGGTGTTGTTGGCTAACCGGCATTTATTGCCCGTCCCTAGTTACCCTTGATAAGATGGTGGTGACACTATGCCCCCAGAGCATTAGCCTGGGGTCCTGGATTACAAGGTATAAAGAGTACTTTATTATTGCAAAAATATGCTTTATTCATAATAAACCCTTTTGTACACACACACACAATTACTGAAGCATTTTTGTACAGACTTTGCAACGTGAATATCAAGAAAACATTGGAATTCTGCATTCGCTGTAGTTCCAAATGCCCAAGGCATTTCTTAAGTTATACAGGACTAAATTGACATACATTTGAGGCACCGAGAGGGTCCGATAACTGAATGGCGCCCCATTATGCTTTGGCAGAAAGACGTTAGTCTTTCCCCACTGCGCCTTGGTGGCCGCTGCCTCAAGCTTTATTGTGTCCCTTAGCACCTTGTCCTGGACCTTGGAATGTGCCAGTCTGCAACACTCTGTTCAGGTCAGCTCTTGGCACTGGCAGATCAAAGTGTGTCTTTCACCGAATTAATGGTCTTCTAGGCAGAGTCAATGTTTGCCTCGGTGTGCGTCCCAGGGACCAGACCACAGAGAACAGAGTCCAGCATCACAGAGCTGCTCTGGGCGAACCTCAGCAAAGACCACTGCATCTCTTCCCCCACCCAAACCTTGTTTGCAAAGGCACATTCCAGATGGAGATGTGATGTGGTGGTGAGCCCTGTCCATGGTTCGGAAGCAGGTGTGCACTGGTTTAGGTGGTGCCAAGCATTGCCAGCATGGGAGCTGAATATTGCTGTCGATTCATACAATAATGGGCACGTTAACTCTGAAATGACTGAAAGCAAACTTATGCTGGATAGATAATGCAAGTGACGACCAGACTGAATGTAGAAAGGCCACAGGGACAGTGAAGAAGGAAATGCAAAGAGATAATATGAAAGAAAAGTGTGCAGCTAACATAAAAGGGAATCCAAAAGTTTTCTATAGGTCTGTAATTGTAAAAGATAATAAATGTCGAGGTTGGGGCTAATTTGGGATAGAAAATAGAATCTACGGATGAAGGCAGAGGTCATGATTAAGGGGCCTTTACCAAAGACGTAGTTGCTGGCAGGATCATAATTGAATGAAGAGTCACTGGATGAATTAAACAATAATGAACTATTGGAAAGGCTGGCTGAAATTCAAGGGGATGGTCACAAGGGATGCATGCATGCAGTGAAGAATACGAACTGATATAAGGGTAGACATTGTTCCAACCTCCTCAGATCTATGAGTGAGGCCAGAGGGCCAGACCATTGCAGTGTTACACCCTTTTTGAATAACAAGCCCAGGAACTATGGGCCAGTCAGTTTAGTTATTTTCATCAACTTGTTTGGACATGCAAATGTACATTTTAAGGGCAGAAAGGTCTTGAACTCAGACCCCCCCCCCCCCCCAGCCTAGAGGCAGAGACACAACCATTGGTGTATATGAAGGACTTCAACATGGGTTGACAGGACATGATTTCAAAACTTGCAGGTGACACAAAATTTGGGAATATAGGTAGCCCCCTCTATCTGAACGTAGAGCGTTTGCAGGAAACCTTTCACAAGCCAAAAATGGTGTAAAGTGAAAATTCCCTTTGGATTCGCAAAAACAGGTACTAATGTAGGTCTTTTGTAAAAGCAAAACTGCATAAAGCAAAGATTCAAAAAGCAGGGGATACTTGTGTCATGACCTGTGGGAAGGACAGTGATAGTTTTCGCAAGGACATAGCTGTTATAATAGGCGGGTGTGTGGCAGCTGAAACTAAATGGGAGGGGCATGTGAAATGGCACATTTTTTGATCTGCAGAATGAGAAACAATATAAAATAAAGTGTGCAATTTGAGAGGGGATGCCGGAACAGGAAGCTCGAGATATGCACACAAATTGAGGGTGACAAGGAGAGAGCAGTTTTAAAAAATTATGTAGCATTGTGTGTTTAAATAAGACATGACGTGCAGAAACAAGAAAGTTCTGTTCTCACCTCCCATATTGTGTCTAATACTGTGTACAATTTATGAAGGATTTGAAGAGCTTACAGAGTTCAAAGGTGCGGGGAATTCAAAATCAGGTGGGGTGTAGACAGAGTGGAATTGTTATTCTTGGCAGAAGGGTTGAGAATTTGCTACAAATTTCAGGTGATCAGCAAAGAACCAAAGACACCAAGGGGAGAATTTGTAAGACCATGTGGCTCGTGTGAAGTGGGAAACTAGCTGAGTTCCTCTAGCCGCCTTGTGTGCTGTAATTGATCTATGATTCAAAATATCAGCTCAGTGAGGCCTTTTGTTGGAGACTGCTGAGTGGTGCTTAACAGTGTCAGGAACTGCATTTGAGTGGGTAATCTGTATCCGAGAGGAACCACCTGCTTATTCGTCTCCAGTCCATAACAAATGGAAATTGTGGATACTTGGTGAAAAATGGGCATTGACCTACAGAACTCTCAGAATACCTGCATAAATTCTTTTGTTAATGAGTTTCATTGTATGGTGCACATACACTCAACTGGCCACAAGAGTTCATTTGTGGGTGCCCTCATTCTACATTCCTTAGTGAAAAATGTTTTAAATGTTCCTGCGTCTGTTGTTTCATTGTGTGAAATTTAAGGCAGTATGCAGTTGTGAAATGTAAACTGAGTCAATCCTGAATAATTCTCCATCGGGTGCTTTTATGATTATATGACAAAGAATATTTTAGTTTTGCTGTTTTTCACAATAATGTTCTTATGCAGGTGATTCTGCTATCAATGCGTTCCTCAGCAACCTCGTGCTATAGAAAATCGCACGATGGAAAATTACGCTGTAGAAGATTGCAATGGAGAATCGCTATATCTGTTCAGTAAAGTTGCATTATCCAAACAGCATCCATTATTCTTCAATCACGTTATAGCCGATTCATGTTAGAGAAGCGCACATTATACCAGAACTACCTGTACTGACCTTGACAACAGAAATCATGGAAACTTCATTGCTGATGCAGTGCAATTCTGTTTTGTGGAACTTGTCTGAAAGATTGAGTTAATTCTGCTGATTGCTGTAGACAAGCTAATCGAAGTAGTATTGTTTATTTCCTACACTGACATCATGATGGGTCAAACAAGAAAACACGAAGCTCTAGTTCAGTCGATTCTGTCAGCTATTCCTGTTTGCAGAATAAAAATCCAGTAGAAGTCTGCTAGTGATAGGTCAAAATTCCAGACTGGCAACTCTGGGATAACCAATCTCGCGCAACCTTGTTTTGTGACCATGCCAACCAGTTGGAATGGAGTTGATCCCTGCTGTAGTCAGAAATCAGGCAGGCAGCCATCACTTGATTCCAAGATCTCTGTGAAACTCTGCGTCGCTTAATTTATGAGCAAGTTAAAAATGCTATCGATTGGGAACCGTAATACTCAAGTGGAAAACCGTGGCATTAAGCAAAAAAGGAGACGTTGCTAAGGAATGGAAGATTGCACAATCAAGTTTGTTCATCATTGTTCATCATAAAGTTGCAATGGTTTGAGAAGCAGGCATTAAAAGACAATGAAACATGGAGGAAGGCCTGCTATTATAATCCAAGGCAACTTCTGCTGAGAATATTTCTATCGTGTGTTCAATCCTATAGAAAATGTGAATTACCTTGGTAAAGAGGCTGCGCCACGAGGAGTTCCTCATCAGCACTGAATGGCTATCTGAGTTGACACAAGGCACAAGCATCATCTTCAGTTCAGTAAACAGTGAGGGTGCAGTAGTTGTGATAGCAATGACAGATGATTGGTTGCAAGATGGTCTCATCCACCTCTGGAATAAGACTGTGCAAAGGAACTCTTTTTAACACAACTGTTTACTGGCTCAAGAGATGACGCTGCTTTGTGAATGTCAAGAGGTTATGAATGACCTCCAGCAATTTTTGAAACATGGATCAGGACTGTTGTTAAAATATATCAACGGAAGAAAAGGAAGGTTTGCAGTCTTTGTGGACAACTTCCTGCGCACCCTGACATCACTGGCTTCAAGAGGGTCAAGCTGGCCAACCTTCCTCCAAACAGCATGCCAATGGTTCTGGCGGTAATCAGGAGCCAAAGAACCAACTGCCATCAACAGCTGACACCTCGGTTTATTGAGGCCGTTAATCAGAACCAGTACAGCTCAACTGTTCTAAAGGCATGGTCATAACGAAGAAGGCATGGAAGATGGTGATGGAAGCCACAATCACTGACTGCCCCTACTGGGTTCAAACTGGCTACATACGCACAAGGTGTTTAGAATGAGGGGGAGCAGAGTGAGGTTAGCTAGCCCAATAACAAGGTTCTTTTCTGCGGGAAGCTGTGTGGGAGTACTAGCAAAAGCAGCCATGAAAACCCTCCCCTGAGGTGGGCAACAAACCCTGGGTGAGACTACATCTGGTGTGTGCAAACAGATATACATGCTAGTGAGGTAATGCAGAGCAGTAAAGGTTGACCATACTAATTCCTAGGATGATAGGATTGCCATGTGAGGAGACTTAGGGTCAACTGCACCTTTTTTGTTTATTGGTGTTTCAAAGGATGTAAGGTGCCCATTGACACCTATGAAATTCTGACAGGACTGGAGAGGTTGGATGCAGGGATGATGATCCCTTGGCTGGATGGGGTGTCCAGAATTCAGAATCATGGTTCAGGGTATGCGTTTTGGTCTGAGGTAAGGTACAGTTTCCTCATTCAGAGGTGAAGTCACTTAATAAATTTAAGAAAGAACTAGATTTTTCAAAGCTAAAGGTGCATCGCAGCATAAAAACAGAGGATATTTCATTACATTATGACATGATGGACTTGTTTTTTGCAAAAATATACTTTATTCATAAAAAAATATTTATGTACATACACAATGACTGAAGCAGTTCTGTGCAGTCTTTGCACATGTAGAATGAACAAATATTGGAACTTGGCATTCCTTGCGGTTTGAAAAAAAAGAAACCAATGCTTTTCTTGTTTGTGCAGGACAATATTTATATGTATTGAGGCACCTCAAGGGCCTGATAACTGAACAAACTCCCATTGTAAAAATGGGCCTGTTATTTTTATTTCAAGAATATACTTTATCCATAAAAAATATCTTTTTATCTGTACATACTAACAAACATCGTTCAGTTCTGTACAATAGCATATGAAGAAAACAAGCAAACATTAGAATTTGACTCTATCCAACAAACAAACCAAAGGCATCTTTTCCTTGTACATGACTATACTCACATGCATTTGAGGCATCGGGAGGATTCATAGAACATTACAATGTAGTACAGGCCATTTAGCCCTTGATGTTGCACCGACCTGTGAAACAAATCTGAAGCCCATCTAAACTACACTATTCCATTCTCCTCCATATGCTATCCAATGACCATTTAAATGCCCTTAGAGTTGGTGAGTCTACTACTGTTGCAGGTAGTGTGTTCCATGCTCCTCCTCCGCTCTGAGTAAAGAAACTACCTCTGACATTTGTCCTATATAGTTAAGTGAATGGACCCTGCAGTTTTACTATGTTCTCCCATTTCTGTGAATGTCCATGGTTGTTTTCTATCATTCCTTCTTGTTTGTTGGATATCAGGTAAGGTGCATTTTGTTGTTGCACCTGTGCCACTCTGTGGAATGAAGTAGCTCTTCATTGTGTCTTCTGTTCTGTCCTGATGAACCACCGCCTGAATGTAATTTTTATAGCAAGCACAATTAATGTGATGAGGGTTTAAATGCAAATTTTCATTTTAATTGGTGGTTTGATAATAATTTGGAAACTGAAATATTATTAGTATTATGCTTCTGCATTAGCTAATAATAAATTAGTTTCCTGTCCTGCTGAATTTTAGAAAGGTGAATGAGATCAGTTACTGTTCATTGTGAAAAGGGAAGATTCACTAATTCTGTATTCCCACTGGAAGCTGTACTTAAATAAAATGCACATTAGAAATTCAGTAGTATGATGTTATAGCTCTGTCGGTCTGTCTGCTCTTGGTCAGTTCTACTTGGGAATGCAAATTCACCACAAAATTACTGCACATGAATGCTTCTGTACCTTAATTCTGAGCGTTGAGGAATTATACTCCTGTAAGTTATGGAGACTTAATAGTGTAAATGAGTTTTGGAGTCTTGGTGGGTTAGTTGGCTTTTTCATTGTATATTTGTATGTGTTCTTACGACAAATTTATCCACAAAATAACTGTCCATCTTTACAGCTTGATATCAACTTTTGCCCATCATATATATCTGTTCAAGTTTGCAAGGGGTTGTGCTTATGTTAAGGGATTACTCTGTACAATTTGGTCACTGGGTCCTTGCATATTCAAATGTTTTCAGCAAACTTTTCAGTTGGTCTTTTGTTCTCAACAGCAGTAATTGCTAAATAAAGGTTGATGCTATGTAAATAAATATATCACCAAAAACCCAATTGAAATGTAATTTGTGTTATTTAATACCTGGTTAATGTTTTTACATGAAAACCACAGCATTTTTCCAGAAACCTGGATTTCAACTTGATATTTTCACTCAGGTCTGTGTGAACTGATGTGAAGATAGCCTTCCTAGTTTAAGCAGATGTATTGTGCTTAATGTTGTACAATCGTTCAGCTCATTACTTTAATTTGAATATTTTGTTTTGTTTCTAGCATTGTCCACACTAGTTGTTTTTAAATCGTTTTAAAAGAACGAAGACATTGAAGTAGTTTTTGGACGAAAACTTTTTATCGTGCAAATAGGTATTGATGGGCCTTGCGTGAGAACAAGGAGATGGCGACAGTGTTCTCATTGCACACATATCTTTCAATTTGTTTTCAATAATTTGGTGAAAATGTTTTAAACTGAGGAAGGCATTGAACAGACTTGGGTTAGAGAAAATGGAAGAAACAGAAATGGGAGAGTGTGTTTGAAATTTGTGGGCGGGCACATCATTTTCTTTCAGGGAAAGATCCCTCATTTGCCTAACAATGGCAGGTCCAACAAACCAGGGACATGTCTACACTGACTGCAAGGCGCAGGATCTCTCCATTTCAGCCAAAGCTCAAGGGCAACCATAAGGTGCTTCCTGTGGTTGTGTTTGTAATGGAGATTACAATTTGAACCACTTGTTGGTGAGGTACAACTAATTTAACCAGGCATATCATTGCTGAATCGAAACTGAGAATGGATGCCTCCTTGTATCTTCCTTTAGCCAATGTTCTTGTTTGGTTTCACGAGAACATCTGAGTCACTGCAGAGCAAAGCCAGGTGTATCTATTGTCTTAAACTAGATATCATCTGTGCCATTGAATTCGCATTGTAATTGAAGAAATTAGGAAAGGGTATGGAATTTTATGGCTAGCACATCTTCATTTAATGTGTGGTTTGTAAAAACATTAACTAGCGAACTTAAAAGTCAACTATCTATCTCATTTCTCTTTTGTTTAATATTGGAAAATATCAATACTTAATTGCTGTCACTTGAGACTTGGATTCTAATATTTCTGAGCAGAGAGAGAAAGCTATAATAACAAAATATTTCTTAATTATGATCAATTTTTGTTTTGAAAAGGATTGAATTTCAAAACAAACAAAACCCTTTTGAGGTAAACACATGGGAAAGGAGAATATTTGAGGGTGATGGGACCCCTGGCTTTGGATTCTCTGAATTTAGCAATTTAGGAGGAATGGATATTAACGGTGAGGAGAACAGCAGCAAATTAAGGAGAAAGTGGGAACCCCAGTATGTTGTTGAAAGTTTAAGAGGAATGATGGGATGACAGGAAAGAGATGGATGCAAGAAAGGCAAAGGGATACAAGACAGAAGTGGAAACGTCGAAATAATGAGTAATAGGGAAGTAAACTTGAATTGGAAGCAACTGTGGACTATATTTTCAGTGCAAACCTCACTCCAAATGATTTGAACAGAGATCTTCCCATATCTCCCACCCAAAGAAGAGAACAGGAGCAGCAACAGGAAGACAATGGAATCAGAAATAGTGATATTTTTCAATTCAATGTACAATGGGTGATTTACGAGACATGTTTTCCCTAGAGTGTCAGAGGCTTATAGAGCTTTATAAAATCATGAGGGGCATGGATATGATAAATAGACAAGGTATTTTCCCTGGGGTGGGGGAGTCCAGAACTACAGGGCATAGGTTTAGGGTGAGAGGGGAAAGATATAAAAGAGACCTAAGGGGCAGCCTCTTCACGCAGAGGGTGGTACGTGTCTAGAATGAGCTGCCAGAGGAAGAGCTAGTACATTTGCAAACTTTGAAAGACATCTGGATGGGTATATGAATAGGAAGGGATTGGAGGGATATGGTCAGGTGCTGGCAGGTGGGACTAGATTGGGTTGGGATATCTGGTCGGTATGGATGAGTTGGACTGAAGGGTCTGTTTCCGTGCTGTACATTTCTGACTCTGACTCTATGTATCAAATCCAATTTCTGAGTGATTACTTCAAATTTCTTCAATTCAATCAAAACAAATTGTCTGGTCGCTTCTGTTTGTGGGACCATGCTATGCACAGATTGACTGCTCAGGTTCCCATAATATATAGTGATTGCACTTGGAAAGTATTCCCATTGACTGTAAAGGTGAAGCCAGTATTGTTTTATCAGATGGTATGGCTGCTCGCTCTCATTTCAGAGAGACGATTGCTTTAAGCTGAGGGTCACCATGTCTCAGGGGAGTGGTTGAGAAGGAGGAATCTTCATAGTAACTACAGCTGATGTGGAAACGAAACCCACACTGTTGGTATTACTATGCAATAAGTAGCCATCCATTCAACTCAGTGAGCCACCCCACCCTCACCCTATCAACTGTAAATTGCTACAAAAATGCTGGTTTGTTTCTTTCAGTTGGTCTGCAGACTTCCATATGCATGCCTTTGCCACATGTCCTTCACAACACTTGGATAATAAATACCTCTCAACTCCAAATTTAAAATGAATTATCTTTGCATTACTTGTTGCGAGTGGAAAAGAGTTCCAAACCACATTCCTGTTTCAAGAATTCTCAGCCATTGGCTGCCCCTTTTTCTTCATCTTTCACCCTTTTATATCTTACAAAACACAGGATTTATTTGGTACCAATTATTCCTTTGGGACATGCAAGCAAAATTTTGAGAACAGTATAATCATTGATAGCACAGCACTTGCAGGCAGTGGTGAAGTAACAGTATTTCTCATTGACCTTTGAAGAAAGAAGCTCCCAAAGCGATGAGGTGTGTGTGGTGGTTTTCTTCTGCGCTGTTGTTAATATCAGCCCAAGTGGATCTTCAGGCAAAACTGATGTAATCTCACAGCATAAATAGCCAATCACATGAAAGATTTCTCCAAGACCAGAAACCCAGAGGTAATATGTATTGATTGTCGTTCACGGCTTGGAATGTTTATTTGAAGCCAGTTGCCCTGATTTTTATTGGGGTTTCTCTGAATTGAACCTGTATCATTGCTACCTAATCATGTCGCCAAAGCAGATATTCTTGACTAGGTTATCCCTCATGCTTTGAGTTTCTTGATCATTCTAGTTAACACTTAAATATGATGAGTTATACTTTCGGAGAGATGAGATGAAAATTGCAAGTTGAGGCCTTCTGCGCTTCTTTCACATACAGGATATTATGACAGACATTTGAAATAAATCACTACCTGTCTTAGTTCATCATCAGTATGGGATTGTGGATCGGACTTGCGTAACAGAGTAACATTAAAATCAGAATAAAATGTTCTTGGTGTAAGTTGTAATTTACTTCCAAGGTTTTCAATGGTTATATTACCTTTTTTGAGAATGAGCATTAGTTTTGTGATTTGCTCTTGGATAAAGAGATTCTTAGGTTACATTTAAGTATGGTAAATATGTGTTGCTGTAGACACAAGTCACAATGTACATTTCTCATTTTGGAATCTCTTCTCCTCTTTGTTGTGTAATCAAATGCTGTCCATACAGTGTTTGAACATTAACTTACATGAACTAATGCCAACACTTGCCCATCCCAAAGACTGTTTTGTTGCATTACTGTTCTTGTTTGTTAGATTGCCATCTGAGAAGTGTTGTTCTGATATAATAACACTATTAAATCTTTAATTTTCTTATTAGTTTCGAATGAATGAGTTTGGAGCCCTGGAAATTATTACGACTGAAGAACAGGATGGAGCTTCCAGTGCACAGATTGCTGAAGAGCCAACAAATATAAGGAATAGTGCTTACAGTGAAGCATCTAATGTTCAAGGTAAGGAAAGAACAAACACTGAATAATGGAGGGAAGCCCTTTTGGTGTTTAAATATCAATTTTCTTTGAGGTTTACAAGTGTGTGGATCCCTTTTTTAACCATAATGACTGTACTGCCATTTCCCAGAACAGGCGTTCGATGTTATTTGGAGGCTCTGGAATAAATCCTTACATGGCTGACAGGTGTAAGAGTGGTCACTGCCTATTATTTAATTTCATTATATGCTGTGAATAACATAGAATGATAGAAAAAGAGAGTTGCCAAACTCAGTTGTGTTACTTGGAGGTATTTGAAGAGAGATATTTTGACTTCGCCAAAGAGATTTTCCAGCAGTTTTATTTTGTTTTGTACTTAGAGAAGTTGTGCTAGGTGACTGTTTGAATGCCAGGTGGGAATGAGAAAACATGGGCATAAAGCATCTTATGCAAGTAATTCTTGTTAAGGGAGGTGTAACATATGTTGTTAGATTCATAATTAACCCCAGTGCAGTATGATAAATTAGGTGGGTAGCAATTATTTTCAAGTTTTTATTGCTGGCACCCATGAAGAAAAAGTGAGTGGATATTGTTTACCTTCCCAACTTTTGTCAGGTCAGTTTTCTAGCCCTGGTCTGGAGTTCTGGGTGAGCGCATCACTGACCTTCCCTCCTTCAGTATAATTTTGCAGACAGTACAAATCTGGGTGGCAATTTGTGCTGCGACGAGGATGCTAAGAGACTGCAGCGTGATGTGGACAGGCTGGCTGAGTGGGCACATAGTTGGCAAATGCATTATAATATGGATAAATGTGAGGTTATCAGCTTTGGTGGCAAAAAGACAGGAAGGCAGATTATTATCTGAATGATGTCAGTCAAAGAAAAGGTGAGGTGCAACGAGACGTGGGAGACATGCAGGGAGCAGTCATTGAAGGTTGGTATGCAGATGCAGAAAGCAGTGAGGAAAGCTCATGGCATGATGGCCTTCATAGTGAGAGGATTTGAGTATCGGAGTTATGCTGGGCCTTGGTAAGGCCACATGTTGAGTATCGTTTACAGTTTTGGTCTCCTCATCTGAGGAAGGACATTCTTGCTATTGAGGCGGTCCAGTGAAGGTTCACCAGGCTGATTCCTGGGATGGCAGGACTGACATTTGAGGAAAGATAGGAGCAGCTGGGCTTGAGAAGAAGGAGGGGGCATGTCCTTAAATCTTCGTCACAAAGAATCTTAAACACTTCGTGACTCTATTGATCCTCCAACACGCCCCACCCGCAGCATAGTGTATCAGTGCACTGACTACCTCATGTTTCAAGTTTGTGGTTTAGGTTTAAAATGCTAATTTTATACCCAGTTGCCTCACTTTCAAACTGGCTGTGGAATTCAGTTGTATCCTGTTCATCTAGGGGTACCATACCTCCAAAGAAAACAATTAATCCTATGATGTTGCATAACATTGAGTCTAATATGGCCTCGATTCTGGTTGGTTTCAGAATATCAGATCAAAACCATTCCATGAGCTTCTCAACCAGACTACTAGTGCCAAACTGATTTTTTTCAGTTTCTTTCTAGGTCAACATGTCATGATTATTGCTGTCCCTTTTATTATTAGGAAGCAGTGTCTTTTGTCCCACATTGTTTTTACTGTATGGGTGCCTGACCATTTCACCACCACCCCCCCACCCCCCCACCCCCATCTTTCCCCTACTATTCCTCATCTCTATCCAAAACAATTCTACATTTTGATCTCTTGAACAGAAGTTATCTCTAGCTATTGCACAAATGCCATCCAATTGAGAGGATCAATCAAAAGTTTTGAATTCCTGATTAGATATATGGTCCAGTCCAGGAACCGATATGTTTCTCAAGTTTTACACAATTGATTACATTTTTCAAAACAAGTACAAACAATGAGTTATTAGCTCTTCAGTCGGTCCACTTCATGATGCCAGTTTATGACACTCATTTATTGGGCGCAGGTATTCTGTTCCCTTCTGTTGTCTGAACGTGTTGATCTGTCTTCAGACATCCTCTCTTGTATACTGA
This sequence comes from Chiloscyllium punctatum, assembly GCF_047496795.1. NCBI lineage: Eukaryota > Metazoa > Chordata > Chondrichthyes > Orectolobiformes > Hemiscylliidae > Chiloscyllium > Chiloscyllium punctatum. The sequence continues at coordinate 127,332,153 of NC_092743.1, forward strand.
GTCACAAAGAATCATCACTAATTGACTCACTCACCACCCACCATGATCAAAGGCATCCTGAACTCTAATTGGCTTATTATTGCAGAAACAATTAATGTTCAATATTGGATTGATCAGGTAGTATCTGTCCAATTTCAAATTGATTGATTTAAAAGTGATGGCCATCTCACAGAAATGCTTTCCGATTGTCGGATTAGGAGGGAAATGGGCCTGGTGTTGGAAAGTGGGACTAGATTAGGTTGGGAGATCTGGTCGGCATGGACAAGTTGGACCAAAGGGTCTGTTTCCGTGTTGTACATCTCTATGACTCTATGGTCTGCTCTTTGACGTGTCAATCATTAGTAAGATCATGTCTTTTGTTATAGTTTCTTTCTCTTTGCTTACTGACTGCATATGCATTTTCCATGATGTAATGGCAACAGAAAGTCCATGGATAGAAGTTTGGTGGTACCTTCTAGTGATTTAACATCATCCCAGCTGACACTTGTGAATGTTCTCCAGACTCTATCAATGTCCTTTAACTGAAAGAACCAACAACTGTTGATGCCCAAAGCAAGTTAAATCTCAAATTAACCAACAAAACTAATATACACGTGTCTGTTATGTACTTTGCAGTTACAAAATGAGACCAATTAAAACTCACAGAACTGTATTCTGATTAAAAGCTGCTTTGTCTTCAAAACTGTTTTCATACTTGTAGCTCAGATTTACATAAGCTTGAGCCATTAAAGCCATCAACCCATGACCTTCCTTTTGACCATGTGGCATTTTTCATAATCTAAATTTTTTTGACATTACCGGCAATTAAACAGAATCTAATTTAATTGCTCACATGCTTAATCAGGTCAAAGTTATTAATTATTGCAAAATAACTCAATGCTACACTTCTAGCTCTGAGTGAAAAGATTTTAGGACCACATCTTATTTACCATATAATCTGATATTTCACTGCTGTCTCTTGGATAAAACATTAACCTAATGTCCCATCTTGTTTTAAAGCTGTATTCGATTCTGTGATTCTGAGAAAGGATCACTGGGCCCGAAATGTTAGCTCTGATTTCTCTCCACGGATACTGCCAGACCTGCTGAGCTCAGTAATATCTGTTTTTGTTTCTGATTTTCAGCAACTGCAGTTCTTTCAGTTTTTATTTAGGTTGTATTCTCCATGTGTTCAGAGAAGCAAGTTGTTGGAGGGAATCCTGAGGGACAGGATGTACATGTATTTGGAAAGGCAAGGACTGATTCGGGATAGTCAACATGGCTTTGTGTGTGGGAAATCATGTCTCACAAACTTGATTGAGTTTTTTGAAGAAGTAACAAAGAAGATTGATGAGGGCAGAGCGGTAGCTGTGATCTATATGGACTTCAGTAAGGTGTTCGACAAGGTTCCCCATGGGAGACTGATTAGCAAGGTTAGATCTCATGGAATACAGGGAGAATTAGCCATTTGGAGACAGAACTGGCTCAAAGGTAGAAGACAGAGGGTGGTGGTAGAGGGTTGTTTTTCAGACTGGAGGCCTGTGACCATATAATTATATATTAAAACTTGATCTACAAGGATTGGTGCTGGGCCCTCTACTTTTTGTCATTTATATAAATAATTTGGATGCAAGCATAAGAGGGACAGTTAGTAATTTTGCAGGTGTCACCAAAATTGGAGGTGTAGTCGACAGCGAAGAGGGTTACCTCAGATTACAACAGGATCTGGACCAGATGGGCCAATGGGCTGAGAAGTGGTAGATGGAGTTTAATTCAGATAAATGCGAGGTGCTGCATTTTGGGAAAGCAAATGTTAGCAGGACTTATACACTTAATGGTAAGGTCCGAGGGAGTGTTGCTGAACAAAGAGACCTTGGAATGCAGGTTCATAGCTCCTTGAAAATGGAGTCGCAGGTAGATAGGATAGTGAAGAAGGCGTTTAGTATGCTTTCCTTTATTGGTCAGAGTATTGAGTACAGGAGTTGGGAGGTCATGTTGCGGCTGTACAAGACATTGGTTAGACCACTGTTGGAATATTGCGTGCAATTCTGGTCTCCTTCCTATCGGAAAGATGTTGTGAAATTGAAAGGGTTCAGAAAAGATTTACAAGGATGTTGCCAGGGTTGGAGGATCTGAGCTACAGGGAGAGGCTGAACAGGCTGGGGCTGTTTTCCCTGGAGCGTCGGAGGCTGAGGGGTGACCTTATAGAGGTTTACCAAATTATGAGGGGCATGGATTGGATAAATAGACAAAGTCTTTTCCCTGGGGTCGGGGAGTGCAGGACTAGAGGGCATAGGTTTAGGGTGAGAGGGGAAAGATATAAAAGAGACCTAAGGGGCAACTTTTTCATGCAGAGGATGGTACGTGTATGGAATGAGCTGCCAGAGGATGTGGTGGAGGCTGGTACAATTGCAACATTTAAGAGGCATTTGGATGGGTATATGAATAGGAAGGGCTTGGAGGGATATGGGCCGGGTGCTGGCAGGTGGGACGAGATTGGATTGGGATATCTGGTCGGCATGGACGGGCTGGACCGAAGGGTCTGTTTCCATGCTGTACATCTCTATGACTCTAAGAACAGACGAGCTCTCTACTGTTCCGACTAACATCTATCCCAGAGACGGTGATTTAATAATAGATACCTTGTGCATAATTGCCTCCCATTTCTCCCAGTTACCACAGTGTCAATTCTGAAATGAATTATTAATTGTAAAATGGGATATCCTAAGATTTTAAAAATTGCAAGTTTTTTTTGTATATTCACAGTCATTAAAAATATTGGAGCAGGAGTAGGTCATTTCAATCCCTCTATCTTGCTTTGCTACTCCGTAAGATCATGGCTGATCTTTGACATCAGTTCCACTTCCTTGCCCTTCACTTGGTTCCCCAAAAGTCTTATTTATCAATATATAGGAACCCATAGCTCTGTAAGATAAGAATTAGACGGTGAGACCATAAGGGTCCATGTTTGATGGAAGAGAATGCATTTGTTTGTTTTTTAACAAACTAAAAGAAAGTAGTGAACTTTGTTCAAGCAGGGTAAATATGATTGATAGAATAGAAAACATGGGAAATTTACAATGAAATACAATGCAGTTTTAAATGATGTCTTCAAACATAAATAAAACATATAGAGATTTACATTAGAAGAATTAGAATCCCTACGGTGTGGAACAGGCCCTTCGGCCCAACAAGTCAACACCGACCGGCCGAAGAGTAACCCGCCCAGACCCATCCCCCTTTCCTATATTTGCCTCTGACTAATGCACCTAACCTGCACATCCCTATGGGCAATTTAGTATGGCACACCCTTGGATTGTGGGAGGAAACCGCAGCACCCGGAGGAAACCCACGCAGACACGGGGAGAATGTGCAAACTCCACACAGTCACTTGAGGATGGAATCCAACCCGTGTTCCTGGTGCTGTGAGGCAGCAGTGCTAACCACCGAGCCACCATGCTGCCCCCAATTAGTGATCAAAGCTTGTCAAATTTTAAAAAAGTAGGAAATATTTATCCCTCAGTTGTGTATATTTTTATAGATTTCTTTGAAACCATATTTGGGAAGTGAAAAATGATAAATCAGTAACAAAAGCATTTGGACGCAAATAATAGTAGGAAGGTGGATTCACAGTTGAGATTTAGAGGCTAAAATAATGTGCTGACTGAGTAAGAAAAGGATACTGAAAGAGGTAACAGTGTATTCTGCAGTGGGTAAGGTAAGGCATCAGGAGAGATTGCTTTGGGAGTTACCCTGATTGTCGTCAGCAATTTTTGCAAAGGAGTTTGCAGTCTGGAAAAACAGTGCTGCTTCTTGAGGTTTCAGAAGCAGTTCTTCTAATATTGCAGTAAACACGATGAAGAATCCCAGTGAAAATGCACAGGCCATTGCTCTTGCAAGATTGAATGGGAGAGGAAGAAAGTGCAGACTTTGAGCCGAGGAAATTAAGAAGTAGCTAATAATAGAGCAGCCTCTAGGCTGAGAAAGCTTTCAGAGAAAGTTATCTGCTCTTAAGTTGTGAATAATGAAAGAGTTTTAAACTGAAAATTGAACAAATTAGTTTTGTTGATTGTACTTGTATTTCTATATAGTTAACATGAGAACATGCATTTTTGACGTTCTTCATAGGTGGTGAATCCATTATTTCTTTACAATGTAGATAGTCATTCTTGGTATGCATTTGTCAAATGATTAACTGCTTTTCGAGTTGGAAAGTTATTTTCTAATTTGACAATGGTAGTACATTCCGGATTGATCGGATGAGCTGGATGAGCTGCTCAGAGTTTCTTGGTGATTCTGCAATATGGCACTCGTGTGCACCTTACAGGGCGTGAAATATCTAAAGAACCTGGAAGGCATGCAGTTTACTCTTATCTGTCAATTAATTTTTGAGTGAAAATTGTGGTTTGTATGCTCTCAGTTTCCTTGTTGCGTTCCGCTGATGATAGTAACAAACAAAAACAGAAATTGCTGGAGAAACGTGGCAAGTCTGACAGTATTTGTGGAGCGAAGACAGAGCCAACGTTTCAAGCCCAGTGACCCTCCTTCAGAACTCATTGCTCCTGCTGAGAATGTGTGATTGCAGAATCACCGGACTAATCTCCACTTTAAGTAAAGCACATGTATGAATGTGCTTTTACTATATCAAGCATTCTACTCTCAAAACAAGCATGCCTAATATTTGGTTGCTGATGGTGTCTTTTGATTGCAATTCTGTACTGATTGTACTGAAGGCTGAATTGAGATTATCCCTCAAACCATAAATTTGTATGTGCTTATCTCAGTTAATGGAGCTTTTGAAAGATTTATTTGTGATGTCATAAATTACTCAGCTATTACTTTATGTGTACACAATAATCCCGAAACTGAAATGCTGTACACCTCTTATAAATTGATTGTTTCAATTCAGTTTTATCTTGAAGATGCTGTGATTTGAATATGGCTGTTTCCAAACCATTAAAATGAGATGCGAAAATGTATTAGTTTTATCCATTCATCTTAGAACATAGAACAATACAGCGCAGAACAGGCCCTTCGGCCCTCGATGTTGCGCCGATCTATGAACTATTCTCAGCTCGTCCCCATACACTATCCCAAAATCATTCATGTGTTTATCTAAGGATTGTTTAAATCTCCCTAATGTGGCTGAGTTGACTACATTAGCAGGTGGGGCATTCCACGCCCTTACCACACTCTGCATAAAGAACCTGTCTCTGACATCTGTCTTAAATTAAGACAGATTAATTGAGTAAACCTGATTGATGAGGAATTATATAATGATCTACAGAATTCATCAAAAAGCAAAGTTGCTTATTTACATTTAGTAAGATGCTTATGCAGTCTTTTACAGACTCAAACATGCTTCAACACTTTGGTGTTTGAGTTAAAGCGGTATGTTGGAACTGCTGCTATTGAATATTTGTACATGTTTTCAAATGAAGCATCATCCAGAATTTCAATGAGATGGAGTCAACAGTCAAAATAGATAAGCAAAATCTCATAGTAGCTGAGGATAGAATACCTTTCTTCTTCTTGTCCTGAAGAGACTAATTAATCTTTAGTGATATGAACAAGTGCCGTGTTTTTTTTCTCTGTTCAAATAGCGATCGTCATGTGAGATGGCAGGTTAAATAATCCTTCTGAGTGCTTTTCTATGGCCATTGGAAGCTTGGTGTGGGCAGGCCCTCACTTAACAAATGATCAGGTGATGGTGGGGAAGAAGAACAATGTACACTGGCATCTCAAGATCACAACAGTAGGCTGCTGGCTATTGTTGAGAGGGCTGGAGAAGAGACTGAGGGATTGGCTAGGGTTTCATATGGCAGGAGCCACAAAAATCTGTTACTTTTGGACTTCACTTGGCTGAACAAGCTCATAATGTGTTCCATGCTGTTGAGTCCTAAAATAGCATTAGGGCACTTTCTGTGTCAGAGGAATTTCTTAATGATTTTTTGATTACTATAAACTGTTCTGATTGCTCGCTAAGGGGAGAGGTAGGATGGAGTTTTTGTTAAACACAATCCTGGTCCCCTCTTCAGCCAATAATTACCAGCATTGGTCACTGCACAAGCTGTTTTCCCACATTCTGACCCAATAATCTTTGCTGCTGCATTGACAGTGTCTAACCCACATCGATCATAGATCAAGTTTTAATATATAATTAGATGGTCCTTAAATCCAAACTATGTACACTTATGGTCATCAGTACAACCAGCAAGATTTAATAATCTGAAACTCTTTGTTTGCTGTTAGCCTAGAGAATGCTGGCAGTGTTATAAATGATCGTGGCTTCCATTATTCAAATGTGATTTCTATGTAATGACAATATCCATTGTATGAGCAACTGGATGAATGCATAAACAGTAGTTTGTATGTAATTCAGGTGTACATTTAAAGTTGCATTTGCATGCCTTTGTGATGGGAAGGAGAGGGTAACTCGATTTCTCTAAAGATATTATATTAGGGTGTTGTCATTACAGGTTTAGTAAATAATAATAATCATAAAAATACAATAGTTGAAATTATGATAAGTTTTGCTAATACTTTGGAAATGAAATGCACACCAACTTAGCCGTGAGTAAGTCTGCACCAAATCTGCAGACATAGGACTGAATTGATCTTCATATGATTAACATGGGTGCACAGCTATGCAGAATTGGGAAAGTGTGGAACAGGGAACAAATAGGCCAGACACAGGTATTTCATCCAAAATGTGGAAATGATGCCAATCTGAAAGAAATTGCACAATACAGCAAGCTGATGTCTCTCTTAGCAAATGCATGTTATGTTTGGCGCCTCAGATATGTTAATTAGTGTATTGATGCCTGTTGGAGACTGAAATAACTCCAAGGAGCCAGGTATCTAGTTGCCAAGTCACCATTTATTTACATGTGCACAGTACATAAACTCTACCCAGCAACCTGAGAGCCTAGTCCCGAGAGTGAGGAGACTCTCTGAGACTCCTGTTTATTTATTTATTTTTTTCTTTTTTTTATTCTTTCCAATCTCCAAAGGGAAGGAAACACTCAAGTGGCCAGTCACAACTCCAGGGTGTTGGTGGACACCACGTGCTCCTTCTCCAAGGACACCTGGCCTCTAGTACCCTTTTTTTTTGTTTTTCTCTTTTTTTTCTTAACCCCCACACTACCGCCTAACTGCGGTAGTGCTTATTTTTCCCCAGCACCCATGGGGTGTGTGTGCAAGTGTGAAACACAGTGAAAGACACAAAGTGCACGAATCTTTATTTAATTTCCACCACCAGGAAGATAGGAAAAACGCCCCAGTGGCCAGTGACAAGCACTGCCCTTCAAACCAAAGGGCAATGCTGTGTGATCAAAAAGGTGAAGGGGAGGGTAGGGGTTAAATCAAAATAGAGTTGGACAGTGAAATAATACACTCCACTCCCTGCGGCGCCAAGAGACTCCTGTTTATATCTGTCAGTCCAGTGCTCCCTGATGAGGCCAGCTTAACAACCTCAATCAGGGGTCTTATACTCAAGATCCGCCTGGCTCTCGCTCCAATCACTACAAAGACCCTTTTTCCACAATTAGTCACCAAAGGTTTGGGTGGGCGGTAGATTTGTCCCTTATGCTTGAAAACCACAGGTAGGTTTAATCTTCCAGGAAGTGAGGCTAGGTGGATCTGGAGTGCACTGTCCCAGTGATTGCCATTCCCTCTACCCTTCAACTTAGCTGAGGGATGTTTCCATTCCAAAATTTAATCTTAAAGCAGTTATCAGCGCTTCCTAAATCATTTTGGTGAGGGCCAAGTTCCAGTTTTAAGCTGGCCTTTGGCCTATGTTCTGAGGGGTATAATGTCCAGACTTAGATTATTTACAGGGCATTACCTGGACCACTTCTATTCCTGACCCTGAGATCCCTGTGATTCTGACCTCAGCCTCTTGTTTGCTTTGAGTTTAATGAAGCCCAAAGCTCAATTTCTGGAGACCATAGATTCTCGTTGTTCGTGGGCAGTGCAGTTATCCTGTGTGATGGGGAAAGGGAATGTGTATTAAAAGCTTCAACTTCTACTTGTGCTCAGTGATGAAATCAAGCACTTTTGAACCAGTTACACTGTGGCTAGAAAAACAAGACAACACTCTTGGTCCCAATTCCATTGCTTATCCCCAGACCCTGACTAATTACCCACAGTCTGTCATGTTACCAGAGTGAATTATTCAGTATTCTTAAATATATCAGGCTTAATGTCAAAAATATGGGATACTTTGGGTGTGAATCTCCATGTTAATCAGTCAAAGATCTTACAGTTAAATAGAGGAACCTTGTTTCAATGAAGTCTCAACTGGATTCAGCCTTTAAGGCCTATAGAAAAAGATAATGTTTTAAGTGTATTTCTTCTTGAGGATTTCATGCAGCAAATTACAAGTCTTGCGTCCATGATGTCAGGCACAGGTGATTGTCAAAGAAGGGAAGATAAGCTAGAAGTAGGATTTTCTGGAGAATTGTTGACTATATTGATGATAGGTCGTTCTGCTATAACGTGCGTTTCTTCAACACTAATTCGCTATAATGCGATTGACGAATAGGGGATGCTGTTTCTAAAGCACGAAATTTTAAAATGTGTGTTGACTATAGCGCGATTGCATTGCCAACACTTTCAGTGTTATTTGTATTGCATGATTTTGTTTTAGTGCAGGGTTGCACAGGGATGTTACTATCATAATATAGAAGAAATCACTGTACTGCAGAATTAAAGTCATACAAATCACTATAGTCCCAGAGGACCTTTGGGCTCCTATGTCATTAAAGATGGCAACTGGTAGTGGTTTAACCTGGGGGTTACCATGCCTGAGGGACGAGTTTGAGAAGGTTTGACCTTCATGGACATCTGAGTCATGAGTGTGGTGTTGGAAAAACACAGCAGGTCAGGTCACATCCAAGGAGCAGGAGAATCGACGTTTCAGAAATGATGAAGGGCTTACGCCTGAAACGTTGATTCTCCTGCTCCTCGGATGTGACCTGACTTGCTTTTCCAACACTACAGTCTTGACTCTGATCTCCAGCATCTGCAGTCCTCACTTTCTCCTCCTTCATGGAGATCTGCAGAATAGTGAAGAGAGAAAGGTGCCGTAAGAAGCTTCCTCATTTGTTCCTGTTGTGGACAGAAAAGGATTGTCATAAACAGCATTCAAGAGCAATTTTGACTAAGGTCACCTGTCTACTATAAATAAAGACATATTTACAACCGAAAAGAATAGAAAGTTAAATTTGTAGCAAATGAGAAGTATAACAGTATTTGATCGAATATTCCAAAGATAAATGTTTAAAGTAGTCCTTCACTTATTGTTGGAGAATTACAAACTTTTCTAAACTTAACCTTTTTATAAATTTAAAGTTAGCATAACAACACAACATCAAAAGAAAACAACATCATAACATCTTCAAAATAATTTGGATTGAGTCTAGTTGATCCCAAGATACGTTTAAAAACTTGTGAGGAAGGAAAAACAGTTTTGAGGCTCTGGGAAAGAACAGGCATCAATCTGAAGAAAGAAGGAAACAACTTATTTATATGGTGTGTTTTACAATTTCAAGACATCCCAAAATACTTCACAAACAACAAAATATTTCTGAAGCATTGCCATTGTTGCACTGTAGAGAAATATCGTGACCAATTTGGGAATATCAGTGAAATAACTGATTTGATATTCTGTTTGTGATGTTAGTTTTCTGATGTTGGCCAAGATGCTATTTTTCCAATGTGTAAAGGAAATTATCAAAATGATTTATGGAATGATGGATAGACAGTTTCGCTGTGCAAGATTGTATTTGGAAATGAAGGAGAAAGGTTTTACTTTCGCTTTTGAAGACTGTAAGAGAACTAAAGGAAATGTTTTGAGGAGGGCAGTACCTGAAGAGTGGGCCAGTGTCAAAATATTGGACACTGCATCCTGAATATATATACATGGCTGTCAGAGGTTCCCAAGGTATGGTGGGAAAGGACGATGAGGACCAAGAATTTAAAGCTAATTCGCAGGAGCATTAGGAACTTAAGTTGACTGATGAGGGTAAATGAAGTATGGCTATTACATAATCATCACTGAATTAAATTGCCCATTGTTTCCTTACTGTATGTCACAACAGAAGGCATTACTGAAGGTGGTGGTGCAAATGACGTGTCCCACATGGAAGGCATCTGCTGCTGTGAAAACTGTGGAAGGTATCGGATAATGGAGGAGTTCAATCAACAAGATTGTTTTTGTGGCACAAACTGTCAGCAACAATACACAGATCAGTAAGTAGGAATGAAACTTAAAGAGCTCTTTGTTTTGATTGTGATTTCTGTGACTTGGGAACAGAATTTTAAACACCAAAACGGTCACCACACTGTATGATGGCAGTTTCAAGCCAAGTTGAAGGGTAAGTATTGAATTTTGTCTGTAGAGTACAATTCTGAGAAGTAATAGAAAGACTCTGAAACAGTGGTCTGACCATGTTTTTGAATATTGAAGTAAGTGTTGTGAATTTGTGTTTCTGGTGCAGAATGTAGTGTGAGAAAAGCATATGTCAAAACTTCAGATGTAGGAATATGTGCATTTTGTATAGTTTTCAAAGTTGTAAATTTAAACCAGATTTGTTATGCTATACACATTCAATGCCTTTCTCACGAGGGGTTGTGAGAGGGATTTGGTTGGTAGGAGGGGGGGGGGGGGGGGGGGGGAAACCTCAGGGCTTTTCCACCCATCTGTCATGACTTTGGCAGAGGAGCCACCTAAACCCCGCAAAAGTCGCTCAAATATGTGAAGCGCTGACTGCCAGGTCTCTGTGGGAGTTGTAAATAAATGCTGGAAATGCTCAGCAAATCTGGCAGCATCTGTAGAGAGTGAAAGGGAGCGAGAGATGAAGTTAACATTGCAGATCTACAGAATTCTGTGGGAGTTTGTTAGATAAGGTGGCCCTCTGTTAATTTCTGTGGGACTGTGAGGAGACTGTTCTGTTGCAGTCACCAAAACTGCAGTGGCTGATTTGTCCTGTCAACTCAGTGTCACACCCATCTTTAAGTTCGGGGGGGGAAATGTCTAGGTCGAGGGTGCTTAAGAGGCCAAATGAACCTGATAGCAACTATAATCCCACTAGCTATGGTATACATGAATTTTGATAAATTTTAAATGACCAGTACTGGACAGAATTTAGAAATGTGGATCGTAAAATATCAGAATAGAAAGAAATCAAGGATTATCCTGCAAGGAAACACATTGCAGGTGGAGTTCCACTGCTGAGCCACTTCTGTTCTTGCTTTACAGTTGAGAATCTGGCTCTTGGTGACCTACTGTTTAAATTCACTCAAGATTAGAGTGGTGCTGGAAATAGACAGCAGGTCAGGCAGCATCCAAGGAACCGGAAAATCAACATTTCGGGCAAGAGCCCTTCATCAGGAATTCCTGATAGATTTTCCTGTTCCTCAGACACTGCCTGACCTGCTGTCCATTCCACTCTAATCTTGACTCTAATCTCCAGCATCTGCAGTCCTCACACTCGCCTGTTTAAGTTTACTGTCAAATCCTACTGCTGTTGATATTGGCAAACAACAAATATCGCCATCTGGGATGGACTCTTTCATTCCTAAAAGCCCGCTTCCTTCGTTACAAATATAGATTTCTTCTTATCTGCTCAGAACTAATGTTCGACTAACTATTTAATAGGAGAGAGTGAGGCAGCATCCGAGGAGCAGGAGAACCAACGTTTCGGGCACAAGCCCTTCATCAGGAATGAGGCTTGTGGGCTAGGGGGCTGAGAGATAAATGGGGCTGGGGGGGGGGGAAGGTGAGAGGTAGGAGAGGAGGGTGGAGTGGATAGATGGGAAGGACGATAACAGGTTAGGAGGACAGTACTGAGTTGGAAGGTTGGGAATGGGATAAGGTGGGATAAAACTCTTTAATATTTCATCAGTTCATCTCTTTCTTAGGAAAGAATGCAATTTTGACTCCCCTTTACTGCCATTTTGCGAGACTCAGTTGTAAAATGATGCTGTCACTTGAGTATAAAGATTTTGTCCTTCAAATCCTCATCTAGACTAATAAAAACCCAAAAGAACTGTGGATGCTGTACATCAGAGACAAAAATAGAAATTTCTGGAAAAGCTCAGCAGGTCTGGCAACATTTATGGGGAGAAATTGGAGTTAACGTTTTGGGTCAATTACCTTTCCTCAGAACTGATGGGAGATTCCTGTGAGTTCTGAGGAAGGGTCACTCGACTTGAAATATTAACTCCAATTTCTCTTCACAGATGCTGCCAGACCTGCTGAGCGGTTCCAGAAATTTCTATTTTTGCCTCCTCTAAACTTGGGGGGCATGAGCAGATAATCTTATTGACATTCTGTTGTACTATTCAATGTGCAATATTTCAGATGTGATATCCAACCCAACCCTGTGTTAGCTTAAAGACTCCAAATATTTCTCTCAATTATTAATCTCTTCTTGAATACTTCACATGAACATACATTTCAGCTTAGTAAGAACCTACCCATCTCTACTTCCAGGATGTGTTTTCTTTAAGGCACATCTCCTTTTTTTTTGCATTCTGGCTGTGAATTGTGATGTTTTAACCGGAAGAGAGTTTGAGATAAGGAACTTGCGAGTGGAGATGGGGTGGTTTGTAGATTTGGTGAAGGTTGTAGAAATAAAGAGGGACAAAGAGGGTGTGATCAGAATTAAATTTCAAGATGAAAACTTCTAAATCGAGGTGCTGGGTGACTAATTAAAGATAAACTTTCAAGTTTCATAGACAGTGAGAGTAACCTTGAAATCTGTCATTCTTCTCCATTGTTTTTAATATCCACATATGTTTGCATTGACTTATTGTACAATAGTCCTACCTTCATCAGGTACCTCCAAATTTCGATTTCCAATCCCAAGGATTTCTGGAGTATTCAGAAAGGGAGCTGGGCTAGTATCTGCTGAGTGTGCGCAGGCCCAGCTGCCTGGTAGAGTGAGGATTACTCCTTTTCCTTGAAAAATGAGGACTGGGTGTTAGGGCAGGGCATTCACTAATTCCTGTTGCAGAGCATTACACCCTTTGTTGATCAGAGTAATTACTACCAGGTCAAGATATTGCAGATTAGATCTTAGGGTCAGAGAATAAAGCAGGACAGAAACAGGCCCTTCGGTCCAACTCATCCATGCTGACCAAGTTTCAGAAACTAAACTAGTCCCATTTGCCTATGTTTGCCCCATATCCCTCTAAACCTTTCCTATTCGTGTACCTATCCTACACCCACCACTTCCTCTGGCAGTTAATTCCATATACAAACCACCAACCATGGTAAAAAGGTGTCCCTCCGGTCCCTTTAAGTTCCTTCTGCTCTCACCTTAAAAATACGCCCTCTAGTTTTGAACTTCCCTACCCTGGCAAAAAGACTTTTACTATTGACCTTATCAATGCCTGTCATGATTTTATAAACCGCTATAAGGTCACCCCTCAACCTCCTACACTCCAGTGAATGAAGACCCAGCCTATCCAACACTCCTTATAACTCAAAGCTCGTCCAGTCCTGGCAATGTTCCTGTAAATCTTTTCTGAACCCTCTCCAATTTAATAATCCCATTCCTATGGCAGGGCGACCAGAACTGTACACAGTACTCCAGAAGTGGCCTCACCAACATCTTGTGCAATCACAACATGATGTCCCAACTTGTGTACTCAAAGGTCTGAGCAATGAAGGCAACTGTGCTAAACACCTTCTTAATCACCCTGTCTACCTGTGATGCAACTCTTCAAGAAGTATGTAATTTTAAACTGTTCCCAATCTTCAGGTCTATTCATTTATCTTGCCAATTTGTTTTGCCTCTTCTTTGAATCTAATACTTTCTCTAGCTTCCCTGGTAAGCCATGGTTTGGCCACTGTTCACTTTGCACACTTACATAAAACATAGAATAGTATAGGCCCTTTGGCCCTCAATGTTGTGCTGACTTTTTATCCTACTCTAAGATCAAACTAACCTACACACCTTTCATTTTACTACCATCCATGTGCCCATCCAAGAGTCACTTAAGTGTTCCTAATGTATCTGACTCTACCACTACCACTGGTAGTGCATTCCATGCAACCACCACTCTCTGTGTAAAGAACCGACCTCTGGCACCTCCCCTAAATCTTCCTCCAATCATCTTAAAATTATGTCCCCTCGTGATAGCCATTTCTGCCATGGGAAAAAGTCTCTGACTATTCACTCTATCTATGCCTCTCACTATCGTGTACACCTCTATCTACTTCTCACTTTTCTTTGCTCCAATGAAAAAAGCCCTAGTTCCCTTAACCTTTCTTTATCAGATATGTCCTCCAGTCCAGGCAACATCCTGGTAAATCTCCTCTGCATCCTCTCTAAGGCTTCCACATCCTTCCTGTAATGAGGTGACCAGAACTGAATATAATATTCCAACTGTGGTCTCACCAGAGCTTTATACAGCTGCAGCATAACCTCGCTGCTCTTAAACTCAATCCCTCTGCTAATGAAAGCCAACATGCCATATGTCGTCTTAACAACCCAATCAACCTGGGTGGCAACTTTGAGGGATCTGTGGACATGGATCCCAAGATCTCTCTGTCCTCCACACTGCCAAGAATCCTGCTTTTAACCCTGTATTCAATATTTAAATTCCACCTTCCAAAATGAATCACTTCACACTTTTCCAGGTTGACCTCCATCTGCCACTTCTCAGCCCAGTTCTGCATCCTGTCGATGTCCCGTTGCAACCTACAACAGCCCATCACACTATCCACAACTCAACCAACCTTTGTGTCATTGGCAAATCTACTAACCGACCCTTCTACTTGTTCATCCGAGTCATTTATAAAAATCACAAAGAGCAGAGGTCCCAGAACAGATCCCTGTGGAACACCACTGGTCACCGAGCTCCAGGCTGAATACTTTCATCAGCTACCACCCTCTGTCTTCTATGGGCCAGCCAACTCTATATCCAGACAGCCAGATTTCCCAGTATCCCATGCCTCCTTACTTTCTGTATGAGCCTACCATGGGGAAACTTATCAAACGCCTTGCTAAATCCCAATACACCACATCCACTGCTCTACCTTCGTCCATGTGTTTTGCCAAATGGCCAAAGAATTCAATAAGGCTTGTAAGGCATGACCTGCTCCTCACAAAGCCATCTGACTATCTCTAATCCAACTATGGTTTTCCAAGTAATCATAATTCCTGTCTATCAGAATCCTCTCCAATAAATTGCCCACTACAGATGTAAGACTGACTGGTCTGTTATCCCTATTTCCTTTCTTGAACAAGAGAATAACATTTGCCACTCTCCAATCACCTGGCACTATTCCAGTGGACAGTGAGGATGCAAAGATCATTGCCAAAGGCACAGCAACCTTTTCCCTCGCTTCCTGTAGTAATCTTGGGTGTATCCCATTTGGCCCATGGGACTGATGTATCCTTATGTTTTTCAAAATTTTCAGCACATCCTCCTCGTTAACATCAACCTGTTTGAGCATATCAGCCTGTTTCATGCTGTCCTCACGAACGTCAAGGTCCCCTCTCAGTAGTGAATGCTGAAGCAATGTATTCATTAAGGACCTCTCCTACCTCCTGTGACTCCAGGCACAAGTTCCCTCCACTATCCCTGATTGGCCCTACCCTCACTCTGGCCATCCTGTTGTTCTTCACAAAAATCCAAAATGGCCTCCCCTCTCGTCGGACCTGTATTGAGTCAGCAATCCTTTCTGGACGCACCTGACAAAAACTGTTCTCTCCAAACTACTTGAACTAAGGAGGTTCTGATCAGTATTCGGGAAATTCAAGTCACCCATGCCATCAACCCTGTTACTTCTGCACCTTTCCAAAATTGCCTCCCAATGTGCTCCTCTGTGTCACTGTTGCTAATGGGGGTTCTGTAGAAAACTCCCAATAAAATGACTGCTCCTTTCCTGTTCCAGTCCAGCCATACTGACTCAGTAGACAAATCCTCCATGACGGCCTCCCTTTCTTCAGCTGTGATCCTATTCCTGATTAGCAATGTCACTCCCCCACATCTTTTACTTGCACCATAAAAGCATAAACAATTTTTGTGGTTCACTCATTCACTCTTTGAATGTTTGCCATTGCCTATTCACTGTCTTTCCTATTAGCCACCTTTCCCAGTTCATCATCGCCAACTCATGCCTCATGCCATTGCAGTTTACCAGGACCCAGGTCTCAGAATCAGCGACATCTATCATATAATGATCATTCATCTTCAAGGGATCACTCACAATGACAATACCATTTTATTCCTTTCTGATTGCACAGTACTCCGTCTAAGATGGCCCGTTATCCAATTCATTCCTCAATGTGTTGATCCAAAAAGCCATCTGGTATCGCCTAAGAATTCCTCTTCTATGGTAGTTTGGAGATGCCGGTGTTGGACTGGGGTGTACAAAATTAAAAATCACATGACACCAGGTTATAGTCCAACAGGTTTAATTGGAAGCACACTAGCTTTTGGAGCGCCGCTCCTTCATCAGGTGGTTATGGAGTACACCCAGTTGTAAGACACAGAATTTCTAGCAAAAGTTTACAGTGTGATGTAACTGATATTATACATTGAAAAATACCTTGATTGTTTGTTAAGTCTCTCATCTGTTAGAATGACCATGTTTGTTTCACTTCTTTCATATGTAAATCGCAAAACTTTTTTAAAAAAGTTATCTTCTCAGGTTAACTTTAACAATTGGAGTCAGCCAGATAACATGTTGAAGGTGTTAGCCCCCTGTGTGCTGTTGTCTGTGCCATAATGTTTAGATGGATTCTAATCAAAAAATTGAGTTAACAGAGTCTTACATGGATTCATGCAATTTTTGAGCAAAGTACAATGTAACTCTGCAAGTACAAATTCACCTCACAAACGTATATCTGTCTGTGTGCATGTGTGTTTGTGTGTGTGTCTGGAGTGGGGGGGGGATTGTGAGTGACTGTGAGAGAGAGTGTATATGTGTGTGTCTGAGTGTAAAGAGGTCTAAGTCTGAGTGGGTGTGTGTAAGTGTCTGTGAGCGTGCCTGTGTATAGGTGCATGCGTGTACACACACGCACGCGCACAAGTAGGAATGTATGTGTATAGTGCAATGGTGGTCACCTGTAGTGTGACATGAACTCCTGGAGATAGACACGAACTGCAGCCGACAGGATACCCTTCGTTGTCCAGTACTTCCCAGGAGCCGGAAAACTACGTCATGTTCTTCGCAGCCTGCAACACATTATCAATGAGGATGAACACCTTGCCAAGACCTTCCCCACACCTCCACTGATCGCCTTTAAACAACCACCAAACCTCAAACAGATCATTGTTCGTAGCAAACTGCCCGGCTCTCAGGACAACTCAATGCAGCCCTGTCACAGTAGGTGCTGCAAGACATAGATACCACCATTATGCGTGCGGACACCTTCCACCATGTACGTGGGGGGTACTCCTGTGAGTCAGCCAACGTTGTCTATCTCATACGCTGCAGGCAAAGATGCCCTGAGGCATGGTACATTGGTGAAACCAAGCAGAGGCTACAGCAACGGATGAATGGGCACCGCACAACAATCAACAGACGGGAGTGTTCCCTCCCAGTTGGAGAACACTTCAGTGGTCCAGGACATTCGACCTCGGACCTTAGGGTGACCATCCTCCAAGGCGGACGTTGGGACAGGCAGCAGTGAAAAGTGGCTGAGCAGAGGCTGATAGCTAAGTTCGGAACCCATAGGGAGGGCCTCAGTCGAGACTTGGGTTCATGTCACATTACAGATGATCACCATTGCACTACATACACACACACGCGCGCGCACTCCTATACACACACATACACGCAGACACACCTATACATAGACACGCACGCAGACACCGACACACACCCCTACAAGCGCACACTCGCACATGCACCCTCTCACAGACGTAGACCCCTTTACACACACACACATACAATCTCTCTCACAGATACACACAACCCCCTACCAAGACAGACAGACAGACACACACACACACACACACACACACACACACACACACACACACACGTGGACACGCCTACAGACACACACACTCACACATGCACCCTCTCACAGACTTAGACCCCTTTACGCTCACATACACACACATATACACTCTCACTCACAACCACCTTCCCTCACCTCAGATACACACACGCACACACATGTTTGTGGGGTGAATTCGTACTTGCAGAGTTACGTTGTACTTCACTCAAAACTTGCATGAATCCATGTAAGACTCTATTAATTTATTTTTTAGATTAGAATCCGTCCAAACATTGTTACAGACAACAGCACACAGGGGGCCTACACCTTCAACATATTAGCTGGCTGACACCAATTGTTAAAGTTAACCTGAGAATGTAACTTTTTTAAAAAAAGTTTTGCGATTTACATATGAAAGAAGTGAAACTAACATGGTCATTCTAACAGATGAGAGACTTAACAAACAATTAAGGTATTGTTAAATGTATAATTTCAGTTAGAGCACACTGTAAACTTTTGCTGTAAATTCTGTGTCTTACAATTTGGTGTACTCCACAACCACCTGATGAAGGAGCGGCGCTCCAAAAGCTAGTGCTTCCAATTAAACCTGTTGGACTATAACCTGGTGTCATGTGATTTTTAATCTTCTATGGTATTGTGACTAATTTGATTCACTCAATCTATATGCTGATTAAAGACACCCATAATTACAAATGTTCATTCACCACATCCCTCTCTGATTTCCAGTTTAATGCCATTCCAACATCACTCCAGTTTAGGTGGTCACCATACAACACTGCTAATATTTTTTTGTCCCTTAGAATTTCTCAATTCCAGATACTATATTGTTTGTGCTAACACTTTTTTTCCTTAATATTGTGTTTATATCCTCTTTAACCAGTAATGCAACTCCATCACCTTTTTCTTTTTGTCTGTCCTTCCTAAGTACTGAATACCCTGCAGGCTTTATTCACATCCCCAGTCACCTTGCACTCACGTTTCTGTTATGCCAACAGTATTATACCATTTACATCCATTTGTGTGATTAATTCATCCACTTTATTTTGAATGCTCCATGCATTCAGGTATAAAGCCTTAAGGCTTGTCTTTTTAATGTTCCTTGTCCTATTCCCACTTTTTTTCCTGTGGCCTTGTTCAATTCTGGTCTTTAATTCACATATGCTACACAAATACCAGACAATGGCTATCCTTAACAAGAGAGTATTTTACCATTGCTGAATCCCTCACTCTTAGCATCCTGAGCTTCCCACACTGCAGAAACTGAACTGCACCAGTGCTATAAATACTATGGCTACAACAGCAGGTCAGAAGCTGGGAGATCTATAGTGAGTAACTCATCTTCTGTCTCCTCAGTGCCTGTCCATCTCTGCAAAGTACAAGTCAGGAGTGTGATGGAATATTCACCCTAGACCTGGATGGGTACAATAGGGTCCAACAATAGTTGAGATGCTCAGTGCCAATGCACCACCTTTAACATTAATTCCCTTAACCACTGCCGCACAGTGATCATGTGTGTATATCATCTACAAGACGTAGTGAAGTAATTCACCAACACCCCTCCAATAGTACCTTGCAAATTCAGGTCAAAGGTAGCAAATTCATAGGACTATCGCCACATGCATGTTCCCATCAAAGGCACCCACCATCATGACTTGGAGCTACATGATTGTTCCTTCAGTGTCTCTGGATGAAAATCTGGAACTTCCTTCCGAACAGCACTGTAGGTGTCCATACACTCCAATGACTGCAGCAGTTCAAGAAAGCAGCTTGTTATTTTGATTCAGTTTTTATTTTGCACTCTTAATAACACACCAAGCATTATACAAACTTGTGAATGTGACATTTTGAAGGAAAAAAAGACAAATTTGGAAATATTGCATCTCAAATTTTACTGCAGCATTTGACAACTTTGGAATAGAGAGCAGTCTGCCTAATATTTCTGTAGCTTGTTAAGTTATGCTTTCCATGGCGTCCTTACTAAAAGAAAGGTTAGCATAAAAATGGTTAAACTGATCAAAGATGACAATATTAAATAATTGTAATCTTAGTGATATACTTCTATGTGATTTTTTTAGAACTTGTCATATGTAAGTCATATTTCAATACAATATGCTTCAACAGACAGCCCATTGTGGACCTTGTACCAATCAAGCAAAATGCTGGAACAATTCTGAAATGCATCAAAAAGCGAAACAGGAAAGTGAGTGTGAACGTAAAGGAAGATTCTGATGAAGATTTTGAAGATGGCCACATGGTTTGTGATAACTGTAGATATTTATTTTATTATGCGGTGGCACTTTTTAAGGAAGCAATATTTCATCAAGCCTCAAGTTTTTACTTTGCACCCCAAGTTTTTGTGACACATTTGATGTTGGCAGGATGTGGTAATTGATTTACACCTGCATAAAATTTGTCTTATACATTGGGTCCTACCCCAGCCCAGTAGTCACAGAACCCTTTTGATTCAAGCCCCTTCATGCAAAAGTTACAGTGGGGCCAGAAGCACTTTCTCTCGTGCATCCTAGTAGTGGATTTGTGCCTACTGCAGAAGTAGGCACATTCCCAATCATTTTCAGGTTTCCAAAGATAGCAGGGCAGTGGGTGTAGAGGTCTGATGTAATAATCTTTCCCAGTCCAATTTCTTCGCTGCACCTGGCAACTGAGTAATGAGGTGAAACAGAACATAAGATCTCCTGCTTAGCCAGATGGTGCAGAGTATACTTCTTGACTGGAACTAATATCACCTTTTCCATCTGTGATTGATATCTGCAGTGAAAGCATCATTCACAGGTCAACTGCACAAACTCAGTAGAGTTATTATGAAGCAATGGTCAAGTCAAGTAAGAAGAGAAACCTACGTTGCGCAGACGTTTCTGTATCCTCTCACTACAGAGAACCATTTTCTCCAAGTTTCCTGACCAGTTATTTCGAATCCTTAGGCATTTTTTTCAGTTTGTTTTCCAACAACTAGAGTGTGCAATTAATCGGAATGTTCTCAGGAGAACTAGGAACTGATTAGTGCTTTGGTTTGAAAATATATTCCTGTTGGTGAAGAGTGCATTTTTCGTTGGCTCAAGGTATTAATTACAGCATTCCTTTGAAACAAACGGAGTAAATGTTTCCACTGTTGTTGCATCTGGAAAACAATTTAGTGTCATTTTGTTTTTATTACTCCTTTAGTAGTTCCATTGTGAAACACTTCAGTATAGGTTTGAGGGTTTTCTAAACTATCACAGCTTGCTTGTGTGCTTCATAATCTTAGATTATAAAAAGTTCCTGTTTTATAGAGGCAGAGGGAGATGAGTGGAGGGGAGCAGTGGAGAGGCCTAGCTACATGAAAACTCTCAACACCACCCTGACTGAGACTTCTCTTATGAAGTTCATATTGAAGCTCTGATGCACTGCTGACATGTCCACCACCTGCATTTGCAGTGTATTCTACATCTGAGTCATTATCTATCAAGTCTGGATGACTCATTGAGAGTATCATTTAGATGGTTTGTTGGTATTTTTTTCTCTGGATGCTAGACCTCTGAGGTGCTGATCATATGGTTCCTTGGCCAAAGGCAGACTTATTTTTTCTGTCCTGTGAATAGCTATAGCTGATTGCTCATCAGTAATCTCTTCACTAACCTTAGTTACAGCAATACCAATTTAGGCTAAGCCTCATATAAGATGTAAGCAATGGTGCAGCATCTTCACAATGTCGGGAAAGGGAGCGAGAGACCCCTGTATCAAAAGTTGCATTAAAACATAACAAGAAGTTAATGCATAAGAGGAACAAAGATGCTCTTTTTTTTGACATCCAAAGTTTTTGACTGTTGCTCTACATATGAAAAGAAACATTTTGTATTTGGTTATTGTATGAAATTTTGTGATGCTTAAGAGATCGATAATTTCAGTGTATACACTTGAAGAATGGAATGGTTTGTGGGTGGCACGGTGGCACAGTGGTTAGCACTGCTGCCTCACAGCGCCAGAGACCTGGGTTCAATTCCCACCTCAGGCGACTGACTGTGTGGAGTTTGCATGTTCTCCCCGTGTCTGCGTGGGTTTCCTCTGGGTGCTCCGGTTTCCTCCCACAGTCCAAAGATGTGCAAGTCAGGTGAATTGGCCATGCTAAATTGCCCATAGTGTTAGGTAAGGGGTAAATGTAGGGATATGGGTGGGTGCGCTTCGGCGGGGCGGTGTGGACTTGTTGGGCCGAAGGGCCTGTTTCCACACTGTAAGTAATCTAATCTAATCTAATCTAAAGTATTATGCATTATAATTAAAACCAAGGACTGCCAAAGAAGGAATACTTGAATGAACAAAAACAGATTTACACAGGTGATAAAACTGTATAATGCAAACAGCTCTTTGAAAAACTCAACTTTATTGTCACATTTGTCTGACATTAGTCTGGGTGCTTGTAATGGATGTTTTCTGGTGAAACGTAATATTTACTGATCCAAATGGTTGCTGTGAACTATGATGAGAATTATGCAGATAAAATGTCTGAGAGCTTTGTTGGAGAATTGACAGACTTCAAATTGACCACATTTTCCCCATTTATTTGAGTTATATTATTTTGAAAGGCTTTGTGCTTAATGTTACAATGTCTACACATAATTTATTTCATACAGCATTAGCATTAGGTAGGAAAATGTAATCTTAGCATATTAAAATGATTGGTGGAACTGTAATATTAAAATCTAATCCTCTGGTGGGTCATTCTAATTTGGAAAAAACTACATTATTATGTGGTATCAAAAATACATTACTCTGAGCAAATTGCTGTTGCATCTGGTGTACCCAGGGTGTTGTTAATATTTGATTGACTGGAGAAGGGGTTATTTTATGCTGTTATAGAAACTGAAGGTATGCCACGTCATGTTATCCAACAAAGTGTCAAGTTGAACTTTTCAAAATACAGCTTGATGCTTTCTTTTGAGCTACTTCTCATGAGTGGAACATTTTTAACTTGATTGTGCTGCAGGAGGAAGTGCAAGATGATGGAAAAATGAAGATAAAGATGTCTGCAGTGCTGACTAACCACAGTAACTTCAAAAACAGTCGCCGTTTTGACCCAGATTCCAAGTTCACAAAACAGGGTACTCAACTTTTTTATTTGAAACACGCTTTATTATTGTTTTCCTGCCCAAGTATTTAATACACACTTCAGTCAGATTTGCATGTGACATCTGCGATAATCCTTGTAGAGACTTAAATAATCCTTATAAATTAGTAGAATTTCTATTGACTTGAAGAACCACAAGATGCAATTTCAATTTTTTTTTAGAATTTTACCCAATATCTCCACAGTTTCCTGTTCCTATTTCTTTCTTAAAGCTCATCCACGTGGGAGCATGAATTATATATATGCCTTTGTATCCAGATAGAAATTCTAATGATCTGTTCCCTCAACTCGCAATTGCATGGTACATTCATAGTTTAAAGTGTAACCAATTGTAAAGCCTGATATTGTTCACAACTTTTTAAAACGCTTGAAAACTAACTGTATATCCATAGTCATTGCAAATGTACTCCCTATTGTCTGCAGGTAAGAACATGTGCACCTTGTTCTCACTAATGCAAACTATTACCCTGCCCCAAGTCAGTCTTTAGTCTTTATCAACCAAGCCACCTAAGCTTGGGTCAAGTTCAGTCACACAATAGGTCAAATAACCAAGTTCATTTCTCAATTTTACCACAAATTAATGTGAGAGTCCCAAAACATTACAAACGTAACATCTTCATAATACCTCTGGGGCATATGTATGAAAGTTACATTCAAAGATAGGAACACTGGTAGGTGGTCCTAATGGTTTTTTTTTTGCTGTATAAAATATTAGATGGAAGGAATGTTCTGCAGCCCTCAGGCTTGGTGATCAGAATTTCAATTTTTTTGCATGGAACGGCTTTGCAATATTTGGGATCAATCCATTTTTGCTTATTTAATCTGTTTGCATTTGTGGAACCATCTGAAATCAAATAAATAAATTGGATGAAAACTTACTTGAATTCTGCAAAAGGTGGGAGGTTTGGCCAAATTACAACCTAAGTGATAAAGGTGAAAACTTAATCATGTCTTGCAATGGATAGAATAACATTGCAATGGATTGGTTAACTCTAAGCACAAAAAAAGCATCAAGACATGAAGCCTTAAATTACACTGCCACAATGTGAGAGGAATGTTTGAGTCTTTACTAATTTGCTTCAAACAATCCAGTATAGGTTCAGAAGGTGTCAGATGAAATTCACCATAGTTAATTGTAATGTTTTGAAATGAGTCAGTCAAGGACAGAGTGTAAAGTACATGTTAAATAGTAATATGCAGTAAATAAAAGCAGAAAGATATGAGGATTTGATAGATGGATCATTAACATTAAATATTATTAGCTGGTAATCCAGAAAGCAAACCAGGAATGTGGATGTTGCTGGTCAGGACAGTATTTATTGCCCAATCAACAATTGAGTGTCAACCTCATTTCTCCGGGCTTGGAGTCACATGTAGGTTATAACCAGATAAGAATGGCAGATTTCCTCCCCTTAAAGGACATAGGTGAATCTAATGGGATTCCCTAACAATGGACAATAATTTCATAATCATCATTAAACTCTAACACAGATTTTTATTCAATTCAAATTCCATTATCTGCCACGGCGGGATTTGAACTTGGATACACAGGACATTAATCGAAAAGTGTGTGCTGGGAAAGCACAGCCGATAAGGCAGCATCTGAGGGGCAGGAGAGTCAACATTTTGAGCATAAGCTCTTCATCAGAGCTCATGCTCGAAATGTTGACTCTTGTGCTCCTCGGACGCTGCCTGATTCGCTGTGCTTTTCCAACACCACACTTTTCGATTCTGATCTCCAGCATCTGCAGTCCTCACTTCCTGCCCAGGACATTACCCAGGTCTCTGGATTAATATTGTAGTGATAATACCATGAGGCTGTCGCCTGTCCTTGTGTAACTGGGGTGTCAAAGAAGACAGTGTTAACGTTTATCTGACTTTGTTGAGATTCCATGGAGTATTGGGTTTGATTCTGTCATCTGTGTCACAGTAACAAAATGTTGGGAGGGACTCCAATAAAATATTATGAGGCTAATTTTTAAAATTACATAGATTATGAAGAAAACTTATTGAGCTGATATAAAAACATAAAGTCACCATTGTCTTACTAGACACAGGTCTGCTGTCTCATGAGCGAGAGAGAGACAACTGGTGGTGGTTTAATCGGAAGGTCACTATGCCTCAGGCAAAGGGGAAGATTGAGAATGGCAGTCCTTCATTGTAACCTCAGCCATTGTGGAAATTGAGCCCACAGTGTTGGTGTCACTCTGCACTGCACACCATTGTCCAGTCAACTGAGCTAGCCAACACCGTAATTGAAAAGGAGAAAAGGAAATAAGTTGACAGAGATTTTTAAGTTATTCACTTGAATTTATGGTCAGAAAATGGATTAAGGACACTGATTCAATTTAAGGTTATCAAAGCAGGATAATACAGCTTTTGTTTACTGGTTACTGATGAAGTTGGTTGAATGGAGAAGCTTGGCACCTTTTACGAAAGTTAAATTTCTGTTGGCCAAGTAGGATACAAGATGTTAGTTCTAAACCAGGGGTAGAAGCTGATGGGTGTGTGTGGCAGGGTAGCAGAGTCATCCAGGTGCCTTTTTTGCTTAAGCATATGGTCATTATATTTCCAAATGAGATGCTGCTCTTTCATTAATTCATGACAACAAACCTATGAAATTATTGCAAAAAGCAAAAGACTTTTTTTGGCGATTTTTCAGTTTGGTGTCCTTTTGGCTTGGTTGGATTTCTGGTGACTGGAAAAATGTATTCATGATTCTAGCTTTATATTAGGCCCCAGTCTTGATTATTACCAAGCTCCTTGCAGTCTCCTGTGGGGCAAGTCTTTGTAGATGGGTGAGAATAAATAATGGCAGATGGTCTTTGTCCTTCAAGCTAATGTTATAATATTACTTTTCTTAACACCCCCTTCCCAGCCCGGTTGTTGGCCTGGATGTTAGTTCCACAGGTTTTAACAATCAGTATGTCCTCACAATCCATAACAGCACTGAAAGGCATGACCCTTGCTATCCCTTGGGTTTAGTGTTGCAATGCTATAAATTACAGAAATAAGGTTGCATGGCAAATTTCATTTCTTTACATATCATATACTGGCTGGCATATTATAATGATATATTGACCAAACACCAGCTGTTTTGGTGAGAAAAGTGATCCACTGAATGGATTCTTGACATGTTCCTATGTCTTTGGGAAAACTCACGAGATGAAGGCCTCAAAATGTTGGCAGTTTGTTGAAGACCAACTCGAAAATATCAAGGGCCATTGTTGATTCAGGCAGGTACCAAGTGAAATGTGTGCATGCATCGATAGAATCTGATTCTTGTAGTGTCAAACAATATTTATTTACATACCCTAATCCTCAATACTTACTTAGTATATTCTTTTTCATGTCAGCTGTGCCACTTACTGGAAAGAAAAAGACTTGGTCCTGGGTACAATACCTTGAAGAAGAAAAAGCATTAGCAGCACTTCCTAAACTGTTTAAAGAGGTACAGATATCTTGATTTCAGAATAATTAATTAACCCTTAATTTTTAAGCTGTTCACATCTGCCTGTTTATTGAAATTACATGTGTAAGCAGATCAAAAATATTATCAATTGATATCAAAAGGTTTGTGACTTTTGAGTTGTGGTTCTGAAATATAGCACGTCTTAAATGTGTCATGCATCTGCTGACCAAAACAATGTCCTATGATCCATTGAGCAACTATCAGTAGATTGAGTTTTGAGGCCCTGTTGAATTTATGTCTGCTTTGCAAAGCCCTTGACTTTCCAATGGAGTATTTGAAGACCAAAAATTTTAGTTTCGTTTTTACATGTAATTGCAATGAGAAAATCTTTCATAGCAAATCTTAAGTCTTTTGGTGAGGTTCTACCCACAACACAAGTATTGACATAAGGGAGTTCCAGACTTGATCAGCTGAAGCACCTCTGTGTATTTGTTAGTTTTGCAATCTTTGTTTACGGATTCATTTCCACTGGAATGATTTTCTTTTATTATTTGTGTCTGATGTTGGCATTTTGAGACTTTAGACATACTTTGTTTTTCATAAGCTCAGGATATCACAAAGCAGTTTGTGTTTAATGAAGAGTGAGTTCTGTTCTCATGTAAGAAGTTCAGTTTGTATATAGCAAAGTCCCATACAGAACAATGTGATCCGGTCTTGCTTGTGTGATACGCAGTGGCTTGGATGCTATTATGAATTCCTTCAGAGTCTTTCTTGTATTGTGCCTTTATTGAACTAGATATAGGATAGATGCCTGAAATGAGTGCCTCCTGTTAAAGATCACATGACTACAGCAAGCTAGGCAACATTCATTTCATTTGATTTGATTTATTATTAGAACAAAAAACAAAGAAAATTTACAGCCCAGGAACAGGCCCTTTGGCCCTCCGTGCCTGAGCTAATCCAAATCCACTGTCTAAACCTGTTGGTCAATTCCTAAGCCTCGGTGTCCCTCTGCTCCCCCACCTCCTCATGCATCTGTCTAGACACACCTTAAATGAATCTACTGTGCCTGCCTCTACTACCTCTGCTGGCAACGCATTCCAGGCAGCTACCACCCTCTGTATAAAGTACTTACCACGTGTATCCCCCTTAAGCTTTTCACTTCTCACCTTGAAAGCGTGACCTCTTGTTATTGAATCCTTCACCAGGAAAAAGCTTATCTCTATCCACTCTGTCTATGCTCTTCATGATTTTGTAGACCTCAATCAGGTTCCCCCCTCAATCTCCTTTTTTCTAATGAAAACAATCCTAACCTACTCAACCTCTCTTCATAGCTAACTCCTTCCATACCAGGCAACATCCTCGTAAACCTTCTCTGCACCCTCTCCAAAGCATCCACATAGTTTTGAAAGTGTGGCAACCAGAACTGTACCCCATATTCCTGCAACTTTCCCTCCACCAATGTCAGGCTCACTGGTCTGTAGTTACCTGGAATATCCTTACTACCCTTCTTGTACAGGGGGACAACATGAGCAACCCTCCAGTCCTCCAGCACCTCACTTGTGTTTAAGGATGCTACAAAGATATCTGCCAGGGCCCCAGCTATTTCGTCTCTTCCCTCCCTCAGTAACTTAAGATAGATCGCAGCCGGTCCTGGGGATTTGTCCAACTCCATAACCAATAGTCTACCCAACACATCTTCCCTACTTATGGTAACGTAATCCAGGGTAATCCAGCTTCTATCTCTAATCTCAAGATTCATCATGTTCCTCTCCTCAGTGAACACTGATGCAAAGTAATCATTCAGAATCTCACCCATTTTCTCAGGTTTGACACACAGCCTTTAGTGGACCAATCCTTTCTCTAGTTACCCATTTACTACTTATATAAGAATGAAAGGCTTTGGGATTCTCCTTAATTCTGCTCACTAAAGCTATTTCATGACCCCTTTTAGCCTGCTTGATTCCTAGTTTATGACTTGTCCTACTCTTCCGATATTCCTTCAGGGCCCGTTTTTGTCACATGTACCTAGGTACAGTGAAAAGTTTTGTTTAGTGTGCCATACAGGCAGATCATGCCATACAAAGTGCATTTGGGTAATAGAACAGAACGAATGTTATGGCTGAAGAATGAGATCAACATTAAATTTAAAAGTTAAAGATCCATTCAGAAGTCTGATAACAGTGGGGAAGAAGCTGGTCTTGAACCTGATCGCACAAACATACAAACTTTTATATCTTCTGCCCAATGCAACAGGATGGAAGAGAGTATAACTGGTAGACAAACAGGGGGCTGGAAGAACACAGGAAGCCAGTCAGTATCAGGAGATGGAGAAGTCAACTTTTTTGGGTATTAACCCTTCTTCAGGACTAGATGCGTCAGTAGGAGGAGCTACAGATAAGGGGGTGAGGAGAGGAGCAGAATGGCGAGGCAGTGATAGGTGAGCACAGGTATTGGGTGTGGCCTGGTTGGTCGATGGGATAGATGAATCCATTTGGGAGGTCAAAGGAAGCTCAATGGGAGGGAAAAGGCGGGGCTGGAAAGGGAGCCGGGGCTGGGTGGGAAGATTATTTGAAAATGGAGAACTCAGTCTTAAGATCTCCAGGCTGCCCAGGCAGAAGACAAGGTTTATAGACTTTTTCCTTTCCAGCTACCAAGCAGATTTATCCCTCCCATCGACCAACTAGGTTGTACCCACTACCTGTGTCTACCTATCACTACCTCACTATTCTGCTACACCCCACCCCCTTTATCTGTAGCTCCCCTTTCCCCCACATCCAGTTCTGAAGAAGGATTAATACCCAAAATGTTGACCTCACCTCCTAATGCTGCCTGGCTTGCTGTGTTCTTCCAGGCTCCTGTTTGTGTACTTCAGATTCCAGCATCTGCAGTTTTTTTTTGTCTCTAACCAAGAATATAACTGGGGTGGAAAGGGTCTTTGATTATGTTGGTTGCTGTCCTGAGGCAGCGGAAAGTATAGATGAAGTTGATGGATCAAAGGCTGGGTTTGCTCTGGGCCGTGTTCACGACCCTGTAGTTTCTTGTGGTCTTTGGCAGAGCAGTTGCTAAACCACACTGAGATGCATCCGGATTGAATGCTTTCTGTGGTGCATCTATAAAAATTGATAAGTACCTTGTGAAATTGCCAAATTTCCTTAGCCTCCTGAGGAAGTTGCTGTGCATTTGAGTACAATGTTGCATTTCTATCCCAAATATCCCCCTTTCCATACTAAAAATATATGCACTTCCTTACATCTAGATTAGCGAAGATTTTACTTTTGGAAGTTGCAGCAGGATTCCTTGCATGGTTGACCTGGGACAGAGAGATCTCTTTGGAGTTTTATTTAGATCCTTTGTATCAATGCATTCTCACAGCTACTGAGGATATTTCACTGCTACCATGATGCAATTCTATTCTGCAGGAGGTGTCATTTTCTTGATTATTCCCATCCTTTCCACCTGTCCCAAACAGACATCGAGGTGAACACCGTTGTTTTCAATTTGTTTATTTTGTTCCTGTGTAGGACGGGTGTTGACCACAAGACCAGCATTTATTACTCATTGGCTGATTGGCCTTATGAACTATCTTCTTGATGTATGTTACTGTCCGTGTGGTGTATATTACATTCACACTACTGTTTGGTTAAAAAAAAAGAGGACCGGGATTTTGACTTGATGACTGTGAAGGAGCAGTGATGCAGCTTTATGACAGAACAATTCATGTTCAGAGGACAACTTGCAGATATTATGATCCCACGTATGTGCTGCACTTGCCCTTCTATGTTTGAGAGATTGGGGATTTGAAAGGTGCAATCGAAGCCTTAAAGAAGTTATCACTGTTTGTCCTGTAAACGGTGTTTCCAGCTATCACTGTGTGTTGGTGATGGAGTGAGTGAATTTCTAAGTTGGTGGATGGAATGCTGACCTTGCCCTGAAAAGTGTTCAACTTCTTGATTGTTGTGAGATCTGTCTTTATTCATGAAAATGGAGAATGTTCCATCACTCTGAAGACTTCAGTCAAATCATTGAAGCGAGCATTAAAGTGCAGGGTTATTGGGAAAAGGCACAATACCATAATGCTGATTTGGAGACTGATCCAGAGACAAAGGGCCACCTGAGCTCCTTTGAAGATGAATTGACTTGTGTCCTTTTCTCTGTCCTTGTAACCACAGTATATGCGATGCCCATTTCGGTTTCTGGCCCTGGTGACAATTCAGTCTGTTGATTGTGGATGATTCATTGATGCTAGTGCTGTTGAATATCATGGGAAGATGTTCATTGTCTGGCACTTGCACAGTCCAGATGCTGCTTGCTACTTAGCAACCCAAGCTCGTATGTTGTCCCAAGTCAGGCTCCATGTGAGCATATTCTTTTTCAGGGGCTGAGGAGAGTCTTTCCGTTTGTGAGAAAACTGACAGGGCCTTGATTTAAAGACTCACCCAAAATACAATATCGGTTACAGCGCCATACTGTCCGAGTACTGCAAGAAGTGACTGGCTTCCATTCAGTGCTCATGTCTCTGGGCTGTGACGGGAATCCACAACTTCAGCAAGTGTGCCATTGGTGTCTATCAAGTTCCTCTTGCATCCTGTAATGAGGGTGATAATTATTCAGGGAATGCATTGCATCTTTGAAATGAGGAAGGCTCACTTCTGAAGGACTAATAATTTCAAATGCCTTTTGCTCCAAACAATTTGGCCATCGCTCTGATTATCTTGGAGTCTGCATTAGGAGACCTCCGTGCATGTACCCAGGATGTGCCAAAAGGAGCCTGTTCCTGCTTTTCCAAGGCATACTGCCATTGAGCGCCATCTGTAACCATCTGAGTTCATGTTCACTGGGCGAGAGATTAAACTCGTTGGATCACAGATGCCCAGCGTGAACTGCAGGAGATAGAGATGTGTAGAAGCAGACTTAAATTTAAAATCATGGGTAAGATAATTTAAAAAGGAGGCATTGTTTATCTGGAAATCAGTGTGTCAGCAAGCATAAATGTGAATGCAATTTAGTATGGATCAGGACACAGATAGCCAAGATTGTGTCAAATAACTCACTGCCTGATTCCCCAAAGCCTGTCTACCATCGGCAGAGCACCGATAGGAGTGTGATGGAATGCTCTCCTCTTACCTGGGTGAGTGCAGCTCCAACAACACTAAAAAAGCTTGGTTTGGAGATGCTGGTGTTGGACTGGGGTGTACAAAGTTTAAAAATCGCACAACACCAGGTTATAGTCCAACAGGTTTATTTGGAAGCACTAGCTTTTGGAGTGCTGTTCCTTCATCAGGTGGTTGTGGAATTGGCATCACCAAGGACAAAGCAATCCACTTGACTGGCACCACATTCACAAGCATCCACTCCCTCCACCACCAGTGCTAAGTAGCAGCATTGTGTACTATCTACAAGATACACTGCAGAAATTCACCAAAGATACTCAAACAGCACCTTCCAAACCCCACAACCACTTCCATCTAGAAGGACAATGGCAGCAGCTACACGAGAACAGCACCCACCATCAAGTTCCCATCCAAGGCACTCACCATCCTGACTTGGAAATATATCATTGTTGCTTCAATGTCGCTGGGTCAAAATCATGGAATTCTGACCTGAATGGCACTGTGGGTCAACTCACAGCAGGTGGACTGCAACGGTGCAAAATGGCTGATCACTGCCACCTTCTCAAGGGCAACTAGGGATGAGCAATAAATGCTGGTTCAGCCAGTGACATTCACATCTCACAAGTGAGTAACTTCCAAAAAAAAGAGTTATGTCTTAGGTGGAGGATTTCAAATGATAATGTTTCCACAGGCTGAGCATGATTTGAATGGTAATAATAAATTTAAGGACTTTGGAGAGGAACAGGAGGTTGAGATGGTCCGTAGTTTACAATGTTGGAGGGGCTGAGTATTTTTTTTTCTTGATGGAGAACTGTTAGTGATGATAAATAATATGGGAGCCAGGATGTTTGGCAGTCTAGAATCACAGAATCCTTACAGTGTGGGAGCAGGCCATTTGGCCCATTGAGTCCACACTGACCCTCTGAAAAGCATACCACCCAGACCCAGCCCCCCCTCACCATAACCCTACATTTCTGATGACTAATCCACCAAAGCTGCATACCCCTGGGCACGATGGGCAATTTAGCATGGCAATTCCACCCCTCGTCTTGGATGGAGGTAAGATTAAGGGATCACAAGGTGGATGAACTCACAGAGGAAATGGGGAGATTTGCGAGATAAATGAGAGACTGATGTGAGTTGAAGCCCATGGTTTGGGCTGAATGCAGGAGATGTGGTTGGGTTGTTTATTCAGTCGGAGTTGTACATTATCGCCAGTGACCAATTTTACTACCAGTTGTGACCAAAGAAAATATCGCTTTTTTTTGAGGATATCATTATATTTTAAACACTAATGTAGCTCACTCTTTTTCTTTTACTTCAGTTGCTTTGAAAAGACAGGCTCCCTTAATAACACCACATAATCATTGTTTTATTTTAGCATAACATAAAAAGGATGATGATCATTTGTCATTTCACATTATTGTGACCTAAAACTCACAACTGAAACCATTTCTGCTGTTTTGCATTCCCAGATGATTTTACAGTTAATCATTCTCTCAGTTTCCATAGCAACCAGCAGTCATGTACCAAATAAAGTCTGGGTGAGCATTGCTACATTCATTGAAATTCAAGCACAGGGAGGTAACGAGATTGTTTCTGTATCAGTAGCACTATCTGTGTTTGCCTCTTCAGTTTTCATGTAAATAAATATGATTTCCATGTATGCACAAGGTGCTGAAAATCAAAAAGCAATGTTATTCCATATATACACACATCAGAGAAGAGCAGCGAAAATAACATTTGCCAATTCAAATGCAATAATACAGCATTTAGTCTTTTCGATAAGTAGCCAGGTGGTGCACAATTCACAATTTATTTTTAAGGCAGAATATTTCTTTTATGTTTTTAGCCGATGCAAAGTAGAAAAATCTCACAGAGGGATTGCAATCTTTCAAAGTTCTTGATTAAATATGGCAATGCTAACTTAACTGGAAGACAAATCCTGAGAAATTGTCCATTTAGAGTCATAGAGATGAAACAGACACTTCGATTCAACCCGTCCTTGCCGACCAGATAGCCTAAATAAATCTAGTCCCATTTGCCAACCATTGGCCCATATCCCTCTAAATCCTTCCTATCATATACCCATCCAGATGCCTTTTAAATGTTCCAATTGTACTAACCTCCTCCACTTCCTCTGGCAGCTCATTCCATATATATACCACCCTCTACGTGAAAAAGCTGCCCCTTAGGTCTCTTTTAGATCTTTCCCCTCTCACCCTAAACATATGCCCTCTAATTCTGGACTCCCCCACCCCAGGGAAAAGACCTTGTCTATTTACCGTTTCCATGCCCTTCATGAGTGCCACAAGGATCGGTGCTGCGTCCACTATTTTTCATCATTTATATAAATGATTTGGATGTGAGCATAAGAGGATAGTTAGTTAGTAAATTTGCTGATGACACCAAAATTGGAGGTGTAATGGACAGTGAAGAAGGTTATCTCACATTACAACAGGATCTTGACCAGATGGGCCAATGGGCTGAGAAGTGGCAGATGGAGTTTAATTCAGTTAATTGCAAGGTGCTGCATTTAGGGAAAGCAAATCTTAGCAGGACTTATACACTTAATGGTAAGGTCCTAGGGAGTGTTGCTGAACAAAGAGACCTTGGAGTGCAGGTTCATAGCTCCTTGAAAGTGGAGTCACAGATAGATAGGATAGTGAAGAAGGCGTTTGGTATGCATTTCTTTATTGGTCAGAATATTCAGTACAGGAGTTGGGAGGTCATGTTGTGGCTGTACAGGACATTGGTTAGGCCACTGTTGGGATATTGCACGCAATGTGAAACTTGAAAGTGTTCAGAAAAGATTTATAAGGATGTTGCCAGGGTTGGAGGATTTGAGCTATAGGGAGGGTTGAATAGGCAAGGGCTGTTTTCCCTGGAGCATCGGAGGGTGAGGGGTGACCTTATAGAGGTTTACAAAATTGTGAGGGGTATGCATTGGATAAATAGGCAAAGTCTTTTCCCTGGGGTGGGGGAGTCCAGAACTAGAGGACATAGGTTTAGGGTGAGGGGGAAGAGATATAAAAGAGAACTAAGGGACAACGTTTTCATACAGAGGGTGGTACATGTATGGAAATGGTGGAGGCTAATACAATTGCAACATAGAACATAGAACAATACAGCACACAACAGGTCCTTCGGCCCACGATGTTGTGCCGAACATTTGTCCTAGCTTAAGCACCTATCCATGTACCTATCCAATTGCCGATTAAAGGTCACCAATGATTCTGACTCTGCCACTCCCACAGGCAGCGCATCCCATGCCCCCACCATTCTCTGGGTAAAGATCCTATCCCTAACATCCCCCCATACCTTCCACTCTTCTTAAATTTATGTCCCCTTGTAACACTCTGTTGTACTCGAGGGGGGGGGGGGGGAGTTTCTGACTGTCTGCTCTATCTATTCCTCTGATCATCTTATAAACCTTTATCAAGTCACCCCGCATCCTTCACCGTTCCAATGAGAAAAGGCCTAGCACACTCAACCTATTCTCGTACGACCTATTCTCCATTCCAGGCAACATCCTGGTAAATCTCCTCTGCACCCTCTCCAAAGCTTCCACATCTTTCCTAAAGTGAGGCGACCAGAACTGCACACAGTACTCCAAATGTGGCTTAACCAAGATCCTGTACAGCTGTAACATCAGTTCACGACTCTTGAACTCAATCCCTCTGCTAATACACCAGCGGCCTTCTTACAAGCTCTATCCACCTGAGTGGCAACTTTCAAAGATCTATGAACATAGACCCCAAGATCCCTCTGCTCCTCCACCTTACTAAGAACCCTACCGTTAACCCTGTATTCTGCATTCTTATTTGTCCTTCCAAAATGGACAACCTCACACTTGACAGGGTTGAACTCCATCTGCCACTCCTCAGCCCAGCTCTGCATCATATCTAAGTCCCTTTGCAGCCGACAACAGCCCTCCTCACTATCCACAACTCCACCAATCTTCGTATCATCTGCAAATTTACTGACCCACCCTTCGACTCCCTCTTCCAAGTCATTAATAAAAATTACAAACAGCAGAGGACCCAGAACTGATCCCTGCGGAACTCCACTTGTAACTGGGCTCCAGGCTGAATATTTACCATCTACCACCACTCTCTGACTTCGACCGGTTAGCCAGTTTGCTATCCAACTGGCCAAATTTCCCTCTATCCCATGCCTCCTGACTTTCCGCATGAGCCTACCATGGGGAACCTTATCAAATGCCTTACTAAAATCCATGTACACTACATCCACTGCTCTACCCTCATCCACATGCTTGGTCACCTCCTCAAAGAATTCAATAAGACTTGTAAGGCAAAACCTACCCCTCACAAATCCATGCTGGCTGTCCCTAATCAAGCAGTATCTTTCCAGATACTCATAAATCCTATCCCTCAGTACCCTTTCCATTACTTTGCCTACCACCGAAGTAAGACTAACTGGCCTGTAATTCCCGGGGTTATTCCTATACCCTTTTTTGAACAGGGGCACAACATTCGCCACTCTCCAGTCCCCTGGTACCACCCCCGTTGACAGTGAAGACGAAAAGATCATTGCCAAGGGCTCTGCAATTTCCTCTCTTGCTTCCCACATAATCCTAGGATATATCCAGTCAGGCCTGGGGGACTTGTCTATCCTCAAGTTTTTCAAAATGCCCAACACATCTTCCTTCCTAACAAGTATCTCTTCTAGCTTACCAGTCCGTTTCACACTCTCTTCTTCAACAATACGGTCCCTCTCATTTGTAAATACTGAAGAAAAGTACTCATTCAAGACCTCTCCTATCTCTTCCGACTCAATACACAGTCTCCCACTACTGTCCTTGATCGGACCTACCCTCGTTCTCGTCATTCTCCTGTTTCCCACATATGCATAAAATGCCTTGGCGTTATCCTTGATCCTACCCGCCAAAGATTTTTCATGCCCTCTCTTAGCTCTCCTAATCCCTTTCTTCAGGTCCCTTCTGGCTATCCTGTATCCCTCCAATGCTCTGTCTGAACCTTGTTTCCTCAACCTTATGTAAGCCGCCTCCTTTCTCTTTACAAGACATTCAACCTCCCTCATCAACCAAGGTTCCCTCACACGACCATCTCTTTCCTGCCTGACAGGTACATACATATCAAGGACACGTCGTATCTGTTCCTTGAAAAAGTTACACATTTCAATGACATCCTTCCCTGACAGCCTATGCTCCCAACTTATGCTCCTCCGATCCTGTCTTGCAGCATCATATTTACCCTTCCCCCAATTGTAAAACCTACCCTGTTGCATGCACCTATCTCTCTCCATAACCAAGGTGAAAGTCACAGAATTGTGGTCACCCTCGCCAAAATGCTCACCCACTAACAAGCCCAGCACTTGTCCCGGTTCGTTACCAAGTACCAAATCCAATATGGCCTCCCCTCTGGTCGGACAATCTACATACTGAGTTAGAAAAGCTTCCTGGACACACTGCACAAACACCGCCCCATCCAATCTACTTGATCTAAAGAGCTTCCAATCAATATTTGGGAAGTTGAAATCGCACATGACTACTACCCTGTGGCTTCTGCACCTTTCCGATATCTGTTTCCCAATCTGTTTCTCCACATCTCTGCTGCTATTGGAGGACCTATCGGAAACACCCAACAAGGTGACTGCTCCTTTCCTATTTCTGACTTCAGCCCATAATACCTCCAAAGGCAGATCCCCCTCGAACTGCCTTTCTGCAGCCGTTATACCATTTCCAATTAGCAACGCCAACCCCCCCTCCTTTTTTAACACCCTCCCTAATCTTACTGAAACATCTGTAACCAGGAACCTCCAACAGCCATTCCTGTCCCTCTTGTAGCCACGTTTCCGTGATGGCCACAACATTGTAGTCCCAGGTACCGATCCACGCCTTAAGTTCACCCACCTTATTTCTGATACTCCTTGCGTTGAAGTATACACACTTGAACCCATCTCTGTGTCTGCAAGTATTCCCTGTTAGTGCTACCTTCTCCACAGCCTCCCTACATTCTTAGACATCCTGACAAACAGCTAGCCTACTTCCTGGACTACAAGTCTGATCCCGTCCCCCTGTCAAATTAGTTTAAGGATCCCCCTTAAGGATTCTGAAGACACGGTCTGAGACGTCTCGGACCCTGGCACCCGGGAGGCAACAAACCATCTGAGAGTCTCGCCCATGTCCACAGAACCGCCTGTCTGTCCCTCTAACTATAGAGTCTCCTATAACTAGCGCTCTCCACCTCTCCCCCTTTCCCTTCTAAGCCTCAGAGCCGGACCTCGTGCCAGAGACCCGGTCACTGCAGCTTACCCCTGCTAGGCCGTCACCCCCAACAGTATCCAAAGCGGTATACTTATTGTTGAGGGGAACGACCACAGGGGATCTCTGCACTGCCTGCTGCCTCCCCTTCCCACCTCTAACTGTAACCCAGCTACCTCTGTTCTCTGGCGTAACTATGTCCCTGTAGC
Organism: Chiloscyllium punctatum; assembly: GCF_047496795.1. NCBI lineage: Eukaryota > Metazoa > Chordata > Chondrichthyes > Orectolobiformes > Hemiscylliidae > Chiloscyllium > Chiloscyllium punctatum. Next base: position 127,370,223 of record NC_092743.1, read on the forward strand.
TTCTATCTATCATCCTCTCAGCCTCTCGAATAATCCTCAGTTCATCCAAATCCAGCTCCAGTTCCCTAACACGTTCTATGAGGAGCTGGAGCTGACTGCATTTCCTGCACATGAAGTCGGCAGGAGCATCGGTGGTCACCCCTACCTCAAACATCCTGCAGGAGGAACATTCCACAGCCTGCGCTGCCATAACTCTACACTTAGTCTCCAAAACAAGAACACTGAGTAGCTTACCTGTGGACTTTAAAGTTAGGTTAAAGGAGGAGGATGGGAGGGAGGCCCTGGGATCTAGAACACACCCACTCAAATATCAATCACTTACCTTCCCGACCAGCTCTGCGCTCCAACCTCACTTCCGCCCAGCTCCCACCACACTCTGCTGTGAAAAGAGCAGAGAGCAACGTTTAAAAGAAATCTGACTTTAAATGCGTTGTTGCCCATTTTATTATAGGGAGATCAAGTGTGATTGATCCAAGGTTCTGTACAAAGTTGACCTGATTTCTTCATCGTGCAAACTTTGTTGATGGGACTTGTAGGTGCAGCCATTTTCAAATTGTCTCATTTAAAGCTGTTGATTTGATTTGATTTATTGTTGTCACATATACCGAGACACAGTGAAAAATGTTGTTTCGTCTGCTGTGCAGGCAGATTGTACCCTAGCCCTTCATGGTTACTTACACATCAGAGATTACTTCAAGTAAAGTTCATCAGGTATCAGAACAGAGTGCAGAATACGGTGTTTCAGCTACAGAGACAGAGATCAACATTAACGTATGAGAGGTCCATTCAAAGGTCTGATAATAATGGGGAAGAAGTTGTTTTTTAATTTGTTCATACAAGTATTCAAACTTTAATATCCTCTGCCTAACAGAAGGGGGTGGAAGAGAGGATAACTGAGGTTGGATAATCAATGTTGGCTGCTTTGAGGCAGCAGGAAGTATGGACGGTGTCAATGAATGGAAGGCTGGTTTGCACAAGGTAAACTGAGGTGGTGGAAGTGCCTGATGGGATATTACTTTGTTAAAGCTCACAAGCTTTTTCTTGTTTGACTGTCTCAGGTCTGAATCTTCTCTGAAGTTGAAGTCAGATTAGCTATATTGTGACTGCTATGAGGCCACCACTTCTTGAGCATTCCACAGTATATTTCCTGAACAGGGAGCCACTCCTGTGCTTCAGGAATGTTACTCCTCCTCAGTCAGGCATCATGAGTGCCATGACCTGCTATGTCTCCTCACTGTGTGTCACTGACCCTGCGTTGGAAATGTTTTGTCCACAAACCGGGCATTTTTTGCATAAAGTTGCCGCAAGCTTTTTGGTTTTGCAGCAGTACTAGTAATCTGGTTCTCAAACAGTGTGCATCCAATCGCTGACAAACTACATGCCTGGTGCTCATGATTGGCAGGACACAGAGGAGCACAGTCAGGAGGGAGTTGCGCTGGAGGTCCTCCAATGTTGATTCCAAACACCATGATGTCTCATGGCATCATGTCAAAAGGGCAAGTGGACCTCCTGCTGATTATTACTCCCCATCCTCCCTCAACTGAGAGCTCTATACTACTCCATGTTGATCAACACTTGGAAGAAACACTGAGGTTGGCAAGAATGTAGTCTGGGTACATCAGTGTCCATCACCAAGACTGGCAGCACTGCAGGTAGGGCCAGTTGGATCTGAAACAGCATAGCTGCTAGACTGGGTCTGTGGCTGGTAGTGAAAGCACCAAGTGAAAGGGAAAACAAACTTGATATCGTCCTTACCAGTCTGCTTGCTGTAGATACATCTGCCCATGGTAGTGTTGGTATGGGTTAGCACCGCACATTAAAACCAAGTTCTGTCTTCACATTGATAATAGCATATACTGTGTAGTTTGGCTCTATTACCAGGTTAAATGGAACAGACTTTGAACAGACCTAGCAGCTCAAGAATGGACATTCATCTGGCACTGTGGACCATCAGAAACAGACTCCAAAACAATTGTAACCTCATGGCCTGGCATCTACCCCACACAGCTATTAGCATCAAGCCAGGGGATCAACCTGATTCATTGGAGAGTGCAGGAGAGCATGTCAGGAGCAGCACAGGCAGACCTAAAAAATGAGGTGTCAACCTGGTGAAACTACCAAACAGGACTACTTGCGTGTCAAACGGCATAAGTAGCAAGTGATGCACAGAACTAAGCGTTCTCATAGCCAAAGGATTAAAGCTCTGTAGTCCTGCCACCTTCAGTTCTGAATGGTGGTGGACAATCAAACAACTCACTGGAGAAGGAGCCTTCACAAATATCTGCACCCTCAATGGTGGAAGAGTTCAACACAAGCATTCGCAGCAATCCTCAGCCAGAGGTGCTGTGTGGATGACCCACTTTGGCCTTCTCCAGTGGTCCCCAGTGTTACATATACCAGTCTTTAACCAATTCAATTTGATTCTCTTCTCATTATATTAAAAATGGTTGGAGACACTGAATACTGCAAAGACTGCGTCCCCAATAACACTTCAGCAGTTGTACTGATGACTTGTGCTCCAGAAATTACCACACCCCAACCCAAACTGATAGAAGCTTCAACTCTTGTATCCACCCACCAGTGTGGAAAACTGCCTAGCTATGTTCTTTATACAAAAAGCAGGTCAAATCCAATCCAAACATTTACGAGTCTATTCTCGATCATCAGTAAACTAATGGAAGGTGTCATCAACAGTCCTAGCAAGCAGCACCTGCTCAGCAAAGATCTCCTCAATGACACCCAATTTAGATTCCACAAGGGCCACTCAGTTCCTCTCCTCAACATTGAATTCTAGAGGTGAGGTGAGGTGAGAGTAATGGCCATTGGCATCAGGTGCGCATTTCACCACTTGTGGTATCAAAGAGCACTGGTAAAACTAAAATCAATGGGAATTGGGGGCAAACTCTCTGCTGGTTGAAGTCATACCTGGCACATAAGATGGTTGTGGTTGTTGGAAGTCAGTCATCTCAGCTCCAGAACATGTCTACAGGGGTTCCTCAGGGTAGTGTCTTAGGCCAACCATCTTCAGCTGTGTCAATGACCTTCCCTGTATCATAACGTCAGAAGTGGGGATGTTTGCTAATGATTGCACAGTGTTCATCACCATTCGCAACTCCTCAGATACCGAAGCAATCCATGTTCGAATGCAACTAAATCTGGAAAATATCCAGGCTTGGGCTGGCAAGGAGCAAATAACATTTGCACCACTCAATTGCCAAGCTATGACCATCTCCAATAAGTGACAATTTAACCACTGCCCCTTAACATTCAATGGTGTTTTAATTACTGAATCAGTGATCTCACTATCAGCAATGCTAACAATGGTGTTACCATTGACCAGAAACTGAATTGGACTCGCCACGTAAAAACACAATGGCTACAAGGGCAGGGCAGAGGCTAGGAACACTGTGGTAAGTAACTTGTCTTCTGCCTCCCCAACACACGTCCACTATCAACAAGGCTCACATCAGGAATACTCCCGAGTGTAGTGATAAACGGCTCCATTTTGGAATAGCAGGCAGTGACCAGTGGGGTACCGCAGGGATCAGTACTGGGACCGCAGCTTTTTACAATATATGTTAATGATATAGAAGATGGTATTAGTAATAACATTAGCAAAGTTGCTGATGATGCTATGCTGGGTGGCAGGGTGAAATGTGATAAGGATGTTAGGAGATTACAGGGTGACCTGGACAAGTTAGGTGAGTGGTCAGATGCATGGCAGATGCAGTTTAATGTGGATAAATGTATGGTTATCCA